>NC_034203.2:3760000-4377500 GCF_002021735.2 Oncorhynchus kisutch | reverse complement strand
AATGTTTTGCATGTTTATCCATGTAATGTTTCAGAACAAGTTATCCTGATTATTGATTCAGTGCACCTGCAAACCACAAAAAAAACATTAAGATACGTTAATGAAAAGAAAATGTAACGTAAAACGTAATACTTTTTTATGCAACAATTTCAGGCAAGTTTCACTTACTTACAAATGTGCAGAGCAGCAGCACGCACTTACCTACAAATGTGCAGAGCAGTAGCACTGCATACAGAAACATCATCTTGTAAACTAGAAGAACACACAGCCCGACTACACGTACCTCTGGAAAATACAGAAATAATGTGAGATCAATAAAAGTAGTGCCAATCATGTTGGAGGTCCATTAAATAATCAAAACGTGTTGTTTGTTCTTTACATACCAAGTGTTGTCATTGATTCCTTGTAGAGACGCCACATTGCTGCTTTTGTCATCATGAGATGACCAAAATGTTTGTGTCCTGGGTGGTGTCCTGGTAACACTATTGCATTATCCTCTGCATAGTTGTTGAAGTTCACCACTCGCTGCAAGTCCTTACGCTTCAGGTGTAACCTGTGCTTGCTCGGGCCAGCTCTCTTTCTGATGGGAGGCATTAGACCATTCTCCTTGTATGACTGGTGAGGAGAGACAGGTGTGTTCTACAGGTCTTTTTGATGGGAGGCATTAGACCATTCTGCTTGTACTACTGGTGGAGGATAGTCAGGCTTGTTCTACTGATGCTGAAAGACAAATTCCAGATACAAGTATGTTGTCATTATTATACAATGATAAACGTAATCACCATCAGACACACCTGGCTAACTTGATGGGTCACGTAATCATCTGGCGAAGTGGAATCTTTTGCTTAGATATGCTAGCTAAACAATGAACCAACATAATCCCAATCCATAGAGTACTAGCAATACAAACTGAATTTCAGAGCTAGCTAAAATTAACCAAAAGGGTTCAATGTTAGCTAGTTAGCTAGCTAACATTAAGCTATAACTAGCAATGAGAAATGGCATTCTGAGAACATGACTATACACAGATCATAAACGTAATGTTAGCTAGCGAGCCAGCCATCTAATGTCAGCTAGCTAGCTAACAGTAAGCTTTAACTTGGGGTATTTTGTTTAGACATGCAGCTAGCTGGCTAAACAATGAACCAACATAATCCCAATCCATAGAGTACTAGCAATACAAACTGATTGTCATAGCTAGCTAAAGTTAACCAAATAGGTTCAATGTTAGCAACGGAAGTAATCTATATGCACTGAACCAGTCGTACGCAGTGAGATCATGGTTCATGACTTTTAATAACTTTCCTCCAGATTGGAGGGTTCTATTTATTAGTGGCATGTGTGTGTTAACCATCAGAAGAGTATTTTGGAGACTCCCTTCCACATGTTGCAATTTGAGTGACTACTACCTCCTCTGTCGCTGTTATCAATGGCAATTCGAATTGTTAGGTCTCTAACATTCTTACTGCTTATGACTGGTCTGACTGTTGCTAGCATTGGTAGTGGTACCCAAGGGGACCAGTTATCCTACCAATTCATTCCAAAATGTTATCCTACCGGAACACATGATTAGAGCAATTTACTAGTTGCATTGTAGTTGATACTACACATTTACCATTTGTTTTGAGAGGTGAAAAGTCCAGTGGACTTCTTTTACAGCCAGTGTGGTACACCTCAGTGATATCTTAGGTGTGTACTAAGGTTATCCCCATTGAGTGGCCTGTCCGCTCCCCTCTGTTCTCATGGGGAAGCTTACAACTAGATTTGTTTTCTGCTCTGGCAGCCTCTTATAATGTTGCACGTAGTCTCAACCCCCCCCCCCCCCCCCCCCCCCCCCCCACCGGCCTCGATGAGGCTCATCATGGGTCTGGGCTAGTGTCTTGGGATCCCCCACCAGCAGTTGGTGTTGGTATCTGAGGCACAAACAAAAAGATCAGACCCTATGTACGAGTTGTCAGCAGCCATGTTATTAGATTGGCTGTAATCTTTCAAACACTCAGTGGCTGTTGAGGCCTGTAAGTCAACACAGCGTCCGCGTGTGGCAATCTCTTCAGTACCTGCGAACTGAGACGAGATATCTGTCTGTGATATCGTAAAGTGTTTGACCAGTGGGAGTCATCGGCTCAGTTGCGGGACTGACACCGTTAGTGTCATTGTAAGGAGTGACAGTCCCACACAAAGCGGAGGATGTATCATCGGAAGCAGAGTACACTCTGCGCATCAATGCTTTTTTTGCTGAGACAGCTGCAGTGCTTACGGAAGTGTCCGAAGGGCAAGAGAAGTTAATCTCATCTACAGTATTGCACGACTTCAAGGAAGATGTAAGTTGCTCATTCACATAGACTGCTGGCTCGAAATCATGAAAAGAAGGGTCACTCAGGTTTGCTGATGGAATGTGTCAAGATGTCGTAATATCTCCTTGGATCGGATTCTGCCCCAAGAGGTTTCGAAACTTCTTTTTCTCAAGGGGTTCTGTCGACAGATACCCCTTGTGGATGACTGCGTTGCAGCTAGCGTTAGGAGAAGACAGTGTGGTCAGAGGAAACGGCACTGTGACCTTTGACCATACATGGTTGGTTTTCCAATCCATCAGTGGGAGTAAACGATCCATCAAGTCTGTACCGAGTAGCATGGGTTCAGATTCAAGGCTGGTAACATACAAGTGAACAAGTGATACATCCTGGAAGTATAGTTTCAGCATGATTCTCAATGTGAGAGACGAGGTAGCCTGAGTGAAACCTCGAAGTGTAGTGTCACATCGTTCCCTTTTTAACCAACGTTTATTTGGCTTCAAAGCCCTTTTGAGAATCATTGAACAATGTTTGAGAGATAAGCGATGTCAAACCAGAATCAATTAGCGCATGACAGGTTAAGCAGCCCTCCAGGACTGTTTCCAGGTATGGCTGTTTTGAGTTGCATTTAGTGGACACATTCCTCACAAAGTGGAGTGGTTGTTTGCAACAACGTGATGTGTCATTTCAGTTCATGGTGAAAGCAGATTGACATGTTTGTAGTGGACTTGGCTTTTGCAAAGCTTTTGACGTTATTCACAAAGCCTGTGGACTTATGTCTTGATCGAGCGGGCCCTGGATAGGGTTCTCAAGTTTTTTTTACGTCCCTGCTAAGGGTTAGACTTATGTGGATGTGGACTCCCTGCGGACCTGGTATCCGGCAATTCCACGTCTTGTCCTAGTGTCTTATCTTTTACACTTCTCACATTTTTCTCGCTTTAGTTCTCCACGTAGTGGAACTTCTAGAAAACATTGGTCTATGTTTTGATCGTCCTTGAATGCTTTGTTACCCTGACATTTTGTGTGGTCTGGGTGTAGGAACGTAGCGATCAGGTCCATTGTAGTTGTAGTCATTTCGATAGCAACGTACTTTACAGTTATTTTGACCGCAGTGTGTATTGGTGTTATGGTTTTGTGGTAGAAACCATTGTTGTGCATCATCTCGCAATGATCAAATACCTGATAATGCACCCTCTAACTGGAGTGAGTGCTCCTGGTCAAAACTGAGATGTCAGGGCTCTTAGCGTTGTGTGCTTTTGATGCCTCCAAAAGCTGTGCTTGCAAGCTCTCTGAGTTGTAAGATAGGCAAGCCAACGTAGGCTGTAGGGCCCAAGTAGGTGGTGAAGTTGGGATACATGTTCGACAGATTTTTTTTTTTGAATGGTAACAGCTCTTCCCTTCCTGTTTCAGTGAGTAGGCCAAAGTAAGCTGAACAATGCCTATGATTGTGGGTGTTCATTTCGAGCTTGTTTGACAGTGTTAGCCAGTGAGCTATCGTGGTTTGCGAGTCGTAGAAGCACAGATTTCTAATTTCACAGCTGTGGCAAGTTTAGCATAGTCGTTTTGCACTTGTTGCTGTTGTCGACAAATGAACCTCGTCATGTGACGTTTGCGTCAACAGTTAAAGCCTGTCAGAACCCATAGCATTCGGGTAGCCATCCAAGGCGTCCTCTATGTCAGCTAGGAACGTCTCAGTGTCGTTTGACTGACCTGGAACAGGGTCAAAGGTGGGGAAGTTTTTGACGAGTTTGTCAAGGCGTGCCTAGCAGGCAGAGAGGATTGGCTTCATCCTGTGGGAAAGTTGGGGCCGAGAAGCCAAGCTTTGTTGGCAAAGAGGCGCCTTATTACTCAGTGCCGAATGGCCAAGAGGAGAAGACAGAGGGACACATGGTCGCTTAGAGTACTGATTTTATACACATGAGTGTCGCACTTGCTCTGTTCAGCCTCATACTTATCTGTCATGTTTTGCAAGTAGAGGTCTTGAGTACTGAGTGAGAGATTCAGTGATGAGATTTCCTCCACTTGCTTAGAAATCAATATTTCCATCTTCATCACCTGAGTTCTCATCATTCATTTGGTCAGCGATTTCAATAAGTTTTGCCGATTTGTCATCCAACTTAGTAATTGTGTTCATTAACTGATCGTCTTTGGTTTGCAGTATTTGGACTAGAACATTATTGCTTTGAGTAACGTTCATCAAAACTGCCTGCATGTTATCAAATTGCAAGCTCCTGTTTGTAGATAACTTGACAGACTTATCTAGTTTTGAGTGGACTACATCGTATTTATCACGTGTGCTCCCTCTCCAGCCTCTAGGTCACCCGGCTGCTCATTATGGCGCACACTTGTCACCATCATTACGCGCACCTGCGTGTCGTCAGACTCACCTAGATTCCATCCCTTCCCTGATTACCTTCCCTATATATGTCACTCCCTTTGGGTCCTTCCCCAGGCGTCATTGTTTCTGTTTCATGTCTGTGCGTTGTTCGTGGTTCTTGTTTTGAATTATGTTCCGTTTATTTATTAAAACACTCACTCCCTGAACTTGCTTGCCGACTCTTAGCGCACATTGTTATAGAATGACGCCTCACCAAAGGGAAGCATCAGGGAGTGTTTTCTTGTTGTTGATTGTTTTGGAGGTGAGGTCGGGTCCGAGTGTCAAAACCAGAGCTACCTGGGAGGCCTCAGCCGGGTTTGTCGGCAGGTTCGACGGGTTCCCCTGCCTCAGCTGGCTTGATGGGTTTCCGTACCTCAGCTGGCGGACAGGCTGCCATGCCTCAGTGGGTTTGATAGGCTCCCATGCCACAGCTGGCTTGATAGGCTCCCATTCCTCAGCTGAGTGAACAGGTTCCTGTGCCTCGATCGAGGCAACCGGGGAGGTCTCAGCCGGCTCATCAGGCTCTCACGCCTCAGCACGTCCGCTCCTGATCCCTGGGATTGTCCCTGTGGTCAGCGTCCTGCTGCTGTAGCCGCACGTCGGGGAGGGGGTACTGTTACATGTGCTCCCTCTCCGGCCTCTAGGTCAGCAGGCTGCTCGTTATGGAGCACACCTGTTTATTTATTAAAACACTCACTCCCTGAACTTGTTTCCCGACTCTCAGCGCACATAGTTATAGTATGTAGTTATGGCTAAATCTAGTTGTTTCTGTAGGAAACAATTTTGTTGAAGAGTTTGTGCTCGTTCATCGTCATACATTTTTGCAATTACTTTTAATTGTTTTGTTTTCAAACAGTTCCTTGGCAAGCAAAATGTTTACATTTCATGCTTTTGTCATTCGGTTCGCTCCAATTGTCCCTTCATATCAGCCATTTCAAGCACGTGCTTCTGCTGAGCACTGCGGTACTGGACCGATGCCAATCTCTGATGGCGATACATAAGGGCTAAAGTGGAGAGAACCTTTACAATGCCTGCGCCCGATGGTAGATTTTTCATGTTTTTCCGCTAATGACATTATTAGGGTTTGTATCGCTGCTGAGGTCGGTGATCAATAATTGAATGGGTGATGGTTCACAAATTAGCAGGGGACTCGGAACCACCCCTTCTGATAGCTTGCACATTATAAAAAAATGTGGACCTGCAAAAATGATTTGAGTCTATTTAATGACCATCAATAATGGGTCAGTAATGTGGGAGTTAGATGTGAATGAATTTACAAAAGCACATTTATTTGCTGAATCAATGTTAACACTAAATCATACCTGTATAGATTATTTGGTAATTAAACTTTAATTAACCTGAAAGCAATGCTGTAACTAGGTTAAAACTTCTTGACGCACCCCATCCCGTTAGCGGGATCATTGTCATCAACACCCGCTGAATTGCAGTGCGCCAAATTCAGATAAAATTGCTAAACATATTTAATTTTCATGAAATCACAAGTTTAGCCTGTTGTTAATCCACCTGTCGTGTCAGCATTTTGAAAATATGCTTTACAGCGAAAGCAATCCAAGCGTTTTTGAGTTTATCGATCACTAGACAAAACATTATGAACACCTAGCATTTTTTTTATTTTACCTTTATTTTACTAGGCAAGTCAGTTAAGAACAAATTCTTATTTTCAATGACGGCCTAGGAACAGTGGGTTAACTGCCTGTTCAGGGGCAGAATGACAGATTTGTAACTTGTCAGCTTGGGGATTCGAACTTGCAACCTTTCGGTTACTAGTCCAACGCTCTAACCATTAGTCTACCCTGCCGCCCCAGCATCAAGTAGCTTGGTCACAAATCAGAAAAGCAATCAAATTAATCGCTTACCTTTTGATGATCTTCGGATATTTTCACTCACGAGACTCCCAATTTACACAAATGTTCCTTTTGTTCCATAAAGATTATTTTTATATCCAACATACCTCCATTTGTTTTGCGAGTTATGTTCAGAAATCCACAGGCTCGATCCGTCACGACATCGCAGACGAAAATTCCGAATAGTATCCGTAATGTCCACAGAAACATGTCAAACGTTTTTTTATAATCAATCCTCAGGTTGTTTTTAAAATATATAATCGATAATATATCAACCGGGACAATCGCTTTTTCAATAGGAGAGGGAGAGACGATGGCTGCCCCACTCTGTTGCGCAAGCAAAACTCATGCGAACACCCAGCTATCCACTGACGCAATGTTATCTTTCTCGCTCATTTTTCAAAATAAAAGCCTGAAACTATGTCTAAAGACTGCTTCTTGAGGAAGCGATAGGAAAAGGAATCTGGTTGATATCCCTTTAAATGGAGCGAAGGCAGGCTATGGAACATGGAGCTTTCAAAATAGAAGCCACTTCCTGGTTTGATTTTCCTCAGGTTTTTGCCTGCAATATCCGTTCTGTTATACTCACAGACGATATTTTGACAGTTTTGGAAACTTTAGATTGTTTTCTATCCTAATCTGACAATTATATGCATATTCTAGTTTCTGGGCCTGAGAAATAGGCAGTTTCAAATTGGTACGTTTTCATCCCAAAAAAAAAAATAATAAATAAAAATACAAGTAACCACTTGTTACAAACATGATACAACGTTGGTAGTCACAGAAATAATTCTTTAAAAAAAAAGAATACTGCCGATTCTTCATCCTTAGGGGTCACTGATTGCAGAAAGCTGAAATATAAAGGAGGCAGATCTTTTGTTTCCTAAGGCACACGGTGTTGCCGTGTGAACATAGAGAAAAAAATGGCTGCTCTCGCTTTGTTAGCTTTAGCATCTCGTGCAAGCTAATTCTACTTTGTACACTTTCAAGCACAACATAGGATCTCCTTAAACAAGGGAACGGTTTTACTAATAACGTCTTACGTTCAAACCCTTTCGGCGATATTTGTTTTACGCACGGTAAACAAAGAAATACACCGTTGGTCTAATCAAATTTGGGAAAAATCTGATTGCCAGCCCATTATGTCTCAATAAATGAATACTGACTGAGTCTACTCGTTCCTGAGGCGCGAGTGACGGCAATAGCACGTTTGGCCCAACGCTCTATTTATCAAATTTATATAATTAGCTGGATTGTGTACTGGCACTAGACATTTTATCACTAACCCTTCACTGACTATGTCAGAGAAGCAACACGGAGGAAACCTCTATGTATTGTTCAAATGGCAACACACACGTCAACAATTCCTGTCTACAACTCCCATTGTGTATAACATAATCTGGGTGTATCATTTAATCTGCTTTTCAATTTCATATAGGCTGAATGCAACATGAAGGCCTCATTCTATCTTAGACTCCTCGCACGGGGGCATCATTATGTCGTGTGTTTGACTGTTATTTCATCAAATTATTACATACCACGTTAAGTTATTACGCGATTAAATTACTCATGTAGCAATTCATTAAGTTGTCATTTGGGGCACAATGGAAAAAGTTATTTAACGAGTTACTATCCCCCGACTAAACTCTAAAGATATAAATATCTCTTACATCAGTCACAGTCAATTGATTCATTCTTATTTACCTTCTATCAGTCTCATTCTGAATGTTGCAAAATCCTTTATCTGCACAAAACCTCAGCGATATACAAATTGTCTTAATTATTTTTTTACTAACTAAATAATCACACAGAATTACATACACACACACAATAGTTTACATATTGATTACTACGTAATGCAATGAAAAGTGTCTAGTGGACTTAACCCGATATGATGGTGTGGTAGACAATGGAAAGGGGTGGGGACAAATAAAGAGGGGGAAAGACAGAATGGGATGCCCACCATAGATTAAAGTCTTTCATAGTGTAGCTCTGTTATAATGGATACGTCAGACGTACCAATGGTTGTTCGATAGGGAAATGTTCTCCTCTCGTCTTCGGTCGAGTTTCCTAGACTATTTTACATATACAGCTGCAGACTGTGAATGTGTAGTCTTTTAGTTTTCTTAACCATTTCAATGTGTACAGCTGGCGCTGTACGTAGCTGGTCTGGTGGAGTCTAACCATTTGATGTCCGGTTCAACACCGTCCTCCTGCTTGGTCTATAGAGTGGTAGCCATTTCAATGTGGGGACTCCCATCATTACGTTTTCTTGACTAATGTACATTTTGTCACGAGTCCTATAGTAATGAATTCGACAGGATTGTTCTTTAAGTACCCACGGACCATTCCAACTGTTTTGGATTTCAGAAATATTGTTTCATTCATTCATTCACCTTTTGATGTTACCATTCTGGCGGGAGGAATCTCCTTTTAACAAAGGTTTCTTTTCCCTCAATCCTGACAAACCCAAAGGCAGAGTTACTACACGGTATTTACGACCGGTCATAAAACTGGTGGGGGAGAGAGGGTGGGGGAATCTGACACCTATGATCCTCACCCAAGTCATGGGCAAGTCGTGACACCTTGATGACAGCTTTGCACACTCTTTGCATTCTCTCAACCAACTTCATGAGGAATATTTTTCCAAAAGTCTTGAAGGAGTGTCCACATATGCAGAGCAGTCCAACTCATCCCAAACCATATCAATTGGGGTCGGGTGATTGTGGTAGCCAGGTCACGTGATGCATCACTCCATTACTCTCCTTGGTCAAATAGCCCTTACACAGCCTGGAGTTGTGTTTTGGGTCATTATCCTGTTCAAAATTCTATCTTTTTTGCAGGTGCATGGTAACAGTTGAACAAGATAAAGGAAAAAGGAAACTGCACACTGCTCTTGATCATTGATCATTGATCATTGATCTTTAATAAGCGTACGTATCGGCCACATGGCCTTCGTCAGAGTCATTGTCCCGTTGAAAACAAATTATAGTCCCACTAAGCACAAACCAGATGGGATGGCGCATCGCTGCAGAATGCTGTGGTAGCCATGCTGGTTAAGTGTGCCTTGAGTACTAAATAAATCACACAGTGTCACCAGCAAAGCACCCCCACACCATCACACCTGGCCCTCCATGCTACCCCATGGGAACCACACATGAGAAGATCATCCATTCACCTAATCTGCGTCTCACAAAGACAAGGCGGTTAGAACCAAAAATTGCACATTTGGACTCATCAGAAAAAAGGACAGATTTCCCTGATCTTTTGTCCGTTACTCATGTTTCTTGGCCAAAACAAGTCTCTTCTTATTGGTGTCCTTTAGTAGTGGTTTCTTTGCAGCAATTTGACCATGAAGGCCTGATTTCATGCAGCAGACTTATTCACTGCAGCAGAGTTAACTCTGGGTCTTCCTTTCTGTGGCAGTTTCATCATAGCTCTTTGATGGTTTTTGTGACTGCACTTGAAGAAACATTCAAAGCACTTGAAATGTTCCAGATTGACTGATCTTCTTGTCTTAAAGTAATGATGGACTGTTGTTTCTCTTTGCTTTTTTGAGCTGTTTTTTCTATGATATGGACTTGGCCTTTCACCAAATACGGCTATCTTCTGTATATCACCCGTACCTTGTCACAACACAAATGATTGGCTCAAACGCATTAAGAAGGAAAGAAATTCCACAAATGAACTTTTAACAAGGCACACCTGTTAATTGAAATGCATTCCAGGTGATTACCACATGAAGCTGGTTGAGAGAATGCCAAGAGGGTGCAAAGCTGTCATCAAGGCAAAGGGTGGCCACTTTGAAGAATCTCAAATATAAAATATATTTTGATTTGTTTAACACTTTTTTGGTTACTACATGATTCCATATGTGTTATTTCATAGTTTTGATGTATTCACTACTATTCTACAATGTAGAAAATAGTAAAAATAAAGAAAACCCTTGAATGAGTAGACTAGTACTGTATGTCCTTGTGGAAAACACTGTAACCTCCCCCGACAGTTTTTTTCACCTGCTATGTTATGTTAGTAGAGTGAGAATACAGTGTTTTGAATGAATGGGGCAGGTGTCTAAGTTAAGACTTGTGATGCCACAAACTATAAACAATGTGATGAACTTTTGCCATTTGTTATACATCCTTTTACTAACTATAGTAGTGGGTAACAATATAGTGAAGTATTTGTTTTAGGTTGTCATTTTTGCAATTATGTGGTGCAGATTACCAGATCTCACAATACCTGGAGAGTGTGTTTAACATCCCAGAAACCACATTAGTATGATATAGCAATCTTAGAAGAAGCACTTCAACTCGACTTCAAGAAAGACAAACAGGAACTCTTACTTCTGACGTGGTGGACTGCTCTAAGTGTTTGGTTTCTGTGGTTTGGCCAGGCGGTAGCAGTACTGACTGCAAGCTATCCTGTGGGTCACATGCCGTACGGCTGGCTGACAGAACTACGTACGGTCTACCCCGCCTTCGACAAGGTAAGACGAGGTTGTTTACATTGACTAGTAAGTAAGGCCATTGAGAGTGGCCAGGTACCTCAACCTAATGACTGTTAAAGATTATATTAACCTTAATGTGGGTAGCACAGAAATGCCTTGGTATTTACTTACACTGTAAAATTGTAAAACTACAAGGCCAGCTTTGTTGTATTCTTTCAATAAAGTAAAAGTGCATCGATACCACATATTTTCAAGTAAATACCAGGTAAATAGCAATGGAAACAATATTGTAAAATAAAGTGCTACCTTAATGTTTTTATGTAGGCGATGCTTCTCTGGGATGCAGTTTACAATGAGTTTGGCACAGTATGGGCTGATTGCAGTGGTGCAGATACTTAGACCAGAATTCAATCAAAGGTGCGTTGTCGCCAAGCAAGCTTAATTTGCCATGAATGTGATCTCCGCAAACGTCGGGGAAAATTGGCTTTAAAAAAACGCATTGTCGGTAGTGCACTTAACAGCTTTGCAACGCACTTTTGAATGAATCCCTGCTTCAGTTCAGTGAGTTTATTGTTAGTTTGTGCAAAGGTCAGCAGACAATGCCTAGCTGTCCCATTAACTCAACTGTCACTGTTCTGTATTGCTCCGTTTATACCAGTGTGACATTACTGAAACTGCAGTAATTACACCACAGAAATATGATATACATAATTCCACTGCACCATGTATTTTGGGGGAGTGGATTCATAGCGGACAGCCAGAATTACTGTGGCTCCCGCTGACATTTCATAATATTTATAGGTAAACAAAGGTGTGGTGAGCAGAGACCAACCTGCTCCAGGAAGTTTAAGGGCTGCTGTTAAGAAAGTCACTGTGTGGTTTACTTGTGCTGAGTCATACTAAGGTAGTTGCCTCTTCAGCCATGATTGAGCACAATATCAGTCCATGTTTTAACAATTAATTTTTAGGGGAGAGTACATTTTGCCAAGACATTGTTCTCATAACAATGTCATTGTTGATTTTGATGTGGTATTACCTGTGTTAACTATAGTTGTGAAGCCTGTTGTTACTAAACCAAAGTCTCACAATGATTCTAAATGTCATTTGTAAATCGATTCTATGGTTTATCTGAAGATTCGACAAGCGCATTGCAATTGACTTGTAAAGGTAATTTAAACATGAGCCGATATCCACAATGTACCATGACTCCGATCTTCGTGAATGTTGAGAAATTGCAACAATGCGCCTTTGATTTAATCCCAGCCTTAGCCTACTGAGTGCATTCACACCTGTCATGTTTGTTTGTTTGTTTGTTTGTTCTTCTTTGCCCCCAGAACAACCCCAGTAACAAACTGACCAACATCAATACCACAATCTCCAAATCCCACATCAAAAAGTTCACATTTGTCTGCGTTGCACTTTCTATTACGGTACGTTCAACCTTGATCTTTTGTGGATGGAAAATAATGTGTTTATTGCTTTTAGGTCTTTAAAAAGCTTACATTGTTATACCATGAGTGACTTGATGCGGGCCATAATTCTATGATTGCAGATAGTAGGTTTCTTGCATTGTGCTTTCAGCTTTCAGAAATGTGTTTGATGGAGTAGGCTGACGTTGCCCCTAGACACTGATCTTGGGTCAGTTTTACATTTCCCCAACTAATGGTTAAATGGGCCATATGATTTTAAATTAATGATATATCCCCATTGATTCTTGAAGAATATAACTTATCCATGTCTCATGAGCTTTGTTCAACTGTCTTACCCCATCGGTAACCCAAAATGAGCTTGTTTTGCTCCACACTATACAGTGCATTTGTAAAGTATTCAGACCCCTCGACTTTTCCCAGATTTTGTTATGTTACAGCCTTATTCTAAAATGGATTCAATAGTTTTTTCCCCCTCATTAATCTACACACAATACCCCATAATGACAAAGCAAAAACAGGTTATTAGACATTTTTGCTAATGGATAAAATAAAAATAACTGATATCACATTTACACAAGTATTCATACACTTTACACAAGACTTTATTGAAGCACCTTTGGCAGCGATTACAGCCTCGAGTCTTCTTGGGTATGATACTACAAGCTTGGCACAACTGTATTTGGGGAGTTTTGTCCCATTCTTCTTTGCAGATCCTCTCAAGCTCTGTCAGATTGGATAGGGAGCATTGCTGCACAGGTATTTTAAAGTCTCTCCAGAGATGTTGGGGGTTCAAGTCCGGGCTCTGGCTGAGCCACTCAAGGACTTTCAGAGACTTGTCCTGAAGCCACTCCTGCGTAGTCTTGGCTATGTGCTTAGGGTCATTGTTCAGTCTGAAGGTGACACTTTGCCCCAGTCTTAGGTCCTAAGTGCTCTGAAGCAGGTTTTCATTAAGGATCTCTCTCTGCACTTTTCTCCACATTCTCCATTCATTTCTCCAAGAATCTTTAGATGCCTTTTGGCAAACTCCAAGGGCTGCCATGTACCTTTTACTGAGGAGTGGCTTTCGTCTGGCCACTACCATAAAGGCCTGATTGGTAGAGTGCTGCAGAGATGGCTGTCCTTCTGGAAGGTTCTCCCATCTCCACAGCTCTAGGAAGAGTCTTGATGGTTCCAAATTTCTTCCATTTAACAACGATTGAGGCCACTCTGTTCTTTGGGACCTTCAATGCTGCAGAATGTTTTGGTACCCATCCCCAGATCTGTGCCTTGACACAATCCTGTCTCGGAGCTCTACGAACAATTCCTTTGGCCACGTGGTTTGGCTTTTGTTCTGACATGCACTGTCAACTGTGGGAACTTATATAGACAGGTGTGTGCCTTTCCAAATCATGTCCAATCAATTGAATTTACCACAGGTGGACTCGAATCAAGTTGTAGATACATCTCAAGGATGTTCAATGGTAACAGGATGCATCTGAGCTCTATTTAGACTCTCATAGAAAAGGGTCTGAATAGTTATGTAAATAAGGTATTTCTGTTTGTTGTTTTTAATACATTTACAAAAAATGTCTAGAACCCTGTTTTCGCTTTGTCAATATGTGACTCGTTTCAGGAATCTAGGCATATATCGCTTAGTAGAACTGCATAAGTGTTGCTCTCCACTTTCTGGAGGGCCGAGTTTTGAAATCAGTGGAATTAGAGTATGATAGCGAAAGGAGATGGAGAAACTTCCTTAATACAGGTGTGCCAAGCTTGTAGTGTCATACCCAAGAACACTCAAGGCTGTAATTGCTGCCAAAGGTGCTTCAACACAGTACTGAGTAAAGGGTCTGAATACTTATGTAAAATTTAATTTTGGGGTGGGCCAGGGCCAACTTTGGGAAACCCTGAGTTAGTTGATGGCTCCGTGTATGAATTTGAGAGTAGTTACATTTCTTCAGCCCCATCCCTCATGTTTACCAGTAACAGTGGTAGGGAGACCACTTTGAGGGGTAGCTGATCCTAGATCCGTACAAAGGGGAAACTTCACCCCAGAGTGAGATTGATTTGCATAGCAGCATATCCTGGATGGAGGTGTCATTGTAAGTTAGAAATTGGCAGTGTCTTTTTCAGATTTTTCCTGTATAAAACAATAACATACGCCTCACCCAATGTAGCTATTTTTCCTAAAGTATTTATATTTTCTTCGGACCCGGAACCCCTCAACTGAAGCTAGCCAGCTAACTACCAGCTATGCTAGCGGTCTTCAGCTAACCTTTAGCTCGGAAAGCTCTCGCCAGTTCGAACAACGCGACTCTAACCAGAGCATAACGGACCTATTTATTTATTTTTCCCCGGATTCCCACCGCAAACGGAACATTTTTCAGCTGGATCTTCACAACTAGCTATCTAGCTAAACCGCAACCCCGGATGATCACTCCTGGCTAGCGTTTCCACCCACTTAGCTTGAAGCTAGCCCGGCCAGAGCCCCTGTGCTACCACCGTAGCATACTCCTGGGCTACAATACCCGGACCCACGACCGGTCTATCGATGTCACCGCATGAAGAGGAATAAACAGACTCACCTCATCGCGACGTCCCCCAAAGGCTAACTCTCTCTCTAGCCCTTGCTATCTCCTTGCTTGCTAATTCGGCCTGCTAACTGCTAGCTTGTTTAGCCCCGGTCCGCTAACTGCTACCTTGTTTACCCCCGGCCTACTAACTGTTAGCTTGTTAGCACAGGCCTGCTAACCGTCTGAATCGCCGCGTCCCAAACACTCACTGGACCCATATTTACTTTCTATCTCTTTTCGATTTTTAATTTGTTTATACCTTCCGGTAACCTGCCTCACCCAATGTGATATGGAATCGCTATTATTTTTAATTTTAGAACACACTCAAGAACCTCCAGAAGCTAACCAGCTAACTAGCTACAAGCTATTTAGTCATTGTTCGTTTTTTTAACCTGGATAACACTCGCCAGTCCAGCTTCCCTGCCCCATCCACCGCTGCCCCCTGGATACTGATCACTTGGCTACATAGCTGATGCACGCTGGACTGTCCATTAATCACGGTACTCCATTCTGCTTGTTTATGTTTTTATCTGTCGACCCCGTTGACTAGTCAACGCCATTTTACCTGAGGTTGTTGTGCTAGCTGATTAGCTGTTGTTGTCTCACCTACTGTTTTAGCTAGCTCTCCCAATTCAACACCTGTGATTACTGTATGCCTCGCTGTATGTCTCTCTCAAATGTCAATATGCCTTGTATACTGTTGTTCAGGTTAGTTATCATTGTTTTAGTTCACAATGGAGCCCCTAGTTCCACTCTTCATACCCCTGATACCTCCTTTGTCCCACCTCCCACACATGCGGTGACCTCACCCATTACAACCAGCATGTCCAGAGATACAACCTCTCTCATCATCACCCTGGGCTTACCTCCGCTGTACCCGCACCCCACCATACCCCTGTCTGCGCATTATGCCCTGAATATATTCTACCATGCCCAGAAACCTGCTCCTCTTATTCTCTGTCCCCAACGCTCTAGGCGTCCAGTTTTGATAGCCTTTAGCCGCACCCTCATACTACTCCTTCTCTGTTCCGCGGGTGATGTGGAGGTAAACCCAGGCCCTGCATGTCCCCAGGCACCCTCATTTGTTGACTTCTGTGATCGAAAAAGCCTTGGTTTCATGCATGTCAACATCAGAAGCCTCCTCCCTAAGTTTGTTTTACTCACTGCTTTAGCACACTCTGCTAACCCGGATGTCCTTGCCGGGTCTGAATCCTGGCTCAGGAAGGCCGCCAAAAATGTGGAGATTTCCATACCCAACTATAACATCTTCCGTCAAGATAGAACTGCCAAAGGGGGAGGAGTTGCAGTCTACTGCAGAGATCGCCTGCAAAGTAATGTCATACTTTCCAGGTCCATACCCAAACAGTTCGAACTACTAATTTTGAAAATTACTCTCTCCAGAAATAAGTCTCTCACTGTTGCCGCCTGCTACCGACCCCCCTCAGCTCCCAGCTGTGCCCTGGACACCATTTGTGAATTGATCGCCCCCCATCTAGCTTCAGAGTTTGTTCTGTTAGGTGACCTAAACTGGGATATGCTTAACACCCCGGCAGTCCTACAATCTAAGCTAGATGCCCTCAATCTCACACAAATCATCAAGGAACCCACCAGGTACAACCCTAACTCTGTAAACAAGGGCACCCTCATAGACGTCATCCTGACCAACTGGCCCTCCAAATACACCTCCGCTGTCTTCAACCAGGATCTCAGCGATCACTGCCTCATTGCCTGTATCCGCTACGGATCCGCAGTCAAACGACCACCCCTCATCACTGTCAAACGCTCCCTAAAACCTTTCTAATCGACCTGGCCCGGGTATCCTGGAAGGACATTGACCTCATCCCGTCAGTTGAGGATGCCTGGTCATTCTTTAAAAGTAACTTCCTCACCATTTTAGATAAGCATGCTCCGTTCAAAAAATACAGTACTAAGAACAGATACAGCCCTTGGTTCACTCCAGACCTGACTGCCCTCGACCAGCACAAAAACATCCTGTGGCGGACTGCAATAGCATCGAATAGTCCCCGCGATATGCAACTGTTCAGGGAAGTCAGGAACCAATACACGCAGTCAGTCAGGAAAGCTAAGGCCAGCTTCTTCAGGCAGAAGTTTGCATCCTGTAGCTCCAACTCCAAAAAGTTCTGGGACACTGTGAAGTCCATGGAGAACAAGAGCACCTCCTCCCAGCTGCCCACTGCACTGAGGCTAGGTAACACGGTCACCACCGATAAATCCATGATTATCGAAAACTTCAACAAGCATTTCTCAACGGCTGGCCATGCCTTCCGCCTGGCTACTCCAACCTCGGCCAACAGCTCCGCCCCCCCCCGCAGCTACTCGCCCAAGCCTCTCCAGGTTCTCCTTTACCCAAATCCAGATAGCAGATGTTCTGAAAGAGCTGCAAAACCTGGACCCGTACAAATCAGCTGGGCTTGACAATCTGGACCCTCTATTTCTGAAACTATCCGCCGCCATTGTCGCAACCCCTATTACCAGCCTGTTCAACCTCTCTTTCATATCGTCTGAGATCCCCAAGGATTGGAAAGCTGCCGCAGTCATCCCCCTCTTCAAAGGGGGAGACACCCTGGACCCAAACTGTTACAGACCTATATCCATCCTGCCCTGCCTATCTAAGGTCTTCGAAAGCCAAGTCAACAAACAGGTCACTGACCATCTCGAATCCCACCGTACCTTCTCCGCTGTGCAATCTGGTTTCCGAGCCGGTCACGGGTGCACCTCAGCCACGCTCAAGGTACTAAACGATATCATAACCGCCATCGATAAAAGACAGTACTGTGCAGCCGTCTTCATCGACCTTGCCAAGGCTTTCGACTCTGTCAATCACCATATTCTTATCGGCAGACTCAGTAGCCTCGGTTTTTCGGATGACTGCCTTGCCTGGTTCACCAATTACTTTGCAGACAGAGTTCAGTGTGTCAAATCGGAGGGCATGCTGTCCGGTCCTCTGGCAGTCTCTATGGGGGTGCCACAGGGTTCAATTCTCGGGCCGACTCTTTTCTCTGTATATATCAATGATGTTGCTCTTGCTGCGGGCGATTCCCTGATCCACCTCTACGCAGACGACACCATTCTATATACTTCCGGCCCGTCCTTGGACACTGTGCTATCTAACCTCCAAACGAGCTTCAATGCCATACAACACTCCTTCCGTGGCCTCCAACTTCTCTTAAACGCTAGTAAAACCAAATGCATGCTTTTCAACCGTTCGCTGCCTGCACCCGCACGCCTGACCAGCATCACCACCCTGGATGGTTCCGACCTTGAATATGTGGACATCTATAAGTACCTAGGTGTCTGGCTTAGATTGTAAACTCTCCTTCCAGACTCATATCAAACATCTCCAATCGAAAATCAAATCAAGAGCCAGCTTTCTATTCCGCAACAAAGCCTCCTTCACTCACGCCGCCAAACTGACTATCCTACCGATCCTCGACTTTGGCGATGACATCTACAAAATTGCTTCCAACACTCTGCTCAGCAAACTGGATGCAGTTTATCACAGGGCCATCCGTTTTGTCACTAAAGCACCTTATACCACCCACCACTGCGACTTGTATGCTCTAGTCGGCTGGCCCTCGCTACATATTCGTCGCCAGACCCACTGGCTCCAGGTCATCTACAAGTCCATGCTAGGTAAAGCTCCGCCTTATCTCAGTTCACTGGTCACGATGGCAACACCCATCCGTAGCACGCGCTCCAGCAGGTGTATCTCACTGATCATCCCTAAAGCCAACACCTCATTTGGCCGCCTTTCGTTCCAGTACTCTGCTGCCTGTGACTGGATTGATTGCAAAAATCGCTGAAGTTGGAGACTTTTATCTCCCTCACCAACTTCAAACATCTGCTATCTGAGCAGCTAACCGATCGCTGCAGCTGTACATAGTCTATTGGTAAATAGCCCACCCATTTTCACCTACCTCATCCCCATACTGTTTTTATTTATTTACTTTTCTGCTCTTTTGCACACCAATATCTCTACCTGTATATGTCCATCTGATCATTTATCACTTTACCATTTATCACATCTTATCACATTTATCACAAAATTGTAATTATTCACCTACCTCCTCATGCCTTTTGCACACAATGTATATAGACTCCCCTTTTGTTTCTACTGTGTTATTGACTTGTTAATTGTTTACTCCATGTGTAACTCTGTGTTGTCTGTTCACACTGCTATGCTTTATCTTGGCCAGGTCGCAGTTGCAAATGAGAACTTGTTCTCAACTAGCCTACCTGGTTAAATAAAGGTGAAATAAAAGAATAAAAAATAAAAACATCCATATAGACGTGAATATACACGTTAATATACAAGTTTATATACACATCAAACTACACATCCATATAGATCTAAATATACACGTTAATATACACATGAAACTACACATCCATATACACGTGAATATACACGTGAATATACACATCAAACGACACATCCATATAGACCCAAATATACACTTTCAAATCAAATCAAATTTTATTTGTCACATACACATGGTTAGCAGATGTTAATGCGAGTGTAGCGAAATGCTTGTCCTTCTAGTTCCGACAATGCAGTAATAACCAACGAGTAATCTAGCTAACAATTCCAAAACTACTACCTCATACACACAAGTGTAAAGGGATAAAGAATATGTACATAAAGATATATGAATGAGTGATGGTACAGAGCGGCATAGGCAAGATGCAGTAGATGGTATCGGGTACAGTATATACATATGAGATGAGTATGTAAACAAAGTGGCATAGTTTAAAGTGGCAAGTGATACATGTATTACATAAAGATGCAGTAGATGATATAGAGTACAGTATATACGTATACATATGAGATAAATAATGTAGGGTATGTAAACATATATTAAGTAGCATTGTTTAAAGTGGCTAGTGATATATTTTACATCAATTCCCATCAATTCCCATTATTAAAGTTGCTGGAGTTGAGTCAGTGTGTTGGCAGCAGCCACTCAATGTTAGTGGTGGCTGTTTTTCAGTCTCTCGGTCCCAGCTTTGATGCACCTGTACTGACCTCGCCTTCTGGATGATAGCGGGGTGAACAGGCAGTGGCTCGGGTGGTTGTTGTCCTTGATGATCTTTATGGCCTTCCTGTGACATCGGGTGGTGTAGGTGTCCTGGGGGGCAGGTAGTTTGCCCCCGGTGATGCGTTGTGCAGACCTCACTACCCTCTGGAGAGCCTTACGGTTGTGGGCAGAGCAGTTGCCGTACCAGGCAGTGATACAGCCCGACAGGATGCTCTCGATTGTGCATCTGTAGAAGTTTGAGTGCTTTTGGTGACAAGCTGAATTTCTTCAGCCTCGTGAGGTTGAAGAGGCGCTGCTGCGCCTTCTTCACGATGCTGTCTGTGTGGGTGGACCAATTCAGTTTGTCTGTGATGTGTACGCCGAGGAACTTAAAACTTACTACCCTCTCCACTACTGTTCCATCGATGTGGATAGGGGGGGGGGTTCCCTCTGCTGTTTCCTGAAGTCCACAATCATCTCCTTAGTTTTGTTGACGTTGAGTGTGAGGTTATTTTCCTGACACCACACTCCGAGGGCCCTCCCCTCCTCCCTGTAGGCCGTCCATATACACATGAATATACACGTGAATATACACATCAAACGACACATCCATATAGACCAAATATACACTTTAATATACACATCCATATAGATGTGAATATGCACGTACATATACACAAACTACACATCCATATAGATGTGAATATACACGTTAATATACACATCCATAGAGATGTAAATATACATGTTAATATACACAACCATACACAAAAAGCAAAACACAATCATGAGGTTATAAGCAGGATGAATTCACAGCCAGATGTGCTGTCTGTACTGAACAGGTCACACCATGAGATTGAAACCTTCATGAAGCCTTTATAAATCCGGCATACTGTAGATGCCTCACAATCTTTTATAAAGGTTTCATAAAGCCTCAATAAAGTATACTTAGTTTACCAAACAAAGCTCATTGGGTGACCAACGCTTCAGTAGTCAAATCTGCATCATTCACTCAACCATCAGGGGCTGGAGAATGTGCTGTTGTTTAGCCTCTTCAAATATATTTTTCCATAGGAGTAACGTACAGAACCTCAACACGAAAAACTGTGTTTTCCATCAGCAAGGTTAACCACTGAGTTAGCATGGTTTTATTATTTATGTCGACAGTTTTCTGTGAAGATGAGTGGGTAATAAAGTTACATAAACTGCTTACAAGGTGAAACAACAAACCTTAGGAGATACTTATTTTCTTGTTTAATATTCAATGTACCTTCATTCTGTCCAGGGAAGCATTTATCAGAATATAGTCAAACATGCAAACATGTATCTTCACTTTCCTACTATGATTGTTTATCAAAAGTGCTTGAGCATTGGAAGTGTCACGTTTGTTGTAAGAGATGGACCAAGGCGCAGCGTGTGAGTTCTACATATTTATTTAAAGTAAAACTTCTTCAACAAAACAAATAACAAGCAACAAAATGTGACTACGTGGTGCAACAAGCACAAAACCAAACAATATCCCACAAACACAGGTGGGAAAAATGGCTACCTAAATATGATCCCCAATTAGAGGCAACGATTATCAGCTGCCTCCAATTGGGAACCATACAAAATACCAACTTAGAAATATTGAACTAGAACACCCCCTAGAACAAGAGCTCTCTATGGTCAGGGCGTGACAGTACCCTCCCACCCAAAGGTGCGGACTCAGGCCGCAAAACCTGAAACCAAATGGGGAGGGTAGGGAGGGTGACTAGTGTCGGTGGCGGCTCCCGGTGCGGGTCGCCGCCCCCGGCACTGGGCTGTACACCTTGCATGGACTGGGTATCGGCGCAGAGGAAGGCTCTGGCCTTGGAGTGGTACTGGGTGCTGTGCCTGGACTGGGCACCGGCGCAGAGGAAGGCTCCGGCCTTGGAGCTGGACTGGACGCTGTGCCTGGACTGGGCACCGTTGCAGAGGAAGGCTCCTGCCATGGAGCGGGACTGGACGCCATGCCTGGACTCTCTGGACCGTTGACCGTCACTGGAAGCTCCGGGTCGTTGACCCTCACTGGAAGCTCCGGGCCGTTGACCGTCGCTGGAAGCTCCGGACCGTGAACCGTCGCTGGACGCTCCGGGCCGTTGACCATCACTGGACGCCCCGGGCCGTTGACCGTCGCTGGAAGCTCTGGACCGTAAACCGTCGCTGGAGGTTCCGGGCTGTAGAGGCGCACTGGAGGCCTAGTGCGTGGAGCCGGCACAGGACGTCCCGGGCTGAAGAGGCACACTGGAGGCCTGATGCGTGGATCCAGCACAGGTGTCACCAGATGGGTGACACGCACTTCCGGGAGGATGCGGGGAGCTGGCACAGGACGTACCAGACTGGGGAGGCGCACTGGAGGCCAGATGCGTGGAGTAAGCACAGACTTTACCAGACTGCTGACAGGGTCTTCAGGTCGAATGTTGAGCAGAACACATTTGACCAACATCTCTCTCATCTCTCCCAACTTCTCCATCGCCTCCCTGACGGTCTCTGGCTCTTCAGGGTGAGTACGGGGAGCTGGCACAGATGGCACCAGACTGATGACCTGCTCTTCCACTCTCCGCTGCTCCGCCGACCACCCCTCAGTCGTACGGGCAGTAGAAGGGGTCCGGATACTGTAGCCCAGGAGTGAGCCGGGAGATGGTTCTAGCATGGGCTAGCCCCAGGCTAGTTGGTGCTAGCTCCGGGACGGAAACGTTAGCCAGGAGTAGTCAACCCTGGTCGTGGAAGCACCTCAAACTTTTTGTGTAAATATTTTATGCAGACAAACTCAGTTGTAGCACAAAACATATCTGTGGAATCACAACCATTGTGTCAAATGTGTTGTGCGTCAGTTGTACAACCTAAGTGGGTAAATAGAGCGGCTGGATATCTCTCACCCATCCAGTTTTCACCATAATGCGCTTTGGTTGGAATATGACATATAGTGACAGTAGTCTATAACTTTTCTAGTACAGCAGAGTGGCTTTACCCTGCGAGGGGTGGAGTTGGGGCAGGCTTGTGTTCTAGCCAAGCAATAACACACCTGATTCATGAAGCCTTGATTGAAGACTAGGATTAGATTATTATTTGAATCTGGTGTGTTACTGCTTGTCTGGAGCAAAAGCCTGCACCTACCCCAGCCCTTGCAGGGTAAGCTTGCTCATTCCTTCATTATGGCAGACAGCAGGTGATGAGTTGATAAGGAGGGAAGATAAGCTATATTTGATATTTCCAAAACATTCATTCTCATTGTGATGATCAATTTAACACATGGAGTATAGACTAGTGTTCATCTGACATTCCCATATGACAGACCCAAGGGAAGGTTAGTTGGAGAAAAGCTGAGAGCATTGGGATCGTTTTGTGTAAAGGATGCATGATGAGCCCTCCTGTGGTATCCTCAGCGTTGTATTTGTGGTGCATACTTTCCCTGTGGAGGCCCTTCTTAATAATTCAATAATTCATAAGAGGTCATATGATATGGCTTACTGACTAGAGGAAAATTAGGATAACTTTTTTTAAATGTATTTCTTATTTAACTAGGCAAGTCAGTTCATTCTTGACGCACCCATCCCATTAGCGGGATAATTTTCATCAACACCTGCTGAATTGCAGTGTGCCAAATTCAAATTAAATTACTAAACATATTTAATTTTCATGAAATCACAAGTGCAATATAGCAAAACAACAGTTTAGTTTGTTGTTAATCCACCTGGCGTGTCAGATTTCAATAAAGCTTTTCAGCGAAAGCATACCAAGTGTTTACGTAAGGACATCTCTCTCAGTAGACAAAATATTACAAACTCTAGCAGCCAAGTAGATTGGTCATGAAAGTCAGAAAAGCAATAGATTAAATCGCTTACCTTTGATCTTCAGATGTTTGCACTCATGAGACTCCCAGTTACACAATAAATGTTCCTTTTGTTCCATAAAGATTATTTTATATTCTAAATACCTCCATTTGTTTGGCGCATTATGTTCAGAAATCCACAGGCTCGGGCGGTCACGACGTCGCAGACCAAAATTCCAAATAGTATCCGTAATGTCCACAGAAACATGTCAAACATTTTTTTATAATCAATCCTCAGGTTGTTTTTAAAAGATCTAATCGATAATATATCAACTGGAACTGTCGCTTCAATAGGAGAGGGAGAGACAATGGCTGCCCCACTCTGTTGTGCAAGCAAAACTCTGCGTACACCCAGCTATCCACTGACGCAATGTCCACTGACGCAATGAATCTGATTGATATTCCTTTAAATGGAGTGAAGGAGTGAAGGCAGGCTATGGAACATGGAGCTTTCAAAATAGAAGCCACTTCCTGGTTTGATTTTCCTCAGGTAAAATCATTTCTGTTATACTCACAGACAACTGTTTGACAGTTTTGGAATCTTTAGAGTGTTTTCTATCCTAGTCTGATTATAATATGCATATTCTCGTTTCTGGGCCTGAGAAATAGGCAGTTTCAAATGGGTACGTTTTTTTAGCCAAAAACAAAAATCCTGCCCCCTACACTCAAGAAGTTTTTTAAGATCAAATGTTTATGTACTATGACGGCCTACCAGAAGGCATAAGGCCTGCGGGGACGGGGGCTGGGATTAAAAATAAAATACAGGAATAGGGCAAAACACACATCACGACAAGAGAGACATCACTACATAAAGAGAGACAACAACATGGCATGGCAGAAACACATGAAAACGCAGCATGGTAGCAACACAACATGGTAGCAGCAGAACATGGCAGCAGAACATTATGGTAGCAGCACAAAACATAGTACAAACATTATTGTGCACAGAATGAAGAGATGAAGAGAAGTGTTTTTTCCAGCTTGTTCTAGCCGCTAGCTGCAGCGAAAAGAAAAGAGGAGTGACCCAGGGATGTGTGTACTTTGGGGACCTTTAACAGAATGTGACTGGCAGAACGGGTGTTGTATGTGGAAGATGAGGGCTGCAGTAGATATCTCAGATAGGGGAGAGTGAGGCCTAAGAGGGTTTTATAAATAAGCATCAATCTTGCGACGTGTATACAGAGATGACCAGTTTACAGAGTAGTATAGAGTGCAGCAATGTGTCCTATAAGGAGCATTGGTGGCAAATCTGATGGCCAAATGGTAAAGAACATCTAGCTGCTCAAGAGCACCCTTAACTGCCTATCTATAAATAACGTCTCTGTAATCTAGCATGGGTAGGATGATCATCTGAATCAGGATTAGTTTGGCAGCTGTGGTGAAAGAGGAGCGATTTACGATAGTCTAGATTGAACCTTAGCCTGCAGCTTTGATATGTGCTGAGAGAAGGACAGTGTGCCGTCTTGCTAACTTTTTCAGGAGGCAGATTCCTTGTAGAAAATCCCAGCTAGCTAGCTAACGTAGCTAGCAAGTCTCTGGCCGTCTCTTCCAAGTGGAAAAGGATGTTGTTAGCTAGCTATATCTTTTCATTGTCGGCGAATGGTCCTTGACGACGTCCAAACAAAGTTTGTCCTGTGGCTGTTGTATTTTGGGGATTCTGAGGAGGACATCTTCTCTGCACAGATGGAGGGGGCTTCAAAGGCCTCTGCATTTGGTTGGGGTGGCTGTGATACTCTCCTGCCATTGTTAGGCTCAAAAGTTTTCACACCTCTCACTTCAGTCAGATTCTTTCCTAGCAGCTTGATAGCTTAGTAGCCTTATTTATTAAGCTTTATATAACAAAATTACAGAGAGAATTATTGTCTTTTACTTTTTGGCTTCAGAAAGTAGGTTCAGACTGAGCATTACTCACACCTTTTTGTGTTGGATGGTATTCCCGGGTTCCGCTGTGTTTCTTCAGCAGGTACTGCTATAGAACTGCTATTTGTCATCCAGTGGTTTTAGCATTACATCTCTGTTGTTTGTGATATCGTCATCAATGTTGGTTTCATGAATATTATTGTTTAAAGTAAAAAAAGAAACAAAAGGATCTCATCTAGTTCCCCAAAGCCCCCTACTTTCAGGCCTCTTGTTTTAAGGAGAGCCTCGACACGTCTCGACTCGTGTCTGTGACCCACACGGGTAGGTAACATTTTTGCAGTTCCAATGTTGTGTATTTTCCAGCCCAGGTCAGTGCTGTCTACACTCTTAGAATTAGTGGTGACTTGCCTCCCAGTGGTGCAGCGGTCTAAGGCACTGCATTGCAGTGCTAGCGGTGTCACTACAGTTCCGAGTTCGATACCGGGCTGTGCCGCAGCCGGGCACGACTGGGAGACCCATGAGGTGGCATACAATTGGCCCAGCCCAGTGTCATTCAGGTTAGGGTTTGTCCTTGTCCCGTCGCACTCTAGCGACTCCTGTGGCGGGCTGGGCGCATGCACGCTGACACGGTCGCCAGGTGTATGGTGTTTCCTCCGACACGTTGGTGCGGTTGGCTTCCGGATTATGCGAGCATTGTGTCAAGAAGAGGTGAGGCTTGGCAGGATCGTGTTTCGGAGGACGCACTGTTAGAATTATAAATAAATATATATTATATATCAGAATATGTAATATGCATAAACATTCATGGAACATTTTCATTTGCAGTGTACAAACTGACATTTACACACACTAACAGGTGACCAAAAATAACTATTTGAAAGCCACAACTCCAATAAACCACACCTTCAATCTGATAGGCTGCCACGTCTACAATATATTATTACGTTCAAAATGGAACCCCTACCATCACAAAAAGGTTCCGGTTCAAACCCGAACCCTTAATGAACCTATTTTCTACACAATTGGCTGGAAAGACTCAATTCTTCAGGAAGCTTAGTTTCCCATCACTAATTAAAATGTGTCTGTTATCCATCCACTGTGTCTGCATTGTGACCAGATTTCCTGGTCCTAACCTTTATGCAAATTATTTCACAGCTTTTCTTTCAAAATAATATGATTAGGGCAGGATGAGATGATCACAATGTGTCTTTTGATTGTCGCCACCTGTCTAAAAATGTGGTCACAATCAGAATGTGGACATGATCATGACAAAGGAAGCAAGTTAGAACCAAGTATAATGAGTGCTTTTGTAAACAAAGTGTGGTCAGAGTGATGAACTGCTGATTCCATATTAGGCTTTGCCCCATTTAGGCGATGTGGTCTAAGTAATGGAGGGCTGTCTTTCCAGATCAGTTTGTACAATCCTCATTCTCTGTGGTCAAGGTAATGACAAAGTGCCTCAAACAAACCTTTGCCCTAGATAAGGGATGTGCATGATGCTAGTATTCAAACCCCTTCCCCTTTTCCACATTTTGTTATTCTAAAATTGATTAAATAACTTTTTCCCTCCTCAATCTACACACAATACCCCATAATGACAAAGCGAAAAAAATGTTTTTAAATGTATTAAAAAATAAAAACAGAAATACATTACTTACATAAGTATTCAGGCCCTTTTCTATGACACTCGAAATTGAGCTCAGGTGCATCCTGTTTCCATTGATCATCCTTGAAATGTTTCTACAACTTGATTGGAGTCCACTTGTGGTAAATTCAATTGATTGGACATTATTTAGAAAGGCCCCACAGTTGACAGTGCATGTTAGAGCACAATCTGGGGAAGGGTACCAAAACATTTCAGTTTTTAGTCTTTAATACATTTGCAAACATATCTAAAAACCTGTTTTTACTTTGTCATTATGGGGCATTTTGTGTAGATTGATGAGGGGGAAAAAACAATTTAATCAATTTTAGAATAAGGTTGTAACATAGCAAAATGTGGAAAACGTCAAGGGGTCTGAATACTTTCCAAATGCACTGTACAAATGTAACACAGTCCATTCATGTGTCACTGGCGAGCCCTCCTCAAATCCTAACCTTACCTTCACAACGAAACCATGGAACTGACCATTGATCAGGCCAGAGTAATTTAACCCTAATCCTAACCCCCTGTGGCTTCAGACAGTGTTAACTCTGTGTTTGGTTTTGACTGTCCAGCTATGCTTTTTGGTGTTCTGGACGCCTCACATCTCGGAGAGGATCCTAGTAGACATCATTGGTGTGGACCATGCCTTCGCAGAGCTCTGTGTCCCTCCACTGCTAATCTTCTCCTTCTTCCCTGTTCCAGGTAAGATCCAAGTAGGGAATCAGTGGAAGTGGAATGTTTGAATTTGTCAACAGGAATGACATTTTAGTTGTTGTCCACCCTAACATTAAAGGTAGACTCATCCTATACAGGAGGGAAACTTCCTGCTTACCGATTGTTTAAAAACAACTCATTTATACATGAAAAAAAAGCATGTGTTTATTTTACCATGACAGTGACCATCCGGGCTCACCTGACAGGCTGGCTCATGACTTTGAAGAAGACCTTCGTCCTTGCTCCCAGCTCTGTCCTGCGCATCATCGTACTGATCACCAGTCTCATTGTACTCCCTTACATGGGGTAAGTGAAGTGCACACTTCTGCTTTCACGGGTCTCACAAATGTTCACTTCACTACTTGCCAATCTCTTGAGCATGGAACTAGTGTCATTAGAATGATGTGAAAACCTCAATGCTGTGAGTGTGCACTCAATATCTCAGAACAAGTGTTCAACTCATCATTCACTAGGCTCAAAATTGGCCACTTCACCTCTGATTATTTTTTATCTTTTTCCCATGCTTGGGCCTAGTGTTCACTTAGCCAGTTACTAGTTTCAAATCTGTCCATTTTACCACCGCTCATTCCTGTTGTTTTCTTTTATTGGGAGAAGTGTTCACTTCACTACTCACTTTTTAAAATGTTAACTTTTTGGGCCAGTTTATCAGACACCGACTAAGCCTAGGCCAGATGTTTTTTTTTTTTTAAATGTTTGTTGGAGATTCTTCCATTGAGCTTGTTTTTTTTGTGGTTCTTTGTGGCTCAGTTTTTAGAGCATGGCGCTTGCAACGCCACAATCGTGGATTTGCTTACCACTGGGGTCACCCATATAAAAATTATATGCATGCATGACTGTAAGTCGGTTTGGATAAAAGTATCTGCTGAATGACATTTGTGGCCTAATATATTGGCACCCTTGCGCTTTTCTTAAATAATTCACCAAATTTAAATAACTTTTAGTCTCCACAACTTGTTATTGGATTTTCAACATTGCAGAACCAATTTTATTTTACAGCTTCCCCGCCTTGAATCCTCACCTTAATAACCATTAGTGGGGAAAATGCTAAACTGACCCAAGATCAGTGTTCAGGGGCGACTTCAACCTACACCAATCCGAGGCACCATTGCAATCATTGGCGCCACCTCCTGGACGTGAAGTGTTTTTGTGCAGACACGTAGGAAGGTTGTGGAGAAATGTATTGTACATCCGTGTGTGAACTAAGCGCTAGTCTATAAAGTCACCAATCTACTTTGTCACGCTTCAGTTGCTCTTCAGTGGACCTCATAACTTAGTGAACCAGTGGTACTATGTCCCAAATAGCACAGTAATCCTTACATAGAGCACTACTTTTGACCAAGGCCCATAGAGCTCTAGTCAAAACTAGTGCACTATATAGGAAATATGGTGCCATTTGGGACAAAGTGTGGGTCAGTACAAAATAACTGCTGCATTGAAAGTGACCATAAGTTAGTTAACTATTTTGTGGAAAGAATACAGTATAACTTTGCTTATATGAGGTTATCTTACGGTCTTTACCGGGATGCGTCATTCAAGTATTTAGTTTATTTTCAGTAATACATATAGTAATACACAAGAAGTGCGAATGCTGGCTAACTGAAGGTGTATGAAAAGATTTTTACTTTTACTTCACTACATTCCTTATGAAAATATTGTAGTTTTTGCTCCATACATTTTCCTTGACACCCAAAAGTACATTTTACATTTTGAATGCTTAGCAGGACAGGAAAATAGTCAAATTCACGCACTTATCAACTGAACATCCCCGGTCATCCCTACTGCCTCTGACCTGTCGAGTCACTAAACACATGATTAGTTTGTCAATTATATCTGAATGTTGGACTATACCCCTACATTTAAAAAAATATATTTAAAAAATGGTGCCGGCTTGTTTTCTTAATATAAGACATTTTGAAATGATTTTTACTTTTGATACTTAAGTACGTTTTAAAACAAATACTTTTAGCATTTTACTCAAGTAGAATTTTACTGGGTGACTTATTTTTACTTGAGTCATTTTCTATTAACGTATCTTTACTTTTACTCAAGTATGACAGTTGGGTACTTTTTCCACCACTGCGTAGAAGATGCACCAAGTTAACAGTATTAGTGGGTCAATTTCCACAGCAACCAGGAGTGTTTAAGCATGAGGCTAAACTTCTCCTCTGTTTTAGTCTCGTTGCTACCGTGTTGTAGCAGCATGAAGCTGCGCGCGTACATGTCCTTGGATTACATTATAAGATTTGTATTTCAGGGTGCATGGAGCCAGTCTGGGAGTTGGGTCTCTCCTTGCCGGATTCCTTGGAGAGTCGATAATGGTGGCAGTAGCTGCCTGCTATGTCTATCGAAAACAGGTAAGGTGCACAGCATAAACCACATGGCAACATATTTGATAGTAAATTATGTGTTCAACAATATCCATAGCAACAATTTGATTTATAAAAAATGCCATTTATATAGATTGTGCATGAAAATGTGGGATTTATAAATGAAACATGCTTATTTGTGACTAACACTTTATGGGTGTTTACAATACTTAAACCACATTTTCACATATTTTAAGAAAAGATCGTATGCAGAAATCTACTATAAAAACGTAAGAACTTTTTAGAAATGAGCCCCTGATCCGCTAATGTTGCACCATGAATGAATCTGGATCAGGGGCTCATTTCTAAAATGTTCTTACATTTTTATAGTAGATTTCTGCATTAACTTACCAGCAAATGGATACTTTTGCGATTCACTTGCAGTAAACCGTGGGAACCCAACCTGATTCAGGACTCCACATAGACCTTAAATGCAGATGTTTCATAATGATATTTGTGTATTAGTCATCAAACCTGGAAAAGACAATGGCATGGGAAATATTACTATTATTTAACAGAGCACAAATATGTTATACTGTATGTGGCTTGATCGCTATAAGACTATATTGCTACAATTATCCAGTTGTAAACTCTCCAAGTAAGAAAGAAAGTAATCATTATCAGTTATCACATAAAATAAAGGTGAAATAAAACATTTTGTTCTAAGTGTTTATAACTCAGAGGTGATAAAACACATTTTTCCTCCATGTAGAAAAAAAAGAAAGACACAGAAGTTGAAGAGGTGGGGGAAGGGGAAGAAGACTCAGCACCAATGAATGATGTGCGGCCCCGGCGACGAATGGACGATATCGTGGAGGAAGATGAGTGAGCCACGGATACTGAAGGACTCTTGAAGGACATGCTGGGGGATAGTACAAGGGAGTTCCCTTGTTTTACTGGGGCAGTTTTTCAATCATTTTTGGCAGCCTGTTGATACCCCCCCCCCTTTAACCTTACACAGTTTGAGGTTTGGAGAGTATCTAAACAACACTCCTTTGTTTCATCTGATTGCTACCAAGCCAGCGAAGCATGGTAAAGATGCTAACTTGTACCAAAGCAAATGTTGCTCATTTAACTCCATATGTTCGCCAAACTTTTCTGTGCTGCCGTCCTCTACTTTTATGAGCTATTATGAGGAAACACACAATTTTACTGTACTGTACAACTTCAACCGCTTGGAAAACATATATTTTGTTTTACTTTGAATGTACAAGATAAATCATGTAGAATAAGTAATGATGCTGAGGTAGGTCTTTGTGTTGTGACCTTTTAACTTTATTTATTTTGGCTGTACACCAGTTGGGGAACAGTTTATGGTTCCCAATAATAAACAATAAAATAACAAATATGATATATTAACCACAGATTTCTATCAAAGTTGAGAATGAAAAAGGGAGTTTTAAATAGTTTCCTGGTGTGCGAGTGATGGTTTGGTGCCATTATAAAACATTTATATTATAATGTTGTTGATATACAGAAATTGACGATGTTTTCTTACAAGTGATGTTAACTGAAGTTGGGGGGGGGGGGGGGGTTGACTGGACAACAGTTGTTTCTTGTTTTTATATCATGTCTGTTGTAGTATTCTGTTTAATTTCGATCTCAGGATGTAACTCCATGATACATACCGTGTGGTGGTGTCGTTGTTGATCTCCCCCCACACCCATTCTGTATTATGAACTCTCCATTGCCGATGATGCACAAGTATTTAAAAGTGTCTGAAGCTTCTGTACGTTTTCTATAGATTGTAGTGAATAGCGAAGTCTTACCAACTCATGAGGCCTTTTGTATTTAAAATATGACCGCTAAAGCCCTGTCCAGTGTAACAAGAGCAAATATGACTTCTCTTATTATTGTCTATCAAAGGGACAGTTCTATTCTACAATGATTAAAGGGTGATTCCGTCGTTTAATTTCCCTCTGAGAGTGTTTTTACTGTAGGCTAGTATTTTGTCCCCTTACATTCAGTGGCTGCTAAACATTTTTAGCTAGGCATTCAAAAGTTCCTTTCTACCCAAGGGCATCCACACTTTTGTGACTGAATTGCCGTAGCATGGATAAGAGTGGTCAGGGATCCCACTGTAGTTGGTTTTGGATCTGTACCTCATTTAGATCGGAAGCAATTGCAAACAAGTCTTATAAGTAATCAATATTATAATACTGTAAAACATAAACTCAGGGATTTGTGTCCTAGAAATTTTGAAAAGATTTTCTTAATTTTGGGCTCAGAAGAGGCACATAGACCAGAACCATAGACTACTAGATTCCACTGTTTGGTATTTTGGTTTATTTTACCTGATTTTTGTGTGGTCGGTAACTGGAGATAGATTCTCTGAGGTGTCAGGTGTCACTCTCCAACACAGGAGGTTGGTGGCACCTTAATTGGGGAAGACGGGCTTATGGTAATAGCTGGAACAGAAAAATTGAATGGTATCCAACTAATTTGATGCCATCCCATTCACTTCATTCCAGCCAGTATTATGAGCTGTCCTCCCCTCAGCAGCCTCCTGTGCTCTCCACTAATCTATCATAGTGAGAGTCAGTCTCCACCTCCAGTCAGTCTCTATTAGTCAATCATTCTCCACCAATCTATCAGTCAGTCATTCTGCACCAATCTATTAGGTCACAGACAGACAGGTAGGATTGTCGACCGTCTGCCGGCCGGGGGCACCTCTTGCACAGACGGCCGGCCATAATTTGCAAACCGATTCTATATTTAGAAGCAAGCAAAAATGACTTCCGTCAGTCGCTATAACACACCGCGCCGACAGCAAGCGAATGGCGAACCAAAAGCCCCTTACTGTGCAGACCAACAATCAATCTGCTGAGTTTTCTCCTTTAGAGTCATTCTCCATTACCACCAATCTATCCCAGAGTCATAGACAATCTCCACCATAGAGTTAGATAGAGGACACATTTTTGCCATTATGGCATCTGTGACAGCCTCAATGGCGCTGCCCATGCTATCTCCATTTAAAGCAGTCAATTGTCTTATTCTTTTGTGTTTGGAAAAAGCGTAAACCTAATTGCTTTGATGTACCGCCACCTGCAGTGCTGGAGTCCTGAACCAAATCTTGTGTGTAATTTATTTATTTTCGCCACTAGATGGCGGTGATATAGACACTTAAAGCCATTTACGAAACATACGCAAACCAATTTGAAGAAGACAGTGCTCTAAGTATTGGCTGGTTGCTTCCAAAGCATTGGCATCCCCACCCAGTTGACCACTTTAAAATGTTGGAAGCCTTCAATGGCAAAGTCCATGTTATCCAATCTAAACTCAGCAAAAAAAGAAACATTTTCAGGACCCTGTCTTTCAAAGATAATTCGTAAAAATTCAAATAACTTCACAGATCTTCATTGAAAAGGGTTTAAACACTGTTTCCCATGCTTGTTCAATGAACCATAAACAATTAATGAACATGGATCTGTCGGAACGGTCGTTAAGACACTGACAGCTTACAGATGGTGGGCAATTAAGGCACAGTTATGAAAACTTAGGACACTAAATAAGCCTTTCTACTGACTCTGAAAAACACCAAAAGAAAGATGCCCAGGGTCCCTACTCATCTGTGTGAACGTGCCATAGACATGCTGCAAGGATGCATGAGTACTGCAGATGTGGCCAGGGCAATGAATTGCAATGTCCGTACTGTGAGACGCCTAAGACAGCGCTACAGGGAGACAGGACGGACAGCTAATCGTCCTCGTAGTGGCAGACCACGTGTAACAATACCTGCACAGGATCGGTACATCCGAACATCACACCTGCGGGACAGGTACAGGATGGAAACAACAACTGCACGAGTTACACCAGGAATGCACAATCCCTCCATCAGTGCTCAGACTGTCCGCAATAGGAGAAGAGAAGCTGGACTGAGGGCTTGTAGGCCTGTTGTAAGGCAGGTCCTCACCAGACATCACCGGCAACAACGTCGCCTATGGGCACAAACCCGCCGTCCTGGACTAGACAGGACTGAAAAAAGTGCTCTTTACTGACAAGTCACGGTTTTGTCTCACCAGGGGTGATGGTCGGATTTGCATTTATCGTTGAAGGAATGAGCGTTACATCGAGGCCTGTACTCTGGAGCAGGATCGATTTAGATGTGAGGGGTCCGTCATGGTCTGGGGCAGTGTGTCACAGCATCATCGGACTGAGCTTGTTGTCATTGCAGGCAATCTCAGCGCTGTGCGTTACAGGGAAGACATCCTCCTCCCTCATGTGGTACCCTTCCTGCAGGCTCATCCTGACATGACCCTCCAGCATGACAATGCCACCAGCCATACTGCTCATTCTGTGAGTGATTTCCTGCAAGACAGGAATGTCAGTGTTCTGCCATGGACAGCGAAGAACCCGGATCTCAATCCCATTGAGCACATCTGGGACCTGTTGGATCGGAGGGTCAGGGCTAGGGCCATTCCCCTCAGAATTGTCCAGAAACTTGCAGGTGCCTTGGTGGAAGAGTGGTGTAACATCTCACAGCAAGAACTGGCAAATCTGGTGTGGTCCATGAGGAGGAGATGCACTGCAGTACTTAATGCAGCTGGTGGCCACACCAGATACTGACTGTTACTTTTTATTTTGACCCGCCCTTTGTTCAGGGACACATTATTCCAGTTCTGGTAATCACATGTCTGTGGAACTTGTTCAGTTTATGTCTCAGTTGTTAATCTTGTTATGTTCATACAAATATTTACACACGGTAAGTTTGCTGAAAATAAATGCAGTTGACAGTGAGAGGACGTTTCTTTTTTTGCTGAGTGTACATAGGTAGTAGTAGGTGAGTCAGACAGACAAAATGCATCTAATTTGCTAATTTCTCAGTGGTGCCAACAGCAACCCGCCTCGGCCTCCTCACCTAATTGGCTATCAAGTTCAAAAAAGTTAGGTGAATCAGGTGGGAATCGGATGGAAAGTGAGTGTGTTGTTTGAGATGGATAAACAAAAGGCAAGACCAAGTGGTGCACAAAAACGCAGCAAATAAACTTAATCTGATCAAGCCCGTAACAAATTACTGAATATCAGCAGATCAGCAAAGCTACCACCTCGTCCTCGACTGATATAATACCAGCGCAGGTGGAGGCCTACTTAAGCAACAGCTATCTATATATATATATATATATATATGGGAGGCAGGCAAATACCTTTCACTGAGCTGTGTAACAACAGACTGACAGGGGTGAGACAATTAATTGTAATTTATCTTTTGTTGTTTGCAGGTGCACTATCCTTCTGACCCTATACAGCCAGGTCCCATCTACTTTCTAACTCTGCTGTGTCTGCTGTGAAGGAATACTGCATGAAGTCAACTACATGATTGATGAAGGCATGTCATCCAGCAAAGGCAGCAGAGCAGTCATCATGTGAAGGACAGCATTGTGACAGGGGTGAACATTCCACAGCTGGTTGGACTAGAGGATGGTACAGTGCTGGTGGAAAGCTATGGCTGGCAACAACACCTGAGTCCGTACTTCAGGCCGCTGCCACAGATCAAGCAGTACCAGCACTTCAGGTGAATATCATTTTCATTGCATTGTATGAGGTTATTCTTCTTATCTAAACTTGGGGGGTGAATTGATGTTGTACAAGGTTGAAATGTATTGTTTATTTTTCCTGTTTTACAGCTTCAATGCTCTGGAGCCTTCTGTTATTGTCGCCGAGGACCATTCAGATTCAGTCGGGACCAGGATTCAGCAGCTGCGCAACGCTGACATCCTCCCTCTCATAGATGGGAGGAAGCCGTCTCTGCACTAAGCTATCTCTGCACTTAGGGAAAACTGAAGCAATTATTTTTGGATCCAATCCTAAATTGTGTATGTCGTCTGAAATCAGAGTGTTAGGAGGTGAGGTGCTGACTACTATAACCTTTGTTAGCTACTTGGGGTGCACCTCAGCCACGCTCAAGGTACTAAATAATATCATAACCGCCATCGATAAAAGACAGTACTGTGCATTCGTCTTCATCGACCTGGCCAAGGTTTTCGACTCTGTCAATCACCGTATTCTTATCGGCAGACTCAATAGCCTTGGTTTTTCTGACGACTGCCTCGCCTGGTTCACCAACTACTTTGCAGACAGAGTTCAGTGTGTCAAATCGGAGGGCATGTTGTCCGCACCTCTGGCAGTCTCTTTGGGGGTACCACAGGGTTCAATTCTCGGGCCGACTCTTTTCTCTGTATATCTCAATGATGTCGCTCTTGCTGCGGGCGAGTCCCTGATCCACCTCTACGCAGACAACACCAGTCTGTATACTTCTGGCTCTTCCTTGGACACTGTGCTAACTAACCTCCAAACGAGCTTCAATGCCATACAACACTCCTTCTGTGGCCTCCAACTGCTCTTAAACGCTAGTAAAACCAAATGCATGCTTTTCAACCGTTCGCTGCCCGTACCTGCCCGCCCGACTAGCATCACCACCCTGGACGGTTCCGACCTTGAATATGTGGACAACTATAAATACCTAGGTGTCTGGCTAGACTGTAAACTCTCCTTCCAGACTCATATTAAACATCTCCAATCCAAAATCAAATCTAGAATTGTCTTTCTATTTCGCAACAAAGCCTCCTTCACTCACGTCGCCAAACTTACCATAGTAAAACTGACTATCCTACCGATCCTCGACTTCGGCGATGTAATCTACAAAATAGCTTCCAACACTCTACTCAGCAAACTGGATGCAGTCTATCACAGTGCCATCCTTTTTGTTACCAAATCACCTTATACCACCCATCACTGCGACCTGTATGCTCTAGTCGGCTGGCCCTCGCTACATATTCGTCGCCAGACCCACTCTCTCCAGGTCATCTATAAGTCTATGCTAGGTAAAGCCCCGCCTTATCTCAGTTCACTGGTCACAATAACAACACCCACCCGTAGCACACATTCCAGCAGGTATATGTCACTGATCATCCCCAAAGCCAACACCTCATTTGGCCGCCTTTCCTTCCAGTTCTCTGCTGCCAGTGACTGGAACGAATTGCAAAAATCGTTGAAGTTGGAGACTTTTATTTCCCTCACCAACTTTAAACATCAACTATCTGAGCAGTTAACCGATCACTGCAGCTGTACATAGTCCATCTTTAAATAGTCCACCCAATCTACTGACCTCATCCCCATACTGTTTTTATTTTATTTACATTTTTGCTCTTTTGCACACCAGTATCTCTACTTGCACATCATCATCTGCTCATTTATCACTCCAGTGTTAATCTGCTAAATTGTAATTATTCGGTCCTATGGCCTATTTATTGCCTACCTCCTCATGCTTTTTGCATACACTGTATATAGACTTTCTTTTCTCTACTGTGTCATTGACTTGTCTGTGTTATTGGCTTGTTTATTGTTTACTCCATGTGTACCTCTGTGTTGTTGTCTGTGTCACGCTGCTTTCCTTTATCTTGGCCAGGTCGCAGTTGCAAATGGGAACTTGTTCTCAACTAGCCTACCTGGTTAAATAAAGGTGAAATAATTTTTTTAAATTAAAAAATCATTGATGGAAGCTTGGGAGGTTTGAGCATGGCCAATAAGGTGCTAGGGAAAACTAAGTTTTTGTCTGGAAAGTCCAAGCTGCTTGATAAGGACTCCATGAAAGTGCTAGCTCCTGCCCTCATTCAATGCCATTTTGACTATTCTAGTACTTCCTGGTTTGGGGGCTTATCTAAATTTATGAAGAGGAAGCTCCAGATAGCCCAGAATAAGTTGATCAGGGTAGTATTGAAGGTGAGTCCACGTACTCACATAGGCAGGAGCTGCTTTCAGGAACTAAACTGTCTGCCTGTTGAGGCTAGGGTGTCCCAGATTAGACTAGGTTTGGTTTAAAGGAGTATTTATGGTCCTGCGCCCAGATATCTAAGTGATCACAGCACCCGATCAGGTGTTGCTGATGTGTGCTTATACAGGTTCAGGAGTAATGCTGGGAAAGGTACTTTCTTGTATACTGGAGCCTCAGAATGGAATGAGTTGCCTCTGGCTATAAAAACAAAGTCCTCTATGGACAGCTTTAAAAATAAAGTAAAAATATGTTTGATGTCTTCTGTGCCCATATGAATAACCCCTACGATGTAACTGGAATGATGAGATAGATGTTCTTCTATGTTTTTGTTTTATTATTTCACTGACATACTGTGTTTGATGTTGCCTAGCCATCTCGTGTCAAGAGGACCACAATGGAAATAAGTTTCAGACTTTATTGTGTGTTATCCTCAATGATTCTATTCATGTGTATGTATGGCTTTTAAGTTGTATGTGTGCTTGTTTTTTAAAATGGTCAAATAAATTAACAAAACAAAATTTGTTCTTAACTGACTTGCCTAGTTAAATAAAGGTAAAATAAATTAAACTGGGGGTTATAGCATTTCTTTCACATGACCCATCAATTAAGACAAGTGTGTCGGGTAAGCATCATCTAATATTTTTCTCTGGATACTTTCTGTTTATCTGGAATTTTTCCTTTTGACCTCACATATGAATCCTTAAAGAGATGGGTGGGGCTAAGGCTTAAGAGGGTGTGAACAATGCTGAACGGGTGTGGACAAAGGAGTGCTATCCAGTAGGTACCAAATTATTCAAAGGCATTTTCTTAAAAGGGATTTTACAAGTTTGTAAACTTTCAAAGCATAATTACTTTCCCATTGTTCCTCGAAAAATGCAGTATATGATATACCAAGTCTCTACTTTTATCCAATGTTTAAAAAAAAACACAATTTCAAATTTTTCTACATAAGAACGATTTGAGCCGGTTGGACACATTTGCACATTATTATTAAAAAAGTGTTTTCAAGCTCTGTGAAGTTGGTTGTTGATCATTGCTAGACAGCCATTTTCAAGTCTTGCCTTAGATTTTCAAGCCGATTTAAGTCAACACTGTATCTAGACCATGGAGGAACATTCAATGTCGTCTTGGTAAGCAACTCCAGTATATATTTGGCCTTGTGTTTTCGGTTATTGTCCTGCTGAATGGTGAATTCATCTCCCAGTGTCTGTTGGAAGCAGACTGCAACAGGTTTCCCTTTAGGATTTTGCCTGTGCTTAGCTATATTTAAATTATATTTATCCTAAAAGAAACTCCCTATTTATTTGCCGATGACAATCATACCCATAACATGATGCAGCCACCACCGTGCTTGAAAATATGAAGAATGATACCCAGTGATGTGTTGTGTTGGATTTTCCCCAAACATAACACCTTGTATTCAGGACCAAAAGTACATTTCTTTGCCACATTTTTTGCACTTTAGTTTACTTTAGTGTCTTTTTGGAATATTTGTATTCTGTACAGGCGTCCTTCTTTTCACGCTTTCATTTAGGTTAGTATTGGGGAGTAACTACAATGTTGTTCATCCATTCTTAGTTTTCTCCTATCACATTCATTAAACACTGTTTTAAAGTCACCATTGGCCTCATGGGGAAATCCCTGAGCGGTTAGCTTCCTCTCCGACAACTGAGTTAGGAAGGACGCCTGCATCTTTGTAGTGACTGGGTGTATCGATACACCATCCAAAGTGTAATTAGTAACTTCCCCATGCTTAAAGTGATATTCAACATCTGCTTTTTTATGTTGACCCATCTACCATTAGGTGCCCTTCTGTGTGAGGCATTGGAAAACCTCCCTGGTCTTTGTGGTTGAATCTGTGTTTGAAATTCACTGATTGACTGAGGGACCTTACATATAATTGCATGTGTGTGGAACAGAGATGAGGTAGTCATTAAAAAACACTATTATTGCACACAGAGTCCAACTTAATATGTGACTTGTTAAGCAGATGTTTACTCCTGAATTTATTTAGGCTTGCCGTAACAAAGGGGTTGAATACTTATTGACTCAAGACATTTCAGCTTTTAATGTTGTATTTATTTGTAAACATTTCTAAAAACATAATTCCACTTTGACATTATGGGCTATTTGGTGTAGGTCAGTGACACATCATCTCAATTGAATCCATTTTAAATGCAGGCTGTAGCTCAACAAAATGTGGAAAAAGTCAAGGGGTGTGAATAATTCCTGAAGGCACTATAGCTATATATAGTAGGCTAGATTGCATTGTCTGCATAATAAAACAATCCCTAGAAAGCTATTGTTTTGACAGGTGGACTGGTTGTATTATTTTTACGCAGCACAAACGTTATATTCAAGTTGTGAGAGAGCGTGAGGACGGCTAAGGTAGGCTACAGGCCTACAGGACAGTTGTATATAAAAAAAATCTGATTAGTATGCTGTTGCATCAACAAACAAAAATAATATGCAATGTTTTGAATTTCACACTTTAATTACTAATACATTATTGCCGCCAGCCGGCATTCTAAATAGAATTGCAACACCGTAGGCCTTTAGCTTTGTGAACCATAAAACTTTAGGCTTAACATGACAAAATAATGACCAAACAAATGTTATAGGAGTGTCTCAGGCTAATGATCACAACTTCTATTATAATTTAACAAGGTTTAATAAGAATTAGAAAGTTACATGGTTAGTTAAGTTCCCATAGCTGTCAGCTAAGCTATCTATTAACTAGCCTATCCGTCTTAGTTCAGATCTTAACGTTACTTCCGTTAGTTGTAGGACTACAATTACCAATGAACTATGTAGTCAGCAGGTAGCCTTCTTTCACAAGCTGGTCGTGGTTCTGCTTGATGTTCTTCTTGTGCTCTTGCTTCTGGCACATCTCCATGAACAACTTCTTGTCTTTGACCTTGAATGTTCTGCTCTATTGAATTGAATTTATTTTGGGACAGAGACATATACAACAAAATGTACAATGTGGACCCAGAGGATATCATTTATTAAGTGCATTAAAACACTTGTTTCCAAAGTGGTCCTCGATGGTAAAAATAATAACACATATAATGATTAAAAGGCAAGACAAAATTACAAACAACCATAAATACATACATTTATATTGACATCCTAGAAAGTGGCATTATTCACTGCACTTTTCCTTAACCTTAGAAATGAACCATATTAATTTCCCTTAAAAAAAACTATCTATTCATTGCACATCATTCAAATAAATACACCTGACCAGCAGTAGGGGGCACAATGGGCAGTGGAGTGGTTTCTCTTACTTAGACAACCCTGTCCAAATGAAAACATTTGCCTGCTTTTATTTGCAAACTGAAGAGCAGGCGGTGGGGGTGCAATGATAGGGTCTCCCTGAGCCAGATGAAGGCTCAGTGCCTGTAGGAGAGCTCGTTGGATCAGACAGTCACCATTAAGTGCAGCATACAGCTTAGCTTGAACTGTTTTACCTTTGTGAGACACAACAATATATACATCAACATATATTTTCTTGATCTCCAACGGGAGGCTATTCCATAGACAAATGCCTGTATAGGAAAAGGTGCCCCTCGCAGTACTGTTTACTCTTGGGATTTTACAAGACATAACACTCACTCTGCTATTGTAACTGTGCTGACCCCATCAATGTGGTTTTTCTTATAACCTGGGGCACGATCATTTAAGATGTCAAACATATAATGACGTTTAAGTTGGTCCACTCTGGGCTCCAAAATCCATGCTCTTGACCTTGAGTAAATTCTATATCATTCAGTAATCTAATGTTCAAGAGCAATCTTTTAGACATTATTTGATTACCTATGTCCCATTGGCAACTCACTGGTCCATGGTCAGACAGAGTGATGGGTTGTATGTTGCACTTAGTTACGCTATGAGCCTCAGATTTGTATGTGAAAAGTAGTCCATTCTAGAATAAGTGTTGTGTGGGTTAGAATAAAATGTTAAGTCCTTCTCCCTAGGATGCTCATGGTGCCAGATATCCACCAATCCAGCCTCAACACAGCTATTCTTAAGTGCTTTACTCATTTTGGAGAGAGGAATGTTGGTTGCAGGAAGTTTGTCTAGATTGTGTGACGTGAAATTCTAAGGATGAGAGGGACTGTAGATTCTTCCAATAATACTTTATTATAAGATGTGCAACAATTGAGCAATTAACTTCATTCAATTAGTTCAATTGCTGAAAGACCAACGAACAAGAGTTGGCTCTCTCCTTTTATAGAAAGTACATCCTCTTATCTGTGTCAGTTAGCAGATGTGCAGGGCCTGGGAACAGAGTTGTAAAATGTAATTTAGCTCTTCTGTGCAGATCAAGATAGCTGATATCTCTACCATTCTCTGTTTCTCACTGCAACTCCCACATACCTACATTCCTGCCGATCGTAGACACGGGAGACAAGTCACACAAGACAACTTTGTATCAGTAAAAATATTAGCATATAACAATGGACAATCTTTAAGTAAAAAACAGCATAGTGTTTACACACTATTACACACTATTGTATTCTGATAACAATGTCCCGATCATGGTTATACAACCTACATTTCAAATGACAGTCCTTAGTGCTTCACGTTGAGTCTATCACTCAAATTCAAGACCCTCAACTTAGCACACACTATCACAGTTAGAATGTACATTTACAAAAAGTATATTCATCTTATATTTCCAGCATTAACTATTCTCATCACATGTGGTAATGACAGATTGGTATCTCAATACATTCTTAGTCTAAATTACTATACATTTCGCAGTGTGCAGACATCCACAATCAACCTGATACCCCAAATAAACAACTTTGGATGAGCCTAAAAAATTACAGGCACAGTTGACCACTCCCCTTCACCGCATTCATTCTTCCATTCCTGGCATTTCAAGTTCTTCTTCAGATAGTGTTTCAGTTCGTGGTTAATGGCACATGTTCAAAGTGGATGACCCTAGATAATGTCTCACCTGAGCCACCACTGTCCTTTACAGTCCATTATGTTTTGTCCATTTTCCTACCAATGCACCAGCAAGTTTGGATGGGATCTCTCTCCATGCTCACTTCACGTGGACTCATGTCGCACTCCCGAGAGAAAAGGCATGAGAGAAAAGGCAGTTGATAGCTTTGACTGGATGCTGTGTACAGGTTGCTGGCTCGGACTCAGGTCTCACAGTAGAAGTGGTACAGGACAGGGCCGTAATGAACGCTATTTTCACAATTACTTCAGCCAGTTAAGGGGGGGTTGAGGTTCACACTGTTCTTGGTCAAATTATTCCTTCCATCTAGACACCATCACCATAACCTTGAGAGAGGACAGACCAGAACAGTTTAGGACATTTCTGATTCAGGAAATCCAGACAAATGATTTACTGTAAAACAAATTATTACTACTACCAACATTCTTAATACAATTTCTAAAACAAATGTCTACGAGAATAACTACAAATTTTTTTTTATACTCCCCTATTACGTATCTGGTGACCTCACCGCAGAGATACCGGGTCAGGGAGTTAGAGGGACAATCCTTAGGGAGACATCCCGACCATACAGCAGACCCAATCTGGTGAGATTCGTTATTGAAGCAAAGACAAAAACAAGACCAACCAAAACGACAACAGCAATACACATATGTGACCGACCGACCGTCTTATGTAGGAAAACATTTTATTGTGTTTTTTCCATTGGCTGAAAGTAGAGACTCAGAGCTACAAAATGGTATATCATACACTACAGTTGAGGAACAATGGGAAAGTAATTCTGCTTTGAAAGTTGATAAACTTGTAAACTCACTTCTGAAAAAATGTCCTTCGAATCTTTTGGTACTACTACTGGAGAGCCCTTTGTGTCTACACCCATTCAGCATTGTTCACACCCTCTTAGGATTTAGCCCCACTCATCTCTTTAAAGGTTGATCATTTTATTGTGTTTTTTCCATTGGCTGAAAGTAGAGACTCAGAGCTACAAAATGGTATATCATACACTACAGTTGAGGAACAATGGGAAAGTAATTCTGCTTTGAAAGTTGATAAACTTGTAAACTCACTTCTGAAAAAATGTCCTTCGAATCTTTTGGTACTACTACTGGAGAGCCCTTTGTGTCTACACCCATTCAGCATTGTTCACACCCTCTTAGGATTTAGCCCCACTCATCTCTTTAAAGGTTGATCATCTGTACTAACATTAACTTGCTAGCTACTTCCAGACACAAATGACAGAACAGCTCACTCAACATTACTCACCCTAGCCGAGCTGGTTAGGCTGTTATGTTATCCAAAGCGTTGATGACGGCAACTGAACAGATTTTCTGTTCGTAAATTCAAAACATGTCGCTCTCGGAGCAGCAACTGTACTGCTGGCAACAATTTAAATCCTCTTTTTTTTACTGACACCATCCATATTCAACGGGTGTTGAACATTTGTAAATTCAGCAATTATTCTGCACTCTGGCACACTCAGACGAGAGTGTTCTGAAAACCAGAGTATAAACGCATCTGAAATGGTTACTTGCATAGCGGCATCTTTTTTTAAGACATGTAGCTAGCTAGCTAGGTAAACAATGAACCATAATCCCAACTCATGACGTTACTACCCTGCATGAATCTGCAGGTAGCTAACCAACCAATGTTAGCTAGCTAGCCAAGCAATTGACTCTTTCTTTCAAAATTAGAAATGTGTAATATCTGAAAATATAGCTAGATAGACTATTCTACCAGTACACATCCTTCATGGATGGACGCGTCTCCTGTCGGATGCCATGGTTGCCCCCAATTTGATGTAACCTGGAGACAGGTGTTTTCTCCATGTCCTTAGCTATCATACTCGAATTTCACTGATTTCAAAACTCTGTCCTCCAGAAAGTGGAGAGTAACACTAATGCAGTTTTAATACACAGTGCATTTAAAAATATATACATTAGACAGGATTACCTAGACATACTGACCAGCTCAAATAGACAGAAGTGTGCTATATGGAAGACCAATCCAAACTCCAGCCCACTCATTATCGCAGCCAGTCATGGCTAGCGGTAAGGTTGGTGTCTTTTTATGTGGCTAAACTAACTAGGCTCGTAATTTAACAATTTTATTCATATTTACAGATGGCATACAAGTTTGTTAAGGTACATTAAATTCACATGTTAGAGAAGACATTTCTCCCAAAAATCACATTTAGATTTAATAAAAAGTTTATGTTCAAATGGCTCTCCTGCGACATATGCCTAGTTTCCTGAAACGGGTCACAAATATCACTCGAGGTGGTGAAAACTTCAATCCATTTGGAGTAACTGTCAAACATTACCAACATTTCTTTTTTCATTTTACAGGCAGGCATGTGAAGAAAAATAATTTGCATATTTACCAAAAGGCCCCAAGGGACAGGTAATAACCCCTTTGGACACCTGACTCACATCGTGATCAATGCGTCTCAAAAAAACAAAACAGAGGGATATATTACAACGCTAGGTAGATATTTTCAGGATTTTATGAGGCTAGTCAGCTTCAGTTAGCTTCAAATTCCAGCTCAGGCTTCATCGATGTTCCGAACGGGAATGTTGATCATGCAACCGCCATTGTCTCAAGCTAGCTTGTACGGCTCGTTTATGTCGAAGGTGGCAAATCGAACAGTAAACTCTTAATTTCATCGGACGATCATAACTGGTTTCCCCAAGGTTTAAAAAGGCTGCACACGTGCTCCCGCTCCACAAAGGTCTTGACCCTTGTGATCTAAATAACTATTGACCTATTTCAAAACTTTCTTGCCTAGTAGAAATAGGAAATTCAGGGATGTGATCTGGACAACATAAAAAAAAAAATCTGGGAAATTAGGGTTTGGCTACGGGGTAGGTCAGTTTAAATTATATATGATTGGAGGATGGTCAGAATAACAGGAATTCCTGATTAATTATGAAAAATAATGAGTGTGTGTGTGGACACGCGTACATCATGAGTAGCTTGATGAAAACAAGTCACCATGTTGTCAGTGTGTATTCCATTGACCTTTGCACCCTTTTTGACCAGCAGCTCCACTACGTCCTTGTGCCCACCATCTACAGTCGTGGCCAAAAGTTTTGAGAATGACGCAAATATTATTTTTCACAAAGTCTGCTCTGTTTGTATGGTGGCAATTTGCATATACTCCAGAATGTTATGAAGACTGATCAGATGAATTGCAATTAATTGCAAGTCCCTCTTTGCCATGCAAATGGACTGAATCCCCAACAAACATTTCCACTGCATTTCAGCCCTGCCACAAAAGGACCAGCTGACATCATGTCAGTGATTCTCTCGTTAACACAGGTGTGAGTGTTGACGAGGACAAGGCTGGAGATCACTCTGTCATGCTGATTGAGTTCGAATAACAGACTGGAAGCTTCAAAACGAGGGTGGTGCTTGGAATCATTGTTCTTCCTCTGTCAAACATGTTTACTTGCAATGAAATACATGCCGTCGTCATTGCTTTGTACAAAAAGGGCTTCACAGGCAAGGATATTGCTGCCAGTAAGATTGCACCTAAATCAACCATTTATCGTATCATCAAAAACTTCAAGGAGAGCGGTTCAATTGTTGTGAAGAAAGCTTCAGGGCGCCCAAGAAAGTCCAGCAAGCGCCAGGACCGTCTAAAGTTTATTCAGCTGCGGGATCGGGGCACCACCAGTACAGCGCTTGCTCAGGAATGGCAGCAGGCAGGTGTGAGTACATCTGCACGCACAGTGAGGGGAAGACTTTTGGAGGATCGCCTGGTGTCAAGAAGGGCGGCAAAGAAGCCACTTCTCTCCGGGAAAAACATCAGGTGATTCTCTGGCCAGCCCAGATCGCTCATGGATTGCCTGTGGGACGTCCCCACTCTGCTGCGCCATGCCTTCGGGGAGATGTTCTCCGTGAGCGGCCCCTTCTAGATGTTCTGTATTCATATCCTGTGTCTGGTGGGGCCTCCCTGCTGGACTTCATCCCCAAGGCCTTGTTCAGCCTGCTAGGCTTCATGGACGACTCCTTTGTCATCTTGCTCCTCTTCATCTTCGTCATGTACCACAAAGTGATGACTCAGAAACTGGCAGGTTGATGAACAGCCACGGGGCAGGAGTATGCAATCAATCCCATACCTCTTTATATCATGTCAGGTCAAAGACACTGTGAGGGTCAGTGCTCTTTTTCTATTGCTTTGGACTTCCATGGGGCCCCGATAACAGTCTTTTGTATTGCCTGTGGGGACTATAGCTGGACCTGAAAAAGGAACATACACTACATGAACAAAAGTATGTGGTCACCTGCTTGTTGTTAATCTCATTCCAAAATCATGGGCATTAATATGGAGTTGGTCCCCCATTGCTGCTATAACCGCCTCAACTCTTCTGGGAAGGCTTTCCACTAGATGTTGGAACATTGCTTCCATTCAGCCACAAGAGCATTTGTGAGGTCGGGCACTGATGTTGCGCGATTAGGCCTGACTCGCAGTCGGTGTTCCAATTCATCCCAAAGGTGTTCAATGGGGTTGAGATCAGAGCTCTGTGCAAGCCGGTCAAGTTCTTCCACAACGATCTCGACAAACCATTTCTGTATGGACCTCGCTGTGGTGAAACAGGAAAAGGCATTCTCCAAACTGTTGCCACAAAGTTGGAAGCATAGAAGCATGTATAATGTCATTTTATGCTATAGCATTAATATTGCTACAGCAAGGGGCCTAGCCTGAACCATGTAAAACAGCACCAGACCATTTTTCCTCCTCCACCAAACCTTACAGTTAGCAATATGCATTCGGGCAGGTAGAATTCTCCTGGCATCCACCAAACCAGATTCGTCCATTGGACTGCCAGATGGTGAAGCGTGATTCATCACTCCAGAGAACGAGTTTCCACTGCTCCAGAGTCCAATGGCGGCGAGTTTGCACCACTACAGCCGATGCTTGGCATTGCGCATGGGGATCTTTGGCTTGTGTGCAGCTGCTCGGCCATGGAAACCCATTTCATGAAGCTCCTGACGAACCATTTTTATGCACTACGCAGTCCCGTTCTGTGAGCTTGTGTGGCCTACCACTTTGCGGCTAAGCCATTGTTGCTCCTAGACATTTCCACTTCACAATAACAGCACAAACAGTTGACCAGGGCATGTCTATCAGGGCAGAAATTTGATGACCTGACTTATTGGAAAGGTGGCACCCAATGACGGTGCCACGTTGAAAGGCACTGAGTTTTTCAGTACGGACCATTCCACTGTAAATTTTTGTCTATGGAGATTTCATGGCTGTGTGTTTGATTTTATTCACCTGTCAGCAACGGGTGTGACTGAAATAGCCGAATCCATAAAGTTGAAGGGGTGTACACATACTTTTGGCCATGTAGTGTACCAGCAGATAACAATAGATGTCCAGTGAGAGTTTGAGATGTACGGAGGAAATCAGCCAAAAAGTATACTTCTTTTGGTAAGGGTACTAAAAGCAATATACAAATAAAATAAATCAACATATTATTATTTCATCACCTGATCTGATGAGATGTAATTCTGCTGAACTGGCTGATCTGAGGTTAACATTTCGTTCATGTTTGCAACTATAGTTATTTTGGGTGTGTTTGAGAAGTACAATGCAATCTCTATCTCCGATAATAATCAAAAACATCCAAAAACAGTAAGTTATGTTGAACTTTGTCACCACACCGAAGTTGACACGTTGTTTGATTTGGGAGAAATGCATTGCTATGTTAAGGAAGCAATAGCTACATGGAATCTCTCGTCATTGATTACCTTTACAGCTGTGGTAGTTGGATAACACACTGGTAATAAAAACAAATGTATATTTTGTTGATAAAGCGTAACACAGGAATATATTCAATCTCTCTTCCCCCTTCAACAGCTAAAATGTTTGCAGATTTATAAAATAATAAAAACTAAAATATCACATTTACATAAAGATTCTGACCCTTTACTCAGTACTTTGTTGAAGCACCTTTGGCAGCGATTACAGCCTTGAGTCTTCTTGGGTAAGATGCTACAAACTTGGCACACCTGTATTTGGGAAGTTTCTCCCATTATTTTCTGCAGATCCTCTCAAGCTCTGTCAGGTTGGACAGGGAGCTTCTCTGCACAGCTATTTTCAGGTCTCCCCAGAAATGTTAGATCGGGTTCAACTCCGGGCTCTGCTGGGCCACTCAAGGACATTCAGAGACTTGTCCCAAAGCCAGTCCTGCATTGTCTTGGCTGTGTGCTTAGGGTCATTGTCCTGTTGGAAGGTGGACTTTCACCCCAGTCTGAGGTCCTGGGTGCTCTGGAGCAGGTTTTCATCAAGGATCTCTCTGTACTTTGCTCCTGACTAGTCTCCCAGTCCCTGCCACTGAAAAACATCCCCACAGCATGATGCTGTCACCACCATGCTTCACCGTATTGATGGTGCCAGGTTTCCTCCAGACATGATGCTTGGCATTCAGGTCAAAGAGTTCAATCTTGGTTTCATCAGACCAGAGAATCTTGCTTCTCATGGTCAGAGTCCTTTGGGAGACTTTTGGAAAACTCCAGGGGGGCTGTCATGTGCCTTTTACTGAAGAGTGGCTTCAGTCTGGCTACTCTACCATAAGGGCCTGATTGGTGGTGTCACAGATCCCTCTGGAACTTTCATCACGCACACCTGTCCCCTATTCCCACGGATTAGTATTTGTATATATGTGCCCTTTGGTTTCTGTTGGGGGTCGATTATTGTTACAATGTCCGTTGGTGCATGTGAATACCTGTGTGGTGTGTTTTGGGCTTTCATCCCCTTGTGGATTGCGCAGATGATTACCGGCCTCGTCCCGTGTCTTAATCATCGTGCATGTTTATTTATTCAAGGTACTCCTCGCTCTTTTGTTTGGGTTTCAACTCTGTGTTTTTGTTACGTGTTTGTTTGGCGTTCTTCCCTGTGCCCTTACACGGCACGCCGTAATTTACGCATTCCTGCGTCTGTCTCCCGAATCCTTCATGCCAGAGTGACAGAATAATCAACCATTAAGGGAGACAGCGGGAATGGCCCATCCGACTACGCTGTGCCTGGTCCGTCCGGCACCGCCGCAACTTCGGCAGCTGCAACTGGGTCGTCCGACGTCGCCACAACTTGTCCGTCCGACAACTCTACTTCAGCAGCCACAACTGGCCCGTCCGACGCCACTGCTACTGGTCCGTCCGACGCCGCCGCTACTTCGGCATTGTCAACTGGCCCGCCCGACAACGACGCAACTTCGGCAGCTGCATCGGGTCCTGATCGACCTGCACTGCGTTCCTGTGATCGTCCTCAAGACCGGTGTCGTTGCGCTGGGGGTACTGTCACGGATCTCTCTGGAACTTTCATTTTGCACACCTGGCCCCACACCTGGCCCCTACGTAACACATGTATTGTTCTAATGATTCAACATCAAATTTGTTCATCCAGTCGGCAAATGAGATTTGTGATTACCTTTCTTCATTCACTGTATTTAGCTACATGAATGGGTTTGAGTAGCATGTCGAATCCTCAGGCGAATTATTTCTCGTAATAACATATTTCCTGTGTGTAGCCGCCAATTCACTGCTTTAGCTACTACTCAGACAATGATGATTAACTTTGTTAGCCCTTAGCTTGTGAAAGTCCAATTCTCTTATTTCTTTTCTCTTTGATATTCCAGGTAGAATGTGAATAACTCACCGATGAGGGCACGATAAATCCCGGACGAGTCCACAATGTTACATTGTGGACTCGCCTCCAGACCGTCTTCACACGGCTCAGGGGAGCCTTGACTTGCTGGCTCCAGGGCCAGAGAAATGTACAGATGCTCTGGGGTAATTCCCACATTTGGGGATCTTATCCGCTGCTAATGACGAGCTAGTCTGGAATTCCACTGAAGTAGTTAGCTTTTATTAAAACTTGTACATCATTTGAAGTAGTCCGAATGACAAAATAAAATAGTGGGCTAACCGAGTAAAAAGAGTGTGGCTCACAGTCCAGCTCCATCCCCATCACACACAATTGCATTCAAAACCGAAAGTTAATTTACTAAGTTACCCATAATGCACTTCCGTGTTTTAAAGCTATACCCCTACTTTACCAACAATTTGTCATTATGGTGTATTGTGTGTAGTGATTGCACAGTAAAGTGTGGGACTTATTTCCATTGTGTTCCCTATTGTTTTACATAAATACATATACAATTACATACTGTACAAACTGTAAAAAATGCTCAACCTCCAGATGAGTATGAGGGGGGAGTTAAACGTACAATTCTTACAAGCTTGTTTAGCTGGTAGCTTATTCTTTAGATGTTTGGAGCTGCTGGTGAACCATAATGTGCAGGCATAATCAAAGTGACACTAGACTAGCGAGTCTTTAGCATGTCCATCCAATTGGTGACAGATTTTCATGCGAATATACTAAATTCTTCATAAAAACAATATGCCATTTCAATGTTTCATTTAGGAAAATTTGTTGCCCGGACAACATGAAAAGGGAAGATTTTTTATTTATTGGCTATTTGAGAAAAGTTATGGACATCCATATATATTCAGATTCAACCGCAAAAAAGGATTTAGTCAGACACCAATTGTGCAAGTTCTCCCACTTAAAAAGATGAGCGAGGCATTTAATTTTCATCATCAACTATAACAGACAAAATTAGACAAAAAAAAATCTATGTACCTATGATGAAAATTACAGGCCTCTCATCTTTTTAAGTGGGAGAACTTGCACAATTGGTGGCTGACTAAATACTTTTTTGCCCCACTGTATATATAAAAATGGTCAAAGACCCCAGCCACTGTTCTCTCTGCTACCACATGGTAAGCGGTACCGGAGTGCCAAGTCTAGGTCCAAGAGGCTTCTAAACAGCTTCTACCCCCACTCCTGAACGTTTAATCAAATGGCTACCCAGACTATTTGCATTGCCCCCCCCCTCTCTCTCTTTTACGCTGCTGCTACTCTCTGTTATTATCTATGCATAATCCCTTTAATAAGATTAATATTACATTGACCCTGTATATAACCTCGCTATTTTTATTTTACTGCTGCTCTAATTATTTGTTACTTTTATTTCTTAATGTATTTTTTTTTTAAATGCATTGTTGGTTAAGGTCTTGTAAGTAAGCATTTCACTGTAAGCTCTACACCTGTTTTATTTGGCGCGTGTGACAAATGAAATTTGGTTTGATATATATAAAGGAAGAGAAGCTTAGACCTAACCCCAGAGAGATTGATAGAAATATGCCAGTGGCATGCTGCGACACCGACATGCATTTATTTATGTCAGTTGGCTACTATACAGATATAGACATACAAAAGGAGGCTAATTCATAAATGTTCAATCAGAATATTTTGTTTTAAGATCAGCGTTATATTGATAGATTATAGCAGGAACTCTGGTAGGCCTGAAATAGACTTCCTCACCTCAAGTTCAACTGTCGGAGTCAGTGGGAGCACCGGAGCGCACTGCCTTATCATAGGCCTGCAGTTGGTAAAGCTTAATAATAGCCCCACCATACCAAACCTTCACAAACCTTTCTAATCTTTATTAGGGTAATATTAGAAGCAATTCAAGGAAAAAAACACACTACCCTCCCCTGTTCCCAATAATAAACCATACAACCCTCCCCAAAGCAACAAAAAAAAGTTTGAGAATCCTCCCCTATTTTGGACGCCCCCCCCCACAAAAAAAATAATTACGACTGCGTTTGTGGTAACTAGTGACATTTATGTACTCAAGCTCCCGCTGATAGAGAGAAATAGTAATGGCGTCTTTTTGTAGGCACTAACTCTGCCATTTTTCGTTGGGTAAAGCCTATGGGCCAGAAAATAGTTAACATATATATATTTTTCATAAGGCCGGTGGTAAACACAGGCTTAGTTGCTCTTATACGTTTTGTTCTATGAGATAATATTAATCAGCTAATGTCACTATGTGAATTTTGAACAATTTATGTCATTTTTAAAAAGCACATAAAAGGCTTGATAATTCATAAGGGTTGTGTTAACTGACTGATATTATCTCATAGAACAAAACGTATAAAATGTCTTAAACCTCTGTTAACCTCAGACCTTATTTTCGATGTTAATCCCAAAACCCTATTCTTTCCACATACATTTTCCCCATAGCAATGGCTGAACGAACAAGACGTAACTCAATTTCCGTTTTTTAGGACTACAAGTAAAGTCAAACACTTGTGAGAATGGTCATAGTGTGGAGTTAAGAAGAACGCGGCAAAGACACGACTGCTAGCGAGGTGCCAATGAGAAGAAAGAAGGGCTTGTCTAGGAATTAAACCCTTGTCATGGACCGCCCACTTGTCAGGGAACGCCCCCTGGGCCCTTGCTGCATTCGGACTACAATTGAAGGGGGCTGACCGCGGGCCAATTGAAAGGAATCCCCTGACTGTGCAAACCGAGCGCACCCGCTGACATCTTCCAAACAGTGTTGGTTTCTAGTAGCAACGCCTGCCAAACAGAAGAGAAGAAAGATGGTCCTGAGTAAGTACAAAGTTGGTTGGCTTATCCCGATAATTTAACCATTTTGTCACTAATGCACAAAATAAATATGGCTAGCGAGTCGTTATTAGACAAAATGGAATGACATCATGGTGCTGTTTTATTTGGTATTCTTCAACTAGCTAAGTTAGCTACTTAACTTGTTCACTTCAGTGATACAAGCAACCGAATAAACTAGCTAGCTAGATAGGTAGCCTAGATAGCATCAACGTGTCACTTGTTGTTTCTACTTTGGTCTACTACAGTAACGTAGCTATACCATTTGCTTCACACCCGTTTTCCATAATAATCTACAGTCACAGAAGACATGGTACGACGTCGGGCAGAGCATAACAACTGCGAGATCCTTTCCTTAGAGGAGGTGTCTTTGCATCAACAAGATATTGAGAAAATAGAACACATTGATAAGTGGTGCAGGGACCTCAAAATTCTGTATCTTCAAAACAATCTCATTCCCAGAATAGGTGATTCTAATTTCTTTACCCTTCCTCTTTTTATAGAATTGCAATTAAATTAACTTTACATTGTTTCATTTAATTTGGGCCTAATCTAACTACCCTATATTTTATATTTGTATTCATTGACCATCAATGCAATTTCAATATTTAGAAATATGTATTAATTTGCTCTCCACAGAAAATGTATATAGATTGAAAAAGTTGGAGTATCTAAACCTTGCTTTGAACAACGTTGAACTGATCGAAAACCTGGAAGGTTAGTATTTTGTGCACATAGCCACTTCTACTATTTTACAACATTGTCCTATCTGTTTGTATTAATGTAGGCTAAGGAAATTACCAAAAGTCTGTTTTTAATAGCATTTCTCCTCAACCATAGTTTAAATTTACATAAAACAAATCCACATGTGCTTTGACTCTAAAAATAGCAATTCCATTCTGGCTTTAGAGAATGAAATAGACCAAATAGAGCTTTAGTCATACTATTCTTGCCTTCTCAACCCGTTACAACAGGATGTGAGAGTCTCCAGAAGCTGGACCTGACAGTGAATTTTGTGGGCCGGTTGAGCAGTGTGGAGTCATTGAAGAACAACCTCCATCTCCGAGAGCTTTTCCTGGTGGGGAACCCCTGCACTGAGTTTGAGGGCTACAGGCAATACGTTGTGGCTTCACTGCCCCAACTGAAGGTATCAGGAGGGATATAAAACAGAAATGTCAAGTTTTAATGTCACTTTGCACAAGTACAGTGAAATTAAGATCATACGTTCAAATCTCACTGACGCCGTGCCATAATAAAAAAATAGATGCTTGCATTATTAATGCCTAAGCAAATACATTTCCACGTGTCCTATCTATGCTTGGAGTTCAAAACAATTAACCCAAACTAAGCTAGCAGTGTTATTAAAACTCTTATTGAAACAAGTTCTCAGTACTTTATTTAATTACCTTCAAATAACCTATCATTTCCGTACTCAGAACGTTAATAAAAACTCTCAGGACAATTTTCAGGTAACCATCGTAAAATGTTCTCAGAACCTCCCAACAACCTAAAAAGTAACATTTCCATAACAGGCGAAATGTTCACTTCCTTTCTCTTAAAAAAAAACATTCAGTTTTACAAGTCAGGAAACTTATGGCTTCGTTACCCAGAACCAATTGGAAACCAAAAACTTCCAAGGAAGCAAATGTGCTAACTGGGCTTCAAATATACACTGAGTACACTAAACATTAGGAACGCCTTACTAAATTTGAGTTACCCCCCCCTTTTGCCCTCAGAATAGCCTCAATTCGTTGGGGTGTGGTCTCTACAAGGTGTTGAAAGCGTTACACAGGGATGCTGGCCCATGTTCACTTCAATGCTTCCCACAGTTGTCAAGTTGGCTGGATGGCCTTTGGGGGATGGACCATTCTTGATATACACGGGAAAATGTTGAAGTGGATGAACCCATGAGCGTTGCAGTTCTGGCACCTACTACCATACCCCGTTCAAAGGCACTTACATCTTTTGTCTTGCCCATTCACCCTTTGAATGACACACATGCACAATCAATGTCTCAGTTGTCTCAAGGCTTAAAAATAATGTTTTAACCTGTCTCTTCCCCTTCATCTACACTGATTGAAGTGGATTTAGCAAGTGACGTCATAGTATCCCTGCACATTGTTCATCAACCTGTTCATCATATTCTTATTTTGACATCTTGTGTGTTTTTGTTCTACCTTTAACATTTTTGTTGTATTATATTGCTGTTGGGGTTAGCACTTGCAAGAAAGGCATTTCACTGTACTTGTGCATGTGACATTGAAACCTGGATTCATCTGGTAAGTCTGTCATGGAAAAAGCAGATATCCTTAAAGTTTAGTACACTCGGTGTATGCCTTTAACAGATACTTTTATCCAAAGCGACTCCCAGTAGTGTCCATGCATTTTCTTAAAAGATATGCGCAAAAAAACACACACACACAGACAATCGCTAGTCTAGCATGTACTTGCTCGCCTGGAGATAGCCTAGCATGGTAGGGGAAATATTTTTTACATTTTTTCCAGTATCTGGATGGGAAAGAGATTGGCAGGTCGGAAAGGATCCGAGCCAGACAAGGCCTAGATGAGGTAAGGAGGCGGATTCGGCAGCAGGAGCAGGATTACCTGCAGAAGAGAGCGAGTGAGAAAGAGGAGGCCCAGAGAGAGGGAGGAGAGGTGCAGCGGGGGCCGAAAAGGGAAAGCCGCTCCTCTGTTAAAGCGAAGAATCCTGGCTTTGATGGTCGCTGGTACACTGACATCAACAACACCATGTATGTTCAAGCTTTCCACCTTGATTTTATTTTATGTAGAACAGCAGGGATAACTGGTGTATCTGTGGAGTAACCCTAACCTCATCTGAAGTTATTGAATTCAGTTGGCCCGGTACTGTATTTCAGTTCACTATCAATCACTCCGTTTTATGAAATGTAACTCTGAAGAGTTTTGTTTATTGATCTATAGCCCTGTGCATGAAGAAAACAAGGAGATCCAAGGGAGAGAGGAGAAAGAGAAGACAAGCTGCCTTTCTTCAGAAGACCAGGAGAGGGAGTTTTGGGAGAAACCTTGTGCCTATACTCCAGAGTCACGCCTGGAGACTCACCGCCACCTTGACGAGAAGAAAAAGGCAAAAGAAAGGTAGGTAAACAGCCAACAATTCTAGGGAGAGCGAATGTTTTTGTAATGTTACTCGTAATGCTCCCCTACTGTTTGAGTGTACAGTTTTCCCTTAGAATGTTCCCCTATCTATATTATCAAAAACTTTAGAATGTTTTGCTGTTAAAGTTAGGAGACCATTCCCTTCATATCAAGCATAACTTATCTAGAATGTGGTTACAATGTGGTTGCAATGTCCTCAGAATATACAACATGAATGTTCTAGATGCGTTTTATGGGTTTGTAGCATGTGTCCAGTTTTCTGAGGGTTAGGAGAATATTCCATCAACGTCCCACCAAACATTTACAGAACATGGTTGACATATTCTCAGAATATAAGATATTAATGTTCTAGACGCGTTTCATGAGAACGTAGGAAAATGTGTCTGTATCAGTTGTCAGGATGTCGACAGTCCCAAAGAGTTGTTCTCCCCCACAAAAAAAAGATTCATTTTACATCACACCTTGTTACTGTTGCTGAGCCAGTCAAGGCCCTGATTGGTGAACCACTGATAGCTTTTTGTCTGTTGGGAAGGTTTGGGATACTCTCACACACAGTGCTTTCAACACAGTGTTTTCAACTTAAATATTTTACACACTTTGATATACAAAGTGCATGTTCATTTATACAGTAATTATTATTCAACATGGGTTACACCAAATTTGAGGGATTTCTGTACAGTTGTCTAATGTTGGTTGGGGCACAGTAACCTGTTTTAATGATACTCCTGAATCACAATGATCAATACAAGTTTTTGTTGAGTGTACTTTTAACAGAGCTCATATGTACTTTGAAGTGCTTTCCCCCTATTGCTTACAGCCTTACACCTATCAAGTTGTTTCAGATCTACACAAGTGCCTAGGGAGGAGGGTTTAGAATTTGCTTATGGTTAGGGCCTAACTATACTAGCCCAATAAGCACATGCCCTAGAGCAGGGTTTCCCAAACTCGGTCCTCTGGACCCCAAGGAGTTTTATTTTTTTCGCTACGCAGCTGTGTCAATTTTTTTTTAAATCATCAAGCTTTGATAATTTGAAACAGCTATGTAGTGTTAGCAAAAAACAAATTGTGCACCCCTTGGGGTCCTGAGGGCCGGGATTGGGAAACGCTGCCCTAGAGATATCCCTTATTGGTACAGTAGCGAGAGCTTTTGTCATTGGTGATGTTGGCCTGCCTGGGTTCGAGACCCGCTAGGGGAGTCACCCTACTCTCACATTCTTCGCAATATATGTTACAGTTATGCCACGTTCACCTGCTAGTTGGAACTAGGAAACTCAGAAATGTTCGACTTGATAACTGGTTCTAGTTATACATGTGCCACGTTCAACAAATTAACAAGTTGTACATTTCTGAGTTTCCTAGTTCTAACTAGCATGTGAATGCAGCACCACAACACACCTATCTGATCGAATTAAAATGAGTTTATCATTGAAAGATGGGAATCTATAGGATTTCTCGAGCATGAATTATGAACATATTTCCACTACGTAATAAATTATAATTATTTATTAATCCTAGAGGCTCTAGCTGAGCATCTCAAAGAGAACTCTCCATAGGGGGAATGCACTTTGAAGTAAATCTCAGCTCTATTAAAGTACACTCAAGAAAATGTTTATTGATCATAGTGATTCAGGAGTATCATTAACAGGTTTTAACATGCCCCACCAACATTAGACAACAATACAGAAAGCCCTTAAATTTCTGAAATAAGTAACTAAGATCAATAATGAGTATATTAAGATAAACTGATACCTGCCAAGGATGTGGTGGCATAGCAGGAAGATCAGAGTACTGTGAACCAAGAGGTTGTGTGTTCAAATCCCAGGTGAGTAATAATTACTGTTTAAATGAACCTTCACAATTTAATCATATGTCAATTGAAAGTGCTGTTTTTGTGTGTCCCTAACTTTGCCAACAGACAAAGAGTTGTGAATGGATCAGTGGTTCACTAATCAGGGCCTTGATGGGCTCGGCAGCAGTGACAAGGTCTGATGTGTATTGATTTTACATTTTTTTTGTGGTCTTTGGGACCATCAGGCAACATCCTCACAACTGATAAACAGAAATGTTGCTGCAACGTCCCATGAAGCGTGTCTAAAACATTAATATCTTATATTCCGAGAACATGGCAACCATGTAATGTGAATGTTTGGCAGAACGTTGATGGAATATTCTCCTAAAGACCTAATGAGACTCTTAACGGAACATTCTCTGAAGTTGTGGGGACGTTTGTTGATAGCTGGGTACACTCATCTACAAATAATCCAATATGTTCTAGGCCGCCGCTTTCTATGGCTCTGTCTCTCTGTCCGTCCGTCTATCATATACAGTGCATTCGGAAAGTATTCAGACCCCTTGACTTTTTCCATATTTTGTTATGTTAGTCTTATTCTAAAATGGATTACATTTGTTTTCATTTTTTAAAATCAAACTACACATAATACCCAATAATGACAAAGCAAAAACAGGTTTTTAGAAATGATTTAAAAACCATACAAAACTGAAATATTACATTTACCTAATTATTCAGACACTTTACTCAGTACTTTGTTGAAGCACCTTTGGCAGCGATTACAACCTCTAGTCTTCTTGGGTATGACACTACAAGCTAGCCACACCAGTATTTGAGAAGTTTATCCCATTCTTCTCTGCAGATCCTCTCAAGCTCTGTCAGTTTGCATGTGTAACGTCTCTGCACAGATATTTTCAGGTCTCTCCGGAGATGTTCGATCGGGTTCAACTCCGGGCTCTGGCTGGGCCACTCAAGGATATTCAGAGACTTGTCCCGAAGCCAATCCTGCATTGTCTTGGCTGTGTGCTTAGGGTCATTGTCCTGTTGGAAGGTGGACTTTCACCCCAGTCTGAGGTCCTGGGTGCTCTGGAGCAGGTTTTCATCAAGGATCTCTCTGTACTTTGCTCTGTTCATCTTTCCTTCAACCCTGACTAGTTTCCCAGTCCCTGCCGCTGAATAACATCCAACAGCATGATGCTGCCACCACCATGCTTCACTGTAGGGATGGTCCAAGGTTTTCTTCTTACGTGTCACTTAGCATTCAGGCCAAAGAGTTAAATCTTTGGTTTTATCAGACCAGAGAATCTTGTTTCTCATGGTCTGAGAGTCCTTTAGGTGCTGTTTGGCAAACTCCAAGGGCGCAGTCATGTGCATTTTACTGAGGAGTGGCTTCCATCTGGCCACTCTACGGTAAAGGCCTAATTGGTGAAGTGCTGCAGAGATGGTTGTCCTTCTGGAAAGTTCTCAAATCTCCACAGAGGAACTCTGTCAGAGTGACTATCAGGTTCTTTGGTCACCTCCCTGACCAAGGCCCTTTTCCACCAATTGCTCAGTTTGGCCAGGCAGCCAGCTCTAGGAAGAGCCTTGGTGGTTCCAAACTTCTTCCATTTTAGAATGATGGAGGCCACTGTGTTCTCAGGGACCTTCAATATTGCAGAAATGTTTTGGTCTCTGAGCTCAATTGACAATTCTTTGGACCTCATGGCTTGGTTTTTGTTCTGACATGTGGTGTCAACTGTGTGATCTTATGTAGACAGGTGTGTGGCTTTCTAAATCATGAACAGTCAATTGAATTAACCACAGGTGGACTCCAATCAAGTTGTAGAACCATCTCAAGGATGACCAGGATGCACCTGAGCTCAATTTGAGTCTCATAGCAAAAAAGGGTCTGAATACTTACAGTGGGGAGAACAAGTATTTGATACACTGCCGATTTTGCAGGTTTTGAGGTCTGATCATAGGTACACTTCAACAGTGAGCGACGGAATCTAAAACAAAAATCCAGAAAATCACATTGTATGATTTTTAAGTAATTAATTAGCATTTTATTGCATGACATAAGTATTTGATACATCAGAAAAGCAGAACTTAATATTTGGTACAGAAACCTTTGTTTGCAATTACAGAGATCATACGTTTCCTGTAGTTCTTGACCAGGTTTGCACACACTGCAGCAGGGATTTTGGCCCACTCCTCCATACAGACCTTCTCCAGATCCTTCAGGTTTCGGGACTGTCGCTGGGCAATACAGACTTTCAGCTCCCTCCAAAGATTTTCTATTGGGTTTAGGTCTGGAGACTGGCTAGGCCACTCCAGGACCTTGAGATGCTTCTTACGGAGTCACTCCTTAGTTGCCCTGGCTGTGTGTTTCGGGTCGTTGTCATGCTGGAAGACCCAGCCACAACCCATCTTCAATGCTCTTACTGAGGGAAGGAGGTTGTTGGCCAAGATCTCGCGATACATGGCCCCATCCATCCTCCCCTCAATACGGTGCAGTCGTTCTGTCCCCTTTGCAGAAAAGCATCCCCAAAGAATGATATTTCCACCTCCATGCTTCACAGTTGGGATGGTATTCTTGGGGTTGTACTCATTCTTCTTCTTCTTCCAAACACGGTGAGTGGAGTTTAGACCAAAAATATTTATTTTTGTCTCATCAGACCACATGACCTTCTCCCATTCCTCCTCTGGATCATCCAGATGGTCATTGGCAAACTTCAGACGGGCCTGGACATGCACTGGCTTGAGCAGAGGGACCTTGCGTGCGCTGCAGGATTTTAATCCATGACGGCATAGTGTGTTACTAATGGTTTTCTTTGAGACTGTGGTCCCAGCTCTCTTCAGGTCATTGACCAGGTCCTGCCGTGTAGTTCTGGGCTGATCCCTCACCTTCCTCATGATCATTGATGCCCCACGAGGTGAGATCTTGCATGGAGCCCCAGACCGAGGGTGATTGACCGTCATCTTGAACTTCTTCCATTTTCTAATAATTGCGCCAACAGTTGTTGCCTTCTCACCAAGCTGCTTGCCTATTGTCCTGTAGGCCATCCCAGCCTTGTGCAGGTCTACAATTTTATCCCTGATGTCCTTACACAGCTCTCTGGTCTTGGCCATTGTGGAGAGGTTGGAGTCTGTTTGATTGAGTGTGTGGACAGGTGTCTTTTATACAGTTAACGAGTTCAAACAGGTGCAGTTAATACAGGTAATGAGTGGAGAACAGGAGGGCTTCTTAAAGAAAAACTAACAGGTCTGTGAAAGCCGGAATTCTTACTGGTTGGTAGGTGATCAAATACTTATGTCATGCAATAAAATGTTAATTAATTACTTAAAAATCATACAATGTGATTTTCTGGATTTTTGTTTTAGATTCCGTCTCTCACTGTTGAAGTGTACCTATGATAAAAAATTACAGACCTCTACATGCTTTGTAAGTAGGAAAACCTGCAAAATCAGCAGTGTATCAAATACTTGTTCTCCCCACTGTATGTAAATAAGGTATTTCTGTTTTTATTTTAATACATTTGCAAACATTTCTCAAAACCTGTTTTCGCTTTTTCATTTTGGGGTATTGTGTGTAGATGGATTAAAAAAATATTTTACAATAAGGCCGTAACTTAACAAAATCTAGAAAAAGGGAAGGGGTCTGAATAGGGGATGCACGATATATCGGTGAACATATCGGAATCGGCTGACATTAGCTAAAAATGCCAACGTCTGTATCGACCCGATGTCTAGTTTAACGCCGATGTGCAAAACCGATGTCAAAGCTGACGTGCATACCCATATAACGTAGGTACATGACGTAATGACGCCACGTAACATTTTGCGCTACACGTGCAACACAGCATTCTTAACCTAGCCCACAATGTCTGCTGTGTGGATCGAGCAGTCAACAAGTCCAGCAGTCATTTGAAAGAGTAAGAACATTTCAGCGAGACCACTCAAAAGGGAAATCCATTAAAGCCAAGATAATGGAATTCATTACCCTTGGCAATCAACTGTTCTCTGTCGTGGGTGATGTTGGCTTTCACCTACTGGTCGGGCACCGGTACACACTACCAAGTGCGCTATTATTTTAGATATTGCCCTACCGGAGTTACACAGTAATAGCGTCACTGCTATTAGCTTCATGGTATACATACTATTGAACGCCTTGGGTCTTTACGTGTCAAAGAATATACAGTGGCACTGTCAAAGCTGTACAAAAAAGCAAACACTGGCCACGAACGATGTGTTACAATACCGCATTGGTAATAAAGCATCATTTGTTCAACCGCAACTCCTGGGGTGGCTAGCTTTAGCTTGGTACCTAGCTAGCACCAATACAACCAGTCTGAAAGCAATGACCAGTAGAAACTGCAGTCATTGTCATTATTCTTAGCAAAGATTTAGGAATCCTTGTGAGTAAGTATTAGCTAGGTTGCCACTTGTTGTTCACCTACTGAAATTGAACTTCATGAAAATAAATAGCTAGCCAGCTACTTAACCCTGTTGCCCAAAGCTAACGTTATAAGCAGCCAACTAGCGTCATCTGGCTAGCTCGACCAGACCGGGTTATGTGTTGTGAAGCGAGCCACAATAAGGATTAGGCACAATAGTGGAATTTGCTGTTTGCCTTCAAAATAAAAGTATGTCATTGACAGTGATGCAAATGAATTCAAATAGTAGTGGAGTAGGCCATACTTTTATTTTGAAGGCTAACCTCAAAGTCCACTATTGTGACTAATCCTTATTGTGGCTAGCTTCACATAGATGGGTCTGACCACCATTATTCAAATAAGAACGGTCTTATAAATTAGGGTTATTTTAGATGATGACAACTAGCTATATAGTTAGCTAGCCTTTCTAGGGCAGGCGTTCCGCTAGCGGAACCCCTCGACAACATTCCGCTGAAAAGGCAGCGCGCAAAATTCTAAAATATTTTTAATAAATATATTCTTTCACACATTAACAAGTCCACTACAGCAAATGAAAGAAACTTAATGTTAATCTACCCCAAAATGCTTTATGGTGAAAGCACAACATATGATTATGTTAGGTCATAGCCAAGTCAAAAAAACACACAGCTGTTTTTCCTGCCAAAGATAGGAGTCACAAAAAGCAGAAATATAGTTCAAATGTATCACTAACCTTTGATGATCTTCATCACATGACACTCATAGGACATCATGTTACACAATACATGTATGTTTTGTCCGATAAAGTGTATATTTATATCCAAAAATCTCAGTTTACATTGGCGCCTTACGTGCAGTAATGTTTTGATTTTGCAGAAATACTCCTAATAAACATTGATAAAATATACTAGTGTTATTCACAGAATTAAAGATAGACTTCTCCTTAATGCAACCGCTGTGTCAGATTTCAAAAAAACTTTACGGAAAAAGCATAATCTCAGAACGGCGCTCAGAGCCCAATCCAGCCAGAGAAATATCCGCCATGTTGGAGTTAGAAAAAAAACACTATAAATATTCACTTACCTTTTGATCTTCATCAGAAGGCACTCCCAGGAATCCCAGTTCAACAATAAATGACTGATTTGTTCCATAAAGTCCATCATTTATGTTCAAATAGCCACTTGTTGTTAGCGTGTTCAGCCCAGTAATCCATCTTCATGAGGCGCGAGCACTTCATCCAGACAGAAACTCAAAAAGTTCCGTTACAGGTTGTAGAAACAAGTCAAATTATGTATGGAATCAATCTTTAGGATGTTTTTAACATAAATCATCAATAAGGTTCCAACCGGAGAATTTCATTGTCTGAAGAAAAGCACTGGAACGAGAGCTAACTCTGTCGGGGGTGCCCGTCACGAGTCTGAGACACTCTGCCAGACCCATGACTCATTCAGCTCCCATACCCCCCTCCTTTATAGCAGAAACCTGAAACAAGTTTCTATAGACAGTTGACATCTAGTGAAAGCAGTAGGAAGTGCAACTTGACTCCATAGACACTGTGTATTTGGTAGGCCAAGCTTTGAAAAACTACAGACCTCAGATATGCCACTTCCTGGTTGGATTTTTCTCAGGTTTTCGCCTGCCATATGAGTTCTGTTATACTCACAGACATCATTCAAACAGTTTTAGAAACTTCAGTGTTTTCTATCCAATATGCATATATTAGCATCTGGGACAGAGTAGGAGGCAGTTCACTCTGGGCACGCTAAAAGTGAAAATGCCCCCTATCCCAAAAAGGCTAGCTAACTATAGCTACTGAAACAGATTGTCATTTCGCTATGTTTTTGGGGAAGTACATTGTTTGCATCCAAACGGCTAGCTTAAAAAAAAAAGACCAGCGTTGTAGGTGCGCGAGACAACTTTACCAGCATCATAGCATAGATATCGATTAATCGTTGTGACATATGAAATACAAGTGATACTGTAATCAATTTCCAATGACTACGTAAAAAAATGTATTAACGCGTTAAATTATTATGTGACGTGCAGTCATATTCAGGTCCTGATTGGTCAACAAGCTTATTGGACACGTCAAAATATGTTATTTGACACGCAAAGACAAAAGACCAAACGGCGTTCCATAGTATGAGAAATCCTGGTTGAGAATGAATCAACTGAACAAATTAAACCGCACAGCAAGTAAGTGAAAGAAATGTTTTGTTTATGTTTTACTGGTAATGGGGACATACGTAAATGCCAACAAAATAGCTTTTTGGTCAGTGTGTGTGTGTTTAACCAGTGAGATATAACTGCTGGAGCGCGTGCTACGAGTGGGTGCTGCTATAGTGACCAGTGAGCTGAGATAAGGCGGGGATTTACCTAGCAGAGACTTGTAGATAACCTGTTGCCAGTGGGTTTGGCGATGAGTATGAAGCGAGGGCCAACCAACGAGAGCGTATAGGTCGCAATGGTGGGTAGTGTATCGGGTTTTGGTGACAAAACGGATGGCACTGTGATAGACTGCATCCAGTTTGTTGAGTAGAGTGTTGGAGGCTATTTTATTGATGACATAACAGAAGTCGAGGATCGGTAGGATGGTCAGTTTTACAAAGGTATGTTTGGCAGCATGAGTGAAGGATGCTTTGTTGCGATATAGGAAGCCGATTCTAGATGTACATTTTGGATTGGAGATGCTTAATGTCTGGAAGGAGAGTGGAAGGAGTCTGGAAGGAGAGTTTACATTCTAACCAGACACCTAGGTATTTGTAGTTGTCCACGTATTTTAAGTCAGAGCCATCCAGAGTAGTGATGCTGGACGGGCGAGCAAGTGCGGGCAGTGATAGGTTGAATAGCATGCATTTATTTTTACTTGCGTTTAAGAGCAGTTGGAGGCCACGGAAGGAGAGTTGTATGGCATTGAAGCTCGTCTGGAGGTTAGTTAGAGGGTTTTAACCGTATTGATGCAGTCAGATGTAACTACTTTTGATATAGTCACCATATGTCATGGCTTCATTGCTCCAGACCACCACAAGGGGGAGTTAGAGCACTCATTATACATTTGGGTCCCAAGGTATTTATACGACCAATCATATAGAGTGGTTCCAATGACGGATGTGATGCGGGCCTCCCATCCCTGGTGACTTTCTTCAGCAAAGATGGCTGACAAAACATTACGGTGGAAGCAAATGTAAGTAATTATAACATCATAACGAGTCAAGCAAAAAAATTTACAATTGAGAGGAATATGTTAGTTAGTGTAGACAATCGATTGTACATATTGTCATAAAGTTAAATTACGAGAATCGCTATTTAGCAGTCATATCCAAAACCAGGTGTATAAAAAAATGCATTCTTTGAATGATGCTGTGTCTGCATACATTTATTACAATTATACACTTCAACAGTGTTTACCACTCTTGCTCCTGGGACATCAATGATTACACATTTTAAGTAAAGGCTGATATACAAATTCATATATACAGAATTAAAAAACAGTACATCCTGCCAGCACGCCCACAAGCGAGCCACTCAGGCGGAAAATGACACATGGAAGAGAGCGAGGAACGAGATGGGAGTAACAATCCAGACTATTTGCTCTGAGACCGGCATAATAATGTAATGAAACAAGCAGGGAGCAGGTTTCGAACCCTCAACATTCTAGCCCAAAGTCCAGTACACTATTGACTGTGCCCAAATGTATTAATAGGGGTTGGGGCCGATTGTGGCTGAAAACACTATCATTTTGAATCTTTAACATGTGGAAAGGGGAAAAAGTATTATTATTCGTTTTTCACCAGAGTAGCAGGATGGGCTTTTAGCTGAACAGTAGACTATTCAACCTTTACTAAAGAATTGTCTAATAGCCGAGTTAGTGTGAAACACCCCCCCCGCCAGCAAATCATTTGTATCTATCTTTCCACATCTACCTACATAGGGTTAATGTTCTGAAAAAAACAATATATATGCATGTGTGTCATGGCTCCCGAGTGGTGCAGCAGTCTAAGGTAAGAGGCATCTCTTTGCAAGAGGCATTACTACAGTCCCTGGTTCGAATTCAGGCTGTATCAGACCCGATTGAGAGTGCCATAGGGCGGCACACATTTGGCCCAGCTTCTTCCGGGTTCGGCCAGGGTAGGCCGTCATTGTAAAAAAGAATTAGTTCTTACCTGACTTGCTTAGTTAAATAAAGGTTACATTTAAAAATCAACTGGCGGCAACCGCAGCGCAACAATAGGAGGTGAACAGTGGCTGGTGCTGAAAATATAGCTAACTTGTTATGCAAGTGTTGCACACCAACAGATGGAGAGAACCTACACCAGTCGAGCAATTCATTTCAACAATAATCTTCATTTTAATTTGACTTTACAAACAACAAGAGGGCTTACTTGGAGTCTATTTCTTCGGAGCCTAGACCTATATAAAATAACTCAACTGGCTGAGGTAGGCTATAAGTGTCATGTTCATGTAACGAGGAGACCAAAGCTCAGCGTGATAAGAATACATTCTTCTTTTAATAAACGAAGAACACTTAACAAACTAACAAAGTAACAAAACGAACGTGAAGCTAATTTACACGAGTGCCGACAGGCACTACACATAGACAACAACCCACAAAATACCCAAGGAATATGGCTACCTAAATATGGTCCCCAACAGAGACAACGAAAACCAGCTGCCTCTGATTGGGAACCAATCCAGGCAACCATAGACATATAAACCCCTAGACATACAAAAACTACACAAACCACCCTCGTCACAAAGAAAACAAAGATAAATAAGGTCAGGGCGTGACAAGAAGGCTTGACAGCCTAATACAAGTATGATTTTTTTATTAGGCCAACTTACAATTGCAACTGGATAAAAATGTAGCATCCTACATCAATCATTTAAAGAAAATAAGTTTGTACGTTCAAACTAAAATAACTAATAATGAAAAGCGCACATTTGTAAATCCCAAACTCTTAAAAGTAATTGGAAAGGTAGATACAAATTATGTGTGACATTGGTTACAATAAAGAATATAAACTAGATGTAAACAAGATGCTGTGTCTTCACAACTGCAGCAGGTGTAGCCCATCATGCAAATGTTTCCTATTAGCGGGACAATAGACTTTTTATAGCCCGGCTACTGTTGTGAAAATCCCTCAACTTGCATTGTATTCGATGCTTAAGTACTCTAAAGTGTTACAGTATTTCTTCAACATCTTTATGCTTACGTTAATAAAATAATGAGAAAAAATACATTTCAAATGCGGATGTTTTATATAAACTACATTTTAGTCGCACTTCCACCCAGTTCCACGACCACAGGTAAAACCTTGCTTAGATGATCAATGTACAATTGAAGTCTGAAGTTTACATACACTTAGGTTGGAGTCATTAAAACTCGCTTTTCAACCACTCCACAAATTTCTTGTTAACAAACTATAGTTTTGGCAAGTTGGTTAGGACATCTACTTTGTGCGTGACACAAGTAATCTTTCCAACAATAAGTTTACAGACAGATTATTTCATGTATAATTCACTGTATCACAATTCCATTGGGTCAGAAGTTTACATACACTAAGTTGACTGTGCCTTTAAACAGCTTGGAAAATTCCAGAAAATTATGTCATGGCTTTAGAAGCTTCTGATAGGCTAATTTACATAATTTGAGTCAATTGGAGGTGTACCTGTGGATGTATTTCAAGGTCTACCTTCAAAATCAGTGCCTCTTTGCCTGACATCATGAGAAAATCAAAAGAAATCAGCCAAGACCTCAGGTTCATCCTTGGGAGCAATTTCCAAATGCCTGAAGGTACCACGTTCATCTGTACAAACAATAGTATGCAAGTATAAATACCATGGGACCACAAAGCCGTAATACAGCTCAGGAAGGAGACGCGTTCTGTCTCCTAGAGATGAACGTACTTTGGTCTGAAATGTGCAAATCAATCCCAGAACAACAGCAAAGGACCTTGTGAAGATGCTGGAGGAAACAGGTACAAAAGTATCTATATCCACAGTAAAAATTTGTCCTATGTCGACATAACCTGAAAGGCTGCTCAGCAAGAAAGAAGCCACTGCTCGGAAACCGCTACAAAAAAGACAGACTATGGTTTGCAACTGCACATGGGGACAAAGATAGTACTTTTTGGAGAAATGTCCTCTGGTCTGATGAAACAAAAATAGAACTGTTTGGCCATAATGACCATCGTTATGTTTGGGGGGGAAAGGGGGAGGCTTGTAAGCCGAAGAACACCATCCCAACCATGAAGCATGGGGGTGGCAGCATCATGTTGTGGGGGTGCTTTGCTGCAGGAGGTGCACTGGTGCACTTCACAAAACAGATGGCATCATGAGGTATGAAAACTGTGTATATATTGAAGCAAGATCTGAAGACATCAGTGGAAGTTAAAGCTTGGTCCAAATGGACAAAGACCCCAAGCATTCTTCCAAAGTTGTGGCAGAATGGCTTAAGGACAACAAAGTCAAGGTATTGGAGTGGCCATCACAAAGCCCTGACCTTAAACCTATAGACAATTTGTGGGCAGAACTGAAAAAGTGTGTGCGAGCAAGGAGGCCTACAAACCTGACTCAGTTACACCAGCTCTGTCAGGAGGAATGGGCCAAAATTCACCCAACTTATTGTGGGAAGCTTGTGGAAGGCTACCCAAAACGTTTGACCCAAGTTAAAAATTTTAAAGGCAATGCTACCAAATACTAATTGAGTGTATGTAAACGTCTGACCCACTGGGAATGTGATGAAATAAATAAAAGCTGAAAGAAATAATTCTCTCTACAAACCTTCTTGCCACAGCTCGCAATGTGCCATCCTGGATGAGCTGCACTACCTGAGCCACTTGTGTGGGTTGTAGACTCCGTCTCATGCTACCACTAGAGTGAAAGCACCGCCAGCATTCAAAAGTGACCAAAACATCAGCCAGGAAGCATAGGAACTGAGAAGTGGTCTGTGGTCCCCACCTGCAGAACCACTCCTTTATTGGGGGTGTCTTGTTAATTGCCTATAATTTCCACCTGTTGTCTATTCCATTTGCACAACAGCATGTGAAATGTATTGTCAATCAGTGTTGCTTCCTAAGTGGACAGTTTGATTTCACAGAAGTGTGATTGACTTGGAGTTACATTGTTTTGTTTAAGTCTTCCCTTTATTTTTTTGAGCAGTGTGTGTGTGTGTGTGTGTATGTGGACCCTTCAAATTAGTGGATTCGGCTATTTCAGCCACACCCGTTTCTGATAGGTGTATAAAATCGATCACACATCCATGGAATCTCCATAGACAAACATTGGCAGTAGAATGGCCTTACTGAAGAGCTCAGCTTTCAATGTGCCACCTTTCCAACAATTCAGCTAGTCAAATTTCTGCCCTGCTCGGGCTGACCTAGTCAACTGTAAGTGATATTATTGTGAAGTGGAAACATCAGCCATAAAGTGGTAGGCCACACAAGCTCACAGAACGGGACCGCCGAGTGCTGAAGTGTATAGCGAGTAAAAATCGTCTGTCCTCGGTTGCAACACTCACTACCGAGTTCCGAACTGCCTCTGGGAAGCAATGTCAGTACAAGAACTGTCCGTTGAGAACTTCATGAAATGAGTTTCCATGACCGACAGCCTCACACAAGCCTAAGATCACCATGCACAATGCCAAGCGTCGGCTGGATTGGTGTAAAGTTCACCGCCATTGGACTCTGAAACGATGGAAACTCGTTCTCTGGAGTGACAAATCATGCTTCACCGTCTGGCAGTCCGACGGACAAATCTGGGTTAGGCGGATGCCAGGTGAACACTACCTGCGTGAATGCATAGTGCCAACTGTACATTTTGGTGGGAGAGGAATAATGGTCTGGGGCTGTTTTTCATGGTTTGGGCTAGGCCCCTTAGATCCAGTGAAGGGAAATCTTAATGCTGCAGCATACAGTGTCATTCCAAACTATTCTGTGCTTCCAACATTGCAGCAACAGTTTGGGGTTAGGCCCTTTCCTGTTTCACCCTGCCAATGCCCCCATGCACAAAGTGAGGTCCATCAAGAAATGGATTGTTGAGATCGGTGTAGAATAACTTGATCTGCCTGGACAGTTTGAGCAGACACATGCACAGAGCCCTTTGGGACGAATTGGAACGCCGACTGCGAGCAAGGCCTAATCGCCCAACATCCGTGCCCGACCTCACCACTGCTTTTGTGGCTGAATGGAAGCAAGTCCCCACAGCAATGTTCCAACATCTAGTGGAAAGCCTTCCCAGAAGAGTGGAGGCTGTTATAGCTGCAAAGGGGGGAAACCAACTCCATTAATGCCTATGATTTTGGAATGAGATGTTCGATGAGCAGGTGTCCACATACTTTGGTTGTGAAGTGTGTGTTTTTCTTCCCCCTGACCATTCGCGCAAGAAAAAAAGTGGCTTGCGGCTGAATCTAGTTGATGACCCTGACCTACTGCGTGTGTTATTCAGACTCTTCACACAGAGGTAGCATCATGATAAGCCCTCATCCCTTCCTGTTTCTCGTGTACGGGTTAAATCAAGCTTAATTAATTTGCCCGCCATGTTGTTAATTAATGGTAGCCCACTCACCCTACAGGTGACCCATTTGCTGTGGTTTTAATTGGGTGTGTGTGTTGTAGGTCTGTATTTCTCCCTGTTGATCTCTCTCTAATGTTATTACAGCATATTTTAATTGCTTTGACTGTGTCCCAAATGGCACCTTATTTCCTTTATAGTGCACTACTTTTGACCAGGGCCTATAGGGCTCTGTTCAAAAGTAGTTCACCATATAGGGAATAGGGTGCCATTTGGATGCAGCCTCTAACCTTGCCACAGGCTGCTGCCACAACCATAGGCCAAAACACACAACAGAGTCAGGCCTACAGTCAGCCTAGAGCTTTATTTAATAGGGCAGAGTCAAGAAATTTGTTGAATTATACACCATCTCAAGTAGCCGCACGTCTCAATGTGTCACGTTCGTCGAATGGAGGAGACCAAGGCGCAGCGTGATGTGAATACATATTACTTTTAATAAAGATAGACGCTAAACAAACTATACAAAATAACAAAACGAACGTGAAGCTATCATACAAAAGTGCAGACATATGCAACTAGACATAGATAATAACCCACGAAATACCCAAAGAAGATGGCTGCCTAAATATGGTTCCCAATCAGAGACAACAATAAACAGCTGCCTCAAATTGAGGACCAATCTAGGCAACCATAGACATACATAAACACCTAGATAGTAAACAACCCCATAAACCTACAAAACCCCTAGACAGTACAAAAACACATACATCACCCATGTCACACCCTGACAAAACAATAAAGAAAAGAAAGAATACTAAGGTCAGGGCGTGACAGTACTCCCCCCCCCCCCCCCCCCCCCCAAAAGATGTGGACTCCCGGCCGCACACCTAAACCTATATGGGAGGGTGTGGGTGGGCATGACTCCGAGGTGGCGGTTCTGGCTCAGGACGTGGACCCCGCTCCACTTCACCCTTACTTAATGTCTCTGGAGCGCGAACCCTCACCGCCGACCACGGACTAGAGGACGCCACTGGACTGATGGTCGAGTCTGGAGTGAGTGACGCCTCTGGATTGGAGGGAGACTCTGGCGGATCCGGACTGTAGGTTCCGGACTGCGACCCGTCGTGGTAGGTTCCGGACTGCGACCCGTCGTGGTAGGTTCCGGTCTGCGGCCCGTCGTAGGAGGTTCCGGTCTGCGGCCCGTCGTAGGAGGTTCCGGTCTACGGCCCGTCGTAGGAGGTTCCGGTCTGCGGCCCGTCATAGGAGGTTCCGGTCTGCGGCCCGTCGTAGGAGGTTCCGGTCTGCGGCCCGTCATAGGAGGTTCCGGTCTGTAGACTGTTGCCGTACGCTCTGGACTGGGTACTGTAGCCGGACGCTCTGGACTGGGTACTGTAGCCGGATGCTCTGGACTGGGTATTGTAGCCGGACGCTCTGGACTGGGTACTGTAGCCGGACGCTCTGGACTGGGTGCTGTAGCCGGACGCTCTGGACTGGGTGCTGTTGCCGGACGCTCTGGACTGGGTACTGTAGCCGGACGCTTTGGACTGGGTACTGTAGCCGGACGCTCTGGACTGGGTACTGTAGCCGGACGCTCTGGACTGGGTACTGTAGCCGGACGCTCTGGACTGGGTACTGTAGCCGGACGCTCTGGATTGGGTACTGTTGCCGGACGCTCTGGACTGGGTACTGTTGCCGGACGCTCTGGACTGACGAGGCGCACTGTATGCCTGGTGCGTGGGGCCGGTACTGGTGGTACTGGGCCGAGGACACGCACCTCAGGGTGAGTGCGGGGAGGAGGAACAGGGTGTACTGGACTGCCGAGGCGCACTATAGGCCTGGTGCTTGGTGCCGGCACTGGTGGTCCCGGGCTGGGGACAAGCACCTCAGGGCGAGTGCGAGGAGCAGGGAGTACTGGACCCTGGAGGCACACTGGTGGCCTGGTGCGTGGTGCCGGCACTGGTGGTACCGGGCTGGAGACACGCACCTCAGGTCGAGTGCGGGGAGGAGGAACAGGATGTACTGGGCTGTGGAGGCGTACTGGAGGTCTGGTGCGTGGTGTTGGCACTGGTGGTCCTGGATAGACCGGACCGTGAAGACGCACTGGATGTCTCGAGCTAATGGCCTGCACAACTCGTCCTGGCTGAATGGTGACTCTAGCCCGGCACGTGCGGGGCGCAAGCACAGGACGCACTGGGCTGTGCAGACATACGGGAGACACAGTGCGCAACGCCGGTGCAGGATATCCTGGCCCGAGGAGACACACTGGCTGTCTGGAGAGCAGGGCTGGCACCATCTGCCCTGGCTGGATCCTTACCCTAGCCCGGCAGATGCGGGGAGCTGGGATGTAGCACACTGGGCTAAGCATGCGTACTGGGGACACCGTGTGCTCCACCGCATAACACGGTGCCTGACCAGTACGACGCCCGCCACGGTAAGCACAAGGAGTTGGCTCAGGTCTCCTACCTGACTTAGCCAAACTCCTCGTGTGCCCCCCAATTTTTTTTATTGGGGCTGCCTCTCGGGCTTCCGTGCTAGCCTTGTACCCATATATAATCACCGTTCCTCCTGTGCTCTCTCCACCTGCTTCCATGGCAGGGTCTTGTCCCCTGCCATTACCTCCTCCCAGGTCCAGGATATTTTACCGTCCAGTATTTCGTCCCGAGTCCTCGATTCCACAAAGCGCTGTTCCTCCTTATCACGCTGCTTGGTCCTTTTATGGTGGGTTATTCTGTCACGTTCGTCGAATGGAGGAGACCAAGGCGCAGCGTGATGTGAATACATATTACTTTTAATAAAGATAGACACTAAACAAACTATACAAAATAACAAAACGAACGTGAAGCTATCATACAAAAGTGCAGACATATGCAACTAGACATAGATAATAACCAACGAAATACCCAAAGAAGATGGCTGCCTAAATATGGTTCCCAATCAGAGACAACGATAAACAGCTGCCTCTAATTGAGAACCAATCTAGGCAACCATAGATATACATAAACACCTAGATAGTAAACAACCCCATAAACCTACAAAACCCCTAGACAGTACAAAAACACATACATCACCCATGTCACACCCTGACCTAACCAAAACAATAAAGAAAACAAAGAATACTAAGGTCAGGGCGTGACAGCCCTTTTTTAGATAGCTGGGCATTGGCACACATTTCAGGAAATAAACGCATGTTTCAAATAAATGGTGAGTGTAAATGCATTGTTTATGAGGGTACCATGGACACGTGTTTTAATGTTTATTTTTATTTTTATCTGTCATCGTTGCCAGCCATTGCTTCACCAAAAGGAAAACACAATATCAAATTCAAGCTACTTGTACCGCTCTCCAAGGTGCTGAAGAAGGGTGTATGATAGGCAGCCTAGTCTGATCTGTGATGGATTTGATATTATAATGTTTATACTGGTATAAACAGTGGTAGTTTTTTTCCCAATATTTTATTATAAACAGTGTGGTAGTCTTTTCAACATTTTATTGAGCAAAGGCTGTGTGCGTTAAGGAAATAGACGCCTGGCTCAAACAGAAGTCTGTCTCTAATAAGCAGCCGTTGTGTTCAGTCATTTAAAGTAAATAAATGCCCAAGCTATTCATTTAAGTTTTACATATACTCATTTAATTACAGTGAAGGTATTTAAAAGATTGCACTCAAAAATCACTATCTGAAAGGCTAAGGAAGATCATAGATTGCATACATGTTTACTTTGTCAGGACTTATTGAGTTGCAGGTGTGATACGCTTTTGCTGATGAGACTTGGTATTTGATGATGTTTGTAATCATGCCATTTTCTTGCATCATATGTTAATTTGTAGATTTTAAAAGAATAAGATATAGGCCTAAGCAGGGCTCTACAGTGTGACCATTTTGGTCACATATGCTCCTAAATATTATGCTGTGCGCCCCCAAAAATGTATTAACAATAACACAAAATAATATATTTACAGTATATACCATGAAAAAGTATTTGCCCCTTTCAAAATGTTTATACTGAATGTTATCAGATCTTCAACCTATACCTAATATTAGATAAAGGGAACTTGAGTGAACAAATAACACAACAATTACATACTAAATTCATTTATTTCATAAAGTTATGCAACACCCAATGCCCCTGTCATGACTGGCCTGCTATGGTCAGCTTACCATGGATCACAGGCCTACATAGACATCTCTCACTCCCGCAGAGGGGGAGAGGGATTGATTGGGGGGATCCTTTGTCCTCTCAGTGTGGAGGATTGGAATGTATGGTGGGCCTATGGAGAATCTACCTCAGAACGGTAACATGCAATAAATGGATTTTGGGACATTATATTTCATCAGCTAAAATGGTGCTTACAATGATATTTTTTTAATGTTATTAAAAGTTAAATGACGATGTTATAACAAAAACATTGTAACTTGAACAGTTTTCATGCTGTGTGTTGTGTAGAAAATATCCAGATCAAAAATAATGTTTTTGTAACAATGAACTATGATTTTAGTTGTCTAAAGATCATAGTACATTGTGATAACTTGCCTTGTAACTAGATACGCCCCAGAGAACTTACCATGAGGACGGAAACGCCCCTTTGTGACCCGGGGGTATAAAACATGTGAGTTAAGAATTTACATATCAGACAAAAACAGACCGCAGCGTGATCTAAGATAGTCGCAACCCCACAAACGCAACACGAGTAAGAGAACAAAATATACTCTTAACAATCAAGGCTACAATTGAGCACTAGATCTAAAGGAATATGTTGTTCTGCATCTGAACAAGGAAGTTAACCCATTGTTTCCCGGTAAGGGTGTAAATAAGAATTTGTTCTTAATTGACTTACCTGGTTAAATAAAATGTCAAAAAACTTCCTGTAGTTGTTGATCAGTGTAGCTGTGGAGGAATTTTGGCCCAGTCTTTCATGCAGAACTGCTGTAACTCAGCGACATTTGTGGGTTTTCAAGCATGAACTGCGCATTTCAAGTCTTGCCACAACATCTCAATTGGGATTAGGTCTGGATTTTGACTAGGCCATTCCAAAACTTCAAATTTGTTGCTTTTTGGCTATTTTCATATACACTTGATTGTGTGTTTTGGATCATTTGTCTTGCTGTGCTTCAGCTTACAGACATGGCCTGGCATTCTCCTGTAGAATTCTCTGATGCAGAGCAGAATTCATGGTTCTTTCTATTAAGGCAAGTCATCCAGGTCCTGAGGCAGCAAAGCTTTCCCAAACCATCATACTACCACCACCATGCTTGACTGTTGGTATGAGGTTCTTACAAGATCTGATAACATTCACTATCAAAAATATGTAATAATAGAGAAAATCAGAAAGGGGGCAAATACTTTTTTACTGCACATACATATTATTTATTTATATTTTTTATACTGTGTATTGGTGCCATGGGCCTTTCCAAAATCACTCTCTGACATTTTGTTTGCACCTTGTTCAGTCATGTTACCTCGTTAGCTAGTTTTGGTTACTTTACAGTATATCCAAACATTTGGGGGCACAAAAAGAAAAGGGATAGCTTCTTCAGAAGGTCAATGATCATAGCAACGAATAAATTATATATTGCATGTAATCACTGTGAAACTTCAAACTTAAAGAGACAGTGTAAAATGTTAAACGTAATGTATCAATAGGTAGTACTTTTACACACTGTAGAAACCACAAATGACTTTAATTTCAATTACCTTTTTTTGTATCAACATTGCTACCAATTCATTTGTTTTTATTTAGAGTCCTGGGACTACGTCAGCATGCCAGGTTTATTGAATGAGTGCAGGATGTTTATTTAATTCAATGTGGTTTGTTAATTGATTTCTCTCATGCAAGAGAGTCAAGTTGCTTGATTTACCTTGAACAGGAAAAGGGGAGAGAAAGTTCCTATACTTTGTGTTTGTGTATTAAGCTTTGGATATCTGAGGCAACGGTAACAACCGTGCCTTGAAAAGAGGAAGTCCCTATCAAGTGGTGGGGGGGTAAAGACCTTGTGCTGCAATTACTGTCCCAACCTCTTATCTGGTGTTCCCTGGCTTTGTACATTTTCCAATGCATGATAGTATGCTGACGCTTACCATGAAAACATGACTACACACGGATCAACTTCCAAATATGTCACGGTGCACTGACTTGATCCATGTAGTCATCCTGTCAGTGTATTGTCAGGAAAGATTAATTTCCTTCCTCTTTAGGAGGATTATGGGTGTGCATCCCAAATTGCACCCCATTCCTACCCCAGTCCACTACTTTAGACCAGGATATGGTCCATAGGGCTCTGGTCAAAGTAGTGCACTATGTAGGGAATGGGTTGCCATGCAAAAGGACCTGACTTCCCAGCTGGCAAAACTGGCCATAAGTTTTCTAATGCTCGGGCACACCAATGACCAATAATAAAGCTTTATTTATACAGCACATTTCAGACATGGAATGCAACACAATATTATTTTCAGGTGAAAAAAGTCATTAAAAAAACTATGAAAATAAAAGCATAAATATTCACTACACAACAGACATAAGAAAATGACACAAACTGAACAAACTCAAAACACCATAAGGAAAGAGCAAAGCAGAAAAAAATGTTTTATGATCTTTTAAATAGGTCTACAGTTTCAGCCCCCCTCAGGTTCTCTGGCAGGCTATCCCAAAGGCTGGGGGCATAACTAAAGGCTGCCTCTTGGTTCTAGGCTTTGGGATAGTTAAAAGGCCAGAGGACCTGAGGGACCTACTGGGTGGATCACTTAAAAGCATGTCCGACATCAATCATGGATTGATTTAAAAACCAATAGAAGAATCTTCAAATGTATTCTAAAACTGACATAAAACCGATGTAATGTGAGCCCTCCGTTTGGTCTTGGTCAGTACCCATGCTGCAGCATTCTGTATGTTTTGCAGCTGACCAATGACTTTCATTGGTAGACCAGACAGGAGAGCATTACAGTAGTCAAGCCTGCTTATAATAAAAGCATGGATGAGTCTCTCTGTATCAGCTTGAGGGAGAAATGGCCACACCGTGGCAATGTTCTACTGTTGGTAAAAAGCTATTTTGGTCACATTCCTAATGTGTGATTTGAAATTTAGTTCAGAATCTAAGATGACACCAAGGTTTTTTTTTTCTTTATTGCCCATGAATGAAAATGTGCAGCTAGATTCTCTCTCTGTGCTTTGGCACCGACAATAAGTTCTTCGGTCTTGTCTTGATTTAGCTGAAGGAAGTTGTGAGCCATCCAATTATTGAAATCACTAATACAATGTAATAATTTATCCGTAGAGCTAAAATCCTCTGGTGACACAGAAATGTAAAGTTGTGTATCATCTGGGTAGCAGTGAAAATCAATGTGGTGCTTTCTGATAATGCTGCCAAGGGATAACATATAAACTGAACAGTACCGGACCCAAAATTTAACCTTGTTGAACGCCACATGATATGCATGCTATTCAATCGTCTCAGATCTACAGGAGCAGCTACTGGCTAGGGAGAAGTAGCTGATTTGGAATTCAGAACACCTACTTTCTTCCTGCATTTGCTCAGGAAACACCCCAGACAAGGAGTCAAATATAAATGATGTAGATTTAGATTTTTTTCCACTTAGCGAAGAAACAATTGCATGCTTAGTCAGTATAGTGTTTGGTGTGTGCATGGCTGAATGCAAAGGCGCTTGCTAAGTAGCTGTCTGAACACATTGTGCTCACATAACCTGCCAGTGGAGCTGTCAACACTGATGTGCTGCTGACTCAGCTGTTTGACTGATTCTCTGGCCCAAAGTTTTATAGCGAGGAGAACAGGACCTCATCCTTTAACTTTGAGAAGTCAACATGCTGTGAATAACAGGAAGACAGAAAAGGGAAGAAAGAAAGAGAAATATGATGGTGGAATGTAACGATAAAGGGCATTTTGAGTTAGAGCTCCTCCACTACTGTCTTGACAAAGTGCTCTTTGTGTGTCTTTCATAGTTCAGTCTTTGAATCTTTCCAACTGTACACTCCTTCTTCCCCTTTCTGTTCTCTCTCTCTCTCTCTCCACGCCCCAACATTTCTCCCTAAAAAAAAAAAAGTTGTGACCCTGGGTCATCCACAAACCCGGTGTTCTGATGAAGACCTGAGTTGTCAGTTTGAGAACCGAGAGGGCAGAGGATTGAGGGGACGTCCCCGGCTGACGAAGCTGTCAGCTGTGTGTATCCTGCAGTTCTTCTGCACGGTGATATACTGCAGTAATGCCCCTTAACGGTCAACTCCCCGCAGGGCGCTAAAGGACCAGAGCTAGCTCTCCTTGACCAGCAACTCTCATGAATAAACCGCTGCTGGGCTAGCCTAATGGGTTTGTGTGTGTGTGTGTGTGTGTGTGTGTGTGCGCACGCTGATGTTTGTCTAATAGAGCCAGGTGGGTTGCTTTTCTACCTAGGGTTTTGACACTGTATATTCTGTTCATTCGATGATTGGTTATACAAACAGATCTGCCACAGTATAGGGTAGCAGGTAATTTCATCAGTTTCATCATATTATCAGTTACAGCTGGGTCCAGCGGGCAGAACTGGATGACCTCTGAAATGACCTGGTTAAAGGTTGATGTTTCTTGTTTTTTTACTCAGGCACACCACAGCAAAATATGACAAATTTGCAAGATGTTTCAATGATGTCTCGGCCATGAAAATGAGACGTCTTTACCTGGTTGTGATTTGACATCACTACCAGCAGAAAGCCAGTTTACAACCATACCAAATGTCTGCCCACTGCAGAGTTTGCTTGCCTTCCATCTGTACTGTGCGTGTCTGCATAGAGTGTGTTCGCCAGTGATGCTTTTTGAAACATCTGTCTCCACAACTCACTTCATGAATGTCCCATTCCTAGTTCTCGGATATTGGGTCTCACCTTCATCTCGACGGCTCCATAACTCTGAAGGTGTAATTTCTATTCAGTCAGCCCAGAGAGCTCCCTCCCACCCTGGCTCATGCTTTGCTTCTCCCTGCAGGAAGGCTGTGAAGACGCCCAAGGCCCCGAGGACTCTGATCACACCCCATGGACGGGTGATGAATGTCAATGAACCCAAGTACGTATGTGGGGAATGGCAGGGGGATACAGTACACACACATCCACACTGTGGTTTTTTTCCTCTCATACACACGCACAGATGCATTAACACACAAAGGGCTCTATTTTCGGCTGGCGTTAATGCCTGGATCCGCAGTTGCTTGAAAAAGAGAGAAAATATAGTGTGAACGAAAACATGGGGGTTTGGCTCAGCCAAGCTGCTGGGCTAGCCTTGGGGAAAGGTGTGTCTTTGCACTAAATCCCACCCACTTAAATGACCTTCATCGTGCCTCGCTCTGGGAGCCAGTGGAGTGAGAGGAAGCCTCTCTAGCTGCTACTACTGCAACTAAAGTCAAACACAGCAGACATAGCCAACATGCACTGACAAGTGACAGTCATAAATAAATGGTTCTCCTGTTCAGGTCAGTGTTGACATTGTTGCCTTTATAATCAAGTTAGCAGAGTTGTGGACTCGAGTCACATGAGTTGGACTTGAGTCTGACTCAAGTCACAAATTTGATGGCTTGAGACTTGGCTTGATAGAAAATAAAATCACTTGAGACTTAACTCGGATTTGAGCCTCGGGACTCGACTTTGAAACTGATGACTTGAAATTATCTGGCCATGTTTTGTCACAAATTTTGTAGCACAGAGTCCGTGGATTACTCTCCACGCAGCCAGAGACAGTAGCCGCAACATCGCCCTTGCAAACAAATTTCAACAGATTGGCTAGTGAAACACACACACTCAGCCCTCTGATTGGGCCAGCTAACTATCAAACAACACAGGTCGGGTGAGCTAGCGAACAGATTGCTGATTTGCTGTGTACGACAAATGTCAAATTGTAGGGAGAGAGGATTGCCATAATGGATCAATATGTAACTCCCAAAATAGTTCAGTGATCAAGAATACTAACTGTTTACTTTGCAAGCTCACTAGCAATGGGGCATCAAGCAACAATTACTAGGCTACTGGTCTTTTGATATGTCAAATTTTCTTACAATTTATCATTTACAAAGTATATGAAGTTAGCATTTGGAATTTGATGTTAAAATGTATTATTACTGTGCACTCTCCAAACTCCCGCCAGTGGAGAGCACTTTGTTATCTTGTTGAAATGCTTGCTCTTGCTTTCTTTCACACGTTTAAATGCATATGTGGTAAAATTATATTCCTTCTAATCCTACAATAATTGCTAACATTTCAACATTCCATCCCCACAACGTTTATTACAACACTTAAATATTTCTGTTTCATGTTTGATAAGATACATTTTAATTTAGCCAACCATTTCTTACCCTCTGAGTGGGCGCATGTGCTTATATGTACTTGTTTGAGGTCCTGTTAAAACGATTTGGTTTCTCAAGGGAAGACTGTGCAATCTGGCCCGCTACCTGTCTCCTTTCAAATAGGACAAGTTAAAGGCTGATGCAGAGGCTAGTTCTTTTGGGCTATTGCCTGTGTATATTTGGTAAATCTACTTGTATATTTTGTATTATATGGTGCTTTCACCATTGGATCACCAAGATCTGTAAATAAATGTACACTCTGAGCATGTCAACCTGCCTTGCCTTCTGCTGATTTCTTGCCCTTACAGACTGCTACAAGGTCCCTATTTTACAATCAAAATGTGTTGGAGACAAAATAATGAAAGGGGCTGGTATCCTCAATAAATAGACAGATCTGTAGTTGAACAAGTCATTGCATGTACAGTGCATTCGGAAAGTATTCAGACCACTTCCCTATTTCCACATTTTGTTACGTTAGTCTTAAAAAAAAAATCTATATCAGAATACCTTTATCAATCTACGCACAACACTCCACTCCATAACACTCCATAATGTTTTAGACATTTTTGCTAAGGCACACACCTGTCTATATAAGGTCACACAGTTGACAGTGCATGTCAGAGCAAAAGCCAAGCCAGGTCCATAGATCTCTGAGGCAGAATTGGGTCAAAGCACAGATCTGGGAAAGGGTCCCAAAAAATGTATGCAGCATTGAAGGTCCCCAAGAACACAGTGGCCTCCATTATTTTTAAATGGAAGAAGTTTGTAACTACCAAGACTCTTCCTAGAGCTGGCTGCCCGGCCAAACTGAGCAATCGAGTGAGAAGGGCCTTGGTCAGGGACGTGACCAAGACCCGATGGTCACTCTGACAGAGTGACCGCCTCCAATTTTTTTTAAAGGACTGGAACTTTATATTTACCACTTGGATCCTGTTTCAGTAATAATGAAATCAGACCTTCTTGTTGCGTGTCCGATAATCTACCATTATAATCTACCGTTGGTATACATCCACTGGCCATTCATCCCTGGAGTTTTCCCAGACTTAAAGGCTTAAATTGCATCGAAGTTCCTCCTCTGTAATTTGGCCTTCACATGAGTCTTTCTGTACAGATGTTAATTTTCTATCATTAATAGTAAAACAATCCATACAACTAGCTTTGGTTAGTGGAGATGGAGGAGACTGAAATGAAAACATATTCATAAAGTACTTTACTTCCTATTTGAAAATATAGTTTGAGTGAATCATTTTTGCCCATTCATTTGTAACAAGTTTCAATCAAATAAATTGGTAGCATTTCTATGTTAAAGAATTTGGGCCAATCTTTCTTGATTAAGTTCCTCCATTTATTTTTGTTTTTCCTGTAACGTATTCTGTGCCTCTATTTCCTTTGTTAATATGAACTCTTTTGACCTAAATTGCTTTTGTTTTATAGATGAGTACTGAATTGTGTGGCCTCTAAAGGCACATTTTAAATGTGTCCTAAAAAAAAGTATGTTATAAATTATTCTGCTCTAGTTAAAAACAAATTATCATCCACTAGGCTTTGATTCCATTTCCAATATACTCGCCCACGTGGAAGTTCTGTAAGAGTAATGTACAGTATATGCGAAGTATGTGATGATCCGACGGCATTCTGTCCCCAATCAACACTTTTTAAACTTTTGCTGCCAGAGAGATTTACATAAGAAAGTAATCAAGACGACTAACTTGATTAAGCCTCCGGCATGTATATCTCACTAGGTAAGGGAATTTAAGCCTGCATATATCCACGAATTCCAATATTCCATGAAATTCATTATTTCCTTAAGTGCCTGAGGGTGATAGTTTGTAGTGTGATTGCCTTTACGGTCCATAGAGGTGTGTAAAACCATATTAAAATCTTCCCACTATAATAATAATAATAGAGTTTAGTGTTGCTTGTAGAGTTGACTAAGCAGGACTAACTACAGCCTACCACTATTGTACAGACCAAGGCCATCGATGAAGGCAGGTTGTCGTCCGCTCTGTATTCCACCTCACACATTGGACCCGAGTCTCAACCTCTGTCACCCCAAGGGGACACTGCAATGGTGTTTGTGACCATAATAGGCATTAAGGACAAAGGAGCATTCTGTCCAGCTGTAGCTGAGCGTGCTCTGTAATATAATGTAATTGACTCTGCCACATGAGAGCAGCGCCACCCCAAAAAATTCAAACATAACCCATCATGTTCAAAAATAGAGTCACGGGGTCTACCCTCCTCAGTTTCCTTACACCATACCTTATATCTCATAAAATGCGTTGTGTTTTTATTTGAGTACCTCGATTGCTTTGTGTAACTCTTGACTACCTCCGACGAGGAACTGCTTGGTCATTAACCAGTCGAAAACTACTGGTTGGCGGTGATTGGTACATTAGCTCGGCCGTCGTTGTTGATCATTTGGGCCTTCTGTCTTTCACAGAACGCGCTGGTGGCTTCCATTAGCTTTGAGTTTATCTAGGTGGATGGGGCGGCGGATGGGGAATGCAAGAGGTCAAGGTTCTAAAACATAGCTGATTTTATTTCTAATTTATCTTTATACATTTAGCTATGGTATGATGTTGTGAGATGGGCAGTGTAGTTTATGGTAATGTGGGTGGTAGATCCAGGTATATTATTCAGATCCATGCATATTATTCACTCAGTGGCCAGTTTATTAGGTCCACCACCCTGTTCACAAAAATGGTTTACGCCTACAGACAGTGAGTCACGTGGCCGTAGCTTGCCAAATAAAGCAGGCAGATAGGCAGCAAGGCATTCAGTTACTGTTTAAATGAACGTTAGAATGGGAAAAATGAGTTACCTAAGCGACTTCGAGTGTGGTATGATCGTCGGTGCCAGGCTCGCCGGTTCCAGTATCTCAGAACGGCCAGCCTCCTGGGCTTTATCGAGAATGGTGCATCAAACAAGATACATCCAGTCAGCGGCAGTCCTGTGGGCGATAACAGCTCGTTAATGAGAGGTCCAAGGAGAATGGCAAGCTAATGGGCGGGCCACAAACAGGCAAATAATGTCACAGTACAACAGTGGTGTGCAGAACGGCATCTCGGAACACACAACTCGTCGGTCCTTGTCACGGATGGGCTATTGCAGCAAACAACCACACCGGCTTCCTCTCCTATCAGCTAAATCCCCCTTCCTACCTGATGTCAACGGTACAGGCTGGTGGTGGTGGTGTAATGGTATGGGGGAAAGTTTTCCGGCAACACCAATTGAGTAACGTTTCCATGCCCCTGAGAATTCAGGCTCTTCTGGAGGCAAAGGGGGGTCCAACTCAGTACTAGATGGCTGTACTTAATAAAGTGTATGTCTCTGGTCTTACCACTTAATCACAATCTGTGTGGGTGCACCTACACCTGGCATCTTTAACATTTTGGAAGGGGAAGGGTTTATTTGACCCATAGACTTGGAGGCATTCAGAGGGGAGGGTTTGTGGACTTTGGTCTGCTGCCAAAGAGTATCCCCCTTGGTTCCGCCACCCACACTAGGCCAAACATCTCAACCTCTCCCCCTAAAACCAAATTGAAAGCTGGTTGGAGACCAGCACTCAGGCGAGATTTGGTTTTGGGTTGCTGAGATAAGGATATACCAAGTTAATAAAGATTTGTAATTGTCTCCTTACTGGATCAGAGTGCTCTGGAGTTTGTATATGTACTTGAGTTGACCTGAGTCTTCATGATGAGTGATATGAGTTCCACACTGATGGGTCAGCAGCATGTACAGTAACATTTGGTCTAAGCATTGAGACCAATGCAGATCAGATAACATGGTGTAGTGGCATTTGTTTCAAAGAGATGTTTGTGACTTGGCCCACACGGGTCACTTTGGTAAGTAATACATCAATGGTCTATCTAATAATAATATGATCCATAGGCTGGATTTCAATCTCACAGAAGATGGGGACAATAACACCATTGTCTTGGATCTGGAAGTCTACAGGTTGGTATAATTGTTTGAAACAAAACATGAACAATTTTCATGTCCAAATAGACTTACCTTATATACAGTATCCCCGTGTCAAAATGGAATTCCTTTTCCCACGGTTTTGTATGCAGGCATATGGACACTTCCCTGATGGATGTTGATGTTCAACCAACGTACGCCCGAGTGACTGTCAAAGGAAAGGTACTCCCTCACATGTTGGATATTGTATGTTGCAAAGTCTGAGTTGTAATCAGCTAGCTAACTTCTGTTTATCATGAAGATGTTTTTAGGAGAATGGAATTCTGCTGTCCTTTACTATTTCATTGTTGTACAGGCGTAAGGCACATTCACATGACTCGTGCAAGAATGACTTTGTGCAGGGCAAGCCATTGTCTTTCAACGGAGTGAGAGCGAACCCAGCAAGCACTGTGGCTTGCATAAATCAAGTGAAAGGGCCTATTGACAGGATTTGAGATGGGGAGACTGTTGAAAGGGATGAATGGTGAAGAGGTGAACTGGGGGATCGACCTGTGGCCCATCTAACATGACTATTGATACACTTTTCAAATGACAAATGTATGTCACAGATAAGGATTTAGTATCGTAGTTCAATTGACCTAAATACTTTCTAAACTGCTCCGTTCTTCCTCACCAATCTGTGTATGTCAAGGCTATTCCCCTTTTATTTTCTTTGCTGCAATATCATAGGCTGTTGTTCTTCATTTGCCGTTCCACAGACTGTGTTGCTTAGCGCATCTTCATGTCATATGTTTACATATGTGGCATAACAACGCATGCTCTTTTAGTGGAAGCACACGGAAATATGCAGGGTAGAATTCGCACTTTTTACAAAGAGTGTTGATGGGCACCTACGATTCCAACAGCTAGTCCTCCTACACGCTGCATTGGGTAACAGTGGGAAAGTCGCCAGGCAAACTGCAGGCAGCCGTTCCAGTGCTGCGATTACACTCTGAGTTATGGCAGCCTGGCAGTATTTTTCGCAGGCGGTACATTTGTGAGATGCAACAGGCTTTTTTTCCCCTCACTCTCTTAATTCTAGAAGTGTAAAAACACGTCTGAAGTCCCTCCAGTGTCATTCTGGTCTCTCGTTACCTCATGCTTGTACGACACAATCACACTAAATCACAAATGCGTGATTAGTTCATTCATCAAAATGTTAAACATGCCACTAAAATGATGATGAAAGGAACCGCAAATCAATGCGTTCGGAAGATATTGGATCTCCAAACATTTGTTCAACTATGGTCAGTAGGGTCGTTCCACCCAAAAATCTTTGATTTCATCTAATTAACATTCTATCAGATAGAGCACATCATTAAGTTCATAATAATTAACATTCTATCAGAGAGCACATGTTGAAACTTGGAGAAATGTTGGGATTAAGTGGGTTAAAATCTTCCTAGAAGTCATAGAGGGTGCATGGACGGACATGTCAAAATGCTACATTTTGGCACTTTATCAAGCCATTATTCATATAAAACATCAGATTTATTGAATTGTCCATGAAGTCCCTATATTACAGGGCACTTGATTTAATATAACAGACTTTTAATATTCAATATTGGTGTACAATTTCTACTTAAAATATTAAAGGGATGCAAAAGGCACTCATTTTGTATGACCCAGTATCTGATTAGAGCACTGCAAACTTTTAAAGGTGCAGTGAGGCCCTAAAGAGTCTGATTGTAAACAAATGGGTCGGCTTTGGCAAATGTAAATGCCACTGAGTTATTTGAATATTGTGGTAACCGCCACTAAAACAGCCACAGTGTAACTCAGCGGCTGTTACATTTGCCACAAACTACCCTCCTTTTTAAATTTTACGTGCCTCACTGTGGGTGGAAATAGAGATTAAGTAGTGCACCTTTAAGAGGAAAGTAAGTTATGGCACCTCAGCGTGAGGTCATTTTCTGCCTATGAACTTTTACGTTTTTAGAAACATCATCCATCCAACATTAGTTAGCGAACTGCCATTTTTGCCATACATCGGACTGACATCTAGTGTGCCATCACAGGGAGTGAATGTTTATCTTTGTGTCCGGTCATGGTCATAATTGCTTTCAGCACATTCGGAGAGGTGCAGTCAGACAATCTCACGCAACCAGGCCAGAGTGAACTTTAAGCCTGATTAAACAGCTGTTTGGTGATCAATAAATTCCAGGACTGTAATTTTGTTTTTGTTAAATCTTGGAGGATACAAATGAGGGTGATGAAATGTTGGCAGTTTTCCTGAGTTTGGGGTTCTTGCTCTCCAGCTCAGGTGCACTTCAAGCTGTTAGCCTATTTATGGATCAATGTTTTATGCCAAGTATTGTTGGTCTGATTGGACCCCAGGGGATTTATCCGATGACACATCACATCACGGAATGACGGAGGCCTTTAAAATCTGTTATTAAAATTTACAAATTTAAGGATCGGAGGAAATGTATCTGAAGAGTCATTCGGGGTGTGTATATCAAGTCCACTTTACATTTTGACGACCTGTTACTCTCTGTCTGTTACATGGACTCGAGTTTTAAGTTAGAAAGTTTTTTTCTATGTGGTCTAGTTTTGGTGGAATTAGGAGTGATTGATGAATTCAAGTGTTGCACAGTGAGATATTCAGCAAACCTTTCCAACTCTATAAAAAGCCCCACTAATGATTAAAGTCATTTGACATACTGTAACTTTGTCGGTGTTGGAACAGGGCATTAATCTTAGTAATTAAACTTGTGAATAATTTACACCACAGATTTTTCAGCTGGTGCTGCCCGCAGAAGTGAGGCCTGACAGCTCGACAGCGAAGAGGTCCCAAATCACCGGCCACTTGGTCCTCACAATGCCAAAGGTACTGTATGTAGTAAAACCTATCCTGGTCCTCACATTGCCAAGGGTATGTAGTAAAACCTATCCTGGTCCTCACAAAGCTAAAGGTATGTACAGTAGGGTGCTGTCTTTCGGATGGGACATTAAACAAGTGTCCTGACTCTGTGGTCACTAAAGATCCCATGACACTCATTGTAAGAGTAGGGGTGTTAACCCCGGTGTCCTGGCTACATTCCCAATCTGGCCTTGATACCATCATGGCCACCTAATCATCCCCAGTTTACAATTGGCTCATTCCTTCCCCCTCCTCTCCCCTGTAACTATTCCCCATGTTGTTTCTTTAAATGAGAATGTGTTCTCAGTCAATTTACCTGGTAAAATAAGGGTAAAAAAATTAATGTCGTCACACCTATCCTGCTCCTCACAATGCCTAAAGTATGTAGTCAAACTTATTCTGGTCCTCACAATGCCAAAAGTAGGTTCTGTATTCCTCGTATGTGTGCATGATACTATAATATACAGTGGGGAGAACAAGTATTTGATACACTGCCGATTTTGCATGTTTTCCCACTTACAAAGCATGTAGAGGTCTGTAATTTTTATCATAGGTACACTTCAACTGTGAGAGATGGAATCTAAAACAAAAATCAAGAAAATCACATTGCAAATTAATTACTTAAAAATCATACATTTTATTGCATGACATAAGTATTTGATACATCAGAAAAGCAGAACTTAATATTTGGTACAGAAACCTTTGTTTGCAATTACAGAGATCATACGTTTCCTGTAGTTCTTGACCAAGTTTGCACACACTGCAGCAGGGATTTTGGCCCACTCCTCCATACAGACCTTCTCCAGATCCTTCAGGTTTCGGGGCTGTCGCTGGGCAAAACAAACCTTCAGCTCCCTCCACTCTAGACCTTGAGATGCTTCTTACGGAGCCACTCCTTAGTTGCCCTGGCTGTGTGTTTCGGGTCGTTGTCATGCTGGAAGACCCAGCCACGACCCATCTTCAATGCTCTTACTGAGGGAAGGAGGTTGTTGGCCAAGATCTTGCGATTCATGGCCCCATTCATCCTCCCCTCAATACGGTGCAGTCGTCCTGTCCCCTTTCCAGAAAAGCATCCCCAAAGAATGATGTTTCCACCTCCATGCTTCACGGTTGGGATGTTGTTCTTGGGGTTGTACTCATCCTTCTTCTTCCTCCAAACACAGCGAGTGGAGTTTAGACCAAAAGGCTCTATTTTTGTCTCATCAGACCACATGACCTTCTCCCATTCCTCCTCTGGATCATCCAGATGGTCATTCGCAAACTTCAGACGGTTCTGGGCATGCGCTGGCTTGAGCAGAGGGACCTTGCGTGCGCTGCAGGATTTTAATCCATGACGGCGTAGTGTGTTACTAATGGTTTTCTTTGAGACTGTGGTCCCAGCTCTCTTCAGGTCATTGACCAGGTCCTGCCGTGTATTTCTGGGCTGATCCCTCACCTTCCTCGTGATCATTGATGCCCCACGAGGTGAGATCTTGCATGAAGTCCAAGACCGAGGGTGATTGACCGTCATCTTGAACTTCTTCCATTTTCTAATAATTGCGCCAAAAGTTGTTGCCTTCTCACCAAGCTGCTTGCCTATTGTCCTGTAGCCCATCCCAGCCTTGTGCAGGTCTACAATTTTATCCATGATGTCCTCACACAGCTCCCTGGTCTTGGCCAGTGTGGAGAGTTTGAAGGCTGTTTGATTGAGTGTGTGGACAGGTGTCTTTTATACAGGTAACGAGTTCAAACAGGTGCAGTTAATACAGGTAATGAGTGGAGAACAGGAGGGCTTCTTAAAGAAAAACGAACAGGTCTGTGAGAGACGTAATTCTTACTGGTTGGTAGGTGATCAAATACTTATGTCATGCAATAAAATGCAAATTAATTACTTAAAAATCATACAATGTGATTTTCTGGATTTTTGTTTTAGATTCTCACAGTTGAAGTGTACCTATGATAAAAAATACAGACCTCTACATGCTTTGTAAGTAGGAAACACTGACGATTTTGCAGGTTATCAAATACTTATTCTCCCCACTTTATTTAAGAGATACAGTACACTGATGAAGTAATCTCTTTGGAAACAGCATGTGTATTAATAACCCAGCATTTTAATCACTTACACCTCAAATGTGAAGTGGCATTAACCTCAATTTGAACCCAATGCATCCACATGGAGATTTTTAAATTCCTTATACAGTTACTTCAATTCATGTTTTATGCATGAATATGTGCAGGAGTTAAATGAGAGTGCATATTGATACAAAGATAGATACCCTTAACTGATAGACATCCATCACCCTCGTGTGTCGTGGTTAGTTTGAAACATACACCAGCTTCCGGGTAGCGGCAGGGTAGCCTAGTGGTTAGAGAGTTGGACTAGTAACCGGAAGGTTGCAAGTTCAAACCCCCGAGCTGACAATCTGTCGTTCTGCCCCTGAACCCCCTGTTCCTAGACAGTCATTGAAAATAAGAATTTGTTCTTAACTGACTTGCCTAGTTAAATAAAGGTAAAATACATTTGAGTGAATTTTCCAACTATCATGTACAGTGCATTTGGAAAGTATTCAGACCCCTTGACTTTTTCCACAGCCTTATTCTAAAGTGGATTACATAATTGTTTTCCCCTCATAATGACAAAGTGAAAACAGGTTTTTAGATTTTTTTGCAAATGTTTTAGAAATAAAAAACAGAAATACCTTATTTACATAAGTATTCAGACCCTTTGCTATGTGACTCGAAATTGAGCTCAGGTGCATCCCTGTTTCCATTGATCATCCTTGAGATGTTTCTACAACTTGATTAGAGTCCAACTGCGGTAAATTCAGTTGATTGGACATGATTTGGAAAGGCACACACCTGTCTATATAAAGTCCCGCAGTTGACAGTGCATGTCAGAGCAAAAATCAAGCTATGAGGTCGAAGGAATTTTCCGTAGAACTACGCGACAGGATTTTGTCGAAGCACAGATCTGGGGAAGGGTACCAAAAAATGTCTGCAGCATTGAAGGTCTCCAAGAACACTCCATCATTCTTAAAAGGAATACGTTTGGAACCAACAAGACTCTTACTAGTTGAGCAATTCGAGGAGAAGGGCCTTGGTCAGGGAGGTGACCAAGAACCCGATGGGCACTCTGACAGAGCTCCAGAGCTCCTCTGTGGAGAAGGGAGAACCTTCATAAAGGACAACCATCTCTGCAGAACTCCACCTATCAGGCCTTTATGGTAGAGTGTAGAGACGGAAGCCACTCCCCAGTAAAATGCACATGACAGCCGCACCTAAAGGACTATCAGACCATGAGAAACAAGATTCTCTTGTCTGATAAAACCAAGATTGAACTCTTTGGCCTGAATGCTAAGCGTCACGTCTGGAGGAAACCTAGCACCATCCCTATGGTGAAGCATGGTGGTGCCAGCATCATACTTTAGGGATGTTTTTCAGCGGCAGGGACTGGGAGACTCGTCAGGTTTGAAAGATGAACCGAGCAATGTACTGAGAGATCCTTGATGAAAAACTGCTCCAGATCACTCAGGACCTCAGACTGGGGTGAAGGTTCACGTTCCAACAGGACAATGACCCTAAGCACACAGCCAAGGCAACACAGGAGTGGCTTCGGGACAAGTCTCTGAATGTCCTTGAGTGGCCCAACCAGAGCTCGGACTTGAACCCGATCGAACATCTCTGGAGAGACCTCAAAATATCTGCGCAGCAACGCTCCCCGTCCAACCTGACAGACCTTGAGAGGATCTGCAGAGAAGAATTGGGAAAAACTCCCCAAATACAGGTGTGCGAAGCTTGTAGCATCATACCCAAGAAGACTTGAGGCTGTAATCGCTGCCAAAGGTGCTTCAAGTAGGTACTGAGTAAAGTGTCTAAATACTTATATAAATGTGATTTCAGTTTATTTATTTTTATTTGCAAAAAAACTACTGTTTTTGCTTTGTAACTATTGGGTATTGTGTGTAGATTGATGAGGGGGAAAAACGTTTTAATCCATTTTAGAATAAGGCTGTAACGTAACAAAATGTGGAAAAGTTCAAAGGTTATGAATACTTTCTGAATGCACTGTACATCTAGCTGGTGTTTCTTTGCATCGGCATGACAGAAGGGTAGTGTGTGTCTTTCTTAACAATAGATGATGCACTATCTATAATATTAAGGAAGGTTCTACTCAAGACCTACCTTGTCACAACACAACTGATTGGCTGAAATGCATTATGAAGGAAATACATTCTACAAATTAACATTTAACAAGGCACACCTGTTAATTGAAATGCCAAGAGTGTGCAAAGCTGTCAAGGCAAAGGGTGGCTAATTTGAAGAATCTCAAATCTATAATGTATTTTGATTTGTTGAACACTTTTTTGGTTACTACATGATTCCATATGTGTTATTTCATAGTGTTGATGTCTTCACTATTATTATACAATGTAGGAAATAATAATAATAAAGAAAAACCCTTGAATGAGTAGGTGTGTCCAAACTTTTAACTGGTGTGTTAAAATTCCAACCAGAAGCCATATTACAGGCAACATCTGCGCTGAGCTGAAGGCTAGAACTGCCTCTTTCAAGGAGTGGACACTAATCCGGAAGCTTATAAGAAATCCCGACACAAATCATTGTCGCAATTTATTCAGATTATAGACTGCGGTGATATAATTTATGAATGCAGCTGCCATTGTATTGAAGCCACTGGATGCTGTATATCATAATGCATTATGCTTCATTACGGGTGATGGGTTCAGCACACATCGCAAGTCTCGCAGATTGATGCATTGCATTCTTTTTGTCCAAAGCCCTCTTGTGTAAACTACCAGCGTACCTCACTTCTCTGGTAACCTACAGAGATACTAGCAATCAGACACAATCTCAGTTAACTCTAGAGATACTTTTGATCTCGACAGAGTTGGGTAAATCAGCCTTTAGCTGTTTTGCACTTTGCTTGTGGAATTGTCCACAGAATTCACTGAAATTGAATGAATTGGTCCATCTGAAGCAGTTCAGACAGCTACATGAGGACCTTTTTAAGGTAGATTTTTAAAAATTATTCTATGATTGATCTTATGTTTATTTTTTTTATTTTTTTTCTCCCCAATTTCGTGATATCCAATTGGTAGTTAGTCTTGTCCCATCACAGCAACTCCCGGACGGACTCGGGAGAGATGAAGGTCAAATGCCATGCTTCCCCCGAAACACGACCCACTCTTTGGACACACTGCTTGCTGAACCCTGAAGCCAGCCGCACCAATGTGTCGGAGGAAACACCGTACAGCTGGCGACAGTAGTCGGCGTGCATGCGCCCGGCCCGCCACAAGGAGTCGCTAGAGCACGATGGGACAAGGACAGCCCGGACGACGCTGGGCCAATTGTGCGCTGCCTCATGGGTCTCCCGTTTGCGGCCTGCTACGACACAGCCACTCGGGAGGCCAGATAGAGACTAATATAAGTTAATATATCACCTTAAGAGAACATGCATTGTAAATGGACTTAAGGTCTTTGAAAAGCACTGACCTTTTTCAGTAAAAACAACTTGTTCTGCATTGTTGAGATTAGGATCTTGATTAAATTACATCCAAATAAAGAGAGCAGGTGTTGTTGTTGTTGAGCATCTCTCCCTTTCTATAAATCCCCATACAGTTAACTTGCACTATACAAAGCTAGAGGACAGATCACAATGTAGTCTTTCACCAGTATCAATGGAATTAGCAAAGGATCTTCTGCAAATAAGAGGTGAGTATCCCAAAGATCATCTTTAGCACTAAAATAATTTGAAGTCCATTGGTAAGCAATGAACGAACAATGACCTTAACGCTGAAGAGGGTCTTAATGTTTTTGGGAAACTCTGCCCTTATTTGCAGAAGTCAACCACGATTTCTGCATCTATGATATGTTCTGATGGAAATACATATTTTTGTAGGCTCAGGGTGAAATCAAAATGACAACCCCTCATCCTCCCAAAGTTTCTCAAAGCAGCAACACACCTGAAGAGAAGACAAGGTAATCACTCCCATTTATTTAGATGATCTTCCTTTGTTTTAATGCCAGATGTTACCCTTTAAAGGTGACATTATGCCAGGGTAATTAATAAATACCATTGTTTAAACTTGTAACAGTGTACACTATGGTCCTGTGTAGCTCAGTTGGTAGAGCATGGGGCTTGCCATCTGCTACTGTTAGGTTGCTTTGTATAAAAGTGTCTGTTAAATGGCATATGTATTCAAATATAATTTTTTGATTAGTAAGTGTAGGTGGCTTTTTGTGCAAATACTGCAAAGTGAGAGCAAAAAATCCCATAAGGGGAAGAATTTACAGGGTTAATCCATTGGATGTGAAGTAGCTGATATAAAGACTGACCTTGCCAAAGCATTGACTCAAATTCCCACTACTCTGGTATTGAATAAGCACCAAACAATCCAGCAATGCTATGCTAAAAGTAAGCATACTTTTCATGACCACTGTCTTCACCCCGCATTTAGAATGCACACATCTGCTAGTGTTATGGTTCTCAATCTTCCACATTTACTGTGTCCTAAATGGCACCCTATTCTCTTTATGTTGCACTACGTTTGACCAGAGCCCATTGGATTATGGTCCAAAGTAGTTATATAAGGAATATGGTGCCATTGTCCCCCTTGTTGATCAAATCAAATCAAATTTTATTTGTCACATACACATGGTTAGCAGATGTTAATGCGAGTGTAGCGAAATGCTTGTGCTTCTAGTTCCGACAATGCAGTAATAACCAACAAGTAATCTAGCTAACAATTCCAAAACTACTACCTTATAGACACAAGTGTAAGGGGATAAAGAATATGTACATAAAGATATATGAATGAGTGATGGTACAGAGCGGCATAGGCAAGATACAGTAGATGGTATTGAGTGCAGTATATGCACATATGAGATGAGTATGTAAACAAAGTGGCATAGTTAAAGTGGCTAGTGATACATGTATTACATAAGGATGCAGTAGATGATATAGAGTACAGTATATACGTATACATATGAGATGAATAATGTAGGGTATGTAAACATTATATTAGGTAGCATTGTTTAAAGTGGCTAGTGATATATTTTACATCAATTCCCATCAATTCCCATTATTAAAGTGGCTGGAGTTGAGTCAGTGTGTTGGCAGCAGCCACTCAATGTTAGTGGTGGCTGTTTAATGATGGCCTTGAGATAGAAGCTGTTTTTCAGTCTCTCGGTCCCAGCTTTGATGCACCTGTACTGACCTCGCCTTCTGGATGATAGCGGGGTGAACAGGCAGTAAGCTGATGTAAGCTAGCTGTATATTAAACACCCACAAAGCTTCGCCTGAGGCACTGTTAAGATGAAATCAAATCAAATGTATTTATATAGCCCTTCGTACATCAGCTGATATCTCAAAGTGCTGTACAGAAACCCAGCCTAAACCCCCAAACAGCAAGCAATGCAGGTGTAGAAGCACAGTGGCTAGGAAAAACTCCCTAGAAAGGCCAAAACCTAGGAAGAAACCTAGAGAGGAACCAGGCTATGTGGGGTGGCCAGTCCTCTTCTGGCTGTCCCGGGTGGAGATTATAACAGAACATGGCCAAGACACTGTGGCCCCATCCGATGACACCTCCGGACAGGGCCAAACAGGAGGATATAACCCCACCCACTTTGTCAAAGCACAGCCCCCACACCACTAGAGGGATATCTTCAACCACCAACTTACCATCCTGAGACAAGGCCGAGTATAGCCCACAAAGATCTCCGCCACGGCACAACCCAAGGGGGTGCGCCAACCAAATGGCACCATATTACTTTCCAAATGGCACGACATTCCCTATATAGTGCAGTACTTTTTAACAGAGCCCTGGGCTTCATATTAATGAGTGCATTTCCTACAGGCACAGGTTACCTTGACCAGGTTAGCCTGTCATAAGGGTAGGCTTTATACTTTATACACTTTATACAGAGTGGTTCGAAATTGCCCCTAAGCTCTGGTCCAAGGACAGTTTTATTTCTCCCAAAGGGTTGAAGTTTGGATGCCGGTTTGGAAAACTGACACAGGAGCTGTCCAGACCTGGGTACAAATACTATTTGAAGTGTTTGAAAGTGTTTGGGCGGTGTTTGCACGCCTTGGACTTTTCTAATGGTTCCTTTGCAACAGATAAGCTACATCAGAGTATCAAAAGTCTTTGAAAGGATTTAAGACAGTATTTGAACCCAGCACGGTTCCAGCAACTATGATGAATGCTTATCCAGGCCAGTGCAGTAGTGTGTAGTGTGAAATTCATTTTTCTTTACAGCCTTTCTTGCTAGCTCTAAACCCAACAATGCGGTAATCAATAATTGAATACAAAAACAAATGTAAGGTAGAACAAAAACACGAGAAATTAAAATAAGAAGAACACGAGAAAGTAAATAAGCATACTATATACAGGGTCAGTCAGTTCCAGTAGCATATTTACAATGTGCAGGGATATTGGAGGGATAGAAGTAGGTATGTATGTGGATGTGTGTAAAGTCAGTATATAAATGTATGTGCATATTATGTGCATTATCAGCAAATTATGAAGTGAGTGTTTGTGTGTGTGTTGGTGTGTGTTGGTGTGTGTGAGTGTGTAGGCCCCTTGTGACAGTGCAAAAATAAAATACAAAGGTCAACTCAGAGTTTGTGTAGCCATTTTGTTAGCTATTTAGCAATCTTATGGCTTGTGGATAGAAGCTGTTCAGGAGAATGTTGGTGTCAGACTTGATGCACCAGTTCCGCTTGTCGTGTGGAAGTAGAGAGAACAGTCTATGGCTTGGGTGGCTGGAGTTTTTAACGATTTTCCGGGCCTTCCTTTCAAACCGCCTGATATAGAGGTCCTGGATAGCAGGGAGCTCGGCCCCAGTGATGAACTGGGCTGTCCGCACCAGCCTCTGTAGCGCCATATGATTGAGGGCGGTTCTACTGCCATACCTGTAACGGTTCTCTTGTAGTGAAGGAGAGGAGGACCAAAATGCAGCGTGGTGGTTATTCATGTTTCTTTAATGAAGACGCTATACATGAATAAACTAACGAAAACAATAAACGTGAGAACTCAAAACAGCCCTATCTGGTGCAAAACACAAAGACAGGAACAATCACCCACAAACACACAGTGAAACCCAGGCTACCTAAATATGGTTCCCAATCAGAGACAATGACTAACACCTGCCTCTGATTGAGAACCATATCAGGCCAAACACATTAACAGACAAACTAGACACACAACATAGAATGCCCACTCAGATCACACCCTGACCAAACAAACATAGAAACATACAAAGCAAACTATGGTCTGGGTGTGACAATACCAAGCAGTGATACAGCCAGTCAAGATGCTCTCAATGGTACAGCTGTAGAACTTTTTGAGGATTTCAGGGCCCATGCCAAACCTTTTTAACCTACTGTCCCCACTACAACAACAAAAATACTTAAATACATGTAATGTATGGCCGACCAGTGGCTTTAAAACCCCACAATGGCCAATACATAGCATCAACAATTCAGGGTTTATATACATAATTGGTTGAAACCAAAAATGTCAAGTGTCCTTGGCTGATCTGCAGTCGACGACTAGTTTGGCTTCCTCACCTTGCCTTGAGGTGTGCTGCCTCTTTAACTGGCTAACTGCCACATTTCCATTTTACAACTGGTTCCCCAGTCCTTGTCCTTCAGCTGGTCCCATCAGAAGCCACGGGAGTGCGGGCTAATTCCATGCGTTTAAATTAACATTTTGTTGAATGTGTAAGTGACTTAGGCACTAACATTGCAGGGTGATAGGTGAATGAGTGCTGATTGGCACTGAGTTATTGCCCCATTTGGACCTGATTATATTTGACATTTGACCCACACTGAGGTTGAGGCAGCAAAGGAGGCAGTCAGCGCGAGAGGAACTGAGGGCCATGATTGTGTTGCAATAGCTTTGGTTTCACTAAGCAGGGCAAGGCAAGATTCTAATTCACATTAAAGGTAATAGTCAGCAATGGAAAAGGTAGGTATGTGAGGATGTTACCTTAAAAAGCGACGAACAGCAGTTTCCATCAAAACACAAGTTTGATTGTGTATGAATTTAGAGAAAAATAGTAAATGTCCACCCAAAAATACATACTTTCAATTTAGCACTCACTTGAGTTGTCACTGCAGTCAATTACATTAATTATGATTGTTTTATTTCAACTTTATTTAACCAAGAAAATACCCTTGATGTTAGAAACCTCTTTTTCGAGGGGGACCTGGAAAGATGTCAGCAAAAAGTAGTCAGCGTGTACACATAGCACAAGAATACAATGACATTTTCTTCTATTACAGCTTTAAACTCAGACAGCGACACCCTATCCTCCAGTTTGATGTATTTATTAAAGTTTGTTCCAAGACCGGAGAAGGATTATTTCCCCATTGTAGTCCTTGCCCTAGGAACTGTGAATGAGAGCACTGACTGAGAGCGGAGGCTGTAGGATTGTGATGTTGTTGCAGTAGTTGGGAGCAAAGTTATGTAGGGAGTAGTCCAAGCACTGCCTTGTACACAAATATGTACCTGTGCTTGAAGGTTAGGAAGCATGAGTTTTTACTCACCAAAGTAACAACACAGTGTGGTCAAAGACTAAGAGTAAATTATTTGTAGTCACGGTCTGTTTACCTATTACAGCAAACATCAAATATAATTTTATTGGTCACATACACATATTTCCCAGATGTTATTGCGGGTGTAGTGAAATGCTTGTGTTCCTAGCTCCAACAGTGCAGTAGTATATAACAATTCACAACAATACACACAAAAGTAAAAGAATGGAGTTAAGAAATATATAAATATTAGATTGAGCAGTGTCGGAGTGGTATTGACTAAAATACAGTAGAAAAGAATACAGTATATGCATATGAGATGAGTAAAGCAGTATGTAAACATTATTAAAGTGACTAGTGTTCCATTATTAAAGTAGCCAGTGATTCCAAGTCTATGTTAATAGGACAGCAGCCTCTAGGGTGCAGGGTTGTGTAACTGGGTGGAAGCCGCCTAGTCATGGCAATTTAACAGTCTGATGGCCTTGAGATACAGTAGAAGCTGGTTTTCTGTCTCTCGGTCCCAGCTTTGATGCACCTTTACTGACCTTGCCTTTTGGAATATAGTGGGGTGAACAGGCAGTGGCTCGGGTGGTTGATGTCCTTGATTATCTTTTTGCCCTTCCTGTGACATTGGGTGCTGTAGGTGACCTGGAGGGCAGGTAGTTTGCCTGCGGTGATGGGTTGGGCAGACCAGTCTGATGGCCGGTGCAGTTGCCATACCAGTCGGTGAAACAGCCCGACAGGATACTCTCAATTGTGCATCTGTAAAAGTTGGTGAGGGTTTTAGGGGCCAAGGCAAATTTCTTCAGCCCCCTTTGATTGAAGAGGCGCTAAGTGGGTGGACCGTTTCAGATCGTCAGTGATGCGTACGCCGAGGAACTTCAAGCTTTTCACCTTCTCCACTGCGGTCCCGTCGATGTGGATAGGGGCGTGCTCCCTCTGCTGTTTCCTGAAGTCCACAATCAGCTCCTTTCTTTTGTTGACGTTGAGTGAGAGATTATTTTCCTGGCACCACTACACCAGGGCCCTCACCTCCTCCCTGTAGGCTGTCTCGTCATTGTTGGTAATCAGGCCTACTACTGTTGTGTCGTCTGCAAAATTGATGATTGAGTTGAAGGCGTGCGTGGCTACGCAGTCTTGGGTGAACAGGGAGTACATGAGGGGGCTTAGCACGCACTCTTGTGGGGCCCCTTTGTTGAGGATCAGCGAAGTGTAGGTGTTGTTTCCTACCATCACCACCTGGGGGCGGCCCATCAGGAAGTCCAGGACCCAGTTGCACAGGGCGGGGTTAAGACCCAGGGCCCAAGCTTAATGATGAGTTTGGAGGGTACTATGGTGTTAAATGCTGAGCTGTAGTCAATGAACAGCATTCTTACATAGGTATTCCTCTTGTCCAGATAGGATAGGGCAGTGCGATGGCGATTGCATCGTCTGTGGATCTATTGGGGCGGTAGGCAAATTGAAGTGGGTGTCAGGTAAGGTGGAGGTGCTAGATCCTTATCTAGCCTCTCAAAGCACTTCATGATGACAGAAGTAAGTGCTACGGGGCGATAGTCATTTAGGTCAGTTACCTTGGCTTTCTTAGGTACAGGAACAATGGTGGACATCTTGAAGCAAGTGGGGACAGCAGACTGGGATAGTGAGAGATTGAATATGTTTGTAAACACTCCAGCCAGCTGGTCTGTGCATGCTCACAGGACGCGTCAAGGGATGACGTCTGGGTCGGCAGCCATGCGAGTGTTAACATGCTTAAATGTCTTACTCACATCGGCCACGGGGAAGGAGAGCCCACAGTCCTTGGTAGCGGGCCGCGTCAGTGGCACTGTGCTATCCTCAAAACGGGCGAAGAAGGTGTTTAGCTTGTCCGGAAGCAAGATGTCGGTTTCCGAAGTGGCTGGTTTTCCTTTTGTAATCCGTGATTGTCTGTAGACCCTGCCACATACAGTACTGGTCAAAAGTTTTAAAACACCTACTCATTCAAGGGTTTTTCTTAATTTGTACTATTTTCTACATTGTAGAATAACAGTGAAGACATCAAAACTATGACATAACACATATGGAATCATGTAGTAACAAAAGAAGGGGGGGTACACAAGATAGCCTATTTGGTAAAAGACCAAGTCCATATTATGACAAGAACAGCTCAAATAAGCAAAAAGAAACGACAGTCCATCATTACTTCAAGACCTGGTGGTCAGTCAATATGGAGCATTTCAAGAACTTTGAATGTTTCTTCAAGTGCAGTCGCAGAAAACATCAAGCGCTATGATGAAACTGGCTCTCATGAGGACGGCCACAGGAAAAGAAGACCCAGAGTTACCTCTGCTGCGGAGGAGAAGTTCATTAGAGTTACCACCCTCAGAAATTTCAGCCCAGATAAATGCTTCACAGATTTCAAGTAACAGACACATCTCAACATCAACTGTTCAGAGGAAACTGTTGAGTCAGACCTTCATGGTCGATTGCTGCAAAGAACCCACTACTAAAGGACACCAATAAGAAGAAGAGACTTGCTTGGGCCAAGAAACATGAGCAATGGACATTAGACCGGTGGAAATATGTCCTTTGGTCTGGAGTCCAAATTAAAAAATGTTGGTTCCAACATCCGTGTCTTTGTGGGACGCGGTGTGGGTGAACGGATGATCTCGGCATGTGTATTTCCCAACCTTAAAAAATGGAGGAGGAAGTGTTGGGGTGCTTTGCTGGTGACATTGTCTGTGATTTATTTAGAATTCAAGGCACACTTAACCAGCATGGCTACCACAGCATTCTGCAGCGATACACCATCCCATCTGGTTTGGGCTTAGTGGAACTGTCATTTGTTTTTCAACAGGACACAGCTCCAGGCTGTGTAAGGGGTATTTGACCAAAAAGGAGTGTGATGCAGTGCTGCATCAGATGACCTGGCCTCCACAATCACCCAACCTAAACCCAATTGAGATAGTTTGGGATGAGTCGGACCGCAAAGTGAAGGAAAAGCAGCCAACAAGTGCTCAAGCATATGTGGGAACTCCTTCAAGACTGTTGGAAAAGCATTCCAGGTGAAGCTGGTTGAGAGAATGCCAAGAGTGTGCAAAGCTGTCATCAAGGCAAAGGGTGGCTATTTGAAGAGTCTCAAATAGAAAATATACTTTGATTTGTTTAACACTTTTTTGGTTACTACATGATTCCATATGTGGTATTTCATAGTTTTGATGTCTTCACTATTATTCTACAAAGTAGAACATAGTAAAAAATAATGAAAACCCCTAATGTTACGTCTCTTGCCTGAGCCGTTGATCATGTTTGATCATCAGATTATTCTTGATTTAATCTTTCCTTTACATATAGTAAATAATAAATGTGTGAAATGTGTTTTGATTTAGAGTGCACCATTATCATGCACCTGTCTCAACAGGGGCAGGGGAAAAAAAGACATGTCGTCTATGCACCTAAATAGCAAATGGAGGACGCTTTTCCCGTGGTTCATTTTCATGCCAGCCAGGTAGGCTATACTCTTGTTGTAAAGAAAAGCAATGTGCTTAATATTAGGAAAGTTGAGAAATAAATCAAGTAGGCCTGGTTCCCACCAGAAAGCTGGTGGGAACCTCTTCTTTTTAATAGAGGCCATCACTCTTGTTTTCTCACGCAAATACATAGCTTGCACAACATGAGCTCATATGAAGTGTTTGATGAGATATTCCATTACATTTACATTTGATGTCAGAGTGATTAGAGGGACAATAGAGTGCTGAGTACCAGGCAGTTAGCAAGCTTGGTAGGCTGCTAATGACCATCAGCAGCATCAGAGCTTGGAGAACCCTAATTGACTGCCATCATGACTCGTGACCACAGGTGTGTCGGTAATATGGTCACCGTAACAGCCCTAACCGTAAAATTCCGGAAGACCGTTGACTCACAAGGAATATTCTCTTATGCACTGGACATGCGTTGGTATCACCCAACTCGATAATGATCGTCAGGTCGCTAATGGCCTGGTTTTCAGGGCTCTATTGTCCTTCTAACCACTCTGACATCAATGCAAATGCAATCAAAAATTCTAATCAAAACAGTATGTGCTTTTAAAACTCACCTCATTGTGATTGATCAATTTGAAGAAAGAAGTTAAACAACAGGTTGAAACTGAGTGGAAAACATGTATTTTCAAAGCCTGACACAATGAAATGGACAGTGTTTTCTAAGGTGATGATTAATTTAAAAACTCATGCATATTAGAGCTTATGAATAGGCCTACTGTATATATGAGCCCAAGACAAGAAAAAAAGTAATTTATTTAAAATAATGATTGTGTCATTATACAATACATAGCCTACCACATTTTATGCATGGCAGAATAACTTTAAAAAAATAAATAGAATAATTAAGATAATTGGTATAGCCTACAGTATACTCCAAAGTTAAACAATTTATAGTAATCGCCTTTGAGTGTGGACTTTATTATTATGCATACTAGATGGACGGGTTACCTTATGCTACGTTCCAAACGTTCTATCCATGAGTCTGGGAGAGATTGTATAGGCCTAGGTGATGCTGTTGCTTCATTGATTGTGCAGGGCGGCTTACAGAGGTAGTCTACAATTACAGTGAATTTGTTTTTGATTTTGAATAGCCTAGTAATAGGGAATTTTATATTTTCATAATTAATAAGCTGACACATTACCTTTAGCTACAGTATCTCACCACCGTGCGTTTCCATCTCCTACCCTCTCTCCTTCATTCCTTTCTCGAGCTCGCAGAGTGCTGGGCTGTCAACAGTTTTATTAAATATGTTTTCGTTGTGAAAACATGTTACTATCAATGTTCCTGAACAGATTTGACTTGGTTTCCCAAATGAAGCACTGGGTAGCTTCAGGAATAGGATTGGAAAGCCCGTGGCATACAGAGTTTGTGTGGAATATCACCTGTCGCTCAGCAAGCAGCTGCATGCTCTTTTAACAGCGGTTGATGTGTGGGGTGAAATAACTGGAGTAGCCTACTTAGTGAAAAACAAACAGGCGGGTAAGAGGCCTCCATTCCCTTCCTATTCGAGTGCATACAGATTGCATATTATTTTTTCCCCTGCCCCTTTGATAATGTGCCATTCTAAATCGAAACAAATTGTACATATTAGTACAGACGAGATTAAATTGACAATAGTCTGATGGGTGAAAATATGATCAGTTGAAGGGTGAACAGAGTGTGCAGCCTGAGGCAAGGCGCAAGCTTTTTTCGCAAATCAATAGCCTATAGTCGCATCATGCAGCCCATACTGTATTTGATTTCTAAGGTTTGTAATCATTCACAACTAAAGTTGCCAAATAACTATAGTACCTGTTTCAAATGATCACTTTTACGCTCAGCATAGCCACTTCATATGCGCACTTGCTCCGGAATGGGAAAAATATGCTTTCTATTTGATTTAGCCAAGTTTAATTATATTCTTCTTACTATAATATAAAATAATGGCACAGGACTTATGAACATATTGTGTCTGTTAAATGAACAAACCTACAGCCTATGGCATGGAGCATCGCCAGGTAACGTACAGTAGGTCAATTCATATTCTGTTCTTCTGAAATACATTTTCTTTATATGTTGCTTGTATGCATGGAGGCCTGGAGATGCTAAATGTGTTTATGTTAATTAACGTTCAGTTACTGTGAGACTGGCAGTCTTTTGCATGACAATAACCAATAACCAGCTGACCCAATTTTATGACCACCAGAGCCCTATCCACAATGCACTATTTCTCAATGAAATATGCTACCTAGCTAGTTCCAACCGACTAAAATTCGCTAGTAGCCATGCTAGCATGTAATTACATTCCAAACCACGTGTGGGCGCTGGTGAGCTACTATGTACATCCACAAATGAGAAACCATATAAATCCATGCAAAAAGCTTTGTGTGTTTGTTAGTGGTAGTCGAACGAGTGAGTGAATGTTGCCGTAGTTTTCGGTCGTTTGTCGCTAGTGCAGTAATACCCACAAGGACAGGGTTACGACTCATTTGTAGCCCAAAAACAAGACTCTAGCTTTGAAGTGGGACCGTTTTTTTCCCGGTTGAAGTGTGTGGTTTGGAGTATTGGATTGTGCGCATGTCTACTGTATGCAGTGCTTATTCCAGCCCAGAAGACTTTGATGGTTTAGAATAACAAGTGGAAGGCAGGATTCAGAATGACACTCCGACTGAAATCAGGTGATGTGTCGAGCGTGAATGTCAAGCCTGCAACCTTTATTTCCTACCGACCTGCTGGTACATCACAAGTGTCAGCAGTGATGGAGATAAACCTGGTAAATTCAATGTGGATTTACCTCACTATATTGGTATTGGATTATCTGACTCCCTCTGCCAGTGAATTGGCCTCTCCCTCTAAAGTCTCTTCTTTGACTTTGGTAGCTAACTCAGCCGTCAATCGGTGAGTCTCCGCTCTCTCTACTTTATACACTACATGCTTCGCTTTTTAGCATGGGGCATTATCATTTTGAAACAGGAAAGGTCCTTCCCCAAACTGTTGCCACGAAGTTGGAAGCACAGAATCTTGTAGAATGTCATTGTATGCTGTAGCGTTAAGATTTATCTTCACTTGAACTAAGGGGCCTAGCCCGAACCATGAAAAACAGCCCCAGACCATTATTCCTCCTCCACCAGACTTTACAGTTGGCACTATGCATTCAGGCAGGTAGCGTTTTCCTCGGCAGTGAGTGTTGCAAGCAAGGACTGAAGCTAACGTTAGCAGGCTAGTTGGCTAGCAACCTTGCAAGCTGATTTGTAACAATACATTCATAAATAATTTGCTTGTAAGTTGGCTGAATATTGTATTGAAACCAGTAGTCATTTTAAGTTATTTCTGTTGGAGTTTACATTGTAGTGAATAGGCTGGCTTGCTAGGTCCTCCATATTACATCACACCCCACAAATGTTTTTCCGGCATGACTTTGGCATTCTTCCGAATTCTGATCAGTTTTATGTAATAACTAGAAAAATGTAAAAGTGAGATGTAACTTTGCATTGTGACTTTTGATGTGGATTCTTATGCAAATCCATATGTTACATGTGGTTACATTTATGCTACCTACCCTTTAAGTCTTCTAGTATGAAAGGAGGGCCACTTCACCATGTTGTATATTGCACAGTGATGGGTGAGTGGTCTTGCATTAGTTATGAACCTAAGTGCTCTGTGATACACAGCATCCAGCACCTTAAGGTTGGTGCTGAAGGATCGCATGTAATTAAAATGTTACCACAATCCAATACGGATCAAAATGCCCCTTGCACAAGATCCTAACTGACATAGAAATATAAGATTTGTTCCTAAAATAGAAGTCAAATTTCAACTTCAAATTTCAACTTCAGTTTCTTAGTCAAATTTTCACAATTGAGCATTTCATCTAACCAGATGCCTAGGTACTTGTAAGAAGATACCATTTTGATCAGTTGGCCATTTAGAATTATAGAGGTAAAGAACTATAGAGGTCATTTATTGAAACGTGACCCCAGAGCTTACATTTTACATTTTAGTCTCTTATCCAGAGTGAATACAGTAGTGAGTGCATACATTTTCATAATTTTTTGTACCTTGAAGTACTGTGCATTTGATTGGTTTCTTTCACAGTGCTTACTTTTCCTCTAACTCCTAACCCCATACATCACGACCCAAGCAGTTGAAAGTTTAATCTAATTTCTTTGCCAATAGCGTGTGTTTCTCAAACCATTAGTCTTAGTCAGCGGACATCATAACATTACAATACTTCCTCATTCTGATTATAAGGGTAAACAGCAGTGGCCGTATTCCAATGTTGACGATTCTTCAGACTTGCTCATTATATGAGTGTCGGCGTTTACCTATTACACAGCCCATTACAGGAAGCCATTTTGAACTCTCCCTAACTAGGAGTGCATTATTAGACCACTCTCAAACTAATGGCGCCATCCGTCTCCCACAGGAAAGGGCTGACATCTGGGTTTACCTGTGCGTTACGAAGACACGTGTTGGCTAAATTTAGACCAGGCTCACAGGTGTCATTAATCTTGCCTTGATCCTTCATAATTAATTTACCACGGATTAGCTCACAGTCTTCCAATAAGTAAACTGTCAGTTAAGGAACACTAAAAGTGAGGAAGAGCACACCACCTTTTTGATGCAGGTGTAACTCCATTTGATCTTCTCTGTTCTCGGCTTACTTTATCTAGATGTAATTTGATTGGATTATTTTAAGAGATTGAGAGCACGCAAACAGGCCCACATGCAACCACATCTACTTCAAATCCAATTCGGTATAGATTCCTTGCAGGTACTGAGGCTAACCAGAACTTTGTGATGCTATTACCAAGCCCCATTTTGATGACAATGCAATTTTGCCGGCCAGTCACCGAAGCAGAGATTGATACCTTCCGAAGACCTCATTCAAGCCACATATTCCTTCTTCACCCTAAGCGACATTGTGACCCTGGTGCTTTTCCTGCACCCACAAACCAGCCATTCATATCAGAGAGCACAGAGGCAATTAGAAACTCATGGTCCGGTTTTGTTATCCACTGGCTTCATTCGCCTGCCAATTAATTGAGTTGTGAAATGTAAGGTGTAATGAAGTGGTGACGGGGCCCCTCCTCCACCGTAGCACCGGGGCGTTTATGTCATCAGCTGCACAGCGAGATTAAATTATAATTGCCTCGCTCTTCCTGGTAAATCTGTCCCCCTTCATTCCTCTGCGTCCCACTGGCATTGGCCACCCTAACTGCCACCCCCTTGCTACATTGGTCAATTATGTGTTGTAAGTGAATGTGGTGGGGCTTTCTTTAAAGCAGCTTCATTTTGTCAGAGGGGGAAAAGGTCAAGTCCTGTCTGCATTGTTATCACGGTATTGAGCTGGCCAATCAAAATGCTGCCAGCCTTGGCATTTAATTTGATATATGGGGGGGGGGGGGGGTTAAATGAATATTAAATGTAAATGGGGAGAGGATGAGGGCAGATGTTGGATTCCAGGCAAAAATATTTCTACTGCTGGTTTTAGAAGAAAGTACATGCACCACAGTGAATTAGATCAAATGTTATTGGTCACATACACATGGTTAGCAGATGTTAATGCGAGTGTAGCGAAATGCTTGTGCTTCTAGTTCCGACCGTGCAGTTATATCTAACAAGTAATCTAACAATTTCACAACAACTACCTTATACACACAAGTGTAGAGGAATAAGAATATGTACATATAAATATATGGATGAGCGATGGCTGTGCGGCATAGGCAAGATGCAGTAGATGATATAGAGTACAGTATATACAGTGGGGCAAAAAAGTATTTAGCCAGCCACCAATTGTGCAAGTTCTCCCACTTAAAAAGATGAGAGAGGCCTGTAATTTTCGTCATAGGTACACTTCAACTATGACAGACAAAATGAGAAAAACATTGTAGGATTTTTTATGAATTTATTTGCAAATTATGGTGGAAAATAAGTATTTGGTCCATAACAAAAGTTTATCTCAATACTTTGTTATATACCCTTTGTTGGCAATGACAGAGGTCAAACGTTTTCTGTAAGTCTTCACAAGGTTTTCACACACTGTTGCTGGTATTTTGGCCCATTCCTCCATGCAGAACTCCTCTAGAGCAGTGATGTTTTGGGGCTGTTGCTGGGCAACACGGACTTTCAACTCCCTCCAAAGATTTTCTATGGGGTTGAGATCTGGAGACTGGCTAGGCCACTCCAGGACCTTGAAATGCCTCTTACGAAGCCACTCCTTCGTTGCCCGGGCGGTGTGTTTGGGATCATTGTCATGCTGAAAGACCCAGCCACGTTTCATCTTCAATGCCCTTGCTGATGGAAGGAGGTTTTCACTCAAAATCTCATGATACATGGTCCCTTTTGCTCCCTTTGCTGAAAAACAGCCCCAAAGCATGATGTTTCCACCCCCATGCTTCACAGTAGGTGTGGTGTTCTTTGGATGCAACTCAGCATTCTTTGTCCTCCAAACACGACGAGTTGAGTTTTTACCAAAAAGTATTTTGGTTTCATCTGACCATATGACATTCTCCCAATCTTCTTCTGGATCGTCCAAATGCTCTCTAGCAAACTTCAGACGGGCCTGGACATGTACTGGCTTCAGAAGGGGGACACGTCTGGCACTGCAGGATTTGAGTCCCTGGCGGCGTAGTGTGTTACTGATGGTAGGCTTTGTTACTTTGGTCCCAGCTCTCTGCAGGTCATTCACTAGGTTCCCCCCATGTGGTTCTTGGATTTTTGCTCACCGTTCTTGTGATCATTTTGACCCCACGGGGTGAGATCTTGCGTGGAGCCCCAGATCGAGGGAGATTATCAGTGGTCTTGTATGTCTTCCATTTCCTAATAATTGCTCCCACAGTTGATTTCTTCAAACCAAGCTGCTTACCTATTGCAGATTCAGTCTTCCCAGCCTGGTGCAGGTCTACAATTTTGTTTCTGGTGTCCTTTGACAGCTCTTTGGTCTTGGCCATAGTGGAGTTTGGAGTGTGACTGTTTGAGGTTGTGGACAGGTGTCTTTTATACTGATAACAAGTTCAAACGGGTGCCATTAATACAGGTAACGAGTGGAGGACAGAGGAGCCTCTTAAAGAAGAAGCTACAGGTCTGTGAGAGCCAGAAATCTTGCTTGTTTGTAGGTGACCAAATACTTATTTTCCACCATAATTAGCAACTAAATTCATAAAAAATCCTACAATGTGATTTTCTGGATTTTTTTTCTCATTTTGTCTGTCATAGTTGAAGTGTACCTATGATGAAAATTACAGGCCTCTCTCATCTTTTTAAGTGGGAGAACTTGCACAATTGGTGGCTTACTAAATACTTTTTTGCCCCACTGTACATATGAGATGAGTAATGTAGGGCATGTAAACATTATTTAAAGTGGCATTGTTTAAAGTGACTAGTGATATATTTATAACATCCATTTTTTTATTATCAAAGTGGCTAGAGATTTGAGTCAGTATGTTGGCAGCAGCCACTCAATGTTAGTGATGGCTCTTTAACAGTCTGATGGCCTTGAGATAGAAGCTGTTTTTCAGTCTCTTTTGTTTACATTGAGTGTGAGGTTATTTTAATGACACCACACTCCGAGGGCCCTCATCTCCTCCCTGTAGGCCGTCTTGTTGTTGTTGGTAATCAAGCCTACCACTGTAGTGTTGTCTGCAAACGTTGGAGGTGTACATAGCCACGCAGTCATGGGTGAACAGGGAGTACAGGAGAGGGCTGAGAACGCAACCTTGTGGGGCCCCAGTGTTTAGGATCAGTGGGGTGGAGAGGTTGTTTCCTACCCTCACCACCTGGGGGCGGCCCATCAGAAAGTCCAGGACCCAGTTGCACAGGGCGGGGTTGAGACCCAGGGTCTTGAGCTTTATGACAAGTTTGGAGGGTACTATGGTGTTAAATGCTGAGCTGTAATCGTTGAACAGCATTCTTACGTAGGTATTCCACTTGTCCAGATGGGTTAGGACAGTGTGATTGTGATTGCGTCGTCTGTGGACCTATTGGGGCGGTAAGCAAATTGGAGTGGGTCTAGGGTGTCAGGTAGGGTGGAGGTGATATGATCCTTGACTAGTTTCTCAAAGCACTTCATGATGACGGAAGTGAGTGCTACAGGGCGATAGTCATCTTAGCTTTCTTGGGAACAGGAACAATGGTGGCCCTCTTGAAGCATGTGGGAATTGCAGACTGGGATAGGGATTGATTGAATATGTCCGTAAACACACCAGCCAGCTGGTTTGCACTTGCTCTGAGGACTTGGCTAGGGATGCCGTCTGGGCCAGCAGCCTTGCGAGGGTTAACACGTTTAAATGTTTTACTCACATTGGCTGCGGTGAAGGTGGCAGGCCGTGTCAGTGGCACTGTATTGTCCTCAAAGCGAGCAAAGAAGTTGTTTAGTTTGTCTGGGAGCAAGACGTTGGTGTCTGCGACGGGGATGCTTTTCTTTTTGTAATCCGTGATTGACTGTAGACCCTGCCACATACGTCTCATGTCTGGGACGTTGAATTGTGACTACTTTGTCTCTATACTAACGCTTAGCTTGTTTGATTGCCTTGCGGGGGGAATAGCTACACTGTTTGTATTCGGTCATTGTTCCAGTCTCCTTGCCGTGATTAAAAGCAGTGGTTCAGTTTTGCGCGAATGCTGCCATCAATCCACGGTTTCTGGTTGGGGAAAGTTTTAATAGTCCCCGTGGGTACAACATCAGCGATGAACTTGCTAATAAACTCGCTCACCGAATCAGCATATGCATCAATGTTGTTGTCTGAGGCTATCCAGAACATATCATATTCGTGATCGAAGCATAATTGAAGCGTGGAATCAGATTGGTCGGACCAGCATTGAACAGACCTAAGCATGGGCGTTTCCTGTTTTAGTTTCTGAGAGCGGTTTTGTGTGTTGTTTATCGATGGGTAGCCTTGTGTGTTAAAATATTATTAAAATTACGTGTCGTAAGCTCTCCTATCTCCGATAAGAACCCCTGTTTTTAAGGGGAGTTGCAAATAATGCCAGTACCTGTATTTTCTTAAACCAATCATACGGTCTCATGTAAGCAGGCGCTCATTTGAATTTGAAAAAGTAAAGTTATTTATTTTATGATGGAAAACAATGATATCTAAGCTACTTTTTATTTAAATGCTTTGGTTAACTCTTTGTGCAAACTTTGTAGGACCTATGTTACCTTTTAAGCATCCCAAAATTGACACAGAAGTACCTTATTTACATAAGTATTGAGACCCTTTGCTATGAGACTCGAAATTGAGCTCAGGTGCATCCTGTTTCCATTGATCATCCTTGAGATGTTTCTACAACTTGATTGGAGTCCACCTGTGGTAAAGTCAATTGATTGGACATGATTTGGAAAGGCACACAGCTGTCTATATAAGGTCCCACAGTTGACAATGCATGTCAGAGCAAAAACCAAGCCATGAGATCAAAAGGATTGTGCGAAGAGCTCTGAGACAGGATTGTGTCAAGGCACAGATCTGGGGAAGGTTACCAAAACATGTCTTCAGCATTGAAGTTCCCCAAGAACACGGTGGTCCATCATTCTTAATTGGAAGAAGTTTAGAAGCACCAAGACTCTTACTAGAGCTGGCTTCCTGGCCAAACTGAGACAAGCCACATGGGTCAGACAACTTGGATGGAAAATTACTGAGGATAATAGCGGACTATATTGCCACTCCTATGTGCCATATCTTCAATCAAAGCCTACTAGAAAGTGTGTGCCCTCAGGCCTGGAGGAAAGGAAAAGTCATTATGCTACCCAAAAATAGTACAGCCCCCTTTACTGGCTCAAATAGGCGACCAATCAGCCCGTTAGCAATCCTTAGTACATTTCTGTGAAAAAATGGTTTGACCAGATACAATGCTATTTCACAGTAAGCAAATTGACAACAGACTTTTAGCAAGCTTATAGGGAAGAACATTCAACATGCACAACACTTAGATAAATGACTGAGAAATTGATGATAAGAAGATTGTTGGAGCTGTTTTGTTAACCTTTTGTGACTAGGGGGCAGTATTTTTATTTTTGGAGAAAGAAAAACGTTCCCATGGGGATATTTTGTCAGGACAAGATGCTAGAATATGCATATAATTGACAGCTTAGGATAGAAAACACTCTAAAGTTTCCAAAACTCTAAAAATATTGTCTGTGAGTATAACAGAACTGATGTTGCAGGCGAAAGCCTGAGAAAAATCCAATCCGGATGTTTTGAATAGCGCTGCATTCCTCTGCCCCCAGCTGTGCTCTGGACACCATATGTGAACTGATTGCCCCCCATCTATCTTCAGAGTTCGTGCTGCTAGGCGACCTAAACTGGAACATGCTTAACACCCCAGCCATCCTACAATCTAAACTTGATGCCCTCAATCTCACACAAATAATCAATGAACCTACCAGGTACCTCCCCAAAACCTTAAACACGGGCACCCTCATAGATATCATCCTAACCAACTTCCCCTCTAAATACACCTCTGCTGTCTTCAACCAAGATCTCAGCGATCACTGCCTCATTGCCTGCATCCGTAATGGGTCAGCGGTCAAACGACCTCCACTCATCACTGTAAAACGCTCCCTGAAACACTTCTGCGAGCAGGCCTTTCTAATCGACCTGGCCGGGGTATCCTGGAAGGATATTGATCTCATCCCGTCAGTAGAGGATGCCTGGATATTTTTTAAAAATGCCTTCCTAACCATCTTAAATAAACATGCCCCATTCAAGAAATTTAGAACCAGGAACAGATATAGCCCTTGGTTCTCCCCAGACCTGACTGCCCTTAACCAACACAAAAACATCCTATGGCGTTCTGCATTAGCATCGAACAGCCCCCGTGATATGCAGCTGTTCAGGGAAGCTAGAAATCATTATACACAGGCAGTTAGAAAAGCCAAGGCTAGCTTTTTCAAGCAGAAATTTGCTTCCTGCAACACTAACTCAAAAAAGTTCTGGGACACTGTAAAGTCCATGGAGAATAAGAACACCTCCTCCCAGCTGCCCACTGCACTGAAGATAGGAAACACTGTCACCACTGATAAATCCACCATAATTGAGAATTTCAATAAGCATTTTTCTACGGCTGGCCATGCTTTCCACCTGGCTACTCCTACCCCGGACAACAGCACTGCACCCCCAACAGCAACTCGCCCAAGCCTTCCCCATTTCTCCTTCTCCCAAATCCATTCAGCTGATGTTCTGAAAGAGCTGCAAAATCTGGACCCCTACAAATCAGCCGGGCTAGACAATCTGGACCCTTTCTTTCTAAAATTATCTGCCGAAATTGTTGCCACCCCTATTACTAGCCTGTTCAACCTCTCTTTCGTGTCGTCTGAGATTCCCAAAGATTGGAAAGCAGCTGCGGTCATCCCCCTCTTCAAAGGGGGGGACACTCTTGACCCAAACTGCTACAGACCTATATCTATCCTACCGTGCCTTTCTAAGGTCTTCGAAAGCCAAGTCAACAAACAGATTACCGACCATTTCGAATCTCACCATACCTTCTCTGCTATGCAATCTGGTTTCAGAGCTGGTCATGGGTGCACCTCAGCCACGCTCAAGGTCCTAAACGATATCTTAACCGCCATCGATAAGAAACATTACTGTGCAGCCGTATTCATTGATCTGGCCAAGGCTTTCGACTCTGTCAATCACCATATCCTCATCGGCAGACTCGACAGCCTTGGTTTCTCAAATGATTGCCTCGCCTGGTTCACCAACTACTTCTCTGATAGAGTTCAGTGTGTCAAGTCGGAGGGTCTGCTGTCCGGACCTCTGGCAGTCTCTATGGGGGTGCCACAGGGTTCAATTCTTGGACCGACTCTCTTCTCTGTATACATCAATGAGGTCGCTCTTGCTGCTGGTGAGTCCCTGATCCACCTCTACGCAGACGACACCATTCTGTATACTTCCGGCCCTTCTTTGGACACTGTGTTAACAACCCTCCAGGCAAGCTTCAATGCCATACAACTCTCCTTCCGTGGCCTCCAATTGCTCTTAAATACAAGTAAAACTAAATGCATGCTCTTCAACCGATCGCTACCTGCACCTACCCGCCTGTCCAACATCACTACTCTGGACGGCTCTGACTTAGAATACGTGGACAACTACAAATACTTAGGTGTCTGGTTAGACTGTAAACTCTCCTTCCAGACCCATATCAAACATCTCCAATCCAAAGTTAAATCTAGAATTGGCTTCCTATTTCGCAACAAAGCATCCTTCACTCATGCTGCCAAACATACCCTTGTAAAACTGACCATCCTACCAATCCTCGACTTTGGCGATGTCATTTACAAAATAGCCTCCAATACCCTACTCAACAAATTGGATGCAGTCTATCACAGTGCAATCCGTTTTATCACCAAAGCCCCATATACTACCCACCATTGCGACCTGTACGCTCTCGTTGGCTGGCCCTCGCTTCATACTCGTCGCCAAACCCACTGGCTCCATGTCATCTACAAGACCCTGCTAGGTAAAGTCCCCCCTTATCTCAGCTCGCTGGTCACCATAGCATCTCCCACCTGTAGCACACGCTCCAGCAGGTATATCTCTCTAGTCACCCCCAAGACCAATTCTTTCTTTGGCCGCCTCTCCTTCCAGTTCTCTGCTGCCAATGACTGGAACGAACTACAAAAATCTCTGAAACTGGAAACACTTATCTCCCTCACTAGCTTTAAGCACCAACTGTCAGAGCAGCTCACAGATTACTGCACCTGTACATAGCCCACCTAAAATTTAGCCCAAACAACTACCTCTTTCCCAACTGTATTTAATTTTTATTTATTTATTTATTTTGCTCCTTTGCACCCCATTATTTTTTTTATTTCTACTTTGCACATTCTTCCATTGCAAAACTACCATTCCAGTATTTTACTTGCTATATTGTATTTACTTTGCCATCATGGCCTTTTTTTGCCTTTACCTCCCTTCTCACCTCATTTGCTCACATTGTATATAGACTTGTTTATACTGCATTATTGACTGTATGTTTGTTTTTACTCCATGTGTAACTCTGTGTCGTTTTATCTGTCGAACTGCTTTGCTTTATCTTGGCCAGGTCGCAATTGTAAATGAGAACTTGTTCTCAACTTGCCTACCTGGTTAAATAAAGGTAAAATAAAATAAATAAAAAATGTGTTCCTATTGAGCAGTGAATGGGCTATCAACCAGATTACTCTTTCTCCGTATTCCCGAAGGTGTCTACAGCATTGTGACGTAGTTTTACGCATTTATGTTGAAGAATACCCGTAGGCGGCTACATTGCTCCCAGAGAGATTCTCGCGTAAAATACAGAGGTAGTCAATACTCCAATCGGTCCTACTGAAAAACGAATTGTCCTGATGGATATATTATTATATTATATTATATTATATATATATTATTATATTTGAAAAACACCTTGAGGATTGATTATAAACAACGTTTGCCATGTTTCTGTCGATATTATGGAGCTAATTTGGAATATTTTTCGCTGTTTTCGTGACTGCAATTTCCGGGCGATTTCTCAGATTTCTCAGTGAGGAAAAAACTGAGCTATTTTGCCTACAAAAATAATATTTTTGGAAAAAAGGAACATTTGCTATCTAACTGGGAGTCTCGTGAGTGAAAACAACCGAAGCTCATCAAACAATTTAATTTGATTGCTTTTCTGATTTCCGTGACCAAGTTACCTGCTGCTAGCTGGACAAAATGCTATGCTAGGCTATCGATAAACTTACACAAATGCTTGTCTAGCTTTGGCTGTAAAGCATATTTTGAAAATTTGAGATGACAGGGTGATTTAACAAAAGGCTAAGCTGTGTCTCAATATATTTCACTTGTGATTTTCATGAATAGGAATATTTTCTAGTAATATTTATGTCCGTTACATTATGCTAATTAGTGTCAGAATGATGACAACGGTCCCGTTCACGGGATGGGGTGTCACTAGAGGTTAAACTTCAGTGCGGCCTTTGACATAATTGATCATAGTCTGCTTCTGGAAAAACATATGTGCTATGGCTTTACACACCTGCTATAGTGTGGATAAAGAGTGTTGTGTCTATCGTTAAATGTGAAGACTTATTTATATAAAATAATTTCTCTAGGTTTAATTATTACGTGAATAAACTAATCATGTAAACATTAATTAACTAAGAAGTCGGGGCACCACGGAAAATGTTGAGATTACAAAGTTATAATTTTCCAAATATAACTCTTCAGATATTTTAATATCTGATCTATTAACGAATTCTTAATGTGTTACCTCATTAGTCTCATTCCAAACGTCATAAAATTATTGGTTATCTGCACGAACCCTAGTTTCCATAATGAATCAACAATATACAAATTGGCTTTATTTATTTCCTAACTAACTAACTAAATAATCACAGAAATGCATAAAACAAACAGTAGATGTTGGTTACTAACAATGATAGAAAAGTCCCTAGTGGTCTAAGCCGATATGACGGTTTGGTAGACAAAGAAAAGGGGTGGGGACTGAGAAAGAGCGGGAAAGACTAAATGGATTCACTACACATAGTCTATAATTATATTAATTGAATTGCTAATCCTTTGCACATGAATGACCGCTCATTTGAGAATAATTGCAATTTATATATTTACGCCCGTTTGTCATTGTTGTCTTCTCTGTTGGAATCCTCGATCTTCCTGTAGATTTCATCAGAGTCTCTGGTTAACTTTCCCAGAAGTCACAATGTCTTTCGTGGTTGTACTTCAGAGTACTATTCGGAAATGTTCTAATAGAATAGATGCTTCGGCAGTTGTTGGTATTCTTGTTCTAGGTTTACGTAATTTCTAGCTGCAGACTAGTAATTTGTGTCGTCTAGAATTTGCTCTTATTCTGTAGTGATCGATTAGTCTCAGAGTTTAACCATTTCCAGCCATGTAGCCAAAACTACAGCTGTATGGTCTCCGTGGCCTATAGAATTGTTGCCATTCCAATGTGGGGACTCCTGTCCCGTCATGCTCTGACTTCTTAACCATTCGAGATGTCTGGCTTACCGTGGGTCTCTTTGGCATGAAATGTACATTTCGTAACGGGTGGTTTTATACTCTGGAGTAAAAAAAAGGGGTTACATGACCCCAACGTAATGTCTATGCTCACATGGGCGTGGCCACTGACTAGGTCATCTTTATTTGAAAATCCATACTCTCATTTAGAAGGTTAACATCACATGGCATCTTTTCACAAGCAGTTTCATATTTAATCACGTACGTTTCACAATATTTACACGTAAACCTGACAGCTGGGAAATGTACACTTGAAGAGATACAGTTATGTGTTATTCCTGTCCTTCATGAAATCACCAAATGAAACACACTCAACATGACTGTCGCTTAAGTGTCCACGGACCATTCACACATTCTCAAAAGTTGAAATATTGTTTAGTTCTCCCAAAATGGGATTAGGAGTTTTGAACTAAGAGAAGCTCTTTGTTCTGGTAGACTCTCTCCCTCAAAACTGCATGGAAGTTTCTACCAGGTATGTATGACCCGTCGTAAAATCATAAAACTGTGGAGAGAGAGGGGGGATATGCTCCTCCCCCGGGGCACATCATGACAAGAGTTACCTGTCTAACAGAAGGGTGTACTTTAATGGAAGCCTCTCCAACAAATTCCAGGTAGAATCAGGAATTCCCCAGAGCAGCTGTCTAGGCCCTTTGAAAAAAGTTATCTTTATTAATGTCATGGCACTAGCTTTGTGTAAAGCCAGTTTGTCTATGTATGAGGATGAATCAACACTATACATGTCAGCTACTACAGTGAGTTAAATTACTGCAACACATAACAAAGAGCTGCAGTTAGTTTCAGAATGGGTGGCAAGGAATAAATTAGTACTAAATATTTTTAAAACGAAATGCATTGTTTTTGGGACAAATCATTCACTAAACCCTGAACCTCAACCAAATATTGTAATGAATAATGTGGAAATAGAGCAAGTTGTGGTGACTATAATCCAGGGTTACTCCAGCAGTTTAAACTGTCATGGTCAAAACATGTTGATGCAGTTGTAGCTAAGATGGAGAAAAGTCTGTCCATAATAAAGCCGTCCTCTGCCTTCTTAGCAACATTATCAACAAGGCAGGTCTTACAGGCCCTAGTTTTGTCGCACTTGGACTACTGTCCAGTAATTTGGTCAGGTGCCACAAAGAAGGATCAAGGAAAATAACAATTTGCTCAGAACATTGCAGGGCAGTAGGGGTGGCCCTTAAATGTATGCATGTCAATCTCTCATGGCTTAAAGTAGAGGAGAGATTGAATTCATCACCACTTGTTTTTGTAAGAAGTAGTGACATGCTGAATGCACCGAGCTGTCTGTTTTTAAAATACTAGCACCCATGCATATGCACCCCATTAGACATGCCACCAGAGGTCTCTTCACAGTCCCCAAGTCCAGAACAGACTATGGGAGGCGCATAGTACTACATAGAACTATGACTACATGGAACTATATTCCACATCAGGTAACTGATGCAACAAACAAAAAAAGATACAAAAATAATAATAATAAAAATACAACTTATGGAACAGCAGGGGCTGTGAAGAGACACACACAAAGGCACAGACACACATACAAATGCACATGCTAACACACACACTCTACACACATGTACACATGGATTTTGTATTGTAGATATGTGGTAGTAGGGTAGTGGCCTCAGGGAAAACACAACTTAGTGTGTTGTGAAATGTGTTATGAAATGTAATATTTGTAATTTTATATAACTGCCTTAATGTTGGTGGACCCCATGGAGATCCTTAATAAATACAAATAACTTGAGGCTATCTGCTGTCCATAAAGTGATGTGTGTCCTGCCGTGGAGTATTTCTGTGTGTGTAATGTACTCTTTGTGTTTGTAATATGCATTATGTGTAGTATTATAAACTGTGCATACTTTATAAATAACACACATGCATTATTTAGCACTTTCCCTGATTATTACATTTGGTTCCCTTGTACCAGTCAAGAGCAGCAGTATAATGAAAGTATTTGATGTACTCATTTGGAAGGAAGGAAAGATTTATTTTAAGGAAGCCAGCCATAATCATATAAGTACATACAATTTGTATAAATCCTTTCCATATGGCTTGGTTAACTTGGTATTTGTTCCCATTATAGGAAAGGTAACAACCGGCAGAGGTTGGAGGTGGATCCCAGTAAACACTCAGGGGTCGACTTGGCCAACATTGTCCCACGAGAGAACAGGGCTGGAGAGCAGACCATCTTTTATGATAACTTTGTGGACGACCCAGACGTTCCCCCTTTGATGTGAGAGTGAAAATCTAAAATCGGTCTGACAAATTTGTGAACACACAAATCTTCATATCATCTGACATCAATGTAAAAAATATTTAATAGAGTAAATGCAAGATTTGTCTATCCAGCAGATCTCTTTGAATGTTGTGCAAGTGAGAGATGCTCATAGATGTCAGTACAGTATATCATTGTGTATTGTTATGATGGTCGTACAAGAAACCCTCCTGAACGTGTGTTTAGTTACTCTGTGGTCCATTTTTATTTGAACTGAGTTATATCCTTTCCTGTTTACATTGGTGATGTTCCCCACATAAAAAAATAATATATAGTTTAGTACACACTGTAGTATCTCTCGATTTATTTGTAGTACTTACTATAGAATAGTGTAGTATACTGTAGAATACTTTAAATAATACAGTATTATCTGCATACAAAAAAACACTATAGTAAATACTACATTATTTAGTTTGTATATACCCTGCCCATTCCCGTCCCCCATATCGCAATTTGTGCCACCCATGAGTAAGAAACCTACACACCAAGTATTGTGTTCCAGACAGGTTGTAGAAAAGAGCAGAAGTGCTGTTCAGAGTCCAGTCTTACTTACAGGTTACATGTTATCAAAAATGTTTTATTATTTCTCCAGTAGGTTTTCTAAAGGAGAAAGCCTCTACTTCTACAGTATGTTAAAGATAAAACAAAAACACTACAGTAAATACTACAGTATACTACAATCTGCAAAAACATGACATTAATTACTATAGTATATACTACAGTTTTCTTTTACTACAGTATTTATACTATAGTTAACTGGAAATACTATAGAAAACTACAGTAAAGTCAGCAAAAACACTATAGTAAATACTATATTATTTATACCATAGTAGTACACAGTGCATTCGGAAAAGTATTCAGACCCCTTCACTTTTTACATTTAAAAAAACAAAAACATTTTTAAGGCTTATTCTAAAAACTCATCAATCTGCACACAATACCCCATAAAAAATAAAAACAGAAATACCTTATTTACATAAGTATTCAAGCCCTTTGCTATGAGACTCGAAATTGAGATCAGGTGCATCCTGTATCCATTGATCATCCTTGTTTCTACAACTTGATTTGAGTCCACCTGTGGTAAATTAAATTGATTGGACTCTATTTGGGAAAGGCACACACCTGTCTATATAAAGGTCCCACCGCTGACAGTTTATGTCAGAGCAAAAACTAAGCCATGAGGTCAAAGGAATTGTCCGTAGAGCTCCAAGATAGGATTGTGTCAAGGCACAGATCTGGAGAAGGGTACCAAAACAATTCTGCAGCATTGAAGGTCCCCAAGAACACAGTAACCTCCATCATTATTTAATGGAAGAAGATTGGAACCACCAAGACTCTTCCTAGAGCTGGCCGCCTGGCCAAAACTGAGCAATCGAGGGATAAGGGCCTTGGTCAGGGAGGTGACCAAGAACCCGATGGTCATTCTGACAGAGTTTCAGAATTTCTCTGTGGAGATGGGAGAATCTTCCAGAAGGACAACCATCTCTGCAGCACTCCACCAATCAGGCCTTTTTGGCAGTGGTTAGACGGAAGCAACTAAAATACACATGACAGCCTGCCTAGAGTTAGCCAAAAGGCACCTAAAGAACTCTCTGACCATGAGAAACAAGCTTCTCTGGTTTTGACGAAATCAAGATTGAATTCCAAGCATCATGTCTGGAGGAAACCTGGCACCATCCCTACCGGGAAGCATGGTGGTGGCAGCATCATGCTGTGAGGATGTTTTTCAGCGGCAGGGAATGGGAGACTAGTCAGGATCGAGGGAAAGATGAATGGAGCAAAGTACAGAGAGATCCTTGATGAAAACCTGCTCCATAGTATTCAGGACCTCGGACTGGGGCGAATGTTCACCTTCCAGCAGTACAACAACCCTAAGCACACAGCCAAGACAATACAGGAGTGGCTTCGGGACAAGTCTCTGAATGTCCTTGAGTGGCCCAGCCAGAGCCCAGACTTCAACCTGATCGATCATCTCTGGAGACACCTGGAAATAGCTGTGCATTAACGCTCTCCATCCAACCTGGCAGAGCTTGAGAGGATCTGCAGAGAAGAATGGGAGAAACTCCCCAAATATAGGTGTGCCAAGCTTATAGTGTCACACCTTTGGCAGCTGTAATCGCTGCCAAAGGTGCTTCTACAAAGTACTGAGTAAAAATGTATAGAAACCTGTTTTTGCTTTGTCATAATGTGGTATTGTGTGTAGATTGATGAGGGGGGAAAACAATTGAATCAATTGTAGAATAAGGCTGTAACGTAACAAAATGTGGAACAAGTCAAGGGGTCGGAATACTTTCCCGAGTGCACTGCACTATAGTATTGTTTCATGTGATCCATCCCTCAGTTGCCTACCAAAGCACATTTTTCTTCACAGTGAATGCTGTCCAAACTAAATAAAGATTTTCGGGGGATTTATTTTGTTCCCCTGTAACCCCAATAAAGTCCCTCTTTTCTTTTACTTCAATTGGTACATCCATTTTTGTACTTTTCAATTAAAGCTGAGTTATGAGATCTGAGTTATAGATCTCTCATTCTTATCAAAAGCGAGTCTGAATCGATATAGAAATAAATGTGAGTTATAGGTCGGTCATTCTCATTAAATACAAGTGTGATACATGGTAGCTCTATTCTTCCTATCCTTAAGTGTCACGTACACTCCCTTTCTGGCGCTCTAGGTCACCAGGCTGCTCATTATTACACACACCTGTCACCATCGTTACGCGCACCAGCGCCTCATCAGACTCACCTGAACTCCATCACCTGCCTGATTACCTTCCCTATATGTCACTCCCTTTGGTTCCTTCTCCAGATGTTTCTGTTTCATGTCTGTGCGTTGTTCGTGTTTCATATTATGTTTTGTTTATTTATTAAATTCTTCACTCCCTGAACTTGCTTCTCGACTTCCAGCACACACGTTACATTTACAAGTTTAGCTTTTGCGTCTTTTTTACTTTCAGTTATGTATACCAGTTTCAAACCCCTGAAAATACAATCTTTTTGGTTATTGAAAATATATTTCATTGGTTTTGAAGGTTTTAAATGTCAAACTGAAATTGGGTAAACATTTTTGAATTTCAGCCACTGATTCTTGAAGTATACAACTTTTAAATGCCTCATGAGCTTAGTTCAACTATTCTATCAGAACCCCTATTAGAAGCTTATTTTACTCCATTCTATAAAACAATGTAGATGTGAACAAACACTGTCTAGCTTAGAAACATGGTTAAAACTATAATTTAGATTTCATGGTCTGTCCTTGCATCTATAGCACCGTCTTTAAATTTGAGAGTGGTTATATTTCTCCATCCCCAACCTGCAACTGTTTACCAAAACAAGTAGCGGGGTTGACGGTTTTGTTATTGTTTGAATCCCAGATTGTAGCTTTAACAGAAAAATGTCTGTAATGTTTGTTGAAAACACCAGACTTCCCCAATTGATTACTGAACTGCTGTTCATGAAGAAAAAAACATGCCCTTTGCAAAATGGAGCCATATTATTTATTCCTAAGTAATGGGAACCCTCTTTGATATGGCAGATATTGCCTGTACGTAGTTCTTTTCCTGAATTATTTTACAATCTAATGAGGGAGACAAAACAATGCCGATTACATTTTAAATATGCCCACACCGCTTCATTTGCTATCTAAGGCACCCACGTCTTAATTAGTGATATTTAGGAACTAATTTAACCCTAAGTGTTATGCTGCATCTACTTTGTCCCCTTTGGGAAAAGTTTTTAAGCAAAGGCTCCCAAAGTCAACTCAAAACCCCATGTACAGTAGGTTTTCATCCCAACTCACTCCATTTTGCCATTTAATTTACTCTAAGGGCTCGACTCAAACTGTATCGCATAACCAATACAGGAAAACAATAATTAAATATACATTTTTATTTGAACATTTGTTCAAATTAACTCTTTGGTTTAATTACAGAACACATCAGAACAAATGAACTGGCATGACAAGCCTTCTCATTAGGCCATAAAGCACTGAAACCAAGCCATGCCCCAACAAGCCACGCCTCCAATTCTTCTAATAGGCAGCCGCCACTACAATATATTTTATCAAAATAATGTTTTATTGTACTTGACACATAACAAAATTACTAACATGCTGTCACAATCGTCGTAAGGCTTAAAAATTATAAACTTGGATTAGCTAACACAACGTACCATTGGAACACAGGAGTGATGGTTGCTAATAATGGGCCTCTGTACGTGTGAATGCATGATTTAATGAAAGACGGAAAAAACACTAAATACACTAAAACAAACAAACAAACTAACCAGACGAACGTGACCGCTATAGAACCAGAGTGCTAACATGCAACATCACAGAGACAATAACCCAACGAAATACCCAAAGAAGATGGCCGCCTAAATATGGTTCCCAATCAGAGACAACGATAAACAGCTGCCTCTAATTGAGAACCAATCTAGGCAACCATAGACATACATAAATACCTAGATGGTAAACAACCCCATAAACCTATAAAACCCCCAGTACAAAAACACATACATCACCCATGTCACACCCTGATCTAACCAAAATATATAAAGAAAACAAAGAATACTCAGGTCAGGGCGTGACACATGCATAATTTTTTTTAACTACAAACAATGCATTATCGGTCATGTAGTGACTCCATGTCTTTCATGTGGATATGACAAATATATAAATGAACTTGACAAGAGCATTGCAACCAACATCCAACGGGCAGAACTTGTGTGTACTGGGTCATTCCACAAAATGATATGTAGAAAAGTAGAAATTATGCTTCAATACAGAATTTTAACGCCTGTGCCTTTTAATATAGACAACATGGAGAATTCAATACATCTGATTTTAATTCACTAACCCCCAAAAATACCACAAAATGTTTTGTGATTAATTTACGTCTGCCACTCATTTTAAGGTCATCCCTGTTACGTGAATTGAACTCTCGTTTTAATGTGGTGAAACTCTTCCTTTACATATTCCTTTCAAAAGAAACATTGAACATCTAATAGTCAAACCATAGTCTAAACGTGGGTGAGCTGGTTCTACTCTTTTTGGACATTTTCTGATGTTTTGTGGTGAGAAACTAAGCAGGCTATAAATATTTTAAGAATTTACATTTTTTGTGAATCTTTCATTCAATTGCCCCTCCCTGTTGCAGACAACAAGCTTCCATTCACCCTTTCACAATGGGATTCATAGATGACAAGTAATTATCAGTTGGAGGCCCATTCAAGTGAATTTTTCTCCCATATGTGGTAAATTACCACTTGCTTACGAATGCACCATAACACCGCTAACCATCTGCCGTATAATACCACTCAATGGAAGCAAAAGACATGGACCTACACTTTGACATATTGGGAGCTTTGAACAATGTTTTTGTTTTAATCGATAAAAAAATCAAATATAATAATGAACAGCGTAGTGCCCGATTTCTGAAGAGAGATAAAAAATATATATTGAGATGGGAAAATAGGTTTTGTATGAACTTCAACATGTGCTCTTTATGAGAACCAATCTAGGCAACCTAATATTAAAATTAGGTTGAATCCATAAACATTTTTTTTTCACACCATCACAATTTAAACTGTCACTTAACATGTTTCCTTCCACCGTTTTTGTGCGAGTAAAGTCATACCCCATAAAAAAAAATCATGACAGCTGTGATGGAAAAAGGACGTTTTGGTACAATTTCATACAATGAAAAAAAAAATGCAAAGTGTAAAATGTTTATATATGGAGAGACAAATATGTAGTCTATCCGTAAAAATGTATTATGTCCTGAAGAAAAGAAAGTATAGTCTTTGACGGTCAAATTCCTTCCAGGCGTCTAAAATATTAAGCTCTGCAGCAAATGAGATCACCAGAGGCCTGATCAGTTTGAGAGTGCGATGAAACATGAGACCTATCTGAGAACTCCTCCCACAACAAGTTGGTATTCTGAATGATCTAATAGTCTTTTCGAGATAGAACTAAGGAAATTAGAATCAGGTATGTTTAGACAGTAGATTGAGGCTAAACACATCTTAGTGTGATTTACAACCGTATTTGTGAACAAACTCTGACAGGTGGTTTTTAACAATAGAAACAAAAACAGTAACCACCCGCAAGAGAGGAAGTCTGTAGCTTCAACCGCTCTCTTTGGCTGGTAGGACCTCAAATTCACTGACATCAGGAGGCTCCCAAACAGCAACGCACGTCCCACGTCAAGTCCCACTTGTTTTTATCCAACATGAATAGGTGGCAACATTACTTTTGACAGAACACGTTCATACCAAGCTGAGCTCTCTGTATGTAAATCCTCATAATGTTTACCCTATCACAGGACTGCTTTACTGACAGCTAAATATTTTAGCCAGCTAACATTTGCAGCCTGACCCAAATACTTATCCAGCAAGCTAACCTAACCAGCCAGCCAAATCGGCTAGCTAGCCACGTGTCAGCCAGCTGCATATTAGTCATATAACCAGAATGCTAACCGCCAAGTTAACAAATTCACCATGCCCCTCATACCAAATTAACTACATTATGTCGCTGAATAACAAATATCCATGTGTGACGTTTGCTAGTTAGCTTAGCATTATTTGTGTCCATCTTACTAGTTAATTAAGATGGGCCTTCATGCGATGGGGTATCCAAGGAAAGAAGGGGGCCGTAGTTGTCTGTTTCTTCCGTCTGCAGTGGGTAGACTCTGGAGGAATGGGGGGTGATGACTGGGCATCTCTTGTAGTTGTCCTCAGCTGCAAGGCATGCCTTTGCTTCCTCCACAGTATGGAATTCTTGGACTGTTCCATTTTTCCTGATCTTCAAGATGGCTGGGTATATCAGGAACGTGCAAAGTCCTCTTGCTGTTGTTTGACTTGTTCGAAGGATTTCCTCTTCAGTGTGGTTTCGTTGCTGTAGTCTGGGTAGAATCTCCCATGTCTCGGTAGGTTCTCGAGGGCTCTGGTTCCCCGCAGAATATCCACTCAGTCCTCGTATCTTAACAGGCAGAATATGAGGGTGCAGGGATGGCCACGGTTATTATTGCCACTCTAGATTTGGTGTGCTTGTTGAATTTCAATCTTCCTCCCTTTGTAGCAATGGTATCCATTTTGGTAGATTCTTCTGAAAAATAAATTTGGGGTCAGAACTCTGTGGTACGTTCCAGGCCCACCAGACGTATGTTCAGTCTCCTCTCTCTGTCTTCAAGCGACGTCATTTTCACTGCATCTTGACAGGTGGCTACGTCGTCTGTAGCAGCCCTGGCGCTGACCTGCATCTAATCACCAGAGCTCCAGAGACTTGCATGTGACAGATTGGCTAGCAATGTCATTTGAGAGTTTTAAGATAGACGTGTTTGAGGCTTTCACCATATCCTTAAGTGATTTAATTTATCCCGAAAACAGTTCCTCCCGGGATTCCTTAACTGCTTATTTGACCATTTCCTGCATCGAAGTTTGTTGTCGATTCAGAGCCTTCAATATTGAGTTGGATGTATACTCGCTGGTTTTAGTTAGTTCGGTGTCTTTGTTTGGGACGCTTTTAGGCTTTCCTGTGCCTTAGTTGAGTGTCCTCGGTTGCGTGGGTCCATGTTACTAAGCATTTTGGAGGTTCAGAGGCCAATTGTCATGAACTTGGCAGATTTTGAACTTTTGAGATGGTTCTCAGAAAAAAAAGTCCTTCCCTGTATTAATATTTGATGAAAAGTCGTGACACTGGGTTGCTTGGTGAGGGTTGTGGTGGATTAGACATGCATTTACAACTCTCTTTTAAGAGACCAATGGCCCCTATCATTTCCTAACAATGTAGATTGATGATATTACATATAAATGGTATTTATGCCAAAGAGTATAGAAAAATGGTTTACACTTTGATTTTCTGAAAAAACGTATATACCAACAATACATTGCGGCTTTGATGTCAAGAAGAGAGGGGCCTGGTGTTTACCGGTATGCATGTTTGGGTGAAATGTGAGAAGATAGAAGAAAGCTGGACCGCTTCATGAGGATATGGCAGGCAGACTGGGTTAGGGGAACACCTGGCGATTCAGTCATATGCAGGGATCACTTTGTCCAAAGCAATTACAATGGTTACCAACAGTAAAAACCGGTTCTGTGCCCACAGTCAACATAGCCTCCAAGTCCACTGACACCACCGGTGTTACTACTGCAGGTGGCTTCGGTGAATCGGGTAAGTAGGTAGTACTAAAGTGCCCAAAGAGTTTGGTCATGTTATGTTTCTAGTAGATGATAAACTAAGCCAGCTATCTAAGTGCAGCGGGCCATGCAAAACAAACTAGCCCACAGATCTAACATGGTGTTTGGGGATGGAATGAGCTAGCAAGCAAGCTACAACAAATCCATCAACAGAATACTGCACATTTTGCAGAATTAAATTATGAAATACCGATCGGATAAATGTCATTGTTTATTTCAAGGTATGTCTTTATTTTTGCTGAACTGCCTGATCTTTATTGGCCGATATAACATGCAGGATATCATGGTGGCCAATGTTTGTTTTAGCCATTATAACTGGATTTACTGCTGCTAATAATAGCACTCAGGTTAGCTTGTGGCTAGCTATAGCTACCAACAACTGGGTTTTAGCCAGTTTGGTTATAGATGTTCAATGTCTACTATCATAGTAGTAAAGGTTATTCTTGATTTTATGTAACTATATGAAAAGTGGATTGCTAATAAGTGATGTTTCAAGGATTCTAGTGGTTAGCTGGTAGGGGTAAACCAGGAGTGTAAATGTGGCTATGCTAAAAGTCTGCGAGCTGTATAATTAAGTAAAACATTTTTTTTTGCTGATAAAGAATTTATAGGATATGGTTGGCTTTATTCAGTGCCAGAGTATTCAGTTGGTCTTCTCCGTTTTATGTGGACAATGGCTTCACTCCTGCTCGTGTAGTGCTCCTCTTTGTCACTTTTACGAACGCTTTTCAATCAGAATTTAAAATCCTAAAATACAAACGTATGTCTTAATAGAACTTTTAGTTTGAAGAATCAATGTTTAACAGCAAGCTAAATCTGCTATCCTTCCTGTACCCCTTTCCTGCAATCGAATGACCAACATGCCCTCTAGTGGCCTCATTAGTGGAATGTTATTCATATTTTTCATCATTAATAAACTTTTCTTTATGCAGAAAATCTGGTGTTTCTATGTCAAACGGTTTTGTTATATTTCAGTCTCCTGTGTTGAATATAAAGTGTATTATTGGAAGACCAACTCAACATGGTACAGGTGTCTTATTTTTTTAAAGCCCATAATCATGTGTGTGTGGTGTATGCTTTTGTTCCCAAGTAGATTTGTTTAAAACTTCTTGCGACTAGCAATCCCGTATCCGGGAGCGTAATCATAGCCTCAAGCTCATTACCATAACGCAACGTTAACTATTCATGAAAATCGCAAATGAAATGAAATAAATATATTCACTCACAAGCTTAGCCTTTTGTTAACAACACTGTCATCTCAGATTTTCAAAATATGCTTTTCAACCATAGCTACACAAGCATTTGTGTAAGAGTGTTGATAGCCTAGCATAGCATTAAGCCTAGCATTCAGCAGGCAACATTTTCACAAAAACAAGAAAAGCATTCAAATAAAATCATTTACCTTTGAAGAACTTCGGATGTTTTCAATGAGGAGACTCAGTTAGATAGTAAATGTTCATTTTTTCCAAAAATATTATTTGTGTAGGAGAAATCGCTCCGTTTTGTTCATCACTAAGAAAAAAATCTGAAAATGCAGTCTCTATAACGCCAAACTTTTTTCCAAATTAACTCCATAATATCAACAGAAACATGGCAAATGTTGTTTAGAATCAATCCTCAAGGTGTTTTTCACATTTCTATTCGATGATAAATCATTCGTGGCAGTTGGGTTTCTCCTCAGAAACAAAAGGAAAAATACTGCAGCTGGAGATTATGCAATAATTGCGACGGAGGACACCAAGCGACCACCTGGTAGATGTAGTGACTCATGGTCAATCTTCCAATGATATGCCTACAAATACGTCACAATGCTGCAGACATCTTGGGGAAACGACAGAAAGTCTAAGCTCATTCGTGGCCCATTCACAGCCATATAAGGAGTCATTGGAACACAGCGTCTTCAAAATCTGGGGCACTTCCTGTTTGAAATTTCATCTTGGTTTCGCCTATAGCATCAGTTCTGTGGCACTCACAGACAATATCTTTGCAGTTTTGGAAACGTCAGAGTGTTTTCTTTCCAAAGCTGTCAATTATATGCATAGTTGAGCATCTTTTCGTGACAAAATATCACGCTTAAAACGGGAACGTTTTTTATCCAATAATGAAATACCGCCCCCAGAGTTCCAAGAGACTACCAAGAAACACCGTGTTTCCCTGATTTAGCTCACTGCAGTAAAAGGTTTAAACAGTCATTTGAAAATGTATGGTAGGGCCAACTCCCATAAGACTGTCCAATTTTGGCAGAGCACAAATGTGAATGGGAGAGAGGGCCTATAGTACTGTGGACATGGTAAGTCAAATGATTGCCTTTTCAATTACAGGGTTGTACATACAGTTCTGTCAAGGCCCAGGAGAAGACCTGGATGGGGACAGTTTCGAAGTAACAAAAGTTTATTACAAAAACAGGGGGCAGGCAAATTACAGGTCAAGGGCAAGCAGAGGTCAGTATTCCAAGGTGGTATAACAAGGTATAGAACGACAGGCAGACAGAATGGTCAAAAACCGGGAAAGCAGGAAAACAGGAACTATATACAAGCAGGAGCAAAATAATAATAATAATAAATAAATAAAATGCTGACGAAAAAAAACCTGGCAAAGACAGATCATGGGGAAGATGGCTCCAAGTGGTGGGGTTGGCAGAGATAAGGCAGCAAAGAGTCGTCTCCAGGTCTTGATTGGCTCTCTTCGACTGACAGTTGGACCGAGGGTGGATCCCGTAGGCTGGCCGATGACCCAAAGAGTGCAAAACGCCTTCCAGAACGAGAACTGAAGACTCCAGTCGGAGACCATGTCGACCGGGAGTCCATGGATCCGGAAGACATACTTCACTATGAGCTGGGCCAGCTCTTTGGCAGAGGGTAACTTGGGGAGAAGAATAAAGTGGGCGGCTTTAGAAAAAAAATCTGTCCACTAGTGTCAGGATGGCGGTGTTGCCATCAGACAGGGGAAGACCCGTGACAAAGTCCAGGGATATGTGAGACCAGGGACGGTGAGGGACAGGCAGTGGTTGAAGGAGACCAAACGGAGCTTGCCGTGGCATGACCAGATATTTGAAGTGACCGCTGGTCATATTGAAGGCAGTCTTCTACTCATCCCTGTCCTGTATCCACACCAGGTGGTAGGCGTTCATTTTTTTATATATTTTTTATTTTACCAGGCAAGTCAGTAAAGAACTGCCTGTTCAGGGTCAGAATGACAGATTTGTACCTTGTCAGCTCGGGGATTTCAACTTGCAACCTCCCGGTTACTAGTCCAATGCTCTAACCACTAGGCTACCCTGCCGCCCCATCTTCAACTTGGAGAAAAACGGCGGCCCCCTGGAGCACCTCAAATGCTGAGGTGATGACAGGTAGCGGTTTTCACAGGGATGTCATTGAGGCCCCAGTAGTTGATACACGGGCACATGGTTTTGTTTTTCTCCACAAAGAAGAACCCTGCGCCGGCGAAAGGACGGATAGGCCCTGCAGCTAGGGAGTCCTCTATGTAGGTCTCCATAGCCTTGGTCTCCGGACCCGACAGATAGTACAGTGGTCCCCAGAGCAGTGTGGTACCTGGAAGAAGGTCGGTCCCGCAGTCATAGTGAAGTGAAGTGGCCCGGTCCTTACTGAAATCCTCCCGGAGGTCCTGGTACTCCACGGGAATGGCGGAGAGGTCCGGGGCAACTTCCGACATTCTCGGGGCAGGCTGCGCTGACTTCAGGCAATGTGCGTGGCAGAACGGGCACCAGCAGTCCAGCCAATAAGGGGATTATGTCGATGGAGCAAAGAGAATCCCAATACCACCGGAACCTGAGGAGACTTAATCAGCATGAATTGGATAGCCTAGCTGTGGTTCCTTGACACACGTAGGTTGATGGGAGTGGTATTGTGGGTGACCCAGCCTATAAAGCGCCCATCTAGCGCTCTAACATCCATGGGAATGGAGAGGGGCTGAGTGGGGATGCCCAGTTCGGGCGGCAGGGTAGCATCCATAAAGCTCTCATCGGTACCAGAGTCGATGACTACCCGGAGAGATTGACTGGTTTCCCCACAGCAGGATGGCATATAAAAGGGGTGTGAGTAAGGGGAGAGGAAAAGTTCTCTGTATGGCCTACCAGAGTACTCGGCCCTACTGGTGAGCATGGTCTTTTAGTGGACAGGAGGACACAAAATGACCAGTAGTCCCGCAATACAGCTAACTCATCGTGTGAAGCTGGTGTAGATGTTTGGCTAGGATAGCCTAGCTCTGCCTAGCTGCATCGGCTGAAGTGAATCGGCAGACTTCGGGTAGCCTTGGGTCCTCTTGGCAATGGAGAGGTCGGGGGCTTCCGGGATTCCTCAGAGATGAAATGGAATCCTTGGGGGGGGAATCAAACCTCTCCTTCCTACGTTCCCGTAGCCGCCCATCGATCTGGGTGGTCAAGGCAATGAATGAGCGAGATCCGTCCGGAGTTCTAGGACTGCTAGTTCGTCCTTAACCTCCAATACTCGGAACGTGTCGAAACAGTGATTCCGGGTTCCAGGTACTCAGCTGCAAACGTGCAGAAAGCTTGCCGAAGCTGGAGTAACTTCCGGGCTTCACCTCCACAAACTACTCCAGCCTGAAGCATACAACCGACTGTTGTTCCCACACGGCCATAGCCCAGGCGAAAGCCCCCCCCAGACATCATCGTGATGAGGTACGCTATCGTCGAGCGGTCCGAGGGGATTTTCTCATTGATGAGAAAATACTGCTCGAGAAACTTCTGACAGGTTCTCGACTCTCCAGCGAAGCAGGCTCGTGGGAAACCAGGGTGGCCGGGGAGGCCGTACTGCTAACAGCTGGGTTACTGAGGGGCTGGGAGGTTACCGTCGTGGTAGGCTGTCTGACAGACAACCCACGGAATTGCTCCAGCAATTCGGTCATAGCATTCAGCCAAGGTCTGGAACACTTTCATAAGACCACGAGGCAACTTGGCGTGGCTCCTTGGGATGAGACGTCGTTGCGGAGCTGGTCCGAGTCTGCTGGTTCTGTCATTGCCAGGTCATACTGTCAAGGCTCAGGAGAAGACCCAGCTGCAGTTTCAAAGTAACAAAAGTTTATTACAAAAACAAGGTGTCAGGCAAACAACAGGTCAAGGGCAGGCAGAGATCAGTAATCCAGGGTGGTATAACAAGGTACTGAACGACAGGCAGGCTCTGGGTCAAGGCAGGCAGAATGGCAAAAACTAAAAAACATGAAAGAGACAAAACAGGAGCACAGGGAAACTGCTTGAAGGCTTGACGAAACAAAACGAACTGGCAACAGACAGAGAACACAGGTAAAAGTACACTGGGGATAATGGACGACACCTGGAGGGGGGTGGAGAAAAGCACAAAGACAGGTGAAACAGATCAGGGTGTGACAGTTTTCATCCAAATGATTAGTCAAATACGCCCACCGCCGATGATTAAGTATAAATAATTAGTGCATCGAGCCAGAATCAATCTATTCTTAGAACGATTAATGTTATTCTTAGTAAATCCTGTTTGGAGGACCCCCAGGGCTGTGTGTGTGTAATAGTTGATCCATGGGCAGATAGAAGATTTTCCACACATTTAGATTTATCCTGTAAATCAATCTTCTTCTGGAGGCAGCTTTGCAGAATGGTCACTAGCTGGCACATCCGATTTTAGAAACCTTAGCTAATCTTAACTACATTGCTAACACTAATTCCTAACCGTAACCTTAAATTAAGACAATAAAGCTCATTTGTTTTCATTAATTGTTAAAATATAGCCAATTTTGACTTTGCAGCTGGCCTATCTAAGGGGAAATCGCTCGGTTCTGTGTCCAGGACAAGACTCATGACAACAAATGCCAAAGTGTGTGCCAGCAAGTGACCACTCTGCAGCGCTGCCTCCAGATAAAAAATTCATGACGGAAAACACTACCGCTGAGTGGAGCCAGCTGACAAGTACAAAAATGCATCTTATTCATTATCCTTCTATATCACACTATTGCTATTATGGTTTAATAGCTAGAAGATGAGGGAGTATAGCTAGGTAATGACCTCTCGAATGGTTATCGTATGCTACTGATTAAGAAGTGGCCTACTTCTCTGTAGCCTAAATTTTTCATTTATTGAATAGGATGGTGTTGTAATTATGGGAATACAAGCTGTTTGTTTTATTTCATAGTACTTTTCCAGAACTATTAACCATGACATTCATATTAATATCTCATATTTACCTAATTAGATGTTCATAATTATTTCTGTCCTTTGTCAATAATATAGTGGCTACTGAGTAAATACTAAGGAAAAGGGTCACAGAAAAATGAAACACTGCCTGTTTAACATTTTTTTTTTAAATTTTATTTTAAATTGTACCTTTATTTAACCAGGCAAGTCAGTTAAGAACACATTCTTATTTTCAATGACGGCCTAGGAACAGTGGGTTAACTGCCTGTTCAGGGGCAGAACGACAGATTTGTACCTTGTCAGCTCGGGGGTTTGAACTCGCAACCTTCCGGTTACTAGTCCAATGCTCTAACCACTAGGCTACGCTGCCGCCCCTAACATTGTTAGAAATGGAGGGTCTTTTTCCTCTGCAACACTTTAGTGCAGCATCCATTGTACTCAAGAGGGCATTCAGGGCAATTAAATACCCCTTTCATATAAAACACCTAGTCATGATTCCTGCATTTTCACAGACCCTGTAACCAAAATGTGTGAATGGTTCTCTGCTTTTTTGCAGGTAAATTCAGCACTTCCATTGTTTGACAGCAGGATAATTGCCCTATTCTCTGGTGCTTAAGTGTGTGCAAGCGTGCTTGTGTGTGAACACAATGTTCCTTGACCTGGACAGACATGCAGACAGATGTTACAGCCTGTGCTCTTTAAGCTGTCAACAGAGAAGATGGCCTAGTGTAAAGCACATAACTGGCCTTGGAATACATTCTCAGAATCCTTGTCTCCCTTTCAAACCCTCCTTTTAATGAAACCTGTCAATTTGTGGATGCAATTAATCTACAGTGGCAAGTATGTGAACCCTTTGGAATTACCTGTATTTCTGCATAAATGTTACATAGACAAACACACTATTCTAATAACACCATTGTATTTCTCTATATTGAATACATCATTATGTTAGAAAAAGTATGTGAACCCTTAGGCTAATGACTTCTCCAAAAGCTAATTGGATTCAGGAGTCAGCTAACCTGGAGGATAATCATTGAGACGAGATTGGAGATGTTGGTTAGAGCTTTTGAGTGCTATTCACAAGAAGCATTGCCCGATGTGAACTATGCCTCGAACAAAAGAGATCTCAGCAGTCCTAAGATTTAGATTTTTTTGCCTTGCATAAAGCTGGAAAGGGTTACAAAAGTATCGCTAAAAGTCAGTCCAAGGTAAGACAAATTGACTACAAATGGAGAAAATTTCAGCACTGTTGCTACTCTCCCTAGGACTGGCCGTCCTGCAAAGATGACTGCAAGAGCACAGCGCAGAATGCTCAATGGGGTTAAGAAGAATACTAAAGTGTCAGCTAAAGACTTCCAGAGATTTCTGTAAGATGCTAACATCTCTGTTGACGAGTCTACGATACGTAAAACACTAAACAAGAATGGTGTTCATGGGAGGACACCATGGAAGAAGCCACTTGCTGTCCAAAAATAAACATTGCTGCACATCTGAAGTTCGCAAAATAGCATCTGGATGTTCCACAGTGCTTCTGGCAAGATGAAACTCAAGTTCTGTTGTTTGGAAGGAACACACAACACTATGTGTGGAGAAACAAAAGTCACAGCACACCATCAACAAAACCTCATCCCAACTATAAACTATGGTGGTGTAAGGAATGATGCTGGACAAGATAATTAGGTATGGGGAGTTGACATTAAATAGTAAAGGACATGCAACAGGACAGGAACAACGTCAGAACCGGGAAACACAAAGACAAACGACAAACAATGCAGCAGCGGAGAACTGACAAATATAGGGGAGGTAAACAGGTGATTTGGTGAGTCCAGGTGAGTCCAAAGTGCGTGACGAGGGAAGGCAGATGCGTGTAAATGATGGTGGCAGGAGTGCGTAATGCAGGGCAGCCTGGCGCCCTCGAGCGCCAGAGGGGGAAAGAGCAGGGTTGACATCATGGTTTGGGGTTGCTTTGCTGCCTCAGGGCCTGGACAGCTTGCTATCGTCAACAGAAAAATGAATTCCCAAGTTTATCAAGACATTTTGCAGGAGAATGTAAGGCTGTGTCCGCCAATTGAAGCTCAACAGAGTTAGGTGATGCAACAGGACAACAACCCAAAAGACTGAAGTAAATCAACAGAATGGCTTCAAAAGAAAATACGCCTTCTGGAGTGGCCCAGTCAGTCCTGACCTCAACCCGATTGAGATGCTGTTGCATAACCTCAGCATCCAAAGAATATTGTGGAACTGAAACAGTTTTGCTAAGGATGTGGCGAAATCCTGCACGGAGCCTTGCGCGCTGCCACTTTAAGAGAGCATTGGCACTGAGTAAGGAGGAAATAAAGACCGCTTTTTCAGCTCTTTGGGGAGGAGCTCTTGGTTGGCGAGACAGTTTGATTGTGTGTGCTATGCTGCAGAAGTTTGGTTTATTTTCAGCATGTGTAGTTTATGAAGTATTTAACTCAATCATCGGTGTGACATTTCTAGGTGGTGGTTGTTATCGTTTGGGACAGCGCCAGTTATGGATCGCATGGATTAGTAGCAACATTGTTGCGAAGCTTTGACATACAAACCAACAAACCACCGGATGGTCAGACAGTACACCTGCACGCCTGAAGATCTCTCTTGTTCTCCTGGGGAAGGCTTTACCCTGCAACCAGACTTTCTATTTTTCAAATGCACTTCCCATTGAAGTTCAGTAGAGCTGAACTATTATTGCCCTGCCAGAAGTACTTGGGCGGACATTTTAGTTAAAAGTGAGATTGCTTGTAAGTTGTGTATTGTTACTTGAACTGTATTTAGGTGGGGTGTACTAATGACAAGTGGCCGAGAAGATTGTGGACATTTTTAAGGCCTTTGTTGTGTCTATGAACACCCCCAACATTCATACCCTCTGCACTCCTCCACTGGAAGATAATACATATTATTGTAAATCCTCTGTTGATGACTGGGTTCTTTCTTGTATGAAGTTGCTGTTCAATTGCACTGCCATTTATTATTATTATTGTATGAGGTAGTATTCTTGTTGGGGTTACCCCTGTGCTGTGATGTGTGTATTCTCTTTTCTCTACACTGGCTATCTGGTAAACAGGCTACACTCTAGGCAGTCTCTTCTGCTGATGTGTGTGGGTCTGGTAGTGGAACTCTCTCTATTCTACTCTTTTCCTTTCAGCATGTGTAATTCCTGCCTGGCGCCCGAACAGAATCGCCCGAACAAAATCTTTATCTTTACCCCTCTCAAATAAATACTGCTACAAAGGGAATGGTCCAAACTTCCTCCTGATAGCGGTGCAGGTCTGATCCACTACAGAAAACATTTGGTTGAGGTTATATGGGTCTGCCATCTGCCCTGTCTTTCCTATTTTGGTGGCAGTAGCCTGAGAGAGAGGTGGGCGAGTAACTGGAGGGTTGCTGGTTCCAATTTAGTGCAAGGGTTGTTTAACTGTTATTTTTATAGTCATTATTTATTACACTTTTTTGGGGGGGGGTTGAGGAGGATTACTTAAAATACTGTTTGAAAAGGTAGGGTTTCAGATGTTTTCAGAAGAAGAGCAAGGGCTGCTGTCCTAGCTTCAGGGGGAAGCTGATTCCACCATTGGGGTGCCAGGATAGAGAAGAGCTTCAAATCAAATGTTAATGGTCACATACACATGGTTAGCAAAATGCTTGTGCTTCTAGTTCCTACAGTGCAGTAATATCTAACAATTTCACAACAATTACCTTATACATACACACACAAAGTGTAAAGGGATGAATAAGAATATGTACATAGTATAAATATATGGATAAGCGATGGCTGGGCGGCATAGGCAAGATGCAGTAGATGGTATAGAGTACAGTATATACATATTAGATGAGTCATTTAGGGTATGTAATCATTATATAAAGTGGCATTGTTTAAAGTGACTAGTGATACATGTATTACATCCAATTATTAACTATTAAAGTGGCTAGAGATTTTTGTCAGTATGTTGGCAGCAGCCACTCAATGTTAGTGATGGCTGTTTAACAGTCTGATGGCCTTGAGATAGAAGCTGTTTTTCAGTCTCTCGGTCCCAGCTCTGATGCGGGTGAACAGGCAGTGGCTTGGGTGGTTGTTGTCCTTGATGATCTTTGTGGCCTTCCTGTGACATTGGGTGCTGTAGGTGTCATGGAGGCAGACCGCACTACCCTCTGGAGAGCGGAGCAGTTGCCGTACCAGGCGGTAATACAGCCCGACAGGATGCTCTCGATTGTACATCTGTGAAAGTTTGTGAATGTTTTTGGTGACAAGCCAAATTTCTTCAGCCTCCTAAGGTTGAAGAGTCGCTGTTGCGCCTTCTTCACCACGCTGTCTGTGTGGGTTGACCATTTCAGTTTGTCCGTGATGTGTACGCCGAGTAACTTTCCACCTTCTCCACCAATGTCCCGTCGATGTGGATAGGGGGTTGCTCCCTCTGCTGTTTCCTGAAGTCCACTCATCTACTTTGTCTAGGTGACGTTGAGGGAGAGGTATTTTCCTGACACCACACTCCGAGGGCACTCACCTACTCCCTGTAGACAGTCTCGTCGTTGTTGGTAATAAAGCCTACCACTGTAGTGTCGTCTGCAAACTTGATAATTGAGTTAGAAGCGTGCATGGCCACGCAGTCATGAGTGAACAGGGAGTACAGGAGAGGGCTGAGAACGCACCCTTGTGGGGCCCCAGTGTTGAGGATCAGCGGGCTGGAGATGTTGTTTCCTACCCTCACCACCTGGGTGCGGCCGATCAGAATGTCCAGAACCCAATTTCACAGGGCGGGTAATGACGAGTTCGGGGGGTTCTATGGTGTTAAATGCTGAGCTGTAGTCAATGAACAGCATTCTTACATAGGTATTCCTCTTGTCCAGATGGGTTAGGGCAGTGTGCAGTGGGATTGTGATTGCGTCGTCTGTGGACCTATTGGGGTGGTAGGCAAAGTGGGTCTAGGGTATCAGGTAGGGTGGAGGTGATATGATCCTTGACTAGTCTCTCAAAGCACTTCATGATGACAGGAGTGCTACGGGGCGATAGATCATTTAGCTCAGTTTCCTTAGCTTTATTGGGACAGGAACAATGGTAGAGGTGGGAGTGCCAAGAGACCTAAAGTGATATAAGAGTGCTCGGGTTGAGGTGTAGGGTTTGAGCATAGCCTGAAGTAGGAAGGGGCAGTTCCTCTTGCTGTTCAGTAAGTAAGCACCATGGTCTTGTAGTGGATGCGAGCTTAAACTGGAAGCCAGTGGAGTGTGCGGACGAGTCGGTGACGAGAGAGCTTGGGAAGGTTGAAAACCGGGCTGCTGCTGCGTTCTGGATAAGTTGCAGGGGTTTGAAGGCACAAGCAGGGAACTGTGCCACTTCCTGTGAGGTAGGGTCGTACCCTACGGATGTTGTAGAGCATGAACCTGCAGGAGTGGGACAATGCTTTGATGTTTGCAGAGAACAGGGTGTTGTCCAGGGTCATGGCAAGGTTCTTTGCACTCTGGGAGGGCGACACTGGAGTCGTCAACAGTGATGGAAAGATCTTTGAGTGGGCAGGCCTTCCCCAGGAGGAAGAGCAGTTCCGACTTGTTTAGCTTGAGGTGGTGGGCCGACATCCAAGTTGAGATATCTGCCAGGCACACCGATATCTGCCAGGATGCAATCCAAGAGTGTGCATAGCCTGAGATGTCCAGCCCTGGGAGGGTGGAGAGGAGGATCTGATGGTTCACGGTGTCAAAGGCAGCAAATCTAGGAGGAAGATAAGAGGAGAAAGAGTCTGCTTGGCAGTGCGTATAGCCTTCATGACACAGAGAAGGCGCTCTCGCGATATACTTTCCCTGTCCATACAGCCATCTGGGTTCTCAGTACATGGCACAGACAGGAATAAAGAACTCTCTGGGAAAGGTGGGGGAAAGGTGGGGGTGTATGCTTCAAGACACTCATGGTGTGATTGTGATAAACAGAAAATCAAGTCCTTTTCTTCACCCGACCTAGAATACCTCAATCAAATCTGGACTGTATACCTCCCAAGATATTATTATTATTATTATTTTCGGTTATAGTCAGACGTGTATATTCCCCCTCAAGCTGATACCATGACAGCCCTCAAGGAACTACACTGGAAACCACAAATCCTGAGGCCACATTTATTGTAGCAAGTCTGGCCATTTTGAAGTCAGAGGGCATGCAGCCATTGGTCAGGGATGAATTGAGGGAAGTGAGAAGGTCTCCGGAGATGGTCTAGAGAAGGGAATGAGGGTCGAGAGGGCAGGTTGCCGGGCGGCCAGACCTCACTAGTCGCAGGATGTCATCTGGAGAGAGTCAAGGTGTAGGGAGGTTCTGTGTGACTGAGACCAGTGGACTCAATAGGCTGAGTGAATGAGTGGTTGATGTCGTCAACCTTTTTTTCATATTGGTTGACAAAGTTGTCCAGAGAGGGAGAAGGTGGAAAATAGTTTCCTAGGGTTAGAGGCAGAAGCTTGAAATTTAGAGTGATAGAAAGTGGCTTTAGCAACAGATACAGAGAAAGAAGGTAGAGAGGAGGGAGTGAAAGGATGATAGGTCCTCCATAAGTTTAGTTTTCCTCAATTTTTGCTCAGCTGCCTGCAGCCCTGTTCTGTAAGCTCGCAATGAGTCACTCATTCACGCAGCAGGAGGGGAAGATTGTCCCCTTTCCTCCCGGCCAGCTCAGTGTAAGTCATAGGATTTTATTTAACTAGGCAAATCAGTTAAAACCTCACTAGGGTACGTGGTACGCTAGCGTCCCACCTGGCCAACATCCAGTGAAATTGCAGAGCGACAAATTCAAAAACAGAAATACTCATCAAAAATTCATAAAACATACAAGTGTTATACATCGGTTTTATAGATTAACTTCTTGTTAATCCAACCACGGTGTCAGATTTCAAAAAGGCTTTATGGTGAAAGCATACCATGCGATTATCTGAGAACAGCGCCCAGCAGACAAATCATAACAAACAGTAACCAGAGGAGTTACACAAGTTAGAAATAGCAATAAAATGAATCACTTACCTTTGATGATCTTCATATTGTTGCACTCACAAGACTCCCATTTACTCAATAAATGTTTGTTTTGTTCGATAAAGTCCCTTTTTACATCCAAAAACCTCCGTTTTGTTCACGCGTTCTGTTCAGTAATCCACAGGCTCAAACGCAGTAAAAACAGGCAGACGAAAAATCCAAATAGTATCAGTAAAGTTCGTAGAAACATGTCAAACAATGTTTATAATCAATCCTCAGGTTGTTTTCAGCCTAAATAATCAATAATATTTCAACCGGACAATTACGTTGTCAATATAAAAGGCGCCGCTCTCGGTCGTGCGCATGAAAAAGCTTTGGGACACTGCAGTGTCCACTCATTGAGTGCTCTTACTCCCGAAATTTTTAGAATACAAGCCTGAAACAATTTCTAAAGACTGTTCACATCTAGTGGAAGCCATAGGAAGTGCAATTTGAGTCCTAAGTCAATGGATACTGTAATGGCATTGAATAGAAAACTACAAACATAAGAAAATCCCACTTTCTGGATGGACAGGTTTTCACCTTCCAAATCAGTTATGTTATACTCAGACATTATTGTCACAGTTTTAGAAACTTCAGAGTGTTTTCTATCCAAATCTATAAATTATATGCATAACCTAGCTTCTGGGCCTGAGTAGCAGGCAGTTTACTTTTGGGCATGCTTTTCATCCGGAGGTGAAAATAGTGCCCTCTACCGTAATGAAGTTAAGAACAAATTCTTATTTACAATTACGGCCTAGTGGGGAACAGTGGGTTAACAGCCTTGTTCAGGGGCAGAACGACAGATGTTTACTTTGTCAGCTCGGGGATTCGGTTACTGGCCCAACGCTCTAAGCACTACACTACCTGCTGCCCCAATAGGATGCGGAAAGGGAGGAGAGTAGGGTTGAAGAGGAAGAATCAGGAGAGAGAGGGATTTAGAAGAAGGGAGAGATGATAGGATAGAAGAGGAGAGAATATTGCAACGGCACATGACCATCTGGGTAGGGGCTGAGTGTTTAGGGTTGGAGGAAAGGGAAGCAAAGTAGTGGTCAGTGACTTGGAGATGAGATAAAGATGAGGTCAAGCATATTGACTGCCTTGTGATTTGAAGGGGATTGCGAAACGGTGAGATTACAACAAACAGATGCTTTCAGACTATGAGAGAAAACAGTCAGATGAAGAAAGAGCCGCTGGAGTAGCGGTGTTCTCTGGGGTGATTCATGTCTCCGTCAAGTCGAAAAAGTCAAGGGATTGAAGGATAACATAGGCTGAGATGAACTCGCCGTTCTTGACCACAGGTCGGCAGATTCAAACGCTGCCAGAGACCTGGAATTCCACATGGGTTGTGCCTGCAGGGTACACTAAATTGGAAGGGTTGCAGCGAAGGGGGTGGGGAGCATCTGTAAAGGGTATAGGGAGAGGTGCGGACAGGTATAGAAAACACAGACATAGTTGACAAACCTGCAAAATGAGAATCTGTAAATTACTTGGTAAGTTACTCAAGTGAGAGAGTGATGTGGACCCTTCCTCGAACAACTGCGCAGAACCGTCTGTTTCGGCGACAGTCTTCGTTTTGCGACAAAACCGCCAACGAACAAGACCTTCGCTTACAGCTGAGACTAAGAAACGAGTGGAGACTGAAGAACTAACACGAATTTCGAATTGCCAAACAGAGGTGGAGAGCACACCTCCCTGTACTAATTGCTGATTGCCTAGGAGAGGTGAAACCACTCCCCCTCTAATACAGCCACTGATTACCAACACAAGTCACAAGTTGCTCTCCTCCTTGATCCTGGTTAATTAATGTGTCAACTATCTGCAAATTATGAGCAGTCAGCAGTTCACCCACCAAGTAGGCTACTTGGAAGGCAGGCAGCACCTAAAGTAGATTTCCCTAGCTAGCAGAAAGACAGTACTAGACGACAACAGATTAAGACAAAAGAAGTATACTTCTCACTCCTGGAGATATCAGGAGTCCTTTAGCTATAGAATGAAGCAGGATAAGAGAGAGAACATCTGAAGGTGTAACCTTTTAACCCAAAACTTACCACCTTTGACCAATCAAGCAACACCAAGTTTACAGTGTAACCTGACCACAAGGCCCAATCTAAACAGGGTGTCACAGCATTTAAATGCTTGTGTGGGGGATGAGACCAGTGTAAATACGACTTAATTCCTGAGAGAACCATAAAACATTTTTGTATTTAGTAATTTGGAGTTCAACCTATACAGATAAATGTAACCACAGAGATAATATATCCATATACATAGATAGCATCAGAGTTATCCTCAGTGAATACGGTACCAAACCTGACATGATATACACACACACATGTAAGAGTGGGCAAAGCTGTCATCAAGGCAAAGGGTGGCTACTTTGAAGAGTCTATTAATATAAAATATATTTTGATTTGTTTAACAATTTTTTTATTATTACATGTGTTATTTCATAGTTTTGATATCTTCACTGTTATTCTACAATGTAGAAAATAGTCAAACCTAGGTGTGTCAAAACTTTTAACTGGAACTGTAGGTACCAAACATGGATACAATAGTATTATTCCATCACATTAAATAGGCAGTCCTCTGAATACTGCAACAGTGAACAACTGACAGGGGGGAAGGGCTGACTAGTCCTTTGGCATTGTCTTCCAACTCCAGGTGTCAGACAGCACATAAACTAGGGCCGAGCCTACGTGTGTGTGTATGTCATGTCAGTTTGGGTACCATATCAGCAATATTATATATGTTACTATACAGTATACTATTACTAAAATAAGTAGCAATAGTAATAGAATTTCTGTGCAAATGGATACATAGATATTTTTTCTATTCTTATCCTTCCCATTCTGCCACTCCTCCGTTCTGCCCTGGCCCTTTTTATGCACTGTCTGAGACTTGTGCTGTCATAGCAACCTGCCATCCCGACCCATTTATTCTGTATACTCCATAGCAACCAGTCCCTTATCAGTCCATTATCCATAGCAACCTGACCTGTGTTACACCCCTGTCCATAGAAACCTGAGCCATGTTACACCCTTCTCCATAGCATGAAGTGGAATGAAAAAGGTGCAGGTACTTATCTTAATTCTACTTTAGAAGCCTGTTAGAAATGTTATTGTATAAGAGCTGCAGTAGAACATGTACTTACTATTACTCAAATATAAACCACTGGTCCATCGCAACATGTCCCTATGTCACTCATCTGTCTAGCAACCTGTTCCACTGGGCTAAAGATGGAACAGCTCACCTGACATTCGCCCGAAAAGCTGTACTGCCCAATGGCCAGTCCGTTTGTGTCATGCACCTGCATAACAGACTTCAATGACTACCCATGAAGTGCTCATAGTGAACTATATTTTATGTGAGGTGGACAAACTGTGAGAGAGCTCCTCTCCAGAGTTCAATTGTTCACTCAAAGAGAGGCATAGTATGGACTTGGACTGGCTTGGGAATCCCATGGGGTTTAATTGGCTACAAGCATTTTAAAACATATTTCATATCGTTTGTATAATACAATTACACAACCAAAGGAAAGAATGATATAAAAATGTAGATTTTGTAAATTAGCCTAATGGAGAAATGTTGTCATAGGCCATGTCTACTCATTCAGAGATATAGGCACACATGAGTCACGACTGGATAAACAGTGCCCACTGGGCGCACGCTGGTTGAATCAACGTTTTCTCAACGTCATTTTGTCAACGTATTGTGACGTGGACTCAACGTTGAATATACATTCAATTTAAACAAGGTCATCAACCAGTACTGTTTATCTCATTTTAACCATCTGTCACGTTCTGACCTTAGTTCCTTTGTTTTGTCTTTGTTTTAGTATGGGCAGGGCGTGAGTTGGGTGGGTTGTCTATGTTATTTTTTCTATAGTTTTCTATAATGATGTTCTGTGTTCGGCCTGGTATGGTTCTCAATCAGAGGCAGCTGTCAATCGTTGTCCCTGATTGAGAATCATACTTAGGTAGCCTTGTTTCACTTTTGAGTTGTGGGTGTTTATTTTCTGTTCTGTGTTTTGTTGCACCGTTCAGGGGCCTGTTGCACAAAACTAGGATAAGGGATTAAGCCAGGATATCTTGGTGATCCTGGCTCAATTGATCCGTAATCCGGTTGCACTAAAGATGGATAGGGGGCAGGAGGATATGTTATGGTATAAATTACCATGGAGATTTATTCTGTGGAGCTAGCCTGCTCCAGACCAGGCTAAATTCCAGGATCTATTTAATCTCATCCCTAATGTCAGTCAGCAGTCACCACAAATGGAAACCAATAGTTATTTCACTGCTCACTATACATTGTTATCACATATAACTAGACCCACTGTTATTATTTAAACGTTTGTGATCATTAATTTCAATGATTTTGGATAAAAAATGATTTTTAGATGATGTTGCTATCATTAGATAATTTACAGTTTCCCATAGACTATAAGGCTATATATAAAATGATAGAATATTAGGGCCACAGAGGGGAAAAAAACACAAGTCATAATATTGTAACCAGTTGTTTTAAAGGAGGACAGTTGTTAAAATGACAGATGTGGGGCATTTCGTGAAATTGTACTTCAGTATGGTTTCATAAACAAAGACATGCTGATGTGCCAGAATATTAAGTATCACATTGTCATAAGTATCAAAACAATATGTAGCTTTTCTGCAGAAAGAACCAGCCTCATAAATTTATGACTTTATCCTTTTTCTTCAGTGTGGCCCTAGTACTCTGTCATATAAACAAATACACATTCCATATGAATATAAAAACACAATGTGTAACATTATGTTCCTTTATTGAATAAGGACAAAACAAAGCAGGTAAACCATCAGCTCCTTTCGAAACTGAAGTCACAGTGACTCTACAAGATGGAAAGCACAGAATCCAAGCATATTATACAAAATGATACATACACATTCAAAGGTCTGTATATAACAACCCTGCATGTCTGCACACTAAAATAAATGCAGGACAAATCCATACACATCAACTGAACAGACAAATGACTGGATGCAGTAGCCTCCCTGCAGCCTTGTATTACACACAGTATACCGCACAAACATCATAAGAGGCCAAATTCGTCAAAAAACGAACCCAAAAAAAACCAAATTCCTCTGCCACCGCAGGACATATTTAACCAAAATTGAAAGCACACATACTAACTAAAATAATTCAACACATATTGGTCCCTCAGCAGCCGACCACTGTCGTCATCAGGGAAGATTGCCGGATTGTCCCAGTCCATGGCTGGTGGCACTCTGGGGGCCCTCTCCTTCCTCAGGCAGGCCACATTGTGGAGGACAGCACAAGCCACAGTAATATCACATGCCCTAACAGGGCTGACCCTTAATTTGTGAAGGCAGTGAAAGCGTGCCTTCAGGAGGCCAAAGGTCATTTCAACTCTGGCCCTGGTCCTGGCATGGGCATGGTTGTAGGCCTGCTGTGCTTCCTGGGGGTCTGTGAAAGGTGTCAGGAGAAAAGGCTGGCAGCCATACCCCCTGTCTCCCAGCAACACACCAGAGAATTCACCTGTCAACACAAAATCTCATCATTACTACCTCATAAACACAGTGATATTCTTGACACAGCCATGATGGTTATAAATAGGGGTTGTGTGGCTTACCTTGTGATAGATTTCAGAGGCCCGAAAGATTCTGGAGTCATGGACTGAGCCAGGCCATTTTGCCACAACATTGCTGATCACACAGTCAGCATTGCAGACCATCTGAAATCATAAGATGAGGAATATTACACCAATCAATGCACATCACTGGCAATGCAGAGTGTTCGTCAATGGACAATATCAAAAAGTTATGTTCACCTGAACATTAATGCTGTGAAAGGATTTCCTATTCACAAAATCGGCCTCATGGGCACCTGAGGGGGCTTTTATCCTTATGTGTGTGCAGTCCACTGCACCAATGACATTGGGGAAACCTGTCACACAAAGTAATGAGTATCCTACTATGTGTTAACAGTTGTCCTGTAATTTGTAGATCCTCTTACCTGCAATCCTATAGAACTCCTCTTTGATGTCACAGAGTCTTCTGTGGCCAGGGAAGGAGATGAAGACATCTGCTAATGCTTTGATAACCAGACACACACTCCTTATTGTGCGTCAAATTGTGGCCTTGTTCAGCTGTTCTGCATCCCCCACTGAGTACAGGAAGGCTCCACTAGCAAAAAAGCGCAAGGCCACACAAACCATTTGCTCCACACTCAGTGCATGGCTCCGTGCAGTGCGGTGCTTAATCCTGGGACCCAGTAGTCTGCATAGATACCTGATGCCATCTGCAGAAAACCTGTATCTTTCATATAGATGGTCATCAGGGAAGGCCAGTGGGTCCAACCGGTCCCTGAAGACCCTTTCTCGCCTGAAGGCTCTCCTCAGCACAAGTGCTTCTTCATCCACCACATCTCGCACGAATGGGCATGCCATTGTCAGAGCAGAAAGGAACACACAATTTTGGGCCTTCATATAGGCTAGTGGCCACACCTGGTGCTGGGGGGGTGGGCAAAAGAGGGCGATGCCTTATAACGATGACTTGGTTGTACTGATTGCTGGGAAAATAAAAAAAACCTTAGAAAGATGCCACCGTCCTGTGTGCTCACAATAAGAGCTCATATGTCATGGCTCACTTGACTTTACGAGAATATACCTAATTTTTATTTTGAGCTGTGTCATCTTCTTGGAGCTGGGGGAGGAAAGAAAAATAATGATTAATACATTTGTGTATTGTGAGCTCTGTGAACACAATACAATTAGCGCAGCTGGAATTTGGCAGGATGTGGTGTCCTTTTATTAATACGCACTATGTTGCCAGGCTGGTTTTCCCACTGTATAGCATCTGGGTCCTGTAAAAGAAATTAGATTTTTTGATTTTGATGAGGACTCCTCACCATTGTAGAGTAAATAGTACTTTCACAGTCTTAACATGATACCTCATGCCTTCTGGAATCCAGAGAGATGGTCTCCTCCTCATCATCGTCTCCATCATGTGCTGTTGCTGCTGCACTGGGGCCTTCACCCTATCACATTTAATCGGATTCATATTGAAGCTAGTAGACAAGACATGCCAGGCCTACAGTATGCCTTTGATGGAGTACTCACTGGATCAGCATCGTCTGGTGCTTGTGCTGGTGGCTCTAACAGGAACACAGTGCTGCCAGACACTGCAAGGCAATAGGTAAACCAAAGTCAGACAGTCCAAATTGATTCAATATGAATGTGGTTGTATCCCATGTAGAGATGGAAGGACATACCTTGAATGAAGCGGGTGGCATCTTGGGAGGAACCTATGCTCGTCTCTTTCCCCCCAGGGATCCCCTCTAAGACGGGCCTGCCTTTATTTAGCTCCAAGGCCATGTCCTCTGCTGGGGTAAGGTCAGCCTTTGGTGACCCACCACCCGTGCCTTGTCTGTGGGTATTCTTTTTCACTGCTAAAACAGTACAGACAATGTGTGAGCAGGCACCTTCTGGGTACAATATATGCTTGTGCTTTGTTAAATATTAGTCAGGGACCATACCATTCTGCAGAATGTTCTTGTATTTGATCTGCTGCCATGTCCGTTTTGGCCCGTTCATGTTTAATCTACACACACACACACACACACACACAATGGAGTCACACTGCAAAAAATTACTTGGTATTTTTGTCTTGTTTTCAGTAAAAATATCAAAAAATGTATCATAGCTTTATACAGTGTGATGGAGTTACTTTACACAATTTCACTCATATCTGCAGTGCATTTCAATAAAAAATGTAACAGCTGCAGCTGTACATAGTCTATTGGTAAATAGCCCACCCTTTTCACCTACCTCATCCCCATACTGTTTTTATTTATTTACTTTTCTGCACACCAATATCTCTACCTGTACATGACCATCTGATCTTTTATCACTCCAGTGTTAATCTGCAAAATTGTAATTATTTGCCTACCTCCTCATGCCTTTTGCACACATTGTATATAGACCCCGCCCTTTGTTTTCTACTATGTTATTGACTTGTTAATTGTTTACTCCATGTGTAACTCTTTGTTGTATGCTCACACTGCTATGCTTTATCTTGGCCAGGTCGCAGTTGCAAATGAGAACTTGTTCTCAACTAGCCTACCTGGTTAAATAAAGGTGAAATAAAAATAAAAAATAAATAAAAAATAATTACAGTACAACTGCATTTTTGGAGTTGTGAATTAAATATTTGAATTGTAATTGTGATGTTTCAGCGGAGCGGTGAGTATGTAATTGTGCACTACTTACGCATTCAGGCGGTCTGCAATACTTTGCCACGCTTTTTCTCTTTGCTTTATCACTGTGGCGGTGTTGCCTTTCTTCTTAATTATATCTTTTACCTCCTCGTATGCCTCCATGAGGATTTGTGCTTCCGACGGGGAAAAGTACGCGGCTCTAGTTGCCATGGTAAATCAGTTAATCTGTGATCTGTGGCGGGGTCTATTTGAGTGAGCCGTGAGCGCGCACCTATCCAGGATTGGTTTCACCTGGCTTAATGAATCCGTGTCTGCTCATCCTGGCTTGGTCTTTGTGCAACCAATTAAGCCTGGACGCACATGTTTTGGCTTCATTGAGCTCAGCTGAGTCATTTATCCCGGATGTCTTAATTCTACTTTTGTGCAACAGGCCCCAGGACTGTTCGTTTGTCGTGTATTGTTTTTGTTTCAGTATTCATTCTTTATTAAATTCCAATGAATACTTACCACGCTGCACCTTGGTCCTCTCTTTCTCCCGACGACAACCGTTACACCAGCGTTATAAACATTGAAAATAGGGTAAAACTTCAACTTAAATACATTGAGTTAAACTGACAGGTTGATACATCAATCTAATTGAAACAATCATCAGAACTATGGATACGAGGAGATTGCATTGAAAATTCCACATATAAAAGTCCCATCTTTTTCATCCTGTATGCCTTCAGAAAGTATTCAAAAACATTTTCTTGTGTTACAGCCTGAATTTAAAATGTATTCAATTGAGATGTTTCGTCACTCGCCAACACACAATACCCCATAATGTCAAAGATTTATCTTTTCCCAATTAAATTATGAAAATGTATTAAAAATGAAAAGCTGAAATGTCTTGAATCAATAAGTATTCAACCCCTTTGTTATGGCAACCCTAAATATGTTCAGCAGTAAAATTGTTCTTAACAAGTTAGATAATAAGTTGCATGGACTCACTCTGTGTTTAACATGAAACAAAGAACTTTCTTCTGAAACTCATCAGTCTATTCTTGTTCTGAGAAATTAAGGCTATTCCATGTTAGAAAATGCCAAGAAACTGAAGATCTCAAACAATGCTGTGTACTACTCCCTTCACAGAACAGCGCAAACTGTCTCTAACCAGAATAGAAAGAGGAGTGTGGAGACCCCGTTGCACAACTGAGCAAGAGAACAAGTACATTAGAGTGTCTAGTTTGAGAAACAGACTCCTCAACAGTCTTCAACTGGCAGCTTCATTAAAAAGTACCCACAAAACACCAGTCTCAAAGTTAACCTCTCTGGGACGGTTAGCGTCCCAGGCCAAAAGCCAGGGAAAATTCAGAGCTCCAAATTCAAAATATATTACTAGAAAAATCTAACTTTCATTAAATCACACATGCAAGAAAGCCAACATGTCAGCATGTCATGCCAACATGTCAGATTTCAAAAGGGCTTTTCGGCGAAAGCAACCGATGAAATTATCTGAGGATAGCACCTCCGTAGACAAAGAGAGAAAAGCATATTTCAACCCTGCAGGCGCGACACAAAACGCAGAAATAAAAGTATAATTCGTGCCTTACCTTTGACGAGCTTCTTTTGTTGGCACTCCAATATGTCCCATAAATATCACAAATGGTCCTTTTGTTCGATTAATTCCATCGATATATATCCAAAATGTCAATTTATTTGGCGCATTTGATCCAGAAAAACACAGGTTCCAACTTGTGCAACGTGACTACAAAATATCTCAAAAGTTACCTGTAAACTTTGCCAAAACATTTCAAACTAATTTTGTAATACAACTTTGGGTATTTTTTAACATAAATAATCAATGAAATTGATGACGGGATGATCTGTGTTCAATACAGGAGGAAAACAAACTGTAGCTAGCTTTCTGGTCACGCGCCTCTAACTAACAGTACACTTCAAGTGACCCTCGTTCAAGATGGCCGTACTTCTTCATTACACAAAAGAAAAACCTCAACCAATTTCTAAAGAATGCTGACATCCAGTGGAAGTGATAGGAACTGCAAGAAGGTCCCTTGACCCCAGAAGAAAAAAAATCTGAATAGTTTGTCCTCTGGGTTTCGCCTGCTAATTAAGTTCTGTTATACTCACAGACATGATTCAAACAGTGTTAGAAACTTCAGAGTGTTTTCTATCCAAATCTACTAATAATATGCTAATCTTATCTTCTGGGGATGAGCAGCAGGCAGTTGAATTTGGGCATGCATTTCATCCGGATGTGAAAATACTGCCCCCTGTCACCAAGAAGTTAACAGTGAAAAGGCGACTCCGGGATGCTGGCCTTCTAGGCAGAGTTCCTCTGCCCAGTGTCTGTGTTCTTTTGCCCATCTTTATCTTTTATTTTTATTGGCCAGTCTGATCATTTGTATTTTTCTTTGCAACTCTGCCTAGAAGGCCAGCACCCCGGAGTCGCCTATTCACAAATATTGCAACTGCAACAAAATTTGGCAAAGCAATTCACTTTTTGTCCTGAATACAATTCAAGTCTAACACAACACATTACTGAGTACCATTCTCCATATTTCCAAGCATAGTGGTGGCTGCATCATGTTATAGGTATGCTTGTAATTGATAAGTACTGGGCAGTTTTCTAGGATAAAAAATAAATGGAATGGAGCTAATCACAGGCAAAATCCTAGAGGAAAACCTGATTGAGTTTGCTTTCCACCAGACACGGGGAGGTGAATTCACCTTTCAGAAGGATAATCAAATTGTATTTGTCACATACACCGAATACAGGTGTAGACCTTACTGTGAAATGCTTAATACAAGCCTTTAACCAACAATACAGTTTTAAAGTAAACATTTGCTAAAATGGAGTTTAAAAAAGTAGGTAAGAACTTTGCTAAATAAACTGAAAGGAAAAATTGTATCACGATAAAATAACAATAATAAGGCTACTAGGCAGGGTAGCCTAGTGGTTAGAGTGTTGGACTAGTAATCGGAAAGTTGCAAGTTCAAACCCCTGAGCTGACAAGGTACAAATCTGTCGTTCTGCCCCTGAACAGGCAGTTAACCCACTGTTCCTAGGCCGTCATTGAAAATAAGAATTTGTTCTTAACTGACTTGCCTAGTAAAATAAAGGTAAAATAAAAATATAAGGGGTACAGGTACTGAGTCAATTTGCAGGATTACAGGTTAGTCAAGGTAATTGAGGTAATATGTACAGTAAATGTAGGTAGGGGTAAAGTGACTATGTGCATAGATAATAAACAGAGAGTGAAGGAATGTGAATCTCTGTGAGTGTGGTGTCAATAGGCATGTATGTGTTTTTGTGTGTGTGTGTGTGTTGGAGTGTCAGTGTAGTATGTGTGAGTGTGTGATGAGTGTACATTGAGCCTGTGCAAGAAATAAGAAAAAATATAATAGGGGGGTCAATGCAAATAGTCCAGGAAGCCATTTGATTAACTGTTCAGCAGTCTTATGGCTTGGAGGTAGAAGCAGTTAACTTCTTAAGGGCTGGGGGCTGTGTTCGGAAATTCGGATGACTGACATGCTCAAAGTAAACTGCCTGTTACTCAGGCCCAGAAGCTAGGATATGCATGTAATTAGTAGCACTTGGTAGAACACACTCTGAAGTTTTTAAAACTGTTTGAATGGTGTCTGTGAGTGTAACAGAACTCATATGGCAGGCAAAAACCCGAGAGAAAATCCAACCAGGAAGTGGGAAATCTGAGGTTTGTCGTTGGCTGCAGTTAAGCAGAGCCCGCAGGTTTTGGTAGCGGGCTGTGTCAGTGGCACTGTTTTGTCCTCAAAGCGAGCAAAGGAGTTGTTTAGTCTGTCTGGGAGCAAGACATCGTGGTCCGCGACGGGGCTGTTTGTTTTTTTGTAGTCCGTGATTGACTGTAGACCCTGCCACATACCTCTTGTTTCTGAGCCGTTGAATTGCGACTCTACTTTGTCTCTATACTGACGCTTAGCTTGTTTGATTGCCTTGCGGAGGGAATAGCCACACTGTTTGTATTCGGTCATGTTTCCGGTCACCTTGCCCTGATTAAAAGCAGTGGTTCGCACTTTCAGTTTTGCGCGAATGCCTCCATCAATCCACAGTTTCTGGTTGGGGAATGTTTTAATAGACGCTGTGGGTGCAACATCACTGATGCACTTGCTAATAAACTCGCTCACCGAATCAGCGTATTCATCAATGTTATTGTTCGACGCTATGCGGAACATATCCCAGTCCACGTGATCGAAGCAATCTTGAAGTGTGGAATCCGATTGGTCTGACCAGTGTTGACAGACCTGAGCGTGGGTGCTTCGTGTTTTAGTTTCTGTCTATAGGCTAGGAGCAACAAAATGGAGTTGTGGTCAGCTTTTCCTGAAAGGAGGGCGGGGGAGGGCCTTATATACGTCAATGAAGTTAGAATAACAATGATCCAGGGTTTTGCCAGCCCGGGTAGCGCAATTGATATGCTGATAGAATTTGGGGAGCCTTGTGTTCAGATTAGCCTTGTTAAAATCCCCAGCTACAATAAATGCAGCCTCAGGATATGTGGTTTCCAGTTTACATAGAGATGAATGAAGTTCTTTCAGGGCTGTCGATGTGTCTGTTTTGGGGGGAATATACACGACTGTGATTATAATCGAAGATAATTCTCTTGGTAGATAATACGGGCGACATTTGATTGTGAGGAATTCTAAGTCAGGTGAACAAAAGGACTTGAGTTCCTGTATGTTGTTATGATCACACCACGTCTCGTTAATCATAAGGCATACAGCCCCGCCCTTCTTCTTACCAGAGAGATGCCTGAAACCAGGTGGCTGTACCGACTCTGAAAGCATGTCTCGAGTGAGCCATGTTTCCGTTAAACAAAGAACGTTACAGTCTCTGATGTCTCTGTGGAAGGCAACCCTTGCTCGGATTTCGTCTACCTTGTTGTCAAGAGACTGGACATTGGCGTCAGAATACCTGCAGACGGTACCGGGTGGCGCAGTGGTCTAAAGCAATGCTAGCTGTTTCACCAGAGACTCTGGGTTCGAGCCCAGGCTCTGTCGCAGCCGACTGCGACCGGGAGGCCCTTTGGGCGAAGCACAATTGGCCCAGCGTCGTCCGGGTTAGGGAGGGCTTGGCCGGCAGGGATATCCTTGTCTCATCGCGCACTAGTGACTCCTGTGGCGGGCTGGGCGCAGTGCACGCTGACCAGGTCGCTAGGTGTACAGTGTTTCCTCCGACACATTGGTGCGGCTGGCTTCCAGGTTGAATGCGCGTTGTGTTAAGAAGCAGTGCGGCTTGGTTGGGTTGTGTTTCGGAGGATGCATTCCTACCCGAGTCCGTACGGGAGTTGCAGTGATGAGACAAGACAGTAACTACTAACAATTGGATACCACAAGAAAAAGGGGTAAAAAAAGAATACCTGCAGACACAGAAACACACAAATAGGTGGTCAGTTCAGTCATCTGTGCCCAATGCAGCAACTGCCTTCTACATATTCTTACCTCTTTGTTGATGGACATCCATTGAATTGTGTCTATTTTATATTTTAGAAAGAAGGGAGAAAGTGCCAAACACAGTAATTTGCACAAATATGAAAAGATAGGTGGTATCATCATAAAACAATATCAATTTAGATTATACAAGGGAGAAACCTTACCTTAAATTGAGGAGATCTTAAAAAAATTCCATGAAGTGCCTGCACCTGCTGTTTTCTCAAATTCAAATCCACATTTCTCAGTTTGGCAGTTAGGTTCCTGCAAGAACCCCCAAGAACGAAGGAGGTTCCCCGATAAACCCAACCTCTTATGCAGCTCTTGGAAGAACCTTTTGGGGACATTTTTCAGTTCCAAGAACTCTAAGGTTCTTCGAAGAACTATGAGGATCTTAGAAGAATCCTTGTTGAACCCATAATATTTTTGCATTTAGCCATCTTTTGCATCACAAATGTGCAACATTGTAGCCCACACGTCAGACAAGAAATGTGTGCTGTTATTGTAGAGCCAATATAGCCTACAATGGCCATGATCTGTTTTTGATTTATGATGGAATACGCGTTATGCTAAATTATTATGGACTTACTGTGCATTTTCAGTTCATCTGCATTTGCATGCAGACAGTCTCTTCCTTGAAGCTGCATTGCCTGATAACATGTCGCTTTACACGAAAAGGATCAATCAAACACATTTGATGTGTCATAGTGGTCTCTGACTTGTGGTCAGACTCGCTCAGGTGGACTTGAACTTATACATTTTTTCAATGCACCTAGGGGCAGTGAAATGTGTTGATTTATAGGGTGAGTCATAGTAGTACGGCGCCCCTGGAGAAAAGTGTGGTTAAGTGCCTTGCTCAAGGGCACATCGACCAATTTTTCACATTCTCTATGCAGCTGGAGAGTGTATCTCCTACAACATGAAATATGTTGGATTAGAGCATTCAAATATTGTTGTTAAAAGAAATACTGAATGTATATATAGGCTACAGTTGAACCCATTCTGTTTCTACAGTTTTAGAAGCTGAGTGGTGAGTAAAATAATAAGTAAACTTTTTCCTTTCATGAAGACAGAACAAGAGGTGTGAAATGTCTTGATTGAGGAAGTGTCACACGGGGCTATTGCAGCTTTTGACAAGCAAAACCTATGTTGAACTCTGCACCCAAATCCCCACTGCCTACAGCTTACAGACGGTAGGCAATTAAGGTCACAGTTATGAAAACTTAGGACACTAAAGAGGCCTTTCTACTGACCCTGAAAAACTCCAAAAGAAAGATGCCCAGGATCCCTGCTCATCTGCATGAACGTGCCTTAGGCATGCTGCAAGGAGGCATGAGGACTGCAGATGTGGCCAGGGCAATAAATTACAACGTCCATACTGTGAGACGCCTAAGACAGCGCTACAGGGAGACAGGACGGTCAGCTGATTGTCCTCGCAGTGACAGACCACGTGTAACACCTGCACAGGATCGGTACATCCGAACATCACACCTACGGGACAGTTATAGGATGGCAACAAAAACTGCCCGAGTAACACCAGGAACGCAAAATCCCTCCATCAGTGCTCAGACTGTCCACAATAGGCTGAGAGAGGCTGGACTGAGGGCTTGTAGGCCTGTTGTAAGGCAGATCCTCACAAGACTTCAAACGTTTTTTTGGCCACATGTCAGCGTAAATGTAATTCCTGTTCATCATGTTAAGTTTGTACGTTGCAATTTTGTTTGTTTCCTTGAATATTTATGCAGATTGCATCATTCTAATAATATTCATAACATTAACATTGCTGAGTATATAAAGCTGTAACTATTCCAAATTTGGGATATGCATAGGCTCTTGAGAAGCTAAGACACCTCTATTAGCCTCATTGTAGCTACAAAACTGTCAGTGTTCAACTTTAACATGTGATGACAATACAACAGAACAGATTAACAGGAATGACATTTACTCTAACGGGTGGCCCAAAAAGATTGAGCTTAAAGTCAAGCCCCTACAAAGTGCACCTCCACTCCAGGGTTCTTCCAGGAACCTGCTGCTTCATTGAACCATTTAAGGTTCCTCCAAGAACCCCTCAACTAACCGAAGGTGCAAATATGAACCAGTGACTAGCAATGGTTCCCTGAGGAACTCCACAGGTTCTTTGAGGATCTCCAGGGTTTCTTGAGTCACCACTAATTCTAATAGTGTAGACTGCTATCGATAGACTTGTCTGTCCATTCCTCCACCCACCATGCACTCTTTAAATAGTGAAGGGCTACTCTTTAAATAGTGAAGGCCTACTTTGTATTAAAGATAATGGCAAAAAGCACAGGCCTGTTTCTTCTTAGCTTAAGATTTTGAAGAAAATAAAACGGATCTGACTATATAAAGTGATCTATAACAGTGCTTTGGTCCGCGATGCTTTAGGCTAGAAACAAGCTGTAAAATACCAGAGAAAGATGTGACTCCGATATCTATGGGAATATCATTGTTTTGTAGACAAAAAAATGACTTTGCTTGGGAAGTAATCTAATTCTGTCACTATCACTTGATTTAAGCTATTAACTTTCTGTACAATATCACATGTTTAAAACCAGACAGCTTTTAGGGAAACACATGTGACCTTCTCTCATTGGGTTAACAGAAGAGTAGCCAGCAGTTAAAGCTTACATTTTTCTGAGTCGTTAGGCCGACTCTGTCTGGGGTGGAAAGGTAGGCCTACATTTTGAAAGTACCATGTAAGAATTCCTAATGACACCTCAGATTTAATTATTTGCAAACAAGACACACTGATTTGGCATTGGAGAAATATGATAAGATGAACACATTGGCCTATCTCTCTGTCCTTCCTTAGCCTGGAATTTTGGTAATTTGTGTAGTATTATAAAATACTCTGCTAATATGCAAAATAATGTAGAATTTCATTACATTTTTATAAAATGATAGACTCATAGAATGGTTTTACAATAAAGGAGATCTTTCCACCCCTAATCTTGTCCATGAACCCACAACCTTCTGGCCCGCAGCCTTGTGCTCTGTCAAAATCCCTGCATTGCCATGTAATGCTAACAGATCAAAGACCAGTTTCTAAAACTGCATATCTAAGGCTCTGGTCTGTTCAAGAAGTGAGTATAAACGGTAGTCATGTTCTCTGCTATCCACTTTGTTTTAATTATTATTTTGGGTTTAGGGGAGGGTTAGTTGTTTTATTCTTGTTTTTTTTTCAAGCATTTAGGAAGGGTTTAGGTCAAATATATTTTGATGAATGGAGTGCCATCCATTTTCATTTTAGAGCAGTCTGATTTTCTCCATGTAACCCTTATTATAAATAAAGTTCACTCCCTTACTGTTTATTATTTATCCTGTTGCCAAGTCCCTTTACCCCTACCTACATGTACATACACTACATTACCAAAAGTATGTGGACACCTGCTTGTCAAACACATCATTCCAAAATCATGGGCATTAATATGGAGTTGATCGGGCACTGATTTTGGGGCGATTAGGCCTGGCTTGCAGTCAGCATTCCAATTCATTCTAAAGGTGTTCGATGGGGTTGAAGTCAGGGCTCTGTGCAGGCCAGTCAAGTTATTCCACGCCAATCTTGACAAACCATTTCTTTATGGACCTCGCTTTGTGCACGGGGGCATTGTCATGCTGAAAGAAGAAAGGGCCTTCCCCAAACTGTTGCCACAAAGTTGGAAGCACAGAATTGTATAGAATGTCATTGTATGCTATAGCGTTACGATTTCCCTTCACTGGACCTAAGGTGCCTAACCCAAACCATGAAAAACAGCCCCAGACTATTATTCCTCCTCCACCAAACTTTACAGTTGGTACTATGCATTGGGGCAGGTAGTGTTCTCCTGGCTGCCGCCAAACCAAGATTCATCCATCAGATGGTTCACTCCAGAGAACGCGTTTTGGGGGGACGGAGTGGCGCAGCAGTCTAAGTGCAGCGGTCTAAGTACCAACTACAGACCCGGGTTTGATCCCGGGCTGTATCACAACCAACCGTGATCGGGGAGTCCCATAGGGCGGCGCACAATTGGCACAGCGTCGTCCGGGTTAGGGGAGGGTTTGGCCGGGGTAGACCGTCATTGTAAATAAGAATTAGTTCTTAACTGACTTGCCTGGTTAAATAAAGGTTAAATAAAAAAGAATACAAAAAAAGAATGCGTTTCCACTGCTCAAGAGTCCAATGGCAGCGAGCTTTACACCACTCGAGCCGACGCTTGGTGCTTGATTTTAGGCTTGTGTGCGGCTGCTCGGACATGGAAACCCATTTCATGAAGCTCCCAACGAACAGAGGCAGTTTGGAACTTGGTAGTGAGTGTTACAACCGAGGACAGATGATCTTTACGCGCTTCAGCGCTCGCCGGTCCTGTTCTGTGAGCTTGTATACCACATACCACATACCACTTTGCGGCTGAGACATTGATGATACGATACATTTCTGCTTCACAATAACAGTTCTTTAAAGTTGACTGGGGCAGCTCTAGCAGGGTAGAAATTTGACTAACTGACTTGTTGGAAAGGTGGCATCCTATGACGGTGCCACGTTGAAAGTCACTGAGCTCTTCAGTAAGGCCATTCTACTGCCTGCCACAGGTGTGGCTGAAATAGTTGAATCCACTAATTTGAAAAGGGTGTCCACATACACTATATATCTAGCCCAATTACCTCATACCCCTGCACATCGACTCAGTACTGGTACCCTGTGTATATAGCCAAGTTATCGTTACTCATTGTGTATTTATTCATTGTGTTGGAATTGTTCTATTAAATAAGCATTTCACTTTTAGTCTATACCTTTTGTTTACAAAGCATGCGACAAATTTAAATACAATGTCCAACAATTTCTAACTGAACAGTGACACCTACTGGTATATGAGTGGTAATGTACTTCAGTAGTAACCAGCCTACCATGTTACATGCTGCCAAGACCGGACACGTCGCTTGCGCATTGCAAAATGTACACATGTTATTCAATCATTGCACCCACACTGCTCTCGAGCATCTGTGTGGCCAGGCACTAAACTAGACATTGGTTCTCTTTGTGACGCTCAACGCACTGCAAGTTTGGCCTCTCCCATCTCCTATTTGGTTTTTAGGAACATATATCCACGTGCCAACTCCTCATTGGTTTTTAGGAGCATATACCCACGTGGGTGATTGAAAGATGAACTTAGGTCCACACTCGTCGGTTGCAGCAATACACCTAAAGTTGGTTGCCAACCACCATATAAAGTCCAAAATAAGAATGATAAGCCTTAAGGAAGGAGGAGAGATGACTAGAAATGAATATTTCAACCTGCATATCCTGATCGTGTCTGATGTGGGTGGGCAAAATCAATGTGCGCACGTTGGTGCGGTCTGGTCAGCATGCAAGACTATGTGCCCTGCTTAGCTTTGAAAATAAGCTATGTTGATTCAGCTGAGCTACATTTAGACATTGATCAGCTTCCATAGTCATTTGCATAGACTACCTCAAATAAAATGTCTAATCAAATATAGAATTCCACTTCATTTCAATCACCCAATACATGAATAGGATTAAAAATATCTTTAATGTTTCCATGTGGAATTCTCATCGCAATTTCAAGGTATATATAGTTCTGATGATTATGTTGAAATTAGATTGACGTAACAACCTGTTAGTCAGATGTAGTCAATGTATTTAAATGGACAATTTACCCTAATAGCAATGTTACACTGCTGGTTGAAATGAGAAGAAAACAGTACTTTTTTTCAAATCCAATGTATTTTCCACGTTGATTACACCTACATTGATTACCTTGAAAACCACTGTATGCCCAGTGGGTGTTGCAAATCCTATTTGCGCTCACAGACGTCCATATGTATTTGTTGTATTACTTCAGGAGCCTATAAAATTCCTAATTACAATTTGCTTTGCTTATCACGAACCATTAAGACAATATAAAAGTAATACATAGGCAGTGCCGAATCTAATTTGATAATCATGTAATATTTACATAATTGTGCGGACGTGCAAAATCGGTCGGGGATGCGATGTCAGCAATGCATCCCCTGCTCCAGAAGTCTCCTGTGCTGCAGCCCAGGTTGAAGACGTACAGACGTTGGTTCTGGCTAGCCTGACGTTTCACACTAAATTCTACCGCTGCTCTGTCGCGCTCCACGTCCGTGGGCGTGGCCTAACGGATCGTCTGGGTAGCCAGGCAACTTGTTCTCGCCACTGTAAGAAAAAAGAATCTTTACCTTGTGTCGTTGATGCTTCAATTTCCGTATCGACTCCTTTCTCCTCCTCCACGCAAGACTTCTCATCCGTACCCCACCTTTCATCACAGCGTTGGTTTTATCGGGAGCGGCAGGTGTAGACTGGAAGGAGGAAGCCGCGACATAAATCATGCTTGGTCGGGAGCAGTCGGCTTTGGAGCACGGGTAGGCTACGGGTCAACTCCCTGTGGACGTCTCGTCCCTCGTGGATAATTTAGCCAGTGTTGTGAGCTCGCCGAGCCTATGTTTTTCTATCAGTTATTTTCACATTTTAGCGATGGAAATACAAGGTGTAGTAGCCTATTAACTGGTGACAGTCGGTTAAGGGTTATGAAATAACATGCAATGCAATTGTTGCTCGAATCTTCTTAATGTGGTCGAATGTTTCCATTCATGGCTACATTATTGTTTCATCACTAGGCATTAATAACCTACGCTGGCACGCTTCCTAATTGATAGCCTTGGCTGCAAACACAGCACCCAATTGAATAAGCTGAGCTATTCAATTGCATGAGCTATTCACTCATGCATTGTCAAGTGTGCAAAGTAGTTATAGCCCCCCCCCCCCCCCCCCATATATATATTACATACACACACACACACCCTTTATGTTCTCTCCAGTCAGACTGAGGAGCACCTCCTTTTATGAAGGGGACCAGATCCTTAAATGACCCTCTGCTCAAGTCATCTTGATTTATCCCCTCAGATCATGACATGCAGCTCATACCAGATCTCCATAAGCGAGGCGCCAAGGATCACGAGTGAACATGGGGATCAGGTCCAGAAATGTTGCTAACGGTTCAGAGGAGCAGAGGGACAAAAAGACATCAGCCCTGCCCGTGGACTTGGACCAAGAGGCTGGGGTGGACAAAGATGGAGCTCTCTTGTTGGTGGCTCCGGGTCGGGAAGATTTCAAAAGGAGCACGCAGGGTTTTGGACTATTGGCCAAGACGCCCCTGGGGTACACGCGACCCGTTAAGCGGAATAACATCAGGAAGCGGAGAATTCAAACCCTTATTTATGATGCCCTGGAGAGACCGAGAGGATGGGCGCTACTGTACCACGCGTTTGTGTAAGTAACCAAAATATCTATGTGAAGTCTGTTTTACTCACACACATACATAACTTGTTCCCTTTGTTCTACAGTATTTCAATTTTTAAAAAGCACACCTGGCTGACACCTTGGAAAATAATCCAATGTCAAGTCAATTTTATTTATTTTAATATCCAAACCATTTATGTAAAAATTATTGCCCTAAGATAAAAATGGAGGTAGACAGCATTATATGCTCAGAGCATCTCAAATGTCTCACTTATCAGTCTCGCCCAAGTAATTTGAGTATAAGTAGTCCACCATTTCCAAGACTTAGCGCTCACAATTTAATTTAAAAAAAATTACGCCAGTCTTTTTGTAAAAATTTATGGTTTTGCTGTCATGTGTTTTTCCATGTCACAACTCTCTTCACAGATGAGTAACTGTGTGTATGTAAGTCTGGTAATCATTTAATTTAGATTAATTGGAGAAGTGGTTGTTTTTAAGTCAATGAAAGACGTTTGTTTCACCAGAGGACAACAAAATAACACCTAAAGGGGATGGATGCCCCAAACCCAAAAGCAAATGGATCTCAAATGAAATGGTGACCAATAGTCTAGGGAAGGGATGGGCAACTTTGATGGGGTGGGGGCCACAAAGAAATGGAACTCCTCATGAGGCGCCGCAGTGGGTCTGCGTATCCACATCAGTCCATGCCCTCACCTTGTTAGCAAAACATTTTAGTGGACCCCCTCGTGAAAGCAGAGATACTTTTAAAAAATGTTTTAAAGTTAATTTTCTGCACATTTTGACATGGGGCATAGTGAACATTTTTCTGTTTTAAAGCAAGTTTGCTGCAATTCTAAACATTTTGCTATGGAGAGGAGAGAAATATTAGCAGTTTTACAGCTAATTTCATGCAGTTCTACACATTTTGCAATAAAATGGAGGCAAACGATAACAGATGATCAATAGGCTCCACCCTGGTCAGTAATTCGACCATGCTTACTACAATTTTAGATAGCTGGCCGCTAAACATTTAGTTGACATAGGCTAACTGAGTGACTGCAGATGCACAACCACATTTTTGAAATTGCACCTTGTGTATTCTATTATTCTAACTCTCAACAGTAAGTTGAGACCCAGACTGAGTACCCAATTTGTGTGAAATTGGTCCGTGGGCCTACAAAGGGGGGTCCGGGTTCCACCAGTTGCCCATCCCTGGTCTAGGGAATTGACTCTCATGACCATTCTTGATCTTAGCCTAATGCTGTAACTCAGTGCAGTTCAAGAAGAGTTAAGAAAATATTTACCAAATAAAGTAAAGGATAATAAAAAAGTAACACAATAACAATAACAACGCTATATACAGGGGGTACCTAGTTGGTGTGCGTGGGTACAGGTTAGTTTAGGTAATTTGTACATGTAGGTAGGGGGGAAGTGGCTATGCATAGATAATAAACAGCGAGTAGCAGCAGTGTAAAAAACAAATGGAGGGGGGGGGTGTCAATGTAAATAATCTGGTGGCCATTTGATTAATTGTTCCGCAGTCTTATGGCTTGGGGGTAGAAGCTGTTATAAGGAGCCTTTTGGTCCTAGACTTGGCGCTCTGGTACTGCTTGCCATGCGGTAGCAGAGAAAACAATATATGACTTGGGTGAATGGAGTCTCTGACAATTTTTTGGGGCTTTCCTCTGACACCGCCTATAGTATAGAGGTCCTGGATGGCAGGAAGCTTGGCCCTAGTGATGTACTGGGCCGAACGCATTACCCTCTGTAGCGCCTTACGGTCAGATGCCGAGCAGTTACCATACCTGGCGTTGAGGATCAACGTAGCAGACGTGTTGTTACCTACCCTTACTACCTGGGGGTGGCCCGTCAGGAAGTCCAGGATCCATGTGCAGAGGGAGGTGTTTAGTCCCAGGGTCCTTAGCTTATTGATGAGCTATGAGGGCACTATGGTGTTGAATGCTGAGCTGTAGTCAATGAACAGCATTCTCACAGGTGTTCCTTTTTGTCCAGTTGGGAAAGGGCAGTGTGGAGTGCGATTGAGATTGCGTGATCTGTTGGGGCGGTATGCAAATTGGAGTGGGTCTAGGGTATCTGAGATACCTGTTGATGTGAGCCATGACCAGCCTTTCAAAGCACTTCATGGCTACCGACGTGATTGCTATGGGGCGGTAATTATTTAGGCAGGTTACCTTTACTTCCATGGGCACAGGGACTAAGGTGTTCTGCTTGAAACATGTAGGTATTACAGACTCGGTCAGGGAGAGGTTGAAAATGTCAGTGAAGACACTTGCCAGTTGGTCCGCACATGCTTTGAGTACACGTCCTGGTAATCCGTCTGGCCCCGCGGCTTTGTGAATGTTGACCTGTGTAAAGGTCTTGCTCACATCGTCTACTGAGAGTGTTATCACGCAGTCGTCCAGAACAGCTGGTGCTCTCATTCATGCTTCAGTGTTGCTTGCCTCGAAGCGAGCATAAAAGGCATTTAGCTCATCTGGTTGGCTCGTGTCACTGGGCAGCTCACGGCTGGGTTTCTCATTGTAGTCCGTAATAGTTTCCAAGCTCAGAGACAATTTAGTAGGATCTGATCTTAATCCTGTATTGACGCTTTGCTTGTTTGATGGTTCGTCTGAGGACACAGCAGGATTTTTTTATAAGTGTCCGGATTAGTATCCCGCGCCTTGAAAGCGGAAGCTCTAGCCTTTAGCTCAGTGCAGATATTTCCTGAAATCCATTGCTTCGTACGATCACTGTGGGGGCGATGTCATCTATGCACTTATTGATGAAGCCGATGACTGAGGTGGTGTACTCCGCAATGCCATCGGAGGTATCCTGGAACCTATCCTGTAATATCTCCAAAAGCTTTCAATTAGGATTTTAGCTGCAGAATGGAATATAACATTCTAGGTATTGGGAGGCACAGTAACTGTACACAAGTGGAAAGGTATTAATAATGGCCAACTTGTTTGAACATAAACAAAATAATCTGCTTCATCTGACCACTTTTTTTATTGATCTAGTCATTGGTGCTTCCTGCTTTCATTTTTTCTTGTAATCTGGAATCAGGAGGATAGAAATATGGTCAGATTTGCCAAATGGAGGGCGAGGGAGATCATTTGCAGTGCTTGACTTGGGCAGGAGCTCACTGGAGCGGAGTACCGGCACCTCAAATTTTCTACTGCTTGAGCTCCTGTTCCTCTTATAGAATGTTAGCTCAAAAGTATTGTGGAGATCCTGCACCTCAGTATAAACAGTACCTGCACCTATTCCAGTGCAAGTCAAGCACTGCTCGTTTGTGCCTAGGTGAGAACTATATGTGTGGTCCATTGCAGGGTCACATTTATATATGTGTGTTAGGCTCAGGACTGCATCTGTTAGGGTCCTATGTGGTAGCATCAGGAGTGTGTGTATGGTAGGGTCAAGAAGAGTTTCTGTGTGCGCTCTATGGTACGTTTAGCGTGTGTTTGTGGTCATTGACTGAAGTCTTTGCACTTCGCAATTGTGGTAGGAGTGTGTATGTGTGTGTTCACGCACGTGTGTTTTTAAAATTTTATTAACCTTTATTTTGACAGGAGTCAATGCTGAGACTGGACAGGCATGTGACCTTTTTTGACTGTTCAAGTACTCGCCTGATTTTTTTTCTTTCTGAGTACCCTTATTTTTAGAACAAAGGCGGCACTGAAAAAAAATATGTGCGCATTTATCTATATGCTAAAAGTGAGAAACCATGGCTAATTTATCACAACCTTTACAGATGATGAATCCTAATTGCTAAATTGGACATACCTACTAATTTAAGGGTTTTTCTTTATTTTTACTATTTTCTACATTGTTGAATAATAGTGAAGACATCAAAACTATGAAATAACACATGGAATCATGTAGTAACTAAAAAAGTATTAAACAAATCTAAATATATTTGAGTTTCTTCAATTTGGTTGAGGTTGGGTGATTGTGGAGGCCAGGTCATCTGATGTAGCACTCCATCACTCTCCTTCTTAGTCAAAATGCCCTTACACAGCCTGGAAGTGTGTTGGGCTATTGTCCTGTTGAAAAACAAATCATAGTCACACTAAGCGCAAACCAGATGGGATGGCATATCGCTGCAGAATGCTGTGGTAACCATGCTGGTTAAGTGTGCCTTGAACCTAAATAAATCACAGACTGTCACCAGGAAAGCACCATCACACCTCCTCCTCCATGCTTCACAGTGAGAACCACACACGCGGAGATCATCTGTTCACCTACTCTGCGTCTCACAAAGACACTGCGTTTGCAACCAAAAATCTCAAATTTGGACTCCATCGGTCGAATGTCCATTGCTCGTGTTTCTTGGCCCAAGCAAGTCTCTTCTTCTGATTGGTTTCCTTTAGTAGTGGATTCTTTGCAGCAATTCGACCATGAAGTGGTGTAAACCTTGCCCCCATTGGACTCTGGAGCAGTGGAAACCCGTTCTCAATGCATATTGGGTCATGTAGTAAATAAATGAGTCAATAAAAAAAAACAAGTGCCATTTATTGAAACTGTAACATCAACTGGTTATATTATAAAGTAGTCCTGTGTTGCTCAGTTGGTAGAGCATGGTGCGTGCAATGCCAGGGTTGTGGGTTCGATTACCACGGGGGATCATTATGAAAATCAATGCCTTCTGGATAAGAGCGTCTGCTAAATGACTCAAATGTAAAAATGGCTGTGCAATGGCATAGACTTGTTTTGTTAGTTTAGCAGACAATATTATCTTATTTCCAGAGCCCTTATCACAGGGAACACCTATTTTATAGTGTAAAACATGATTTAATATAACAGAATAAAATGGAACAAAGTACTGTGGCTGGAACAGTTGTTTTCAGTAATTATTTGAAACGGTGCTCAAATTGGCAAGTTGAAAGACACCATTTTGTAGTGTTACAAAGTCTTCTTTTCGATATACAGATGTTCGATTGAGTTTATTATGCTTTTTCCTTGGAATTTTCTACATGGATGAACAATTGTACATTGAACACTGCATGGGATGAATTATGGCCAGGACATCTGTCTGGTGAGTAGGCCTAGGCTTAATGACTGATGAAAATACGCACTTTGTCTTTATCAAACTAATGTTTTTGCATATTTTCAGTGTGGAACTGTCTATTTTTAGGGGGCTAATAGCCTAGGCTAACAAATTCTAAATGCCACTAGCAGTTCGCAAAGTAGGGTTGTCGCTAACGTTAGTTACCACAGCCACAAAGTCATAAACCATTCTTGTTTCTACAATTTTGCTGATTAAAATTAGATTTGAAACCTTACTCTTAACCCTAGCCACACTGTTAACCTTTCGCCTAACCCTATCCCATCAGTTAGATACCTTTTTCTAAGCATTCATTTCTTTACACACACAGCGCGTGCGTGTGAAGCTAGCAGACAGACAGAATGCAATTGAGTGAGTGAGACAGAAAAGGGAATTTAGGGAGCAGAACTGTGTGATGCTTGGTTTATTTTCTTTTGTGCCCTGTAAAGCGCTACAGAGGGTAGTGCATGGCCCAGTATGTCACTGGGGCCAAGCTCCCTGCCACCCAGGACCTCTATACCAGGAAGGTGTCAGAGGAAGGCCCTAAAAATTGTCAGACTCCAGCCACCCAAGCCATAGACTGTTTGCTCTGCTTCCGGGAATATCTGCATTGACCCTTTTTGCACTAACTCTTTTGACTCATCACATACGCTGCTGCTACTGTTTTATTATCTATTCTGTTTCCTAGTCACTTTACCCCTACTAGCTATATGGACATACCTACCTTAATAAACTCACAGCACTGCATATCTGCTCAGTACTGGTACCTCGTGTGTGTGTGTGTGTGTGTGTGTGTGTGTGTGTGTGTGTGTGTGTGTGTGTGTGTGTGTGTGTGTGTGTGTGTGTGTATATAGCAAAGTTATCGTTCTTTACTCATTGTGTATTTATGTTGATATTTTTCTCTCGGCGTTGTTGGGGAGGGCCCAACAAGTAAGCATGTGACAAATACAATAGTATTTGATTTGAAACCCACTCTTGCTCCACAGACTCATGTTACGAGAGACTAGAGGTGCATACACTTAAACAAGAGAGGGAGAGGAACAGGATGGACAAATACAGATAGATGGTGGGAGAGAGAGGAAGGGAGAGACGTTGTGCATCAGCAGTTCTAGCCTGGATCAGTATAGTGATCCTTGGCATGCAGACAAACTGGTGCACTCATTGGCAGACAGCTCCCAATGCCTATGCTCTCAGAGTAGAGATGACTGTATAATGCCTTGCTAATATGGAAGTCTTTCCTTTTACTGGAAAAGGAAAGACTGCAATTACCAAGCAGGGCATTTCCTTACTTGGTTTTCATCATGGCATGTAACAGATGTTTATTTTAAAAAAAAGGGGGTGCTGGAAGCGTACTGGCCAAAACATTATTCAGACTCAAAACTATTATTACTTTTACAAAAGTGAGAGTGCATAGAGCCCAAAAAGTGTGCGCTAGAGCAAGTTAGAGTAAACATTTGAGCTACATGCCTTCTTCACATGGAAGAAGAGGCTGGTGACTTGGAAAATAGGAGGGTGGGAGACCCACGGTATAGGTGCGGATCAGACGCAGACGTCAAAGCGTGTTAAAATACCACCAAAGACAAGTCATTTTAACCAAAACATTTTAATAAAGACATTTATAGTAACATTATGGGGAATGGGAATGATAGGGCTACTTAGTGTTGGGAAGGGATCACAGCAGTGATTATTTGAGGCATGAGTTGAGGTGTTCAGAGGCTTGACTTCAGTGCAGGACAGAGGGGTGTACTACAAAGCAGGATCAAGGAATTAGCAAGCTAACTTTCAAGATGATTCGATACATACAGTGCATTCGGAAAATATTCAGACCCCTTGACGTTTTCCACATTTTGTTACGTTAGAGTTATTTTTAAATGGATGAAATAGTTTTTCCCCTTCATCAATCTACACACACTACCCCAAAAATGACAAAGTAACAATAAATATAGTATGTAAAGAGGAAAAAATAAACAAAAAAGAAGTGCGCAATCAACAGGAAACTGTTGAGCATGATAAACCCAGCATCGTTTCAGTTCTTGACACAAACCAGTGTACCTGTAACGGCGTTCTTCGTTTGTAGAAAGAGAGTCGGAACGAAATGCAGCGTGGTGGTTAATCATGTTCTTTAATGAAGAAAAAGTGACGATACATGAAATAACTTAATAAATACAAAACAAAAACCGGAACGTGAAACCTAATACAGCCTATCTGGTGAAACTACACAGAGACCGGAACAATCACCCACGAAAGACAAAGCGAAACTCAGGCTACCTAAATACGGTTCCCAATCAGAGGCAACAAGAAGCACCTGACTCTGATCGAGAACCGCCTCAGGCAGCCAAGCCTAACTAGACACACCCCTAAACCTAGCAATCCCAAATCCTATAAAACCCCAATACGAAACACAACACGTAAACCCATGTCACACCCTGGCCTGACCAAAATATATAACGAAAACACAAAACACTAAGACCAAGGCGTGACAGAACCCCCCCCCCCCCCAAGGTGCGGACTCCCGGACGCACCTCAAAACCATAGGGAGGGTCCAGGTGGGCGTCTGTCATTGGTGGCGGCTCCGGCTCGGGACGTGGACCCCACTTCATTAATGTCCTAGTTCCTCCCCTTCGCGTCCTGGGATAATCCACCCTCGCCGCCGACCATGGCCTAATAGTCCTCACCCAGAACCCCACAGAACTGAGGAGCAGCTCGTGACTGAGGGGCATCTCGGGACTGAGGGACAGCTCGGGACTGGAGGGACAGCTCGGGACTGAGGGGCAGCTCGGGACTGAGGGGCAGCTCGGGACTGAGGGGCAGCTCGGGACTGAGGGGCAGCTCGGGACTGAGGGGCAGCCCAGTACTGAGAGGAAGCTCAGGTAGGTAGGGCTCCGGTAGATCCTGGCTGGCGGATCTGGAAGATTCTGGTTGACTAGCAGATCTGGAAGATTCTGGTTGACGAGCAGATCTGGAAGATTCTGGTTGACTGGCGGATCTAGCTGCTCTATGCAGACTGACAGCTCCTTGCAGACTGGCAGCTCTTTGCAGACTGACAGCTCTGACTGCTCCATGCAGGCTGACAGCTCTGACTGCTCCATGCAGGCTGACAGCTCCTTGCAGACTGACAGCTCCTTGCAGACTGACAGCTCCCTGCAGACTGACAGCTCTGACTGCTCCATGCAGGCTGACAGCTCCTTGCAGACTGGCAGCTCCTTGCAGACTGGCAGCTCCTTGCAGACTGGCAGCTCCTTGCAGACTGGCAGCTCTGGCTGCTTCATGCAGACTGACAGCTCTGACTGCTCCATGCAGGCTGACAGCTCCTTGCAGACTGGCAGCTCCTTGCAGACTGACAGCTCCTTGCAGACTGGCAGCTCCCTGCAGACTGGCAGCTCCCTGCAGACTGGCAGCTCCTTGCAGACTGGCAGCTCTGGCTGCTTCATGCAGACTGACAGCTCTGACTGCTCCATGCAGGCTGACAGCTCCTTGCAGACTGGCAGCTCCTTGCAGACTGACAGCTCCTTGCAGACTGGCAGCTCCTTGCAGACTGGCAGCTCCCTGCAGACTGGCGGCTCCCTGCAGACTGGCAGCTCCTTGCAGACTGACAGCACCCTGCAGACTGGCAGCTCAGGCTGCTTCAAACAGGCAGGAGGCTCCGGCAGCGCAGGAGGGAAGGAAGGCTCTGGCTGTGCTGAACAGGCGGGAGACTCCGACCGCGCAGGAGGGAAGGAAGGCTCTGGCTGTGCTGAACAGGCGGGAGACTCCGACAGAGCAGGAGAGGCGAGGCGCACTGTAGGCCTGATGCGTGGTGCGGGCACTGGTGATACTGGAGCGAGGACACGCACAGGAAGCCTGGTGCGGGGAGCTGCTACCGGAGGACTGGTGTGTGGAGGTGGCTCTGGATAGACCGGACCGTGCAGGCGTACTGGAGCTCTTGAGCACGGAGCCTGCCCAAGCTTACCTGGCTCGATGCCCACTCTAGCCCGGCCAATACGAAGGGCTGGAATGAACCGTACCGGGTTATGCACCCGCACTGGAAACACCGTGCGCTCCATAGCATAACACGGTGTCTGCCCGGTCTCTCTAGCCCACCGGAAAGCACAGGGAGTTTGCGCAGGTCTCCTACCTGGCATAGCCATACTCCCTGTAAGCCCCCCCCCAATAATTTTTTGGGGTTGCTTCTCGGGCTTCCTTGCCAACCGTGTTCCCTCGTATCGCCAGCTCCTATCTCCTGCTGCCTCTGCTTCCTCCTTGGGGCGGCGATATTCACCAGGCTGAGCCCAGGGTCCTCTTCCGTCTAATATCATCTCCCAAGACCAGAAGTCCTTATATCGCTGCTCCTCACGATTAACAGGGAGAGTTGGCTCAGGTCTGACACCTGACTCAGCCACTCTCCCTCTGAGCCCCCCCCCAATACATTTTTGGGGCTGCTTTTCGGGCTTCGCTCTGCGCCGCCGTGTCTTTCTTTTCTCCAACTCCATTCGCCTATAGCCTTCTTCACACTGCTCTAGCGAATCCCATGCGGGCTCAGGCATTCTCTCTGGGTCTGCCGCCCACCTGTCGATTTCTTCCCACGTCGTATACTCCATGCCATTGCTGTCCATAACGTCCTCCTTTTGCTGCTCCTGCTGTCGCTGCCTGTTACCACGCTGCTCGGTCCGTATGTGGTGGGTGATTCTGTAACGGCGTTCTTCGTTTGTAGAAAGAGAGTCGGACCGAAATGCAGCGTGGTGGTTACTCATGTTCTTTAATGAAGAAAAAGAGACGATACATGAAATAACTTAATAAATACAAAACAACAAACGGAACGTGAAACCTAATACAGCCTATCTGGTGAAACTACACAGAGACAGGAACAATCACCCACGAAATACAAAGCGAAACTCGGGCTACCTAAATACGGTTCCCAATCAGAGGCAACGAGAAGCACCTGACTCTGATCGAGAACCGCCTCAGGCAGCCAAGCCTAACTAGACACACCCCTAAACCTAGCAATCCCAAATCCCAGCCTCCGGTGAGGCTGACCAGAGAGAGGGGACACCGTTTTCCACCCGATGGTGAAGTCGCACCGCATCTGCCTTGTTCAGTTGTTTTCTTCAAACCAAGCTGCTTACCTATTGCAGATTCAGTCTTCCCAGCCTGGTGCAGGTCTACAATTTTGTTTCTGGTGTCCTTTGACAGCTCTTTGGTCTTGGCCATAGTGGAGTTTGGAGTGTGACTGTTTGAGGTTGTGGACAGGTGTCTTTTATACTGATAACAAGTTCAAACAGGTGCCATTAATACAGGTAACGAGTGGAGGACAGAGGAGCCTCTTAAAGAAGAAGTTACAGGTCTGTGAGAGCCAGAAATCTTGCTTGTTTGTAGGTGACCAAATACTTATTTTCCACCATAATTTGCAAATAAATTCATTAAAATTCCTACAATGTGATTTTCTGGAATTTTTTTCTCATTTTGTCTGTCATAGTTGAAGTGTACCTATGATGAAAATGACAGGCCTCTCATCTTTTTAAGTGGGAGAACTTGCACAATTGGTGGCTGACTAAATACTTTTTTGCCCCACTGTATATCCATAGTAAAACGAGTCCTATATCGACATAACCTGAATGGCCGCTCAGCAAGGAAGAAGCCACTGCTCCAAAACCGGCATGAAAAAAGCCAGACTACGGTTTGCAATTGCACATGGGGACAAAGATGGTGCTTTTTGGAGAAATGTCCTCTGTTCTGATGATACAAAAATTGAACTGTTTGGCCATAATGACCGTCATTATGTTTGGAGGAAAAGAGGGAGGTTTGCAAGCCGAAGAACAACATCCCAACCGTGAAGCACGGGGGGTGGCAGCATCATATTGTGGGGATGCTTTGCTGCAGGAGGGACTGGTGCACTTCACAATATAGATGGCATCATGAGGAAAGAAAATTATGTGTATATATTGAAGCAACATCTCAAGACATCAGTCAGGAAGTTAAAGCTTGGTTGCAAATGGGTCTTCCAAATGGGTCTTCCAAATGGACAATGACCCCAAGCATACTTCCAAAGTTGTGGCAAAACGGCTTAAGGACAACAAAGTCAATGTATTGGAGTGGCCATAACAAATCCCTGACCTCAAACCTATAGACAATTTGTGGGCAGAACTGAAAAAGTGTGTGCGAGTAAGGAGGCCTACAAACCTGACTCAGTTACACCAGCTCTGTCAGGAGGAATTGGCCATTATTTACCCAATTTATTGTGGGAAGCTTGTAGAAGGCTATCTTCTAAATTGTATAAATCTATACAATTTAAAGGCAACGCTACCAAATACTAATTGAGTGTTTGTAAACTTCTGACCCACTTGGAATGTGATGAAATAAATAAAAGCTGAAATAAATCATTCTCTCTACTATTATTCTGACATTTCACATTCTTAAAATAAAGTGGTGGTCCTAACTGACCTACGACAGGGAATTTTTACTGGAATTAATGTATTTGGCTAAGGTGTATGTAAACTTCCGACTTCAATTGTATTTTGTTTGTATGTTTGGGCTTTTATATTTTGTATTTGTACGTGTTGGGCTTTAGCTGAGATTATTCTTTAGTCAAGTATATTTGTCCAGGGCTCAATTGTTCCTTGACTAGAACCATTCATTCTCGCTGTCTATTATTAGAATGTTATAACTTCTAATAGTAACTTCAACCAGTGGCAAATTGGGAGAGAGTGAGGTGAATGCCATCTAATTAGCCAACATCTTTTTTTTGTGGCAGTGCTTCCTGCATGCAGTAATCGTCTCTGATTTATTCAGATATTCAAGGAGCTATCATTGTTAAATAACCGAGATGCGACGCATTGGATATTTACATTCATGCACTTTGTCCCAGAAGCATTTAATTGCAGGGCACTCCTACATCATATGAAAGAATGTGCCAACATTACTAGTTGATGGTCCGGATTACGGGATGCCAAGGTCCTGTTTCTCCACATTATGTTTCAGTTGGAGGGTTGTTCAGATTCAATTACATCTGTGGAACATACTTTTTTAATGGCTAGCTCAGAATATGAGATTTCCAAAAGTTTATATATTACAGAGATCAGTCCTTTCGGGAGCCCAGATAATTTATCAATACCATCATTGGATGGTTTGGTATAGTTTAGTTTCTCAAGAGACTCCATAGGCCAGCACAGATTACATACATTGTAAGTATAGGAAAAAAGGAGTTGCCTGGTAATGTGTTTATTTTTTTCAAATCTTGGAATGTTCTCAAACCATTACTGTAAATGATATCGGCAACGATACAGATTCCACATTTGGACCACTGGGGGGATGCAAAAGGTCACCTCCAGATTGCAAATATTGGAGTATTATAGCATCCCATCCCAGTTTCATTGATTAAAAATCTTGCGCCAAATAGAGATTGTGTGTGTGCAATAATAGGACAAAAGCATAGTTTATATCAGTGAAGAAGGATATATCTGTGAAGACCACCTCGTACAAGGCAATAGGAGACACCATATTTCTCTCTATACTCAACCAGGGGGCAGTACAATCATGTCTAAACCAATTTAGGATGGGACAAAATGCTAGTATCTGGAAATGCAATTTAAAGTTTGGTACGGATAGTCCTCCTACGTATTTCCCTCTTTGTAAGTTACATTTTATCATCCACGATCTCTTACCTTGCCATATACATTTAGAAACCACACTAACCACACTACAACACAACGGATTGGTTCAAACCCGTTAAGGAAAGAAATTCCACAAATGAACTTTTAACAAGGCACACCTGTTAATTGAAATGGATTCCAGGTGACTAACTCATGAAGCTGGTTGAGAGAATACCAAGAGTGTGCAAAGCTGTCAAGGCAAAGGGTGGCAATTTGAAGAATCTCAAATATAAAATATATTTTGATTAACATTCTTTTGGTTACTACATGATTCCATATGTATTATTTCATAGTTTTGATGTCTTCACTATTATTCAACAATGTAGAAAATAGTAAAAATAAAGAAAAAACCTTGAATGGGTAGGTAGTGTATATGAACATATTTGAATAAAACAGTGTCAGTTCCTCTTTAACACTACCATAGTATCACACACTGCTCAGAAGATGAATTACACTCTTATAACAAAAAGGTGCTATCTAGAGCCTCAAAAGGTTATTTGGCTGTGCCCATAGGATAACCCTTTAAAGAACGCTTTTTGGTTCCAGGTAGAACACTTACCACTGAGGGTTCTATCTGGAATCGAAAATGTTTATCCTATGGGGATAGCCGAAGAACCCTTTTGGAAGAGTGAACTTTTATGTTCTTATTTGCAGAGCTGAACACTGTGTAGCCATTAGATGCACTTGCAATTACATGTAACTATATAGCAGCACAGGCAAGTCTGTCATTTAATCAATGTACTTGGACAATACTGTACACTATAATAACTATGTTACAATTTCTTGGTTTCATGCAGTGAATACACACTTAAGGACTAACAAGTTCTTTAAGAGAAAATCCTTAATTCTCTGCTGTAAAGAATTCAGAGTTCATATATTTCCTCAGATAGGATTTGAATTGCCAGTTTCTCTCCTATGTTTACACCTAAACTAATGTAGTTTTGAGTAATGCATGTTTCTATTGATTATAAAACATACCACTACTTCTGCATCACACACCCTCACCTAACTTCAGATATATTGGATACGTAGCTGGAGGGTAAACTTATCTGTGCAGGAAATTAAATCAAGTATGCATAAATGCATGTACATTAATTGAGCACTCAATGAATTGCAGTCTTTTTACAGTACAGTGAATGTATCCATCGTTGGATGACATGTATTTTTTCTTCAAAACAGTGACAGTGGCACATGTGCTATTCATATTGCATGCAAGACCAGGGTTACACGGCATGTATGTGTATACGTAGGATTCATGTCTTACTTGGATTATACCTTTGAAAACATTGTTTTTCTTTTCAAACTTGACAGTTTTCTAGATCAACAAATTCACACACATCACTTTCACAGATATACACACACTGAGTCAGACAATCACCTCATCAGTACATTCACCTCATTTATACTATTGTCATGACAGCGGTTTGTCACTGAAATCTGTTTTTTCATCAGAAATGACGCGTGTGAGAAAGTTTGTTTATTTCATTCTATTTATGAGTTTTGACTTTTTTAAATCAAATTATTTAGGTTATTTAGCATACTTTTATATATTTGTATTTTGTATTTTGATGTTTGGATTGTACAATTTTTGGTAATTGTTTATTAACAAAAAGGTGCTATCTAGAGCCTCAAAAGGTTATTTGGCTGTGCCCATAGGATAACACAAAGAGTTAAAGACACAAAGAGTCTTTAAGTGTTCATATCAAAACAAATAAAAACACGCAGAGGTGAAGAAAATATGTTAGGAGAACATTTTTGGGACAAAATATGTGTGTAAAAATATTATTTGTTCTCAGATTGTAAATTCATATAATTATTTTTGCAAAACACTATTTATCCATTGTTTGGCTGGAATGGAATGTTCGTATGCTGTATATTTGTCTGTCATATGTGGTTGTATCTCACCTAGCCATCTTAAGATGATTGCACTGGATAAGAGTATCTGCTAAATAACTATTGGCCGACTGAGCCACAGAGCTCACTGTTTGGCAGACTGGCTGATGCACAGACCAATGTGGTACACAGCAAGCTGTGCCCCAACGGTATGGAAAGTCAGTCGTTATTTTTTATATTTGATCCGTCTCAGAGCGGGCACATTTGATTCTTTCCAGGGGCTGGAACCATGACATTATTTTCCAATCGTTCCGTTCCGAACAGAACCCTTATTTTATTTTTTTCCGTTCACTTCCAGTGTTACGACATGAACGCTTCGTAGTTTATTTTTCAAAAAATGTTTTACCTGTGAAATCAGCATAGGTTTTACATTTTAATTTACTCCACCAATTAGCACATATGAAGCAGCTTGCTATGGAATGGGTAAGCTAGTTTTTGTTTTACACGTTTGATGGACAGATGCAGACGCGAGATGTGACTGAAATGCCCAGTTGGGGAGCTACCTAGAGGGAGGGGTGGACATGCCGGGGGGCTTAGCTTGAAGCACTGAGCTTCATGACAAGACCTGAGTTGGAATGTGTTTAGGCTATTACTAGCAACATAACTTCACTGAACGATAAATTGGACATTAGGACATTTTTGGAACAAGACAGAAGATTATTGACCGGTTGTCAAGATTTGAAAATAACTCTGTTTCAGAACACTAGAGATCACTTTCTTTCCCGGTTCTATTTCCTTTCAGGAGGACTTCGAGTTTGGTATCAGACAAACAAGTCAGCGGACAAAGCTCCTATTGGTTGAGTTGAACCCCATGGAAGGGGCACCTGAGGAAGAATCAGATTTGTATTGGACGATTGAAGATGTGTGGGCGGGGCATCCCAAAGACAAACAGAGCTGTTATTGGCTTACTGATGTTGGTCATGGTGAGTGGTTGTCTTTTTAAGACCTGCTCTTAACTTCGTACTCTTGTCTGGCGTCAAGCACCATTATCCCAAACGCCAGAACAAATCCGATTGTCCAGCTCTATCAGCACTCATCTGTCCCCCCCCCCCCCCCCCCCCCTCCTCCATCCTTCCATTCCCCCTCCACCGCTCCAAGAGACACATTCTGCTATGCTTTCCCAGGCCCAGACAAGCGTAATGTGCATGGCGCACAAGTTCTCCAACCCTGCCCCAACCTCCCCCACCAGGGACCTTACTTCAGGGCTTAAGGATGATGATGCCATCCAATTGAATTATGTCAAGTCGTGCACAGAAAACATTAACTACTCAGGTACCAATCGTTTCACTATGGTTGGTCTGGGCAGCTGTGTTGGAATGAAGTGCAGTGTGCTTTAGACTTGCTATAAAGGCGGAGTGTATTGTGTTCAGACAGATGTGGTTGCGTCTCAAATGGTAACCTATTCCCTTCATAGAGCTCTACTTTTGACCAGGGCCCACTAGTAGTAGTGCACTTTGAAGGGCACATGTCAAACTCATTCCATGGAGGTCAGAGTGTCTGCAGGGTTTCGCTCCTCCCTTGTATTTGATTGATGAATTAAGGTCACTAATTAATAAGGAACTCCACTGACCTGGTTGTCTAATTCTTATTTGAATGGAAAAAACTAAAACCAGCAGACACTAGGCCCTCCATGGAATGAGTTCGACACCCCATTCCATATCCACACAGGTTTTTTTCTCATTCCTCAGATCGACTGCTCTGTAACAGACGAACCCCTAGGGGGGAACCTTCATCTATGTAACAGCCATGGTGGACTCAGGCTCTGTCTTTGTGAGATTAATTTGTGTGGCATATTCGGAGGTAATTAAAGAGGTCAGGTGCACATATGGCTCCACGACGCGCCAACGGACATCTTGTGACTTATTTTTTTGTCGATACGAAAACGTGGAAACTCAGTCGTACAATTACAGCGCTTGTGTCGACTACAGACTCTGTGTTCAGAGACCAGATACCATACTGGATGAAAGGCCATTCACCGTCACTGTTCAATATCGCAGCACAGTCAATGGACAATCATACACCACCACTCACCATCCGATCTGGGTTCAAATAGCTTGAATTTACCTGGCGCAATGGAACCAATGGAATAGTCCCAAAATTGCAAACGCCGGGCACTCAAGGCAGGGTCAATCAAACGCTATTTGAAAGAATTTGAAAGAATACAAATACTATTTGAACCCAGCTGTATCAACCCATAAATTGAATGCATAAAAATATTATGAAGTCACCCACTGGACACAGAATACAACAGCCACTCAGGTTATTATTACTATGAATAACTACAACATTTTGAAAATTATAGAATGATACTATAATATCCTGTATATTATACTGTGTATAATACATTTACCAGAAATACTACACTGAGCTTTACCACAAAATAACATCCAGTTTGGTATCCTATGTGAAGCATTACCACATCGCAAAAGACATGACCAAACACACAGACACTATCTTTGACTCTGACAACTCCCCAGTACCACTCCACATACAATGGACTGTGGTGGTCATGACATTTTGTCGGTTAATGTCATACATGTTTTATTTTAGGCAGGTCTAAATGAACATGATATGAAGAAAATGTTTTTCAGAAGAACAGAATATGAGTTTGCCTACTGTATGTTATCTGGCTATGTTCCATACCATAGGCTGTAGGCTTGTTCATTTAGCAGACAATATATGCTTATAAGTCCATTGCCATTATTTTACATGATTTAAAGTAAGAATATTATAATTGAACTTAGCTGAATAAAATAGAATGGATATTTTTCCTATTCCGGAGCGAGAGTGAGCGCATATGAGGTGGCTATGTTCACCGTAAAAGTGATCATTTGAAATTGTTCCTATACCCTAGATTTTGAGTTATTTGGCAACTTTAGTTGTGAATGATACAAACCTTAGAATGTCTTAGAAATCAAAACATACAGTGCACTCGGAAAGTATTATGACCCCTTGACTTTTTCCACATTTTGTTACATTTAGACTTTTTCTAAAATGGATTTACACATTTTAAAAATCCTGATCAATCTACACACAATACCCCATAATGAAAAAGTGAAAACAGGTTAGAAATTTCTGTAAATGTATTAAAAATAAAAACAGAAATATCTTATTTACACAAGTATTCAGACCCTTTTGCTATGAGACTCGAAATTGAGCTCAGGTGCATCCCTGTTTCCATTGATCATACATAAGATGTTTCTACAACTTGATTGGAGTCCACCTGTGGTCAATTCAATTGATTGAAAGGCACACATCTGTCTATATAAGGTCCCACAGTTGACAGTGCATGTCAGAGCAAAAACCAAGCCATGAGGTCGAAGGAATTGTCCGTAGAGCCCCGAGACAGGATTGGGTCGAGGCACAGATCTGGGGAAGGGTGCCAAAAACATTCTGCAGCATTTGAAGGTCCCCAAGAACACAGTGGCCTCCATCATTCTTAATTGGAAGAAATGTAGAACCATCAAGACTCTTCCTAGAGTTGGCTGCCCGGACAAACTGCGTAATCGGGGGAGAAGGGCCTTGGTCAGGGAGGTGACCAAGAACCCGATGGTCACTCTGACAGAGCTCCAGTGTTTCTCTGTGGAGATTGGGAGAACCTTCCAGAAAGATTACCATTTCTGAAGCACTAAACCAATCAGGCTTTTATGGTAGAGTGACCAGACAGAAGCCATTCCTCAGTAAAAGGTACATGACGCTTGGAGTTAGCCAAAAGGCAACTAAAGGACTCTCAGACCATGAGAAACATGATTCTCTGGTCTGATGAAATCAAGAATGAACTCTTTGGCCTGAATGCCAAGCGTCACGTCTGGAGGAAACCTGGCACCATCCCTACGGTGAAGTATGGTGGTGGCAGCATCATGCTGTGGAGATGTTTTTCAGCAGGGGAAAAAATACCTGTCATCTCTCCACTTAATAACGAATGGAGGACGCTTTTTCCGTGACTCATTTTCATGTCAGCCAAGAAGGCTATACTCCTGTTTGTAACGAGAAGCAATGTGCTTAATTAAGAAATGCATATAGTAGGCCTAGCCAATGCGATCCTGCTCTTTTTAATAGATGCCATCAAAACTCTGTTTTCTCACGGAATTACATAGCCTAAGGAAATGTTGTGCAACATGAGCTCATGGTCTCTCATGAAGTGTTTGAATCTAATTTTGAGTACATTTGCATTGATGTCAGAGTGATTTAGAGGGACAATAGAGTGCTGAGTACCAGGCAGTTGGGTAGGCTGCTAATGATCAGCAGCAGTATCAGAGCTTGTAGAAGCCTAATTACTGTGTCTAAACAGTCACATGGAATTTGACTGCCGTCATGACTCGTGACCGCCGTTGTGGCGGTAATGCAGTCACCGTAACAGCCCTAGATGGACTTAATTTCATATCTAGAACAAACACACTCTCACCAAATCAGTCACACACACATACACACACATACACACACACACCACATCCCCCAACCCCCAACCCATCTCCTGCCACACACACCTCTTGCTTTATCCTTCCTCTGATCTCGCCATTTCTAAGTGTATTTTTTATTTATTTTTTATTTCACCTTTATTTAACCAGGTAAGCTAGTTGAGAACAAGTTCTCATTTACAATTGCAACCTGGCCAAGATAAAGCAAAGCAGTGCAACACAAACAACAACACAGAGTTACACATGGAATAAACAAAAATACAGTCAATAATACAATAGAAAAAGTCTATATATAGTGTGTGCAAATGAGGTAGGATAACAGAGGTAAGGCAATAAATAGGCCATAGTGGCCAAATAATTGCAATTAAACACTGGAGTGATAGATGTGCAGAAGATGAGTGTGCAAGTAGAGATACTGGGGTGCAGAGGAGCAAAATAAATCAAATAGATAACAATATGGGGATGAGGTAGTTGGATGGGCTAAGTACAGGTGGGCTATGTACGGGTGCAGTTTGGTATTCTCCTTCCTCCTCCAATCTTGTCTCCCGCAGCCCTCTTAAAGGAGACTGAGATCAATATAGTAGCAGGCTTGAGGGGGAGCACCCTGAGGAGGATTCTCTTACACCCAGAGAGAGGCAAGGAGATCTGGCCAGTGTAAGTGGAAACCCCTCTCCATGGCCTTGGGCACAGCAACACATTCAGATAACTGATAGGTCAGTGGCTGTGCTCCACTAATGTAACTCGCATTGTCAGGGTCGTGGAGGATGTAGACACAAAGGACAATTGGGTGACACTTGACATAACGTCTGGCAGATGCTTTGTTAGCATATTACGAGCATGACTCATAACTAAATTCCGAAATCTTGTAGTATCCCTTTAAACTGACTCGATGTGCTACAGTGTTTCCCCTTCATTCATTTAGCAGTGGGCTGCTAAATCATTGCAGCCACTCTAAGAAATATGATATTTATTTATTTTTGGAAATACTTTTTCATAATGGTAAAACATTGTCAGTATAAACTTAAATGACTAAAACCAGATATAAAATATGTAGAAAAGATAAAGGCGCTGTATATTTTTTAAAATATGAATCTTTGAGAACTAACAATCAACAATAAAACAATTGACTGTCAGAGAGAAAGACAGAGGGAGAGGCAGAGAAAGAGCTAGAGATTGACAACGAAAGGGAGAGAGAGAGAGAGACAGAGAGCAGTTCCGTTATGCTTCAGCAGTTTTGTCTTGCATAAGTAGGGATCTTTGTCCCATCCTCCTGGCACTCTGACAATATACTTTTTCTGTTGGCAGAAACAAGTTTCCACCATACCCTTCCATGGCTTTATAATTGGGCTGGAGCAATGAATCGCTTCACCAAGCCATTATTTATGTCAACACTTCGATTTAATCACAGAGGGATTTCCGTGGTCGTAAAACCGTTTTGCTGCTTCTCTGTATAATTAGTTAAAACTTCTTAGGGCTCAGATCCCGCTAACGGAATCGATATGACAACAGCCAGTGAAAGTGCAGGGCGCCAAATTCAAAACAGAAATCCTATAATTAAAATTCCTCAAACATAAGTATTTCACACCATTTTAAAGATCCACTTCTTGTTAATCTCACCACAGTGTCCGATTTCAAATAGGCTTTACGACGAAAGCACCACAAACGATTATGTTAGGTCAGAGCCAAGTCACAGAAAAACACAGCCATTTTTCCAGCCAAAGAGAGGAGTCACAAAAATCAGAAATAGAGAATTAATCACTAACCTTTGATCTTCATCAGATGACACTCAGATGACTTAATGTTACACAATACATGTATGTTTTGTTCGAGAAAGTTCATATTTATATCTAAAAATCTCAGTATACATTGGCGCGTTATGTTCAGTAGTTCCAAAAACATCCGGTGATTTTGCAGAGGGCCACATCAATTTACAGAAATACTCATCATAAATGTTGATGAAAATACAAGTGTTACACATGGAACTTTAGATACACTTTTCATTAATGCAACCGCTGTGTCAGATTTCAAAAAAGCTTTACGGAAAAAGCAAACCATGCAATAATCTGAGTAAGGTGCTCAGAGCCCAAACAAGCCAAAAAGATATCCACTGTATTGTGCATTCAACAGAAGTCAGAAATAACATTATAAATATTCACTTACCTTTGATGATCTTCATCAGAATGCAGTCCCAGGAATCCCAGTTCAACAATAAATTATTGTTTTGTTCGATAATGTCATTTATGTCCAAATAGCTCCTTTTGTTAGCGTGTTTGGTAAACAAATCCAAACTCACGAAGCGCGTTCACTAGGAGCAGACAAAAAGTCAAAAAGTTCCGTTACAGTCCGTAGAAACATGTCAAACAAAGTATAGAATCAATCTTTAGTATGTTTTCAACATAAATCTAATAATAATAATTTTCCAACCCGGAGAATTTCTTTGTCTGTAGAATTGCAATGGAACAGAGCTCGCTCTCACGTGAACGAGCTCAAGGCATTCTGGCAGACCTCTGACTCATTCCCCTCTCATTCACCCCCACTTCACAGTAGAAGCATCAAACAAGGTTCTAAAGGCTGTTGACATCTAGTGGAAGCCTTTGGAAGTGCAACATGACCAATGTCCCACTATCTTCAATAGGGAATGAGTTGAAAAATGACCAACCTCAGATTTCCCCCTTCCTGGTTGGATTTTTTCTCAGGTTTTTGCCTGCCATATGAGTTCTGTTATAGTCACATACATCATTCAAACAGTTTTAGAAACTTCAGTGTTTTCTATCCAAATATCCAAATAATATGCATATAATAGCAACTGGGACTGAGTAGCAGGCAGTTTACTCTGGGCACCTTATTCATCCAAGCTACTGTGTTGGCAGCAGCCACTCAATGTTAGTGGTGGCTGTTTAACAGTCTGATGGCCTTGAGATAGAAGCTGTTTTTCAGTCTCTCGGTCCCAGCTTTGATGCACACCTGTACTGATCTCGCCTTCTGGATGATAGCGGGGTGAACAGGCAGTGGCTCGGGTGGTTGTTGTCCTTGATGATCTTTATGGCCTTCCTGTGACGTCGGATGGTGTAGGTGTCCTGGAGGGCAGGTAGTTTGCCCCCGGTGATGCGTTGTGCAGACCTCACTACCCTCTGGAGAGCCTTACGGTTGTGGGCGGAGCAGTTGCCGTACCAGGCGGTGATACCGCCCGACAGGATGCTCTCGATTGCATCTGTAGAAGTTTGTGAGTGCTGTTGGTGACAAGCCGAATTTCTTCAGCCTCCTGAGGTTGAAGAGGCGCTGCTGCGCCTTCTTCACGATGCTGTCTGTGTGGGTGGACCAATTCAGTTTGTCTTTGATGTGTACGCCGAGGGAACTTAAAACTTACTACCCTCTCCACTACTATCCCATCGATGTGGATAGGGGGGGTGTTCCCTCTGCTGTTTCCTGAAGTCCACAATCATCTCCTTAGTTTTGTTGACGTTGAGTGTGAGGTTATTTTCCTGACACCACACTCCGAGGGCCCTCACCTCCTCCCTGTAGGCCGTCTCGTCGTTGTTGGTAATCAAGCCTACCACTGTTGTCGTCCGCAAACTTGATGATTGAGTTGGAGGCGTGCGTGGCCACGCAGTCGTGGGTGAACAGGGAGTACAGGATAGGGCTCAGAACGCACCCTTGTGGGGCCCCAGTGTTGAGGATCAGCGGGGTGGAGATGTTGTTACCTACCCTCACCACCTGGGGGCGACCCGTCAGGAAGTCCAGTACCCAGTTGCACAGGGCGGGGTCGAGACCCAGGGTCTCGAGCTTGATGACGAGTTTGGAGGGTACTATGGTGTTAAATGCTGAGCTGTAGTCGATGAACAGCATTCTCACATAGGTATTCCTCTTGTCCAGATGGGTTAGGGCAGTGTGGTTGAGATTGCATCGTCTATGGACCTATTTGGGCGGTAAGCAAATTGGAGTGGGTCTAGGGTGTCAGGTAGGGTGGAGGTGATATGGTCCTTGACTAGTCTCTCAAGGCACTTCATGATGACGGAAGTGAGTGCTACGGGACGGTAGTCGTTTAGCTCAGTTACCTTAGCTTTCTGGGGAACAGGAACAATGGTGGCCCTCTTGAAGCATGTGGGAACAGCAGATTGGGATAAGGATTGATTGAATATGTCCGTAAACACACCAGCCAGCTGGTCTGCGCATGCTCTGAGGGCGCGGCTGGGGATGCCGTCTGGGCCTGCAGCCTTGCGAGGGTTAACACGTTTAAACGTTTTACTCACCTCGGCTGCAGTGAAGGAGAGTCCGCATATTTTGGTTGCGGGCCGTGTCAGTGGCACTGTATAGTCCTCAAAGCGGGCAAAAAAGTTATTTAGTCTGCCTGGGAGCAAGACATCCTGGTCCGTGACTGGGCTGGTTTTCTTTTTGTAATCCGTGATTGACTGTAGACCCTGCCACATACCTCTTGTGTCTGAGCCGTTGAATTGCGATTCTACTTTGTCTCTATACTGACGCTTAGCTTGTTTGATTGCCTTGTGGAGGGAATAGCTACACTGTTTGTATTCGGTCATGTTTCCGGTCACCTTGCCCTGATTAAAAGCAGTGGTTCGCGCTTTCAGTTTCACGCGAATGCTGCCATCAATCCACGGAGGGCGGGGGAGGGCCTTATATGCGTCGCAGAAGTTAGAATAGCAATAATCCAAGGTTTTACCAGCCCTGGTTGCACAATCGATATGCTGATACAATTTAGGGAGTCTTGTTTTCAGATTAGCCTTGTTAAAATCCCTAGCTACAATGAATGCAGCCTCAGGATATGTGGATTCCAGTTTGCAAAGAGTTAAATAAAGTTAGTTCAGAGCCATCGATGTGTCTGCTTGGGGGGGAATATATATGGCTGTGATTATAATCGAAGAGAATTCCCTTGGTAGATAATGCGGTCGACATTTGATTGTGAGGAATTCTAAATCAGGTGAACAGAAGGACTTGAGTTCCTGTATGTTGTTGTGACCACACCACGTCTCGTTCACCATAAAGCATATGCCCCCGCCCCTCTTCTTACCAGAGAAGGGGGCGGCAGGGTAGCCTATAGTGGTTAGAGCGGTGGACTAGTAACCGGAAGGTTGCAAGTTCAAACCCCCGAGCTGACAAAGTACAAATCTGTTGTTCTGCCCCTGAACAAGGCAGTTAACCCACAGTTCCTAGGCCGTCATTGAAAATAAGAATTTGTTCTTAACTGACTTGCCTAGTTAAATAAAGGTAAAAAAAATAAAATAAAAGATGTTTGTTTCTGTCGACACGATGCGTGGAGAAACCAGCTGGCTGCACCGATGGCGTCTCTCGAGTGAGCCATGTTTCCGTGAAGCAAAGAACGTTAGTCTCTGATGTCCCTCTGGAATGCTACCCTTGCTCGGATTTCATCAACCTTGTTGTCAAGAGACTGGAAGTATGCTAGGGAGTGGTGTGCGATGTGCCCGTCTCCGGAGTCTGACCAAAAGACCGCTTTGTTTCCCTCTTTTACGAAGTCGTTGTTTTGGGTCGCCGGCTGGGATCCATTCCGTTGTCCTGGGTGAAAGGCAGAACACCGGATCCGCTTCGCAAAAGTCATATTCTTGGTTGTACTGATGGTGAGTTGACGCTGCTCTTATATTCAGTAGTTCTTCTCGACTGTATGTAATGAAACCTAAGATGACCTGGGGTACCAATGTAAAAAAACAAAAACTGCATAGTTTCCTAGGAACGCGAAGCGAGGCGGCCATCTCTGTTGGTGCCGGAAGTACTGCAGAGGTTGACCGATTTAATCGGCATGGATTAATTAGGGCCAATTTCAAGTTTTCATAACAATCGTTAATCTGCCTTTTTGGATGCCGATTACATTTCAATCCACGAGGAGACTGCGTGGCAGGCTGACCACCTGTTATGCGAGTGAAGCATCAAAAGGACCTTGTGGCTGCGAGGAGCCAAGGTAAGTTGCTAACTAGCATTAAACATATCTTATAAAAAACAATCAATCTTCACACACTTCACTAGTTAACTACACATGGTTGATGATATTACTCAGTTAACTAGCTTGTCCTGCATTGCATATAATCAATGCAGTGGCTGTTAATTTATCATTGAATCACACCCTACTTCCTATGGGTGATTTAACAAAAGCGCATTTGTGAAAAAGCTCAATCGTTTCACAAATGTCCTAACCATAAACATAAATGCCTTTCTTAAAATCTATACACACAAGTATATATTTTTAAACCTGCATATTAAGTTAAAATAAATTTATGTTAGCAGGCAATAATAACTAGGGAAATTGTGTCACTTCTCTTGCGTTCATTGCACTCAGTCACTCAGTATATGCAACAGTTTGGGCCGCCTGGCTCATTGCAAACTGTGAAGACCGTAATTCATTTGCCAGAATTTTACATAATTATGACATAACATTGAAGGTTGTGCAATGTTTAGACTTAGGGTTGCCACCTGTTTGATAAAATACGTAACGGTTCCGTATTTCACTGAAAGAATAAACTTTTTGTTTTCGAAATTATAGTTTCCCGATTTTACCATGTTAATGACCTAAGGCTCATATTTCTGTGTTTATTATAATTAAGTCTATTATTTGATAGAGCAGTCTCGGCTGTGGTAGGCAGCAGCAGGCTCGTAAGCATTCATTCAAACAGCACTTTCCTGCGTTTGCCAGCAGCTCTTAGCAATGCTTGATGCACAGCCCTGATTATGACTTCAAGCCTATCAACTCCTGAGATTAGTCTGGCAATACTAAAGTGCCTATAAGAACATCCAATAGTCAAAGGTATATGAAATACAAATGGTATAGAGAGAAATAGTCCATTATTCCTATAATAACTACAACCTAAAACTTCTTAACTGGGAATATTGAACCACCAGCTTTCATATGTTTTCATGTTCTGAGCAAGGAGCTTAAACTTGAGCTTTTTTACATGGCATATATTGCACTTTTACTTTCTTCTCCAACACTGTGTTTTTGCATTATTTAAACCAAATTGAACATGTTTCATTATTTATTTGAGACTAAATTGATTTTATTCATGTATTATATTAAGTTAAAATATAAGTATTCAATGTTCATTCAGTATTGTTGTAATTGTCATTATTACATGTGTGTATGTGTGTGTGTATGTATGTATATATATATATATATATATATATATATATATATATATATATATATATATATATATATATATATATATATATATATATATATATATATATATATAATATATACAAATTGTCCAATTAATCGGTATCAGCTTTTTTTGGTCCTCCAATAACCGGTATTGGTGTTGAAAAATCATAATCGGTCAACCTCTAAGCATTTCACTGTAAGGTCTACACCTGTTGTATTCGGTGCAAGTGACAAATAACATTTGATTTGAATGCATTTTAAGTTAACAGGTGTGCCTTGTTCATTTGTGGAATTTCTTTTCTTAATGCATTTGAGCCAATCAGTTGTGTTGTGACAAGGTAGGGTTGGTGTACAGAAGGTAGCCCTATTTGGTTAAATACCAAGTCAATATCATGGCAAGAACAGCTCAAATAAGAGAAACGACACTCCATCATTTGTTTAATATAAATGAAGGTCAGTCAATCTGGAAAATTTCAAGAACTTTGAAAGTTTATTCAAGTGCAGTCACAAAAACCATCAGCGCTATGATGAAACTGGCTCTCATGAGGACCGCCACAGGAAAGGAAGACCCAGAGTTACATCTGCTGCAGTGGAGAAGTTGAATTAGAGTTACCATCCTCAGAAATTGCAACCCAAATAAATGCTTCACAGATTTCAAGTAACAGACACATCTCAACATCAACTGTTCAGAGGAGACTGCATGAATCAGGCCTTCATGGTCGTATTGTTGCAAAGAAACCACTACTAAAGGACACCAATAAGAAGAAGTGACTTGCTTGGGCCAAGAAATGAGCAATGGACATTAGACCGGTGGAAACCTGTCCTTCGGTCTGGGGTCCAAATGTTAGATTTTTGGTTCCAACTGCTTTGTCTTTGTGAGATGCAGAGTAGGTGAATGGATGATGTCCACATGTGTGGTTCCCACAGTGAAGCATGGAGGAGGTGGTGTGGGGATGCTTTGCTGGTGACACTCCGTGATATATTTACAATTCAAGGCACACTTAACCAGCATGACTACCACAGCATTCTGCAGTGATACGCCATCCCATCTGGTTTGCACATAGTCCCACTATCATTTGTTTTTCAACAGGACAATGACCCAACACACCTCCAGGCTGCGTAAGGGCTATTTGACCAAGAAGGAGAGTGATGGAGTGCTGCATCAGATGACCTGACCACAATCACCCGACCTCATCCCAATTGAGATGGTTTGGGATGAGTTGGACCACAGAGTGAAGCCAACAAGTGCCCAGCATATATGGTAATTCCTTCAAGGCTGTTGGAAAAGCATTCCATGTGAAGCTGGTTGAGAGAATGCCAAGAGTGTGCAAAGCTTTCATCAAGGCAAAGGGTGGCTACTTTTGAAGAATCTAAAATCAAAAATATATTTTGATTTGCTTAACACTTTTTTTGGTAACGACATGATTCCATATGTGTTATTTCATAGTTTTGATGTCTTCACTATTATACTACATAAAAAATAAAGAAAAACCCTTGAATGAGTAGGTGTGTCCAAACTTTTGACTGGTACTCCACTGTGTCTCTATACTGACGCTTTGCCTGTTTGATTGCCTTACAAACAGCGTAGTTATTCCCTTCGTATTTGACCATATTCCCAGTCAAATCGCCATGGTTAAATGCAGTTTTTCTCGCTTTCAGTTTTGTGTGAATGCTACTATCAGCACAACCGTTCAAAAGTTTGGGGTCGCATATACATTTTTTTGTCCATTAAAATAATGCGCCTCTTCAACCTCAGGAGGCTGTAGAAATTCAGCTTGTCACCAAAAGCACTCTCGAACTTCTACAGATGCACAATTGAGAGCATCCTGTCGGGCTGTGTGTGCCTGGTACGGCAACTGCTCTGCCCACAACCGTAAGGCTCTCCAGAGGGTAGTGAGGTCTGCACAACGCATCACCGGGGGCAAACTACCTGCCCTCCAGGACACCTACACCACCCGATGTCACAGGAAGGCCATAGAGATCATCAAGGACAACAACCACCCGAGCCACTGCCTGTTCACCACGGTATCATCCAGAAGGCGAGGTCAGTACAGGTGCATCAAAGCAGGGACCGAGAGACTGGAAAACAGCTTCTATCTCAAGGCCATCAGACTGTTAAACAGCCACCACTAACATTGAGTGGCTGCTGCCAACATACTGACTCAACTCCAGCCACTTTAATAATGGAAATTGAAGTAAAAAATGTATCACTAGCCACTTTAAACAATGCCACTTAATATAATGTTACCCTACATTACTCATCTCATATGTGTATATACTGTACTCGATACCATCTACTGCATCTTGCCTATGCCGTTTTATACCAACACTCATTCATATATCTTTATGTACATATTATTTCACTTTACACTTGTGTGTGTATAAGGTAGTAGTTGTGGAATAGTTAGGTTAGATTACTCGTTGGTTATTACTGCATTGTCGGAACTAGAAGCACAAGCATTTCGCTACACTCGCAATAACATGTGCTAACCATGTGTATGTGACAAATACAATTTGATTTGACATTGTTAATGTTGTAAATGACTATTGTAGCTGGAAACTGTATTTTTAAATTTAATTTAATGGAATATCTACATATGCGTACAGAGGCCCATTATCAGCAACCTCACTCCTGTGTTCCAATGGCACATAGTGTTAGCTAATCCAATTTTATCATTTTAAAAGGCTAATTGATCATTAGAAAACCCTTTTTGCAATTATGTTAGCACAGCTGAAAACTGTTGTTCTGATTAAAGTAGCAACTAAACTGGCCTTCTTTAGACTAGTTGAGTATCTGGAGCATCAGCATTTGTGGGTTCGATTACAGGCTCAACATGGCTAGAAACAAAGTACTTTTCTTTCGTCAACAGTGAAGAGGCGACTCCGGGATGCTGGCCTTCTAGGCATAGTTGCAAAGAAAAAGCAATATCTGACTGGCCAATAAAAATAATAGATTAAGATTGGCAAATGAACACAGACACTGGACAGAGGAACTCTGCCTAGAAGGCCAGCATCCTGGAGTCGCCTCTTCACTGTTGACTTTGAGACTGGTGTTTTGCAAGTACTATTTATTGAAGCTGCCAGTTGAAGACTTGTGAGGCATCTGTTTCTCAAACTAGACACTAATGTACTTGTCCTCTTGCTCAGTTGTGCAGCGGGGCCTCCCACTCCACTTTCTATTCTGGTTAGAGCAAGTTTGCCCTGTTCTGTGAAGGGAGTAGTACACAATGTTGTACGAGATCTTCAGTTTCTTGGCAATTTCTCGCATGGGAATAGCCTTCATTTCTTAGAACAAGAATAGACTGACGAGTTTCAGAAGAAAGTTCTTTGTTTCTGGCCATTTTGAGCCTAGACTCCACAGAGTCTCTACTTTTATCCAATGTCAAAAACACTATTTCAGATTTTGCTACATAAGATCGATGCGGTCGTTCACATATGGGTAGATGTCTATTGTTCTCCAAACTTGTCCATTTGTTCTGACCTCTGCTGCTAAAAAAATACATTAAACATGTACTAGTTTTTATTTTAGTTGTAGTTTTATAAAAACACGCTACTGTTCAAACATTTTAGAACACCTACTCATTCAATGTTTTTTCTTTATTTGTACTATTGTCTACATTGTAGAATAATAGTGAAGACAGAACTGTTAAATAACACATATGGAATCATGTAGTCACCAAAAAAGTGTTAAACAAAATATATTTTATATTTGAGCTTCTTCAAATAGCCACACTTTGCCTTGATGATTAGCGCCTAGACTGGTGCAAGAAATATGGTGGAAGGAGACTCTCGACCGACCACTGGTGGTTTACCTTCCCCTTTTTAGCTAGCTACCTAGCAGAATTCTTCACTGTTCGCAACTGATACACTACATGACCAAAGGTATTCCATAATCATGGGTTTTAATATGGAGTTTGTCTCCCCTTTGCTGCTATTACAGCCTCCACACTCTTCCGGGAAGGCTTTCGGCTAGATGTTGGAACATTGCAGCGGGGATTATCTTCCATTTAGCCACGAGCAGTGAGTGAGGTCGGCCTACTGTAGTTCGCAGTCGGTGTTCCAATTCACCCCAAAGGTGTTAAATGGGAAAGGGGGGATACCTGGTCAGTTGTAGAACTGAATGCCTTCAACAGAAATGTGTCTTCTGCATTTAAGCCAAACCCTCTGATTACCTTAATCGACATCCAATGGGGTTGAGGTCAGGGCTCTGCATGCCACTCAAGTTTTTCCACATCGATATCAACAAACCATTTCTATATGGACCTCGCTTTGAGGAAGGCCTTTTCCTGTTTCAGCATGACAATGCACGGGGGGTGCATTGTCATGCTGAAACAGGAAAAGGCCTTCCTCAAACTCTTGCCACAAAATTAGAAGCACAGAATCGTCTAGAATGTCATTGTATGCTGTAGCTTTAAGATTTCCTTACACTGGAACTAAGGGGCCCAGCCCAAACCATGAAAAACAGCCCCAGACCATTATTTCTCCTCCAGCAAACTTTACAGTTGGCACTATGCATTCGGGGAGGTAGCTTTCTCCTGGCAACCGCCAGACCAAGATTTCTCTGTCGGACTGCAAGATGATGAAGCGGAATTCACCACTCCAGAGAATGTGTTTCCGCTGCACTACACGCTTCAGTGCTCGGCAGTCCCGTTCTGTGAGCTTGTGTGGCCTACCACTTTGCGCCTGAGTCGTTGTTGCTCCTAGATGTTTCCACTTCACAATAACAGCAATTAAAGTTGACTGAGGCAGCTCTAGTTTGTCAGAAATTTGACAAACTGACTTGTTGGAAAGGTGGCATCCTGTGACGGTGCCACATTGAAAGTCACTGAGTGTCCACATACTTTTATGTATATACACTGCTCAAAAAAATAAAGGGAACACTAAAATAACACATCCTAGATCTGAATGAATGAAATATTCTTATTAAATACTTTTTTCTTTACATAGTTGAATGTGCTGACAACAAAATCACACAAAAATGATCAATGGAAATCAAATTTATCAACCCATGGAGGTCTGGATTTGTAGTGATACTCAAAATGAAAGTGGAAAACCACACTACAGGCTGATCCAACTTTGATGTAATGTCCTTAAAACAAGTCAAAATGAGGCTCCGTAGTGTGTGTGGCCTCCACGTGCCTGTATGACCTCCCTACAACGCCTGGGCATGCTCCTGATGAGGAGGCGGATGGTCTCCTGAGGGATCTCCTCCCACACCTGGACTAAAGCATCCGCCAACTCCTGGACAGTCTGTGGCGCAACAGACTGTCCAGACTGTTGGTGGATGGAGCGAGACATGATGTCCCAGATGTGCTCAATTGGATTCAGGTCTGGGGAACGGGCGGGCCAGTCCTTAGCATCAATGTTTTCCTCTTGCAGGAACTGCTGACACACTCCAGCCACATGAGGTCTAGAATTGTCTTGCATTAGGAGGAACCCAGGGCCAACCGCACCAGCATATGGTCTCACAAGGGGTATGAGGATCTCACCTCGGTACCTAATTGGCAGTCAGGTTACCTCTGGCGAGCACATGGAGGGCTGTGCGGCCCCCCAAAGAAATGCCACCCCACACCATGACTGACCCACTGCCAAACCGGTCATGCTGGAGGATGTTGCAGGCAGCAGAACGTTCTCCACGGCGTCTCCAGACTGTCACGTCTGTCACGTGCTCAGTGTGAACCTGCTTTCATCTGTGAAGAGCACAGGGCGCCAGTGGCGAATTTGCCAATCTTGGTGTTCTCTGGCAAATGCCAAACGTCCTGCACGGTGTTGGGCTGTAAGCACAACCCCCAACTGTGGACGTCGGGCTCCATACCACCCTCATGGAGTCTGTTTCTGACCATTTGAGCAGACACATGCACATTTGTGGCCTGCTGGAGGTCATTTTGCAGGGCTCTGGCAGTGCTCCTCCTGCTCCTCCTTGCACAAAGGCAAAGGTAGCGGTCCTACTGCTGGGTTGTTGCCCTCCTACGGCCTCCTCCACGTCTCCTGATGTACTGGCCTGTCTCCTAGTAGCGCCTCCATGCTCTGGACACTACGCTGACAGACACAGCAAACCTTCTTGCCACAGCTCGCATTGATGTGCCATCCTGGATGAGCTGCACTACCTGAGCCACTTGTGTGGGTTGTAGACTCCGTCTCATGCTACCACTAGAGTGAAAGCACCACCAGCATTCAAAAGTGACCAAAACATCAGCCAGGAAGCATAGGAACTGAGAAGTCTGTGGTTACCACCTGCAGAAGCACTCCTTTATTGGGGGTGTCTGGCTAATTGCCTATAATTTCCACCTGTTGTCTATTCCATTTGCACAACAGCATGTGACATTTATTGTCAATCAGTGTTGCTTCCTAAGTGGACTGTTTGATTTCACAGAAGTGTGATTGACTTGGAGCTACATTGTGTTTAAGTGTTCCCTTTATTTTTTTGAACAGTGTATATAGTGTAGCTAGTGATAGCGATGCACAAGCTAGGGCTATTTAAAACATCATCACCTGGCAGCATTTACCTGCCAGATTCTGAAACTCAAACTCTAAAGAAAGAAAAAAGCTTGAAAACCCTAGTTGATTTTTGCCCAAAGTTTATATATATATTCTTTATGAATATAATTGATACATTTTTGTTTTTAGTTTGTTTTGGAGTTAAAGGTAATAGTTCCACTATAGTTTAAGTTTTTTCAAACAGTTTTGTTAATTATTTTATTTAAGTTTACGAAATTGTTTTTTCATGATCCCTTTTTGTTTTCGTTTACTTTAATCACCTTGCAGGACATTTAATAAAAAATATGTTACATGTTCAGATGTTCCTCCTGAGATTCACTCCAGCCCCCCCAAACTACCTTATTTTACTTTACTTTTTTGTTCAACCTTGGGCTCCCTTGAAGAGAGTTGAGGTAATGGATCATAGGGAAATACCTTGTGCTGACACCAGCTTTGTGACACAGGAGGTGTCATATTAGAATTGAAATAGGGATTGTAACTGGATCAGCAGTGGCAGGGAGCTATATCTGGTAAGATTTAACACATATTAAGCCAAATCACTCTGAAAGATGCGTGTCCATGTAAAGCGTTTGAAGGGCGAGAGAGGACACAGCTTGAGACCAGTGAGAGATGGAGCGAGGGAAGAGGGGATTGCTGACTCGACAGTTAGAAACAATGAAAGCATAAAAATCTAAAGGGCAGGTTACATGCACAGTTTCAAAGGATAAGTACTGTCACAGTCTTTGAAAAAAACAGTTACAATACACACTTTTTCAGAGGCCATTTCAGTTGTGTAAATGTGATGCTATCTCTCTCAAATTCTATTGGTCGCGTACACATATTTGGCAGATGTTATCGCGGGTGTAGGAACATAAGCATTTCGCTATCTCCAACAATGCCTGAAAATACAAAACAATACATGCAAATCCGGAATATATATATATATATATATATATATATATATATACACACACACACACACACACACACACACACACACACACACACACACACACACACACACATCTCATTCCAAAATAATGTTACTTAATATGGAGTTGGTCTCCCCTTTATTGCTATAACAGCCTCCACTCTTCTGGGAATGCTTTCCATGAAATGTTGGAATATTGCTGCATTGATGTTGGGTGATTAGGCCTGGCTCGCAGTCAGCATTCCAATTCATCCCAAAGGTGTTAGATCAGGTTGAAGTCAGGGTTCTGTGCAGGCCTGGCAAGTTCTTCCACACCAATCTCGACATACCATTTCTGTATGGACCACACATCGTTCTCGGGGGAATTGTCATGCTGAAACAGGAAAGGACCTTCCCCAAACTGTTGCCCAAAAAGTTGGAGGCACAGAATCGTCTAGAATGTCATTGTATGCTGTAGCTTTAAGATTTCCCTTCACTGGAACTAAGAGGCCTAGCCCAAAACATGAACAACAGTCCCAGACCATTATTCCTTCTCCACCAAACTTTAAAGTTAGCACTATGCATTCGGGGAGGTAGCTTTCGCCTGGCATCTGCCAGATGGTGAAGTGTGATTAATCACTCCAGAGAATGCCTATCCACTGCTACGGAGTTTAATGTTGGCGGTCTTCACACCACACTTGGCACGCTCAGCCATGGAAACCCATTTTATGAAGCTCCCGAAAAAGTTATTGTGCTGATGTTGCTTCCAGATACAGTTTGGAACTCCGTTGTGAGTATTTCAAACGAGGACAGATGATTTTTACGCGTTACGTGCTTCAGCAATCGCCGGTCCCGTTCTGTGGTATCCACGAGTTCTTCTGACTCTTGGGAAGTAGATAAAGAGCCAAAATCCTGAAGTATCCCTTCAATCTGATAGGCTGAAAGATATTTGTTTTTAAATCTAACTTGGCTGAACACTTAACCAATTTGCCCAAACGTTAAATGCCCTGAAAAATCAGATCCTTGGTTCACACATGAATTGTATGAAAAATTACAGGGAAGAAATTTAGCTTGAGCTAAAGCTAGATTGACTGATACTATGTCTGATTTGCAGTCCTTCAGACATTTAAAAAGTACAGTGCCTTCAAAAAGTATTCACACCCCTTGACTTTTTCCACAATTTGTTGTTACAATTTAAAATGGCTTAAATAGAGATTTGTTTTGTCACTGGCCTATACACAGTACTCTATAATGTCAGTGGATTCATGTTTTTCTACATTTTTACACATGAGTTACAAATGAAAAACTGAAATGTCCTGAGTCGTTAAGTATTGTTATTGTTATGGTAAGCCTAAATTAGTACAGGAGTAAACATTTGCTTAACAAGTCACAAAATAAGTTGCATGGACGGACACACTCTGTGCAATAATGGTGTTTAACATGATTTTTGAATGACTGCCTCATCTCTGTACACCACACATAAACTCAGCAAAAAAGAAACGTCCCTTTTTCAGGACTCTCTTTTCAGGATAATCCAAATAAATCTTAATGAACATGCACCGGTGGAACGGTCGTTAAGACACTAACAGCTTACAGACGGTAGGCAATTAAGGTCACCGTCATGAAAACTTAGGACACTAAAGAGGCCTTTCTACTGACTGGAAAAACACCAAAAGAAAGTCCCTGCTCATCTGCGTGAATGTGCCTTAGGCATGCTGCAAGGAGGCAGACCATGTGTAACAACACCTGCACGGGATCGATACACCCGGTACACACCTGCGGGACAGGTACAGGATGACAATGACAACTGCCCGAGTTACACCACAATCCCTCCATCAGTGCTCAGACTGTCCACGATAGGCTGAGAGAAAAAGTGCTCTTCACTGACAACTTGTGGTTTTGTCTCACCAGGGGTGATGGTCAGATTCGTGTTTATTGTCGAAGGAATGAGCGTTACGCCGAGGCCTGTACTCTGGAGCAGGATCGAGGTGGAGGGTCCTTCATGGTCTGGGGCGGTGTGTCACAGCATCATCGGACTGAGCTTGTTGTCTTTGCAGGCAATCTCAATGCTGTGCGTTACAGGGAAGACGATTCTCCTCCCTCATGTGGTACCCTTCCTGCAGGCTCATGACACTCCAGCATGACAATGCCACCAGCCGTACAGCTCGTTCTGTGCGTGATCTCCTGCAAGACAGGAATGCCAGTGTTCTGCCATGGCCAGCGAAGAGCCTGCATCTCAATCCCATTGAGCATGTCTGGGACCTGCTGGATCGGAGGGTGAGGGCTAGGGCCATTCACCCCCAGAAATGTCCGGGAACTTGCAGGTGCCTTGATGGAAGAGTGGGGTAACATCTCACAGCAAGAACTGGCAAATCTGGTTTTGATTTTGCCCCCCTCCCCCTTTTGTGGGACATATTATTCAATTTATGTTAGTCACATGTCTGTGGAACTTGTTCAGTTTCTCAGTTGTTGAATCTGGTTATGTTCATACAAATATTTAAACATGTTGAGTTTGCGGAAAATAAACGCAGTTGACAGTGAGAGGATTTTTTATTTTTTTTGTTTACAATTATCTGTAAAGTTCCTCAGTTGAACAGTAAATTTCAAACACAGGTTCAACCCCAAATACCAGGAATGTTTTCCAATGCCTCGCAAAGAAGGGCACCTATTGGTAGCTGGGTAAAAAAAAAGAAAAGCAGACATTGAATATCCCTTTGAGCAAGGTGAAGTTATTAATTACACTTTGGATTGTGTATCAGTACACTCAGTCACTACAAAGATACAGGCATCCTTCCTAACTCTATTGCCTACAAGGAAGGAAACCACTCAGGGATTTCACCACGAGGTCAATGGTGACTTTAAAACAGTCACAGAGTTGAATTGCTGTGATAGGTGAAAACTGTGGGGCAAATCTAAGACAACACATTACTGAGTACCACTCCATATTTTCAAGCATAGTGGTGGCTGCATCATGTTATGGTTATGCTTTTAATTGTTAAAGACTGGTGAGTGTTTCAGGATAAAAAAGAAAAAGAATGGAGCTAAGCATAAGAAAAATCCTAGAGGGAAAACCATATAGGGAAAACCAATCTGCTTTCCATCAGACACTGGGAGATGAATTCACCTTTCAGCAGGACAATAACCTAAAACACATGGCCAAATCTACACTGGAGTTGCTTACCAAGAAGACAGTGAATGTTCCTGAGTGGTCTAGTTAGTTTTGACTTAAATCAGCTTGGAAAGGGTTGTCTAGCAATGGTCAACAATCAATTTGACAGTGCTTGAAGAATTTAAAAAAATAATAAAGGACAAATGTTGCACAAACCAGGTGTGCAAAGTAGAGGTTGACCGATTTTATGATTTTTCAGCGCCGATACCGATTTATTGGAGGACCCCAAAAAAAGCCGATACCGATTAATCGGACAATTTTTTTTGCAATATTTTTTTTATTTGTAATAATGACAATTACAACAATACTGAATGAACACTTATTTTAACTTAATACATCAATAAAATCAATTTAGCCTCAAATAAATAATGAAACATGTTCAATTTATTTAAAAAAATGCTAAACACAGTGTTTGAGAAAGTAAAAGTAAAAGTGCAATATGTGCCATGTAAGAAAGCTAACGTTTAAGTACCTTGCTCAGAACATGAGCAAGGTAAGAGGTTTTATGTTGTAGTTAATGAAACGCTATTAGCGCACACCCCGCTAACTAGCTAGCCATTTCACATCGGTTACACCAGCCTCATCTCAGGAGTTGATAGGCTTGAAGTCACAAACAGCGCAATGCTTGAAGAGCTGCTGGCAAAACACACAAGTGCTGTTTGAATTAATGCTTACGAGCATGCTGCTGCCTACCACCTCTGTCAGGCTGCTCTATCAAATCATAGACTTAATTATAACACACAGAAATACGAGCCTTAGGTCATTAATATGGTCAAATACGGAAACTATCATTTCGAAAATAAAACGTTTATTCTTTCAGTGAAATACAGAACCGTTCCGTGTTTTATCTAACGGATGGCATCCCTAAGTCTAAATATTGCTGTTACATTGCACAACCTTCAATGTTATGTCATAATTACGTAATATTCTGGCAAATTAGTTCGCAATGAGGAGGCGGTCCAAACTGTTGCATATACCCTGACTCTGCGTGCAATGAGAAGTGAGAATTTTACCTGGTTAATATTGCCTGCTAAACTTTCTTTTAGCTAAATATGAAGGTTTAAAAATATATACTTCTGTGTATTTTCGCGAATGCGCACCGCATCGATTATATGCAACGCAGGACACGCTAGATAAACTAGTATTATCATCAACCATGTGTAGTTATAACTAGTGATTATGATTGATTGATTTTTATAAGATAAGTTTAATGCTAGCTAGCAACTTACCTTTGCTTCTTACTACATTCGCGTAACAGGCAGGCTCCTCGTGAGGCAGGTGGTTAGAGCATTGGACTAGTTAACCAAGATTGATTGAAGGTTGCAAGATTGAATCCCTGAGCTGACAAGGTACAAATCTGTCGTTCTGCCCCTGAACAAGGCTGTTAACCCACCGTTCCTAGGCCGTCATTGAAAATAAGAATGTGTTCTTAACTGACTTCGTTAAATAAAGTTTTAAAAAATAAATAAAATCGGCGTCCAAAAATACCGATTTCCGATTGTTATGAAAACTTTAAATCGGCCCTAATTAATCGGCCATTCCGATTAATCGGTCGACCTCTAGTACAAAGCACTTAGAGACTTGCCCAGAAAGAATCACAGCTGTACTCGCTGCCAAAGGTGTTCTACAAAGTATTGACTCAGGGTTGTGAATACTTATGTAAATTGTATTTCTGTATTTTATTTTCAACAAATTTACTAACATGTCTAAAAACATGTTTTTACTTTGTCATTATGGGGCATTGTGTGTAGATGGGTGAGAGAAAAAATAGATTTCATAAAGAAAAATGTAGCCTGTTGCACAACAATTTGTGGGATAAGTCAAGGGCTTTGAATATATTCTTTAGGGCACTGTAAATGTCTCTGGTTAGAAAAGTCAACATACTGAGAATAGTGGGAATCCAGCAAACTTCTGGGAAGAAGTCAAATCTAGGGTTGCAAAAACTAGCAACTTTCCCAAAATCCACAGATTTTCCAGAAATCCGGGTTGGAATTTTGGGAAGTTACCCAATGTATTATTATTTTTTAACCCTAGTCAAATCTCTGAAAAGGAACTCTACCCACCCTCATAGGCCCAGCAGGTTATGACAGCCTCTGGTTCCTTAATATACAAAATAGAAATTTGTGGTGCTTTCAATAACCATTTGTGACCTGTTTCAGGAAGCTAGGAGTATGTCGCATGTCACTACTTCACAAGAGAGGCGTTTCAATGTCTTTAAATGTTTTATCAAAATGCGTTTTTTTTGCCAGAAATGCCTTCTGGAACATGTTAGCTTTCATGTGCCTTTTTAATAACAAAATTGTATACAATATGTAAATACAGATACAATTGTGAAATTACTAGCCTAGTTGGTTTGCCCCTGAAAAAGTCATGAACCTACCCGCTAGCCATGATTGACTGAGATAATGGAAGGGCTGGACAATGCCGGGAGATGGGTTTGGATTGGTCTGCCATGTAGTATGGTTCTGTATATAACTGGAGCTGCTCAGTATATACTGACAATCTTTTCTACCGTGCCTTTTTGAAAGATATAACGTCAGCCATTGAGCACTACAAAGGATTTGCTACTTTTCTCAACAACATTGATGCCCTGAATTTAGCAGGCGTTATCTTCAGGTCAGTTGGAAAAAGTTGTGATGGGCTACTTTCTGCACACGCCACGGTCAATGTAAACTGGCGTGACTTGACACAACGCTGGCCAAACAAGATGTAGCTACAAGTTAAATGCGTCCAGTCTGCCGTAAAGCGTTCATCCATGTATACGGATAAGAGTCTAGCTACACTTTCATTCATTATACGTTTCTAATTTTGTCAGTTATTTTCATTGCAAGTTAAATTGTACAGTTAGTGAACAGTAGCTTGCTAGCTAAAGTTACGTTTATGATCTGTGGTAATATTATTTGAATCAGAAATACATTTGCATTGCTACTAATAGCCTAATCTTAGTTAGCTAGCTAACAATGAACCTAGTTGGTCAGCTTTAGGTACCTGCAGATTCATACAACAGCTTTGACAATTGATCAAATATTTTATCTGGACATTTTCTGTTTTTGATATTGCTACTAGGCATATATGCAAGTAACAATTTCACTGTACCGTTTACACCTTCTGTACCCCGTGCATGTGACAAATAAACGCAGATTTTATTTGATATAGTGTGTGGTTAGCAGAGACTGTAATGTGAAGAACAATACCTGCACCAAAGTCAGATTTGATGTAGGCCAAGGACTAGATAAAGTATATTTTTTTACTTGGATGTTTTCATTTTTGTAGGCTACTACTTTTACCACTTTTATTGCTGATAGGTGTAGACAAAGAAGAGCTTTCCAGTAGGTGTACCAAAACATTCAAGGGACATTTTTTTAATATTTTTTTTTTTACAAGTTTATCAACTTTCAAAGCAGAATTACTTTCCCATTGTTCCTCAAATGCAATGTCTGATATACTTTTTCCCATCTCCGAGTCTCTACTTTTATCCCATGTGGGAAAAAAAACACAATTTCAAATTTTGCTACATTTGACCGAATCTTGGTTGGTGGGCCACATTTTGCCTCAGCTGGCCATCTATGTTAAATAATAGTTTCTTGAAATTCTTATAATTCTTGTGGAGGGATACACATGCACTATTTTAATTTCAACCATTTTATACCTATGACTAATAAGTGCCTTGCTAAAAATCTATGTAAAAGAAAATCCACAGGTGCTGATTCTATTGATCCCTTCTTACTGCAGGTCTCTGCCCCACTTTATATTTTTTTTACTTGAGAATTGTTTCTGGTATTACCCCGAAGATCTGGAAAGTTGTACATATCCTCTACCTACACAAAGGAGGAGATCCTTCTGACTTAGATACCTTGGGAATTAGATGGTAGTTACATTATCTTGCCTTTCCAAAGTTTTAGAATCCTTAGCCAATTCTTAGTTAAACTTTTGTAACTTATCATTATATTCTAAATGTGCACTAGTATGGTTTTAGACCTGGACATAGCACTGTATATGCAGGTCTCAATAAAACAAAACAGTTTGTTTTTCCATTCCTTCCACTACAACCATTTATATGGCTGGAGGTTGCCTACTGAAGCCTCTCAGAAACATTTACCAAACTGTTTCATGTTGTGACTAAAATTAACAAAAAAAAGGTTTCTTCTATTCACCATCCAATATCTTGCCACTATGCAATATGAACAATATGCATGCGTTTTCCAACACTATTTTCCATTATAGTGAGCGGCTCTCTTACACTTAATGTCAGCCATCACGTTGTCATTGTAAATAAGAATTTGTTCATAATTGACCTACCTGGTTAAGTGAAACTACAACTAAAGAAATAACCTTGTGGATAATTTACATTGTGACATGTGGGATTGACTCCTGCAGATGTCTTAAATCATCTATTGGGAATTGTGAAACAAATGGTGTGGAATTTTGGGTCCCGAGTGGCGCAGCGGTCTAAGGCACTGCATCTCAGTGCTAGAGGCGTCACTACAGACCCTGGTTAAATCCTGGGCTGTATCACATCCGGACGTGATTGGGATTCCCATAGGGCGGAGCACAATTGGCCCAGCGTCGTCAAGGTTAGGGTTTGGCTGGGCCAGGCTGTCATTGTAAATAAGAATTTGTTCTTAACTGACTTGCCTAGTTAACTAAAGGTTAAATAAATGGTAACTCAGCAGGACATTAGACTGTTCCGAAATGAAGTTTCCCCTAGGTACATACAGTTGAAGTCGGAAGTTTATACATACACTTACATTGGAGTCATTAAAACTTGTTTTTCAACCACTCCACAAATTTAACAAACTATAGTTTTGGCAAGTCGGTTAGGACATCTACTTTGTGCATGACACAAGTAATTTTTCCAACTATTGTTCAGACAGATTATTTCACTTATAATTCACTGTATCACAATTCTAGTGGGTCAGAAGTTTACATACACCAAGTTGACTCTCTTTAAACAGCTTGGATAATTCCAGAAAATGATGTCATGGCTTTAGAAGCTTCTGATAGGCAAATTTTCATAATTTGAGTTAGTTGGAGGTGTACCTGTGGATGTATTCCAAGGCCTACCTTCAAACTCAGTGCATCCTTGCTTGACATCATGGGAAAATCAAAAGATATCAGCCAAGACATCAGAAAAAAAATTGTAGACCTCAACAAGTCTGATTCATCCTTGGGAGCAATTTCCAAATGCCTGAAGTTGTTCATGTTCATCTGTACAAACAATAGTACGCAAGTATAAACACCATGGGACCACGCAGCCATCATACCGCTCAGGAAGGAGAAGCATTCTGTCTCCTAGAGATTAAAGTGCTTTGGTGTGAATAGTGCAAGTCAATCCCAGAACAACAGCAAAGAACCTTGTGAAGATGCTGGAGAAAACAGGTACAAAAGTATCTATATCCACAGGAAAATGAGTCCTATGTCAACATAAGGCCGCTCAGCAAGGATGAAGCCGCTGCTCCAAAACCGACATAGAAAGGGACTGGTACACTTCACAAAATAGATGGCATCATGAGGGAAAAAAATTATGTCGATATATGGAAGCAACATCTCAAGACATCAGTTTTAAGTTAAAGCTTGGTCGCAAATGGGTCTTCCAAAGGGAAAATGACCACAAGTATACTTCCGAAGTTGTGGCAAAATGGCTTAAGGACAACAAAGTCAAGGTATTGGAGTGGCCATCACAAAGCCCTGACCTCAATCCTATAATGGGCAGAACTGAAAAAGTGTGTGCTAGCAAGGAGGCCAACAATCCTGACTCCGCTACACCAGCTCTGTCAGGAGGGATGGTGAAATATTCAACCAACTTATTGTGGGAAGTTTGTGGAAGGCTACCCGAGATGTTTGACCCAAGTTTAACAAATTTAAAGGCAATGCTACCAAATACTATACACTACTATTGAATGTATGTAAACTTCTGACCCACTGGGATTGTGATGAAAGAATTAAAAGCTGAAATAAATCATTCTCTCTACCATTATTCTGACATTTCACATTTTTAAAATAAAGTGGTGATCCTTACTGACCTAAAACAGGGAATTTTTACTTGGATTAAATGTCAGGATTTGTGAAAAACTGAGTTTAAATGTAATTGGCTAATGTGTATGTAAACTTCCGACTTCAACTGTATCTAGGATCAGTTCGCCCTCACCAATCCTAACTTTAACCATTACTGGGGAAAATGCTGAACTGACCCAAGATCGGAATCTAGGGGCAACTTAACTTTGGAGATCTGAAAACATTGGACACTAGCCCTTTAAATGTCCACCCACATTGTATGTTGGATTCAGTCTTTTACGATTATTACATGTCACACTGCGACGTGACCAAATTAAAATCTTGATCAACCTTGCCAGATTATACAATATTTGCTTAATTTTTGTCGTCACATTCTGTGATTGGCTTGCAAGACGTCGTCAGCCAACGTAGGCTAGGTCAACAGGGTGTATCAAGCATGGGCGTAAAAAAGGCATTGCGTCACTGACAGCCGTGTTCCTATTGGTTAGTCATTGGGATCAGCTCGTAACTTCTGCCACACTTACACGATAAAGGCAAAACAATTGTGACACTGCCAGATCTTTTTTTCGAAGCCTACGACCCTACATAGTTGACCTAGCTCATTCAGTGTGACATGGTTTAAGACGTCCGACAATCGTTTACGACCTAAGAATTGGCCCACGACGTGGATATTTTGTCTGGGACGGGCCTTAAGGTGCAAAGTTCTCTCTGTCCTCTGTGGCAATGAGACAAACTGCAGACAAGGGTGGGGGGAAAACAACCCAAACCAACAAAGTTGTGAGTTGTGCTGATAAATGTCCAGTTCTTTCACATAAGTGCAGGTGGAGGAGTAGTGTGAAGTTGCCCCTAGACGCAGATTTTGGGTTAGTTTATAATTTCCACAGTAATGGTTAAGGATAGGATTGTGGGAAGGAAAGCTGAATCACCCAAGGGCACAGATGGTGGAAAGGTGATGAGGACGGGAAGCCACTTCTGATTGATTGTCGATAGACACACTGAAAGAGCAACCAAGCTGTCTTCTGTCATCTCAATTCATATTTCCATGATTCCTTGCACCCTATCTACTCGTCTCCTTTTCAACCGTATTGGAGATGGTCCAAGGTCCTTTCCAAGGACATTCTTTTCCAATGTCTTTTTAGAAGAATGTCCTTTCCAAGGACATTCTTTTCCAATGTCTTTTTAGAAGAAGCTGAGGAGAGCGGATGCAATGAATCAAGGAAGGATGACTGGAGAAAGAGCCTTTGACTGAACAAGTATCACGTTTCAGGTATAACCCAGATGCAGACAGTGTTGAAGAAACAAAGTTTATTTCTAATACAGGGGCAGGCAAATGACAGGTCAAAGGTAGGCAGGGGTCAATAATCCAGAGAGGACGCAAAAGGTACAGAACGGCAGGCAGGCTCAGGGTCAGGGCAGGCAGGGGTCAATAAATCCAGTTAGGTGGAGCAAGGTACAGAACGGCAGGCAGGGTCAGGGCAGGCAGGGGTCAATAATCCAGTTAGGTGGGGTAAGGTACAGAACGGCAGGCAGGCTCAGGGTCAGGGCAGGCAGGGGTCAATAATCCAGAGAGGGTCAAAGGGTCCAGAACGGCAGGCAGGCTCAGGGTCAGGGCAGGCAGGGGTCAATAATCCAGAGGGGGTCAAAGGGTCCAGAACGGCAGGCAGGCTCAGGGTCAGGGCAGGCAGGGGTCAATAATCCAGTGAGGTGGGGCAAGGTACAGAATGGCAGGCAGTCTCAGGGTCAGTGTCAGGGCAGGCAGAACGGTCAAAACCGGGAAGGACTAGAAAACAGAAGCAACAAACAGACAAGAGCAAAACGAACTGGCAACAGACATAGAACACCGGTATAAATACACGGGATATTGGGGAAGATGGCCGACACCTGGAGGGGGGTGGAGACAATTGCCTTCAGACATTAGGTAGCCACGCTTGCCTCGCTTCAGTGGCATTGAGAGTTTGGAGCTGTGGGGATCTGAGCATATGCAGAATTTTTGACATTTCCCAGCCCACAGGTTGGTGAATAATTGAGCAGAGCCTTCACCTCTGAGACTGTCTCTACTATATAAGCAACACTCCCTCCCTCCATCTCATTCTCTCTCTCTGTCCCTCAATCCATCTCTTCTCTCTGACTCTATCCATCTGCACAGTTCTCATTGTTTGTATTTTTTGCTCTTTCTCCTCTTGCTCTTTTTCTGTCTCTCTCTCTTCTCAGTGCCAGCACTCGAAAGGCCATTTTTCCTATCTCTCTTTTTTCATCCTGTCTTAGTGTCTTTTCATGTGACTTTTCAGCCTCCAGCCTTTCAACGTGGGCCTCTATATCCCTCTGAGTCTCTTTTTCTTATAGTAGCTTTGTATAATGTTTCTGTATATCTGACACCCTCTCTCATTGTCTCCAATGGTTTATACCACCACTCTTAAGAGCCACATTCTTTCTGTATCTGCTTCTTTTTCTCTTTGTTCTGCCACCAGCAGTCAGACTCATTTCTCTTTCTGTCCTCTCCTACTCCCTCCTATCCCCCTTTTCTGTCACCAGCTCGTTTGCTCCCCCTACCTTTCTCTCACCCCGTCCTCTCTTCAACTGGTCCTGACACCAGCACTCCTAGTGCATCATTTTGACCCCCACTCTGTCATTATTATTCTCTCCTTCTCCCCCCCCCCCCCCCCCCATTGCCACTGGTCTTCTCTTATTACCATGTGCAGATGGTAAGGTCTGCAGTTATTCAGACATTTTTTTTGTGCCTTGTGTCTTCAGCATCGTGGGCTAAGCAAGTGTTTTCTTGTTGAGCATTACACCTGATACAGTGTGACTGGCTGTAAATTAGCTGAGAGATGAACCCACCTCAATGCGCACACACATTTTTGTTGTAGGAGCATCTTTGGCTCTGAAATGAATGTTCGTATATCTCGAACTAGCATGCTGAGCGAGCAGCAAAGCATCTCACACTGCAGTCCTTCCGCTTGAAAACACACCCCTTTCAAACTCTTGTTGAAACTGTGCAACCGCTTCTACCAAGCGTCAGCAAGGTTACCTCCTTTTGCAAACTTTGCTGTGACTATAGCTCTTTTTTTATTGTTACAACATTAGCAGTGGCAACTGGCAGCATCATGTTGTCTTATATAAGGAATGCTTGAATCATCAAAACTAATTGGCGAGATCTTTTGAACAGATTAATCGTGGTGTATTATGAACCCAGACACTCACAGCAGTTGGTCTCTTTTGTTGTATAACCCAGGCATGACTCTGCAAATATCACAACGCAATAGGGTCACTCTTTAAATGACTTTTAGCTTATAAAGGCTTCATAATGCTTTCATAAGCAGTAAATAAATGTAAAGTTTCTAGAACCGTATGTCCTGCTTTATAAACGGTTCATAAATGTGCCATAATCACCAATGTCAAATGTGACATAACCCACCATGTCGAATATGATATAAACGTGCTTTATAAAGGGTGACATGTTGGGTCGAAGGTTTGCAATACGCTCTGAAGTGAAAAGTGAGTTGTATTACACCTAGTCTTGTTCCCAGTCAGTTTAGCCCAAATGTGGACCAACGCACCAAACTTGGCCTTCATTAGTTAGGGTTAGGTTTAAAATCACATTTTAAGAAGAGAAATTGTAGAAATGGGCAGGGTTTAGCCTTTTTTACAGTTATCTAGTGACCCTGACACACATTTTTCTCAGTAAGGTCACACACACAATTCTATGGTCACTCCCATTAAGGCCAATTTGGAATAGTTGCTATAAGCCTGGGATATTGTATGTGATGTGTATGCAATAACCTGGGGACAACATTACACCCAGAAACACTTACCTTGATGAAAGTTAATTGAAATGGACTTCCTTCTGGAACCAAGTTACATGTTCCTCATTATACAAACACACACGCAACAAAAATTAGCCTACCATGCGGTGTTTGGTTGTTCAGGTCTTTGACATATTCAACCGTTGAAAGATCAGCCACAAAATGTTAGCCCCATTGTAACAGAATGTAACCCCTGGTCTCCATGGTGCGGTAGTCTCAGGTTGGACTACTCCAAAACATCTTGGTTCTGACACACACACACATACAGAATGTAACCCCTGGTCTACAACATGGGAACAGAAGAGGAATACCTGGTGCGGTAGTCTCACGTTGGACTACTGTGGATCATGAGAACCTTCATGAATCAGCAAAACGTTAATAACCTATTTATTGACACTTTATGTAATGTCCTGTATAGAGGTCGACCGATTTATGTTTTTTCAACACCGATACCGATACCAATTTTATTGGAGGACCAAAAAAAGCCGATACCGATTATTCAGTCCTTTAAAAAAAAAAATGGTGATGTGTTTTATCATATCTATCTATCTATCTATCGTAATAATGACAATTACAACAATACTGAATGAACACTAACTTAATACATTAATAAAATCAATTTAGTCTCAAATAAATAGTGAAACATGTTCAATTTAAATAATGCAAAAACAAAGTGTTGGAGAAGAAAGTAAAAGTGTAATATGTGCCATGTAAAAAAGCTAACATTTAAGTTTCTTGCACAGACCATGAGAACATATGAATGCTGGTGGTTCAATATTCCCAGTTAAGAAGTTTTAGGTTGTAGTTATTATAGGAATTATGACGTGTCAACTATTTCTCTCTCTACCATTTGTATTTCATATACCTTTGACTATTGGATGTTCTAATAGGCACTTTAGTATTGCCAGCCTAATCTCAGGAGTTGATGGGCTAGAGCTGTGATTCAAGCATCACACAGCTGTGATTCAAGCATTGCTAAGAGCTGCTGGCAAAGCACAGTAAAAGTGCTGTTTGAATAAATGCGTATAAGCCTGCTACTGCCTACCACCACTGAGACTGCTCTATCAAATATCAAATCATAGACTTAATTATAATATAATAAACACAGAAATACAAGCCTTTGGTCATTAATATGTTCAAATCCGGAAACTGTCATTTCAAAAACAAAACGTTTATTCTTTCAGTGAAATGCGGAACTGTTCCGTATTTTATCGAACGGGTGGCAACCCTAACATGCTGACCAGACCGGACATGTCGCATGTGCGAGCGTCGCAAAATAAAGTTAGAAATCCATGTTATTCAATTATTGCACCCACACTGCTCGCGCGCGCCAACAAGCGTCTGCGACGCCAAGGGCTAAAATAGAAGTGATTCCTATTTCTGACGCAGATCGCGCTGAAAGTCCTGCCTCTCCCATCTCCTCATTGGTTTATAGAAGCAGGTACCCACGTGCCATCTCCTCATTGGTTATACCCATGTGGGTGATTTGAAAGACTAACTTTGTTGCCGGTGATCGTGGTAATACAATGAAAGTTTAAATGCGATCACCATATAAGTTCAAAGATGAAAAAGCCTGGAAGGAGGAGAGATGACTAGAAACGATTCGGTTGGCCATTTTATGTGTGGATTAATTGTCGGAGTAGAGGTCCTTGTGCATTTCAGGTAAAATAACAACTCAATGTTTATATCCGAGGACAAATTAGCTAGCAAATTCAAGCTAGCTAAATAGGACAAATTAACGTTAGCTAGCAAGTGCAAGCTAACTAGCTAAATTGCCATGCATGTTTAATGCTTTTCTACCTGTCCCCAAATTTAATGTAATTGGTTCATTGTTTTGATATTTTAGGAGAATAACACACAATAGATCTGGTTTAGATAAAACTGTTTTTTTTCATTGTATTTTCTTTTTATTGTTGTATCATCTTTAAAATGAACAAGATAAAACAAACATTCAGATAGGATGATGGGGACAATTTCAGTGAAAAATATAAGAGGGCAACAGTACTTGTGAATGATAATGATAAGAATGATAACTTCCAAAATGAGTGTGCTACATTACATTTATCATGAAGTCACCCAGGTGTCCCACACAAGTAGCCCAAATGTACCCAAGTGGCCAAATTGGTGAAGGTATACATTTTGAAACCAAAAACTATATACAAAATGCCAAAATGGTATTCTAACACAACCCCCCCAAAAATGGAGAAAAAAATATGGGGAAAAAAATATGAAGAAAAAAATATATACATTTACAAAATAACATGGGTAACTATTTACACACTTTCAATATTTGGAAGACCCTCAGTCCTCTATCAAATCAAATGTATTTATATAGCCCTTTGTACATCAGCTAATATCTCAAAGTGCTGTACAGAAACCCAGCCTAAAACCCCAAACAGCAAGCAATGCAGGTGTAGAAGCACGGTGGCTAGGAAAAACTCCTTAGAAAGGCCAAAACCTAGGACGAAACCTAGAGAGGAACCAGGCTATGAGGGGTGGCCAGTCCTCTACTGGCTGTGCCGGGTGAAGATTATAACTGAACATGGTCACGATTTTCAAACGTTCATAGATGACCAGCAGGGTCAAATAATAATAATCACAGTAGGTGTAGAGGATGCAACAGGACAGCACCTCAAGAGTAAATATGAACAGTTTAGGGTTCCATACCCACAGGCAGAACAGTTGAAACTGGAACAGCAGCAAGGCCAGGTGGACTGTGGACAGCAAGGAGTCATCATGCCAGGTAGTCCTGACGCATGGTTCTAGGGCTCAGGTCCTCCGAGAGAGAGAAAGAGAGAATTAGAGAGAGCATACTTAAAATCACACAGGACACCGGATAAGACAGAAGAAGTACCCCAGATATAACAAACTGACCCTAGGCCCCGACACAAACTACTGCAGCATAAATACTGGAGGCTGAGACAGGAGAGGTCAGGAGACACTGTGGCCCCATCCGATGAGACCCCCGGACAGGGCCAAACAGGAAGGATATAACATCACCCACCCCTCAACAGCCTCAAATAGGCTATTTCATTTCACAAATAATATTTTATATTATTAATTTCAAACAATGGCATTAGCATGAGAAGAACTTACCAGTCCAAAACGGTGACATTGTTCCTCTTCTGCAGGCATGTTACAGATTATACACAGTGGCTACAACGGTGTCCTTTCTGTTCAAAAAATATTCCTCCACTTGGGAATTGCTAAATGAATCTTCCTACAACAATCTCTGTCTAACTTTTCTGATCAATTTCTTCAAAAATTCTGTATATCTACTTAGATGTAGCTTTCCCTGACTTATTCGCCATACTGATTGATATATAAACAGCTGAATCTGCGCGTTTACCAAAACAACGCTGTGCGTAAAATGCGTAGCTCCTTCCGGAATAAAACTTCAATAGCGAATGACTATCTTTACGCGGGAGTTTACGGCATGGGTTGGTCTTCCAACACACAACCATTGCGTATTGCCGCTTACCTCAGCTCATTGGCTATCTACCCAGCTAGATTTCAAGACGATCAGTGGTCATTGGGTTAAAATACAGTCAATCAACGAAACAGTGGTCAGATCATTGGTGCACAGTGATGTCATTACTTGTTGTCTTCAAATCGGTTTCTTTCAGTCAATACGTCCCGCGAAATGGCCCATCAGGTTTGGTTGTGTTATCAACAAACCAGTTGATTGCAATGAAACCAAACATGACTGGAAAAGTCATGTTCTGTGTGGGTTTATTTACCTGGAATGTGTCGTCAAATGGAATGAGACGGAATTCACGACACAAGCGGTTCACAAAATGTTTCGTGTTAGGCTATAAAAACGTATTTGATCAAACAAAAGAGCATTGGGATTGCAAACAGACGAAGATCGTCAAAGGAAAACTATTTATTTTAATGCAGTATCTGATTTTGTTACGCCTGTACTGGTTGAAATTGTTGTTTTTTATGGGGCTCTATCCTCAGATAATCGCATCGTATTTTTTCACAGTAAATCCTTTTTTAAAATCTGACAACGCAGTTGGATTAGCAAGATTCTAGGCTTTCGATACATGTGAGACACTTGTATTTTCATGAATGTTTAATATGACTATTTATCACCGTATGTTGTGGAATTTCAGCCCGCTACCGTGTTCCGTGCTCAGAGAGGTTAACTAAATATGGTTTAAAATATATACTTCTGTGTATAGATTTTATGGAAGACATTGATGTTTATGGTTAGGTACATTCGTGCCTAAAAATGTGCTTTTGTTAAATCATCCCCCGTTTGGCGACGTAGCCTGTGATTCGATGATAAATTAACAGCCACTGCATTGATTATATGCAACGCAGGACAAGCTAGTTAACCTAGTAATATCATCAACCAAATAATATCAGCATCCAAAAATGTTGATTACCGATTATTATGAAAACTTGAAATCTGCCCCAATTAATCGGTCCACCTCTAGTCCTGTAATAGTTAGTTTGAACTGAAACCCATTCGGTCATTCATAGAGTCTTTAATGATGTGTTATCTCATGAATCTGTTGTCCTTAAGGGCTAAAACAGAAGTCAGTTCTATTTGTGACGCTGATCAAGCTGCAAGTCCTTCCTCAACCATCTCCTTATTTGGTTAAAAGAAGCAGATACCCACATGTCATCTCCTCATTGGTTATACCCACGTGTGTGACTGTAAGACGATCGGAGGTCCGTGGTGGTAATAGTGTGAGCAATGTGAGCAAATGAGGTGAGAAGGGAGGTAAAGGCAAAAAAAAGGCCATGGTGGCGAAGTAAATACAATATAGCAAGTAAAACACTGGAATGGTAGATTTGCAGTGGAAGAATGTGGAAAGTAGAAATAGAAATACTGGGGGGAAATACTTGTTTGTGCTAAATTATAGATGGGCTATGTACAGGTGCAGTAATCTGTGAGCTGCTCTGACAGCAGGTGCTTAAAGCTAGTGAGGGAGATGTGTTTCCAGTTTCAGAGATTTTTGTAGTTCGTTCCAGTCATTGGCAGCAGAGAACTGGAAGGAGAGGCGGCCAAAGGAGGAATTGGTTTTGGGGGTGACCAGAGAGATATACCTGCTGGAGCGCATGCTACAGGTGGGTGCTGCTATGGTGACCAGCGAGCTGAGATAAGGGGGGACTTTACCTAGCAGGATCTCGGATGATAGACTGCACGGATGATAGACTGCATCCAATTTATTGAGTAGGGTATTGGAGGCTATTTTGAAAATGACATCGCCGAAGTCGAGTATCGGTAGGATGGTCAGTTTTACGAGGGTATGTTTGGCGCATGAGTGAAGGATGCTTTGTTGCGAAATAGGAAGCCAATTCTAGATTTAACTTTGGATTGGAGATGTTTGATGTGAGTCTGGAAGGAGAGTTTACAGTCTAACCAGACACCTAGGTATTTGTAGTTGTCCACATATTCTAAGTCAGAACCGTGATGCTGGACGGGCAGGCAGCGATCGGTTGAAGAGCATACATTTGGTTTTACTTGTATTTAAGAGCAGTTGGAGGCCACGGAAGGAGTGTTGTATGGCATTGAAGCTCATCTGGAGGGTTGTTAACACAGTGTCCAAAGAAGGGCCAGAAGTATACAGAATGGTGTCGTCTGCTTAGAGGTGGATCACTCGCCAGCAGCAAGAGCGACATCATTGATGTATACAGAGAAGAGAGTCGGACCAATAATTGAACCCTGTGGCACTCATATAGCATCTCTTACTGCGAGACATTTTTTCAAGTGTTGGGGGCAGTTTTCTCTATATGTATGACGGAAAAACTGACGGAAAAATCACAAGTGTTTAGACAGTCATATAATGCTAATGATCCATAAAGAATAAAAAAATCCACTCTGCACCAATGTACGTCTACGTATGGGTTGTATAAGTTGCATATACATATTCCCAGTATTACTTTATCAAATCTCTAGTAATCGATTATACGCACATACAATTTCTCATTTTTCCCACATCTTAAGAGTCCGTGCATAACGTAGAAAATCTTAGGTACTCACATCAACCAATCCATTTACTTTTTCAACGATTCTCCATCGGAAGCCAAAATCATTAGGGCAGCGTCAGGGAAACTATGGGAATAATTATCCTGTGGTTAGGTCCTGAGAACGCAACTTTTGATACCAGCAATGAATCCACTATTAAAGGACACCAATCAGAAGAAGAGACTTGCTTGGGGCAAGAAACATGCGCAATGGACATTAGACCAGTGGAAATGTGTCCTTTGGTCTGATGAGTCCAAATGTGAGATTTTTGGTTCCAACTGCCGTGTCTTTGTGAGACGCAGAGTAGGTGAACGGATGATCTCCGCATGTGTGATTCCCACTGTACATCGAATATATAATCATCACATGTGCGATAACTGCGCTACAGAAAACCCACTAACCAAACAACTATGCAGGGCATGAGCACTGAATTAAAGAACAAATACACAAAGTAAATAGAAGCTTCTTGGATTTTTCAGACTTCAAAAGTCATCCCCTGATGTGGTTTATGCATTGCTGTGAACACAGAAAATCAGATGTTTTTCTATTAAGAAAGTGTGGAAACATTGGGGAAATCTGAAACCTGGAAAAACATAACTGAGAAAATGGAATTTAGGGAAAAAAACAAAAGTAGGTAAAAATATTTTTTTTAAAGGCCTCACAAGTTTTTTGCAGTGCATGAATGCACTTTCGAGAGTGTCATCCTGCAGAACAGCATTTTGTGGAAAGTTGAGGTCAGGTCCAATATTTACACCCAAGAGGGAATGTTTTAGAGTATGGTTCTAGAAATGTTTTAGAGTAATATATCAAATTTAGCCAACACTTTTATCCAAAGCGACTTAGTCATGCGTGAGTACATTTTTAAGTACGGGTGGTCCCGGGAATGGAACCCACTATCCTGGTGTTGCAATGCTCTACCAAGATGCATGACAGGGTTGCAAAACAATGTTCCCTCAAAAAATAATTGGGCACTGAGCAGATTTCTGGTCTGAAAACTTGAAAATTCTGTGCAACTTCCAGTGCACGTTTATTCTGAAAACCCACTTTAAGTTAGCCTACTTGACCACTGTTAAAACTATCATAATCATAATGTAGGCCTACCAGGGTGGCCTACCATCACAAACAATGGATACATTGTTCTATCATTCAGCCTACAGCAGCAGCCAATGTGTGGTGGTCGATGTAGACCTACATTCCATGAGACTTTTGAAAAAAAGGAGGTGACGTAAAATGTTGTTGTTTGATGCAAGATACCACTTAACAACATGAAATGTATCATTATTCCCATACCATTGTTACAGAGAATCAGACTAATCATGCTACCCTCTGCCTATTGTCTACTTAGCTTATTCAAACACTGGCCCTTTAAGATAAAAAAAAAGCTTTTTACCTGTCTCAGTTTTCAAAGATGGCTAGTAATGCACACCTTTTGTGCTCTTGTAGGAAGCAGTCACTCCCCCATTGCTGACTACAAATGATCTAGTACTGGGTTAGTAACTCACTAGCTAGCAAAGAATATGAACAAATGTGCACACATTGCTACATGTAGCTCTCTCTTTGATCTCAAAACAAGCGCATCTACTCATGACCGCTCACGCTGTAAACACAGTCCAGTTCAAATGGAATAGAATAGATCGATATATGGTAATGGTCGATTTGCATATAGGCCACTGGAGCTCTGATTGGTTATAACGCACCGCTCTGTGTATAGTATGGGCCCGAGTCGTGCCTGTCGATTCAATAGAATCATACTCCGATGCGTTCTGCCTAAAACAACATCTCTTGCATAGTTATTAGTTTTGCATACTAAAAGTCTTGCATACTTCGTTTTGTTTTGGTATGTTGCATTGAAAGCAGCTAATATTGCATTGATTTGATCACAATTTCAACAGTAAAGGGAAACATTGATAGTGTCGACTATCACGGAAAACTAGAAATTTGAGTGAAGTTAAATCTTGTGGTTCTCTGCGCGGGCTGATATTTACGTGCAGCTTAGAGGGAACATTGGCTGTAAATGCTTTGTAAAGCCTCAATTTGATATGATTTATAATGCTTTTTATTAAGCAGTGCTTATGTCACCCTTTTAAGAAGCACAGGTTTGTCATATTTGACATAGTGGGTTATGTCACAGTTATGCCACATTTATAGACCCTTTATAAAGCATGACATACAGTTATAGATGATTTGTAACATGTATGTAGTGTTTATGAAGGCTTTCTGAAGCCTTTATAAGTGTGGCACGTCATTTAAAGCGGGCCAAAGATGGTCTAGAGACTGAAGCTGTGATAGTGTATCTGCAAATGGAAAATAAAGATGGAAATGGAAAATACGCTGGCAAAGTAGAGACGGTGAGAGTGTAAGTTGGTTAGCAGTCGGTCTCTTTGAATAAAATATCACAACAAATAGACCAAACACATTGAATTTTCTTATGGAAAATAAACAAAGTAGAGACAGTTGCCTACAAAGGAGACAGTGAGAGTGTAGGAAAAAGTCTTTGTCTCCGATACCTCTCAAGTTCCACTCGCATAGTAGTTTACCCTTTAACCCCTTTCACCGCTTGAAAGCACGCCTCCCCTGAGCTCCCACCGGCATCTGGACCATGGGGTGTTGCCATGGTAACGCCTCCATGCAGAGAGTCCCGCTTCTCTTGCTTCGTCCTCTCTCCCACACATGGGGGTACTGGGAGTAACACTATGTGTGCTCGCTCTGTGTTTGAAGTGTATTTTTTATATGCACTAGGTGTGTTGAACCCAAATGCTCTGTGTGTGTATGCGGTAGAGGTCGACCGATTATGATTTTTCGATACCGATTAATCGGCCGATTTAAAAAATAAATAAAATAATAATAATTTGTCGTAATAAATCCATTTTTTATTTGTAATAACGACAATTACAACAATACTGAATGAACACTTATTTTAACTTAATATAATACACCAATAAAATCAATGTAGCCTCAAGTAAATAATGAAACATGTTCAAATTGGTTTAAATAATGCAAAAACAAAGTGTTGGAGAAGAAAGTAAAAGTGCAATATGTGCTATGTGATGAAGCTAACGTTTCAGTTCCTTGCTCAGAACATGAGAACATATGAAAGCTGGTGGTTCCTTTTAACATGAGTCTTCAATATTCCCAGGTAAGAAGTTTTAGGTTGTAGTTATTATAGGAATTATAGGACTATTTCCCTCTATACCATTTGTATTTCATTAACCTTTGACTATTGGATGTTCTTATAGGCACTTTAGTATAGTCTTGGCCAGGTCGCAATTGTAAATGAGAACTTGTTCTCAACTTGCCTACCTGGTTAAATAAAGGTAAAATAAATAAATAAATAAATAAATTGCCAGTGTAACAGTATAGCTTCCGTCCCTCTCCTCGCTCCTCCCTGGGCTCGAACCAGCAACACAACGACAACAGCCACCCTCGAAGCAGCCTTTCCCATGCAGAGCAAGGGGAACAACTACTAGAAGGCTCAGAGCGAGTGACGTTTGAAACGCTATTAGCGCGCGCTAACTAGCTAGCCATTTCACTTTGGTTACACCAGCCTCATCTCGGGAGTTGATAGGCTTGAAGTCATAAACAGCGCAATGCTTGACGCACAACGAAGAGCTGCTGGCAAAACGCACGAAAGTGCTGTTTGAATGAATGTTTATGCGCCTGCTTCTGCCTACCACCGCTCAGTCAGATACTTAGATACTTGTATGCTCAGTCAGATAATATGCAATGCAGGACACGCTAGATAATATCTAGTAATAACTACACACGGTTGATGATAACTAGTGATTATGATTGATTGATTGTTTTTTATGACAAGTTTAATGCTAGCTAGCAACTTACCTTGGCTTACTGCATTTGATAACAGGCAGACAGACTCCTTGTGGAGTGCAACGAGAGAGAGGCAGGTTGTTATTGCGTTGGAATAGTTAACTGTAAGGTTGCAAGATTGGTTCCCCTGAGCTGACAAGGTGAAAATCTGTCGTTCTGCCCCTGAACGAGGCAGTTAACCCACCAATCCTAGGCCGTCATTGAAAATAAGAATGTGTTCTTAACTGACTTGCCTAGTTAAATAAAGGTATAAAAAAAATCTATTTGAATACATTTACAAAATCGCGCCCAAAAATGAAGTTATGAAAACTTGAAATCGGCCCTAATTAATCGGCCATTCCGATTAATCGGTCGACCTTGTATGCGGCCTACTTTTCTATTCAGATGCTAATTGCCAGTATGGTATTCCCCAGCTAGCACATTCGGTTCTTTGGAAGTTGTGGGAACATACATTTTTTGGTTTCCTATTGGTTCTGGGAACAAAGCCATACGTTTCCTGACCGGTAAAACGGTAAAGAAAAATTAACATTCTGAGAATGGAAGTGAAAATTTCCATAATTCTTGGAACGTACATTTTTAGGTTGCAGGGAGGTCCTGAGAACATTTTACTGTGGTTGACTGAAAGTTTTCCTCTGAGTTTTTATTAACGTTCTGAGAACATAAATGATAGGTTATTTGAAGGTAATTGAATAACGTTCTGAGAACATTCTCTAAATGTTGTGAATGTTTTGAAAGGAATGTAAAGGTGCTTCTACACCTGCATTGCTTGCTGTTTGGGGTTTTAGGCTGGGTTTCTGTACAGCACTTTGAGATATCGGCTGATGTACGAAGGGCTATATAAATACATTTGATTTGATTTGATTTTGAGGTTTTTGAATAACTTCCTTAACTTTCACTAAATGTTTCAATAAAACTTAATAACACTGCTAGCTTAGTTTGGGTTAACTGTTTTGTACTCCAAGCACAGCTATTACACATGGAAATCCATTTGCTTAGGCATAAATTTTTATTGTGGCATGGCATCTGTTCTCTATCAATGAAGTTTGTTTTTACTCATTCTAAGTTGTTGATTTTCATCTATTCAAACAGACCCCATTTCAAAGGAAACAAGCACTTGTTAAGATCAGGTTTTGTTAATTGGTGTGCACGGCCAACACACCTGAACACTCTTAACAAGATGGAGGATAGAGTTGTTGATGCTGAGAACGGAATGTATACATTGTTTGAACTTGCAGAAAACATTATGCTGAAGTATTGAAATTCCCACAGAAGAACATGGTTTCTTAATGTTCCCTGAACTATTTGAGAACATTCTCAATGTCAAACCAGTTGGAGAACGTTCCTAGAACATTACCAAAAATGTATTTAATTGTAACCATGTTTGAACTTTTAGGAAACGTTCTGTTAAAGTAATGAAATAGCAAGAAAATGTTATTTTGTGAAGTTCCTTAAATGTACTGAGTATGTTCTGAAGCCAAGCAACTATCCTGCACCATTCCCAGAACATTGTGGGAAGGATTTATGCAAAATAACCATAGAACAACCACGCCCTCATCAAACTCTAAGAAACATATGGTTCTCGGAATGTTGTGTGCTTGCTGGGTCATGCCAGAACTAAATCAATATATATGTATCTGTATTTTTGTAAGAGGGATAGGCTCATATTGTAGAATAGGATAGTACAAATATACTGGGGCCGATGTCTTTAGAGTGGACACTATACGCATAGTGGCATTACTATAAAATTATGTTTCCTCTGGGACCAAGACTCCATAAAAGAGCACTGTCGAGCACCTATATTTAGAAAAATGTTCTGTGTATGTCCGCATTATGAACTAGACTGAGTGTGTACAGTGTGTGTGTGTGTGTGTGTGATTATACCATGACACAGCCATGTGCAACAAAAATATCACAGTTGCTAGGCAACCGCACCTAAAAACGCTCAATAACCAAAATAGAGTGAAAGGAATGCACAATCCAGCCTCTGCTGGAAGAGTAATAACACCTAGACAACAACTCAAACACACACAGGTAAGCCATTGCAATTGACTTGACACTAAGCAATCCTGTTTGAGGTTTCCTATCGAGGAATTGGCATTAGGACAAATGTTCAGTCATATTAGATAATTAGATATACCCATTTTATTTTTAAGAATATGAGTGGCATGTTCCTCCCACAATGACACATGCGCTGTGGGCAAACTAACCATAACATTCCAAATAGGCTGGAGCTCTGAATATCACACCTCCAAATTAATTTGAGTGCATGTGTCACACTGTTTACTTGAACTCCAAAAGGTTGGATGCAGCACAGGACCTGCAGAGCAGCGTCATTGGAGCAGGTTAGGGATTCAGTGCCTTGTTCAAGTGCACAATGGCAGCAGGTGTCACTTGAGCTTCTGACGCCAGCCGTCAGCCAATGAATCAAATGTATTTTACATTGCTCTTTTTACATCAGCAGTTGTCACAAAGTGTTTTACAGCCTAAAACCCCAGAGAGCAAGAAATGCAGATGCAGAAGTACAATGGCTAGGAGGCAGGAACATAAGAAGAAGAGCGGAACCAGGCTTAGAGGGGTGGCCAGATCCTCTTCTGGCTGTACCGGGTGGATATTTAACCCTTTAAAAGGAAAGGCGGTTGAGGTCATTTTGACAACTAATTTTAAATTAAATTAAACATGAACTTTGGTTGGCATATTTGATCATCTTAACCAATGCTATTTAGTAAAATGATCGTGTGGTTTTCATTATCGGACTTTTAAACACACATTCAAAGATGGTTGAAAACCGGGAAGTGAACGTTAGCTAAACCAAAACTCATTAATCACACATTTTCAGTACTAATTATAAAATTAGAATTGCAAGACTGTAAAATATTGTTGACCTTTTAAAACGTTATTTTGGAATTATGAAATAATTATATATATTTTTTAATAATTTTGGGAATTCTTATAAAATATGCTCTACCAGGCCATTGAGTTGCCCATTTAAAGGAATTCTATTTAGTCAAAGTATAGCCCTGCGCGGGCCTTAATTTTAAGCCCGAGCCCTATCCATGCCCAATTGCTTCTGCCAAATTTATGGCCCAAAATCAGAAACAACTTCCTCCGTTTAGTAAATCCATTAGCTCTCTGTTACTTGTTCGCTCCCTGCGCGCAGCTAGCGTGCTCTACATGCACTCTCATCATGGCAGCTCTGAGTCTGTGTATCCATAGCAATGACCCGGTTTTGGCTGCTCTGCCAGAGATATTAGCGAAAGGAGGAGATTGGAATCCCATTGGGCAATGAATAGAGGAGCGCATAATGCCCCACCCAGCAGACTGTCGACCAATCGCGTTCACGTTCTCATGCTGCTTCACGTGGTTGCTAAGATAATCATCACTAAATCCCTTCTTAAAGTCAGGGTATGAGTCGAAACGTGCCTATTTTCCTCAAGTATGTCATGTCACAATTCCAATTATTACAGATAGAAGGTTAATTATCTCACATCTCTGAAAAGATTTGTAATGTTGTACTTGTTGTTCACAACATTCATGCTAATATTGGATTTTGAGCTAGCGCCAAATTGACTCCCATTCACTCCTTAAAGGAGAGCTCTCCTTGTCCCAGAATCACCCAGAATGCACTGTGTGGCCCATTTTGACATACCTTGAGCAACCTACACAATTGGCATTAATACTATTCCAATGGAGTTTCCCAGATCCAAAAAACTATCTCTGGCTCTGCTCTACGATTGAAGAGACATGAGAGAGCGGTTAGCTGTTAGCTACTTTTGGTTACTCTAAACTGACAAAATTCAAGGAACATAATACTTTTTTTGAAATCTCTCCTGTCTTTTATATTTAACTAGGTTTAAGCACATCTGACACCATGTTATTATCTGAGACAGATATGACTGTACTGTGCAGCAGAACATGAACAAATGGTTAATCTCCAAAATGTTAGTGATCAATTTAGTGATGCCCTACCCTTTAAACTAGTTATTGATGAAAAAACAGGCCCGACCCGGCCCTAACCCGATGTATTCCATCAGGGCCCATCAGGCTCGGCCAGGTAGCAGAGCTTTTAAATGAAATGATGGACAATGGAGAACTATTGTTATGGGATTTTTTTGTCTGTGCAAATAGAAACATATGTTCATGTTCATATCATTATTTCCTGTCTGCAGGTTATCTTCAATATGTTAAACTATATTATGAGCAGATTAACAGTTAACACATGAATTTACATATATTTGACACAGAAATGTATCATATATTATTCATATGATATCAGCCCTCATTAAACTAGGCCTGTCTTCATTATAAGTAACTGAAGTAGAGATAATGTTAATTAATGAATCATATTCTTGAACTTTAAAAATCTGCAAATTCCAACAGAAAATGAGTTTACCCATTATTGGGCAACTGAACCAGCTGGTTGAGATGTTTGCGATGCGTTATCTATCAAATTTGAAGTCATACAAATGAAAAGGATTAATTTATGGCTAAATGCACATAGAGTTTAAAAAAATATTTGTTGGGATATTTATTTATTGGTGTGTCAGTTAAAGGGTTAAGAATTCATATGGCATTAAGGCCAGATCGTAATTCCAGACGTTCAAACGTTCATCGAGGACCAGCAGGGTCAAAAAATAATATCTGTGCTGGCTATTGAGGGTTCAACACCTCAGGAGTCAATATCAGTTGGCTTTTCATAACCAGGCATTCTGAGATTTGAGGTCGAAACAGCAGGTCAGAGAGAGCGAATCAGGTCAGGGGTCTGCAGCAGGCAGGCCAGCAGTCACCCCTGGGTTCTGAACCAGCAACTCTCCGATTACTGGCCCTCCTCTCTCACCTCCTGCCGTCATGTGAATACTTTATATGTGTGTGCGAGTTTGTAGCCTCACCAACGACCTCAATGGCAGCAGTTCAAGGCTCTCTCCCGGAAGCCCTTCCAATCACCCTCACACTGCAGTTTGTGCCAAGGTGGATAATGAGACTGAGTTGGATGACCTTGGGGTAATTACTGATCTCAGAACAGCGGTGGTCTCTGATGTTCCAATATGCTGATTTGGCCCCATTTGCCTTTTGGTTAAAAAAGTTATTGGTAGAATTTTGATGTGGGACGTTCAGGTTTTTAGTTGTAGATTTTTTTCCTATCCAATTTCCATAAAGCGAATATAGATTAGGTTGGTAGTTTTGTATCCACACATGCAACTATGTTTTTCAGTGAAAATCAATACTTTTAAGACCCATGTCTCTGACCCCCCACACATGCGCACACACACAGACATGAATACTGTATTGTCAATTTGACAAATAGTAGCACAAGACAAAGTTGGATGAACAAATATACAACCCATTTGTATGCAACCTCAAGGATGGAAAGCTCTTTACAGGGACAATACTTGAGGAAAATGCGAGAGCAGTGCTTGATACAGGAAGGAGAGCGCAAAGAGTGAACCGGTAGGCACATTTTGACTCCAGAGTTGGCAGGGACAGAGCCATTGGGAGTAGAGATGAACAGAGGCACTGGGTTAGAAGTTATGGAATAAAGGAGAGCTAGGTAGGAACCAGAACAGAGTGGCAAGGTCAGAGACAGAAGCACAGGGGTCAAAAAAGGGGAAGAGAGGGTAAAGAGAGACATTTAGAGAGAAGGTTAAGATTAGAGGATGAAGAGGTTGCGGGGCTGAGAGAGAGAGAGAGAGATAAAAGTATAAAGTAGGGTTGGGTGGTATCCAGATGTTCATACCGTCCTTCTCTCATCCTGGATTTACGTTATAACTGGCTTAGTACACAAGGGGGTGCCAAAAAAACATCTATTACCAGAATGCTAACAAAATTAGCACAAGTTGTAGCTCATTTCCATGGAGGCTGCTAGTTAAATATGCTAACGAGTGCAAACAAATGGGAAAGAGAGGCAATCCAGGTCATGAAGTTATACATACAGTGCCTTCAGATGGTGTTCACACTCCTTTACTTTTTCCACATTTTTGTTGTTGGCCTACACACAATACCCAATAATGTCAAAGTGGAATTATGTTTTTAGAAAGTTTTACAAATGAATAAAAAATGAATATCTGAAATGTCTTGAGTCAAGTATTCAACCCCTCTGTTATGGCAAGCTGAAATAAGATCAGGAGTAAAACAATTCTTAAAACCTCTTCAGGTTTGGACCTTTTTTTTCTCAAATTTTCATCAAGAATGACATACCCAGAAACAGCAGGGGTTAGAACTTTAGAATCAAACAAAACGATGCTACATTTTATCTCTGGGACCCTCAGGATGACAAATCAGAGCAAGATTGCTGAATGTAAGTACATTATTTACCTTGAGGCGAATGTATCTAACTAGTTGCATTTATTCACTGTAATAGCATTTAGATTAACAAGAATTTAAGCTTTCTGCCCATATTAGATATTTCTATGTCCTGGGACATTTTCTTGTTACTTATAACCTCATGCTAATCATATTAGCGCACGTTAGCTCAACTGTCCCGATGGATGGACACCGATCCCAGGTCACATAATGAGTTGAATGGACTCACTCTGTTTGCCATAAGTGATTAACATGATTTTTTAATGACTACCTCATCTCTCTACATCATCTCATCTCTCTACATCATCTCTCTAAATCTCTCTAAAAAAGGGGCAGGTTTTGGTAGGTGGCAAAAAAAGCAGACATTGAATACTTTGTCCTGAATACAAAGTGTACAATGTTTGGGGCAAATCCAATATAACACATACATGAGTACCACTATCCATATTTCCAAGCATAGTGGTGGCTGCATTATTTTATGGGAATGCTTGTAAATTGTTAAGGACTGGGGTGTTTTTCAGAATAAAACAAAACAACAAAAAACTACGGAATGGAGTTTAGCACAGGCAAAATCCTAGAGGAGAACCTGGTTCAGTCTGCTTTCCACCAGGCACTGGGAGAGGAATTCACCTTTCAGCAGGACATTAACCTAAAACACAAGGCCAAATTTACACTGGAGTTGCTTACCAGGAAGACAGTGAATGTTCCTGAGTGGGAGTTAGTTTTGACTTCAATCTACCAGATAATATATGGCAAGACCTGAAAATGGTTGTCTAGCAATGATCAAAAAACAATTTGACAGAGATTGAAGAATTCTGAAAATACTAATGGGCAATTGTTGCACAATCCAGGTGTGCAAAGCTCTTAAGAGACTTACCCAGAAATACTCACAGCTGTAATCGCTGCCAAAGGAGCTTCTATAAAGTATTGATTCAGGTATGTGAACATGTACAGTGGGGCAAAAAAGTAATTAGTCTGCCACCAATTGTGCAAGTTCTCCCACTTAAAAATATGAGAGAGGCCTGTAATTTTCATCATAGGAACACTTCAACTATGACAGACAAAATGAGAAAAAAAATCCAGAAAATCACATTGTAGGATTTGTAATGAATTTATTTGCAAATTATGGTGGAAAATAAGTATTTGCTCAATAACAAAAGTTTATCTCAATACTTTGTTATATACCCTTTGTTGGCAATTGACAGAGGTCAAACGTTTTCTGTAAGTCTTCACAAGGTTTTCACACACTGTTGCTGGTATTTTGGCCCATTCCTCCATGCAGATCTCCACTAGAGCAGTGATGTTTTGGGGCTGTTGCTGAGCAACACAGACTTTCAACTCCCTCCAAAGATTTTCTATGGGGTTGAGATCTGGAGACTGGCTATAGGCCACTCCAGGACCTTGAAATGCTTCTTACGAAGCCACTCCTTCGTTGCCCGGGCGGTGTGTTTGGGATCATTGTCATGCTGAAAGACCCAGCCACGTTTCATCTTCAATGCCCTTGCTGATGGAAGGAGGTTTTCACTCAAAATCTCACGATACATGGCCCCATTCATTCTTTCCTTTACACGGATCAGTCGTCCTGGTCCCTTTGCAGAAAAACAGCCCCAAAGCATGATGTTTCCACCCCCATTTTTCACAGTAGGTATGGTGTTCTTTGGATGCAACTCAGCATTCTTTGTCCTCCAAACACGACGAGTTGAGTTTTTATCAAAAAGTTATATTTTGGTTTCGTCTGACCATATGACATTCTCCCAATCTTCTTCTGGATCATCCAAATGCTCTATAGCAAACTTCAGATGGGCCTGGACATGTACTGGGTTAAGGAGGGGACACGTCTGGCACTGCAGGATTTGAGTCCCTGGCGGTGTAGTGTGTTACTGATGGTAGGCTTTGTTACTTTGGTCCCAGCTCTCTGCAGGTCATTCACTTAGGTCCCCCCGTGTGGTTCTGGGATTTTTGCTCACCGTTCTTGTGATCATTTTGACCCCACGGGGTGAGATCTTGCGTGGAGCCCCAGATCGAGGGAGATTATCCGTGGTCTTGTATGTCTTCCATTTCCTAATATTTGCTCCCACAGTTGATTTCTTCAAACTAAGCTGCTTACCTATTGCAGATTCAGTCTTCCCAGCCTGGTGCAGGTCTACAATTTTGTTTCTGGTGTCCTTTGACAGCTCTTTGGTCTTGGCCATAGTGGAGTTTGGAGTGTGACTTTTTGAGGTTGTGGACAGGTGTCTTTTATACTGATAACAAGTTCAAACAGGTCCCATTAATACAGGTAACAGTTGAGGACAGAGGAGCCTCTTAAAGATGTTGTTACAGGTCTGTGAGAGCCATAAATCTAGCTTGTTGAGACCAAATTCTTATTTTCCACCATAATTTGCAAATAAATTCATAAAAAATCCTACAATGTGATTTTCTGGATTTTGTTTCTCATTTTGTCTGTCATAGTTGAAGTGTACCTATGATGAAAATTACAGGCCTCTCATCTTATTAAGTGGGAGAACTTGCACAATTGGTGGCTGACAATACTTTTTTGCCCCACTGTATATACATTTCAATATATTTGCAAAAATGACAAAAAAACTTGTGTTCACCTTTTCATTATGGGGCATTGTGTGTAGATGATAAACAAATAAATGCAATACATTTTAAAATTTGTCTGTAACGCAACAAAATGTGGAATAAGTCAAGGGGTATGACTACTTTTGGAAGGCACAGTATATACAGCGAACAAAAATATAAACAACATTAAAACAATTTCAATGATGTTTGTGAGTTACAGTTCATATAAGGAAATAAGTCAATTGAAATAAATTCTTAGGACCTCATCTATGGATTTCACATGACTTGGAATACAGATATACAGTGCCTTGCAAAAGTATTCGGCCCCCTTGAACTTTGCGACCTTTTGCCACATTTCAGGCTTCAAACATAAAGATATAAAACTGTATTTTTTTGTGAAGAATCAACAACAAGTGGGACACAATCATGAAGTGGAACGACATTTATTGGATATTTCAAACTTTTTTAACAAATCAAAAACTGAAAAATTGGGCGTGCAAAATTATTCAGCCCCTTTACTTTCAGTGCAGCAAACTCTCTCCAGAAGTTCAGTGAGGATCTCTGAATGATCCAATGTTGACCTAAATGACTAATGATGATAAATATAATCCACCTGTGTGTAATCAAGTCTCCGTATAAATGCACCTGCACTGTGATAGTCTCAGAGGTCAGTTAAAAGCGCAGAGAGCATCATGAAGAACAAGGAACACACCAGGCAGGTCCGAGATACTGTTGTGAAGAAGTTTAAAGCCGGATTTGGATACAAAAAGATTTCCCAAGCTTTAAACATCCCAATGAGCACTGTGCAAGCGATTAATATTGAAATGGAAGGAGTATCAGACCACTGCAAATCTACCAAGACCTGGCCGTCCCTCTAAACTTTCAGCTCATACAAGGAGAAGACTGATCAGAAATGCAGCCAAGAGGCCCATGATCACTCTGGATGAACTGCAGAGATCTACAGCTGAGGTGGGAGACTCTGTCCATAGGACAACAATCAGTAGTATATTGCACAAATCTGGCCTTTATGGAAGAGTGGCAAGAAGAAAGCCATTTCTTAAAGATATCCATAAAAAGTGTTGTTTAAAGTTTGCCCCATCACCTGGGAGACGCACCAAACGTGTGGAAGAAGGTGCTCTGGTCAGATCCCTGTCCCTTCAGCAGGGACAGGGAAGATGGTTAAAATTGATGGGAAGATGGATGGAGCCAAATACAGGACCATTCTGGAAGAAAACCTGATGGAGTCTGCAAAAGACCTGAGACTGGGACGGAGATTTGTCTTCCAACAAGACAATGATCCAAAACATAAAGCAAAATCTACAATGGAATGGTTCAAAAATAAACATATCCAGGTGTTAGAATGGCCAAGTCAAAGAACTGAAAACTGCTGTTCACAAATGCTCTCCATCCAACCTCACTGAGCTCAAGCTGTTTTGCAAGGAGGAATGGGAAAAAATGTCAGTCTCTCGATGTGCAAAACTGATAGAGACATACCCTAAGCGACTTAAAGCTGTAATCGCAGCAAAAGGTGGCGCTACAAAGTATTAACTTAAGGGGGCTGAATAATTTTGCACGGCCAATTTTTCAGTTTTTGATTTGTTAAAAAAGTTTGAAATATCCAATAAATGTCGTTCCACTTCATGATTGTGTCCCACTTGTTGTTGATTCTTCACAAAAAAATACAGTTTTATATCTTTATGTTTGAAGCCTGAAATGTGGCAAAAGGTCGCAAAGTTCAAGGGGGCCGAATACTTTCGCAAGGCACTGTACATTTGTTGGTCACAGATACCTTGAAAAAGGTAGTGACTGGTTTTCTGATTTACTCCCCTATCTGGTGTGACCATTTGCATCATGCAGAGCGACACATCTCCTTCACATAGAGTTGATCAGGCTGTTGATTGTGGCCTGTGGAATGTTGTCCCACTCCTCCTCAATGGCTGTGAGAAGTTGCTGGATATTGGCAGGAACTGGAGCACTCTGTCGTACATGTTGATCTAGAGCATCCCAAACATGCTCAATGGGTGACATGTTTGAGTAAGCAGGCTATGGATGAACTGGGACATTTTCAGCTTCCATGAATTGTGTACAGATCCTTCCGACATGGGGCCGTGCATTATCGTGCTGAAACATGAGGTGATGGTGGCGGATGAATGGCACGATAATGAGCCTCAGGATCTCGTCACGGTATCTCTGTGCATTTAAATTGCCATTGATAAAATGCAATTGTGTTTGTTGTCCGTAGCTTATGCCTGCCCATACCATAACTCCACCTCCACTATGGGGCACTCTGTTCACAATGTTGACATCAGGAAACCGCTTGCCCACACAACACCCTACATGCTATCTGCCCTGTGATAGTCTGAAGAAAGAAGAGTACTGGCTCTGTAGCAGCATTTTTTGCGTTATTTGTAAACTTATTTCGTGCATAATGTTGCTGCTACCGTCTCTTATGACCGAAAAGAGCTTCTGGATATCAGAACAGCGATTACTCACCTCGAACTGGACAAAGAGTTTTTCTTTAACGAGTTGGACATGAAGGATTTACTGCTGATACTGGACCAGGCCCAAATCCCCATCATTCACATGAGGAGGAGATGGAGATATAGGGGAGATAGGTCGGGGTTCCTTGTAAGGATCTGATGGCGAGTGGGTAATCCACCTCTACCATCCATCCTATTAGCCAACGTACACTCATTGGAAAACGGGACATTAAAAACTGTAATATCTTATGTTTCACCAAGTCGTGGCTGAACGACGACATGGATAACGTACAGCTGGCTGGGTTTTCAGTCGATCTGCAAGATAGAACAGCTGCCTCCGGTAAGACAAGGGGTGGTGGTCTGTGTATATTTGGCAATAACAGCGGGTGCATGAAATCTAATATTAAGGAAGTCTCCAGGTTTTGCTCGCCTGAGGTAGAGTATTTCATGATAAACTGTAGACCACACTATTTACCAAGATAGTTTTCATCTGTATTTTTCGTAGCTGTCTATTTACCACCACAAACCGATGCTGGCACTAAGACGACACTCCACGAGCTCTATAAGGCCATAAGCAAACACTCATCCAGAGGAGGCGCTCCTAGTGGCTGGGGACTTTAATGCATGGAAACGTAAATCTGTTTAACCTTATTTTCTACCAGCATGTTACATATGCAACCAGAGGAAGAAAAACCTTGAACACCTTTACTCCACACAGAGACGCACACAAAGCTCTCCCTCGTCATCCATTTGGCAAATCTGACCGTAACTCTGTCCTCCTGATTCCTGCTTACAAGCAAAAACGAAATCAGCAAGTACCAATGACTCGCTCAATAGAGATGTGGTCAGATGACGCAGATGCTAAGCTACAGGACTGTATACTAGCACATACTGGAATATGTTCCGATATTCTTCTGATGGCATTGAGGAGTTTACCACATCAATAACTGCATTGATGATGTCGTCCCCACTGTAACCGTACATACATACCCCAAACAGAAGCCATGGATTACAGGCAACATCCGCACTGAGCTAATGGGAAGCCTATAGGGAGGAGGTCAGAGACCTGGCAGTGTGGTGCCAGGATAACAACCTCTCCCTCAACGTGATCAATACAAAGGAGATGATCGTGGACCACAGGAAAAGGATGGCCGAGCACACCCTCATTCTCATCGACGAGGCTGTACTGGAGCAGGTTGAGAGCTTCAAGTTCCTTAGTTCGTTGGTGATATGGACACCATTATGGTCCAAACACAACAAGACAGTCGTGAAGAGGGCACGATAACGCCTATTCCCCTTCAGGAGACTGAAAAGATTCGGCATGGGTCCTCAGATCCTCAAAATGTTCTTCAGCTGCGCCATCGACATCATCCTGACTGGTCCCATCACCGCCTGGTATGGCAAATGCTCGGCCTCCACTCGCAAGGCATTACAGAGGGTAGTGCGTATGGCCCAGTACATCACTGGGGCCAAGCTTCCTGCCATCCAGGACCTCTTTACCATGCGGTGTCAGAGGAAGGCCCTAAAAATTGTCAAAGACTCCAGCCACCCTACTCATTGACTATTCTCTCTAGTACCGAACGGCAAGCGGTAGCAGAGTGCCAAGTGTAGGTCCAAAAGACTTCTCAATAGCGTCTACCCCCAAGCCATACGACTCCTGAACAGCTAATCAAATGGCTATCCAGACTCTAGGTACCCTCCCATTCTTTACGTTGCTGCTACTCTCTGTTTTATCTCTGCTTAGTCACTTTACCTCTACCTACATGTACGTATTACCTCAATTACCTTGACTAACCTGTGCCCCCAAACATGGACTCTTTACTGGTACCCCCTGTATATAGCCTCGTTATTGTTATTTTATTGTTGCTCTTTAATTATGTTATTTTTTAAATTAATTTATTTTGAGGAACATTGGGAAAGTAATTCTGCTTTGAAAGTTGATAAACTTGTAACCCCACTTTTGAGACGATGGCCCTCGAATGTTTTGGTACACCTACTGGAAAGCTCTTCTTTGTCTACACCCATTCAGCATCGCCCACAGCCTCTTAAGACGTATCCCCACCCATCTCCTTAAGGATTCACATGTGAGGCCGTGTGTTAATCAAGGTGAGCAGTGTAGTAAACATCCAAAGCTTTTAAGACTGAAAGTTGTAAAAGTAGTAGCCAACAATACGAAAAAACTCCAGGTACATTTTATCTAGTCCTTGGCCTGTATCATAATCTGACTTTGGTGCAGGTCATGATGTTCTTCACATTACCGTCTCTGGTAAACACACACTATATCAAATAAAATCTGTTTATTTGTCACATCAATCAAATGTATTTATAAAGCCCTTCTTACATCAGCTGATGTCACAAAGTGTTGTACAGAAACCCAGCCTAAAACCCCAAACAGCAAGCAATGCAGATGTAGAAGGGCGGTGGTTAGGAAAAACTCCCTAGAAAGGCCAGAACCTAGGAAGAAACCCAGAGAGGAACCAGGCTATGAGGGGTGGCCAGTCCTCTTCTGGCTGTGCCGGGTGGAGATTATAACAGTACATGGCCATTCTTGAAACATCAAAGGAATGTTTGTGCACCTTGATAGAAGATGTTCAAATGTTCATAGATAACCAGCAGGGTCAAGTAATAATAATCACAGTGGTTGTAGAGGGTGCAACAGGTCGGCACCTCAGGAGTAAATGTCAGCTGGCTTTTCATAGCCCATGATTCAGAGTATCTCTACCACTCCTGCTGTCTCTAGAGAGTTTAAGACAGCAGGTCTGGGACATGTAGCATGTCCGGTGAACGCGTCAGGGTTCCATAGCCGCAGGCAGAACAGTTGAAACTGGAGCAGCAACACGGCCAGGTGGACTGGGGACCTGCCAGGTAGTCCTGAGGCATGGTCCTAGGGCTCAGATCCTCTGAGAGAGAGAAAGAGGGAAGTAGAGCGAGCATACTTAAATTCACACAGGACACAGGATAAGACAGGAGAAATTCTCCAGATATAACAGACTGACCCCAGCCGCCTGACACAAACTATTGCTGCATAAATACTGGAGGCTGAGACAGGAGGGGTCGGGAGAAACTGTGGCCCCGTCCGACGATACCCCCGGACAGCACCAAACAGGCAGGATATAACCCCACCCACTTTGCCCCTGCACAGCCCCCACACCACCAACTTACCATCCTGAGACAAGACCGAGTATAGCCCACAAAGATCTCCCCCATGGCACAACCCATGGGGGGGCGCCAACCCGGACAGAAAGATCACGTTAGTGACTCAACCCACTCAAGTGACGCACCCCTCCTAGGGACGACATGGAAGAGCACCATTAAGCCAGTGACTCAGACCCTGTAATAGGGGTTGAGGCAGAGAATCTCAGTGGAGAGAGGGGGACCGGCCAGGCGGAGACAGCAAGGGTGGTTCGTTGCTCTAGTGCCTTTCCATTCATCTTCACACTCCTGGGCCAGACTACACTCAATCATAGGACCTACTAAAGAGATTAGTCTTCAATAAAGACTTAAAAGTTGAGCCCGAGTCTGCATCGGCAGACCATTCCATTAAAAATTGAGCTCTATAGGAGAAAGCTCTACCTCTAGCTGTTTGCTTAGAAATTCTAGGGACATTAAGGAGGCCTGCGTCTTGTGACCATAGCGTACGTGTTGGTATGTACAGCAGGACCAAATCGGAAAGATAGGTCGGAGCTTGCCCATATAATGTAGGTTAGCAGTAAAAACCTTGAAATCAGCTCTTGCCTTAACTTCTTCGGGATAGGGGGCAGCATTTTCACTTTTGGACAAATAGCGTACCCAAATTCAACTTCCTGTTACTCATCCCCAGAATATAAGATATGCATATTATTAGTAGATTTGGATTGAAAACACTCTGAAGTTTCTAACACTGTTTGAATCATGTCTGTGAGCATAACATAACTTATGTAGCAGGCAAAACCCCAAGGACAAACCATTAAGAATTTTTTGGTCTATTCAACCAGGTTTCTAAGGGACTTGTTTGCTGTCCCTACCGCTTCCACTGGATGTCATCAGTCTTTAAAAATTGATTGAGGTTATTCCTTTTTGTAATGAAGAAGTATGGCCATCTTGAATGAGTGTCACTTGAAGTGGACTTTTTGAGAGAGGCGCATGACTCATCATCAGTTTGTTTTCTTTTTGTATTGAACACAGATCATCCCGTCTTCAATTTGATTGATTATTAATGTTTAAAAACACCTAAAGTTGTATTACAAAAGTAGTTTGAAATGTTTTGGCAAAGTTTACAGGTAACTTTTGAGATATTTTGTAGTGACGTTGCTCAAGTTGGAAGCTGTGTTTTTCTGGATCAAACGCGCCAAATAAATGGACCTTTTGGATATATATCGACGGAATTAATCGAACAAAAGGACCATTTGTGATGTTTATGGGACATATTGGAGTGCCAACAAAAGAAGCTCGTCAAGGGTAAGGCATGATTTCAATTTTTATTTCTGCGTTTTGTGTCGCTCCTGCAGGGTTGAAATATGCTACTCTCTCTTTGTTTACTGTTTTGCTATCATCAGATAATAGCATCTTATGCTTTCGCCGAAAAGCCTTTTTGAAATCTGACATGTTGGCTGATTTAACAGGAAGCCAGTGTAAAGAGGCTAGCACTGGAATAATATGATCAAATGTTATGGTTCTAGTCAAGATTGTAGCAGCCGTGTTTAGCACTAACTGAAGTGTATCTATTGCTTTATCCGGGTAGCTGGAAAGTAGAGTATTGCAGTAGTCTAACCGGTGGCTAGAATCTTGACTAGAACCAAAACAAAAGCATGGATACATTTTTCGGCATAATTTTTGGACTGAAAGTTTCTGATTTTTGCAATGTTACGTAGCTGGAAAAAAGCTATCCTTGAAACAGTCTTGATATGTTCGTCAAAAGAGAGAACAGGGTCCAGAATAATGCCGAGGTCCTTCACAGTTGTATTTGAGACGACTGTACAACCACCAACATTAATTGTCAGATTCAACAGAAGATCTCTGTTTCTTGGGATCTAGAACTAGCATCTCTGTTTTGTCCGAGTTTAAAAGTACAACATTTGCCGCCATCCCCTTATGTCTGAAACACAGGCTTCCAGGGAGGGCAATTTTGGGGCAATTTTGGGGCTTCACCAGGTTTCATCAAAATGTACAGCTGTGTGTCGTCCGCATAGCAGTGAAAGTTAACATTATGTTTCCGAATGACATCACCAAGAGGTAAAATATATAGTGAAAACAATAGTGGTCCTAAAATGGAGCCTTGAGGTACACCGACATTTACAGTTGATTTGTCAGAGGACAAACCACCCACAGAGACAAACTGATATCTTTCTGACAGAAAAGATCTAAACCAGACTAGAACTTGTCTGTGTAGACCAATTAGTTTTTTTTATTTGTTTTTTCATTTCACCAGGTAGGCTAGTTGAGAACAAGTTCTCATTTGCAACTGCGGCCTGGCCAAGATAAAGCATAGCAGTGTGAACAGAAAACAACACAGAGTTACACATGGAGTAAACAATAAACAAGTCAATAACATAGTAGAAAAAAAAAAATCTATATACATTGTGTGCAAACGGCAATAAATAGGCCATAGGAGTGAATAATTACAATTTAGCAGATTAACACTGGAGTGATAAATGATCAGATGAACATGTGCAGGTAGAGATACTGGTATGCAAAAGAGCAGAAAAGTAAATAAAATAAAAACAGTATGGGGATGAGGTAGGTAAATGGGGTGGGCTATATACCGATGGACTATGTACAGTTGCCGACCTCTCCAACAGAATGTGGGGATGGATGGTATCAAAAGCAGCACTAAGGTCTAGGAGCACGAGGACAGATGCAGAGCCTCGGTCTGACATCATTAAAAGGTAATTTACCACCTTCACAAGTGCTATGATGGGGTCTAAAACCAGACTGAAGCGTTTCGTATACATTGTTTGTTTTCAGGAAGGCAATGAGTTGCTGTGCAACAGGTTTTTCTAAATGTTTTGAGAGGAATGGGAGATTCTATACAGGCCAATAGTTTTCAATTTTTTCTGGGTCAAGGTTTGACTTTTTCAAGAGAGGCTTTATTAATGCCACTTTTAGTGAGATTGGTACACATCCGGTGGATAGAGAGCTGTTTATTAGGTTCAACATAGGAAGGCCATGCCCAGGAAGTAGCTCTTTCAGTAGTTTAGTTGGAATAGGGTCCAGTATTCAGTTTGAAGGTTTAGAGGCCTTGATTATTTTCATCAATGTGTCAAGAGATATAGTATTAAAAAACTTGAATGTCTCCCTTGTTCCTAGGTCCTGGCAGAGTTGTTCAGACTCAGGGCAACTGAGTTTTGGAGGAATACGCAGATTTAAAGAGGAGTCCGTAATTTGCTTTCTAATGATCATGATCTTTTCCTCAAAGAAGTTAATAAATGTATCACTGCTGAAGTGAATGCCATCCTCTCTTGGGGAATGCTGCTTTTTAGTTAGCTTTGCGACAGTATCAAAAATACATTTGTGATTGTTCTTATTTTCCTCAATTAAGTTGGAAAAATAGGATGATTGAACAGCAGTGAGGGCTCTTCGATACTGCACGGTACTGTCTTTCCAAGCTAGTCGGAATACTTCCAGTTTGGTGTAGCTCCATTTCCATTCCAATTTTCTGGAAGCTTGCTTCAGAGCTCGGGTATTTTCTGTAAACCAGGGAGCTAGTTTCTTATGACACCATTTATTTTTATTTTTAGGGGTGCGACTGCGTCTACGGTATTGAGCAAGGTTAAATTGAGTTCCTCAGGTGGTTAACTGATTTTTGTACTCTGACGTCCTTGGGTAGGTGGAGGGAGTCTGGAAGGGCATCTAGGAATCTTTGGGTTGTCCGAGCATTTATAGCACATCTTTTGATGATCCTTGATTGTGGTCTGAGCAGATTATTTAATGCGATTGCAAACGTAAAAAAAGATCCACAACATTTATTCCATGGGACAAAACTAGGCCCAGAGTAATACTGTGGCAGTGAGTAGGTCCGGAGACATGTTGGACAAAGCCCACGAGTCGAAGATGGCTCCGAAAGCCTTTTGGAGTGGGTCTGTGGACTTTTCCATGTGAATATTGAAGTCACCAAAAATGTGAATATTACCTGCCATGACTACAAGGTCCGATATGAATTCAGGGAAATAAGTGAGGAATGCTGTATATGGCCCAGGAGGCCTGTAAAACAGTAGCTATAAAAAGTGATTGAGTAGGCTGCATAGATTGCATGACAAGAAGCTCAAAAGATGAAAACATTATTTTTTGGGGGTGAATTAAAAACTTGATATTGTCAATGTTAACAACACCTCCGCCTTTGCGGGATGCGCGGGGGATATGGTCACTAGTGTAACCAGGAGGTGAGGCCTCATTTAACACAGTAAATTCATTGGGCGTAAGCCATGTTTCAGTCAGGCCAATCACATCAAGATTATGATCAGTGATTAGTTCATTGACTATAACTGCCTTGGTAGTGAGGGATCTAACATTAAGTAGCCCTATTTTGAGATGTGGGGTATCACGATCTCTTTCAATAATGGCAGGAATGGAGGACGTCTTTTTCTTCAGTCAGATTGCTAAAGCGAACACTGCCATGTTTAGTTTTGCCCAACCTAGATCGAGGCACAGACACGGTCTCAGTCTCAATGGGGATAGCTGAGCTGACTACACTGACTGTGCTAGTGGCAGGCTCCACTAAGCTGGAAGGCTGGCTAACAGACTGCTGCCTGGCCTGCACCCTATCTCATTGTGGAGCAAGGGGAGTGAGAGCCCTGTCTATGTTCGTAGATAAGACGGCCAGGCTTGGTCCTGTTTGTGGGTGAGTCCCAGAAAGAGGGCCAATTATCGACATATTCTATCTTTTGGGAGGGGCAGAAAACAGTTTTCAACCAGCGATTGAATTTTGAGACTCTGCTGTAGAGCTCATTACTCCCCCTAACTGGGTGGGGGCCAGAGACAATTACTCGATGCCTTCACATCTTTCTAGCTCATTTACACGCTGAAGCTGTGTTGCGCTTGGTGATCTCTGACCGTTTCATCCTAACATCGTTGGTGCCGACGTGGATAACAATATCCCTATACTCTCTACACTCGCCAGTTTTAGCTTTAGCATGCACCATCTTCAGATTAGCCTTAACATTGGTAGCCCTGCCCCCTGGTAAACAGTGTATGATCGCTGGATGATTTGTTTTAAGTCTATTACTGCGGGTAATGGAGTTGCCAATGACTAGGGTCATGTGAATGAAATGCTATAACCATCCCACAGCTACAACTAGCTAAGTGGATGGGTCTCTATTGTCTAGACATGTACACATGTTCATGAAATACAATAGATGACCGTAATCACACCCAGAAACACTTGTCTAAATAGATGGGTCATGTGAAGAAAATGCTATAACCCCAGCTTGCTATGTGGATGGGTCTCTACAGAAAGTGCAAACGGTACAGCCAAATGGGCTCTTGCATAGTAGCAATATCAGAAATAGTGTCAATATAAATAAATATAAAAAGTGTCAATGCGAGAAGAGAAATAACGAAATAATATACGCTATGTACTAGAACAACATCAATAACCATATCAGTGATACTGGTGATAGATGAGGTAGTTATACAGTATGTACAAGAACAATATCAATAACCATATCAGTGATACTGGTGATAGATGAGGTAGTTCTATGTAGTTATACAGTATGTACAAGAACAATATCAATTACCATATCAGTGATACTGGTGATAGATGAGTTAGTTATACCGTATGTACTAGAACAATATCAATAACCATATCAGTGGTACTGGTGATAGATGAGGTAGTTCTATGTAGTTATACAGTATGTACAAGAACAATATCAATGACCAAATCAGTGATACTGCTGCTAGATGAGGTAGTTATACCGTATGTGCTAGAACAATATCAATAACCATATCAGTGGTGATAGATGAGGTAGTTCTATGTAGTTGTACAGTATGTACAAGAACAATATCAATAACCAAATCAGTGGTACTGGTGATAGATGAGGTAGTTATACAGTATGTACTAGAACAATATCAATAACCATATCAGTGATACTGGTGATAGATGAGGTAGTTCTACGTAGTTATACAGTATGTACAAGAACAATATCAATAACCATATCAGTGATACTGGTGATAGATGAGGTACTTCTATGTAGTTATACAGTATGTACAAGAACAATATCAATAACCATATCAGTGATACTGGTGATAGATGAGGTAGTTATACCCTATGTACTAGAACAATATCAATAACCATATCAGTGACACTGGTGATAGATGAGGTAGTTATACCGTATGTACTAGAACAATATCAATAACCATATCAGTGATACTGGTGATAGATGAGGTAGTTCTATGTAGTTATACAGTATGTACAAGAACAATATCAATTGCTCTATCAGTGATACTGGTGATATATGAGGTAGTTCTACATAGTTATACAGTGTGTACAAGAATAATATCAATTACCATGTCAGTGATACTGGTGATAATGAGGTAGTTATACCGTATGTACAAGAACAATATCAATTACCATATCAGTGATGCTGGTGATAGATGAGGTAGTTATACGGTATGTACAAGAACAATATCAATTACCATATCAGTGATACTGGTGATAGATGAGGTAGTTATACGGTATGTACAAGAACAATATCAATTACCATATCAGTGATACTGGTGATAGATGAGGTAGTTCTATGTAGTTATACGGTATGTACAAGAACAATATCAATTACCATATCAGTAATACTGGTGATAGATGAGGTAGTTCTATGTAGTTATACGGTATGTACAAGAACAATATCAATAACCATATCAGTGATGCTGGTGATAGATGAGGTAGTTATACGGTATGTACAAGAACAATATCAATTACCATATCAGTGATACTGGTGATAGATGAGGTAGTAATACAGTATGTACAAGAACAATATCAATAACCATATCAGTGATACTGGTGATAGATGAGGTAGTTCTATGTAGTTATACAGTATGTACTAGAACAATATCAATAACCATATCAGTGGTACTGGTGATATATGAGGTAGTTCTATGTAGTTATACAGTATGTACAAGAACAATGTCAATTACCATATCAGTGATACTGGTGATAGATGAGGTAGTTCTATGTAGTTATACAGTATGTACTAGAACAATATCAATAACCATATCAGTGATACTGGTGATAGATGAGGTAGTAATACAGTATGTTCAAGAACAATATCAATAACCATATCAGTGGTACTAGTGATAGATGAGGTAGTTCTATGTAGTTATACAGTATGTACAAGAACAATATCGATTACCATATCAGTGATACTGGTGATAGATGAGGTAGTTCTATGTAGTTATACAGTATGTAGAAGAACAATATCAATAACCATATCAGTGATACTGGTGATAGATGAGGTAGTTCTATGTAGTTATACAGTATGTACAAGAACAATATCAATTACCATATCAGTGATAGTGGTGATAGATGAGGTAGTAATACAGTTTGTACTAGAACAATATCAATAACCATACCAGTGATACTGGTGATAGATGAGGTAGTTCTATGAAGTTATACAGTATGTACAAGAACATTATCAATAACCATATCTGTGATACTGGTGCTAGATGAGGTAGTTATACAGTATGTACAAGAACAATATCAATAACCATATCAGTGGTACTAGTGATAGATGAGGTAGTTCTATGTAGTTATACAGTATGTAGAAGAACAATATCAATAACCATATCAGTGATACTGGTGATAGATGAGGTAGTTCTATGTAGTTATACAGTATGTAGAAGAACAATATCAATAACCATATCAGTGATACTGGTGATAGATGAGGTAGTTCTATGTAGTTATACAGTATGTAGAAGAACAATATCAATAACCATATCAGTGATACTGGTGATAGATGAGGTAGTTCTATGTAGTTATACAGTATGTAGAAGAACAATATCAATAACCATATCAGTGATACTGGTGATAGATGAGGTAGTTCTATGTAGTTATACAGTATGTAGAAGAACAATATCAATAACCATATCAGTGATTCTGGTGATATATGAGGTAGTTCTATGTAGGTAGTTATGCAGTATGTACAAGAACAATATCAATTACCATATCAGTGATACTGGTGATAGATGAGGTAGTTATACAGTATCAGTGATACTGGTGATAGATGAGGTAGTTCTATGTAGTTATACAGTATGTACAAGAACAATATCAATTACCATATCAGTGATAGTGGTGATAGATGAGGTAGTAATACAGTTTGTACTAGAACAATATCAATAACCATATCAGTAATACTGGTGATAGATGAGGTAGTTATAAAGTATGTACTAGAACAATATCAATAACCATACCAGTGATACTGGTGATAGATGAGGTAGTTCTATGAAGTTATACAGTATGTACAAGAACATTATCAATAACCATATCTGTGATACTGGTGCTAGATGAGGTAGTTATACAGTATGAACATGAACAATATCAATTACCATATCAGTGATACTGGTGATAGATGAGGTAGTTCTATGTAGTTATACAGTATGTACAATAACAATATCAATAACCATATCAGTGATACTGGTGATAGATGAGGTATTTCTACGTAGTTATACAGTATGTACAAGAACAATATCTATTACCATATCAGTGATACTGGTGATAGATGAGGTAGTTCTATGTAGTTCTACAGTATGTACAATAACAATATCAATAACCATATCAGTGATTCTGGTGATGTATGATGTAGTTCTATGTAGTTATATAGTATGTAGAAGAACAATATCAATAACCATATCAGTGATACTGGTGATAGATGAGGTCGTTATATATATATATATATATTGAGCTCAGAGACAGGATTGTGTTGAGGCACAGATCTGGGGGAAGGATGCCAAAAAATGTCTGCAGCATTGAAGGTCCCAAGTAACAATTTTTTTTTAAAGAAGTTTAGAACCACTAAGACTCTTGCTAGAGCTCAGGGAAGTGACCAAGAACCCTATGGCCCCTCTAGACAGAGCTCCAGAGTTCCTCTGTGGAGATGTGAGATCCTTCCAGAAGGACAACCATCTCTGCAGCACTCCACCAATCAGGCCTTTATGGTAGAGTGGCCAGACGGAAGCCACTCCTCAGTAAAAGGCACTTGACAGCCCACTTGGTGTTTGCCAAAAGTCACCTAAAGGACTCTTAGACCATGAGAAACAAGATTCTCTGGTCTGATGAAACCAAGATTGAACTCTTTGGCCTGAATGCCAATCGTCACGTCTGGCGGAAACCTAGCACCATGGTGGTGGCAGCATCATGCTGTGGGGATATTTTTCAGTGGCAGGGACTGGGAGACTAGTCAGGATTGAGGGAAAGATGAACCAAGCAAAGTACAGAGAGATCCTGTACTTCTCCAGAGCACTTAGGACAGACTGGGGTGAAGGTTCACCAACAGGACAACGACCCTAAGCACACAGCCGATACAACACAGGAGTGGCTTTGGGACAAGTCTCTGAATGTCCTTGAGTGGCCCAGCCAGTGCCTGGAATTGAACCCAATCTAACAACTCTGGAGAGACCTGAAAATTGCTGTGCATAACCGCCACAGCCCTACAAGGGCCGGCACATTTTAAACGAATGACTGAGGCGACAGGTGCAACACATCCTGACCAACGAGGATGACTCCAATTTGTGCACGTCCACACCCAAATAGAGACAAAATTGAAAACAAAAACCAAAGCCTGTGACAAGACTAAGACCTCATGGTGTTCCAGGTCATCTTTATTGCAGTTGTGCTGCTTATCTCAGAATGATGCAATATCATATTAATATGGCCACTGACATAATTAAACACATGACAAGGTGTTGTGACATCTGACAATGCTATTGCAATAGAGTACCCATATGGGATTTTTTTAAACACTTAAAATAAGGCCTATGTTTCGTATAGGCTTACCGTAGCGTGCATTCAGAAAGTAATCAGACCCCTTGACCTTTACCACATTTTGTTACGTTACAGCCTTATTATAAAATGGATTAAATTGTTTTTCCCCCTCCTCAATCTACACACAATTCCCCATAATGACAAAGCAAAAGCAGGTTATTTATTGTATAAATGTTTGCAAATGTATCAGCCTAAATAACAGTTAAACATTTAATTATGGAGGTATTTCATCTGCTACATGTGTCAAGTCTCAAATTCAGACATAAACAAATGCACGTGGCACATAATTAGGCACACCTCTCCATTCTATTGCGCAAACTCCAAACATATTTCAGTGTGTGTCTGGATAGCACTTCACTTTGGAGTCTAGAGCCTTGCTGGCTCGGTCAAACTGTCTATCTGATGGTCTAATTATACCAGTGGTCACCAACCTCAAGATCACTTTCTGAGTCAAGCTGAGACCTACCCCTCAAAATTTTTAAAAACCTGACATAAAAACTTGAATAGACTTCAAGCCTATGCAACAAGAATCAATTAAAAACAGTTCTGTAGCAATGAAATTTGTGCAGTTGGCTTTTGGCCCAATATATATATATATATATATATATATATATATATATATATATATATATATATATTTTTTTTTTTACTGGACTGATGGCATGCGTCTATCTGATGGTCATTCTGACGGGAGGGAGGGAGCAGCGGCGTGGCTACTTCTCACCCAACCCACCGTCCCTCTGCTCTCCCTCTCTCCGCTGAGAAAAGGGGACAGTCTCCCAGCTGATGGTCATTCTGACGGGAGGGAGGGAGCAGCGGTAAGGCTGCCTCTCCCCCAACTCACCGTCCCTCTGCTCTCCCTCCCTCCGCTGAGAAAAGGGGACAGTCTTCCAGCTGATGGCAAAACACATCACTGCATTATTTCTGCCTCATGCACCAATTCATTTTGTTGAGCGGAGAAAGTGAAAAATTCCTTTATATTAAAAAGACACAAGCCGCTGATAATAAAAAGTTTATCAGAACACGTCGCTTGTAAAACTTTGAACGAAGTGTTGACAGTGCTGACTAACAACTTAAACATGAATTTACTCATAAAAACCACAGCTCTATGCTGTATTCGTTGAGTCTCTCTGTAGTCATGGTTTTGACGTTTTGGAATCTCACTGTATCAACTTTGCAGTGCGTTCAAGGCTTCTTATTACAGTCTATGGCTCGAGGAAACTGTGCCAACAAGGTGATCTGAGCTATCTGATTGGCCAGTGGTAGGTCTATAGGTGCACTTGATTTGCTCTCTGGGCCTGCCGGGTAGGTGGAGTTCTACCTTCAGACACATGAAATGGTTCAAATTGGGAACACTTTTCCTTCCTGGCGCTAGGGCTGCTGAATCAAGTGCACGTACTGTGAAAGTGTGAAACAATTTTTTTTAAAATAGGGATGCAAGGCTTTATCGTTGTTTTTTTTACAGAAATGTTTGATCAACAAGGAAGGCCTAGTTGATCGCTCTCGACCAGTTGGTGACCACTGCCCTGCACCCTCTAATTTTCACTCCCTCAGCTTTGTGACAAATGGAGGGCCGATGGAAAGGAGGTGATTTGAGATTCAGCTCCAGCCAGTAGGCATCCCAAAGGATTCCTTTCAGAACCCATTTTAAAATCCCACCTCTTTTGTTTTGGTTTTCAGTGGCTCATTTGTTAGTTCCCCTTTTCTGTTGAGCGACAGTTGTTGGTTTATTTTGGGGGAACGTAACAGACTGATTAAGTCCTAACTCAAACTTTTCCCCCAAGTCACATTTGAACAATAACTCAGTCTTGTCTCTCACATCAGCAAAGCATGGTGATTTTTATCTAACATTTTTTCTGAGAGATACATTCTCCACCTGCAAGATATTCTCCCTTTTCCGTGACTCACACGCACACACACCTCTTAGTCATGTTCGACATATCCATTTCCCCATGCAGCTATTCAGAGTGCAAACAACCGTTGGCAGTGAAAAGATTAGCAAGTCAGTGGGCATATTGATAGCCATGGAAACACAATGCAATTGCTTTGATGAGAAGAGGGGTGCTTTGCAAAGCCTCAGCGAGTGTCAAATGAGACCTTGAATATTTCCCAAATGGCACCCTATTCGCTACTTAGTGCACTACTTTTGTCCAGAGAAAAGCAGTGCTATGGGTGCTGGTCAAAGGGAGTGCGCTTTGTAGGGAATATGGTGCCATTTGGGATGCAGATATTTCTATAGGGAGAGCCGGTAATTGATTGGCGCCATTTTGGGCTCACATGCTGACCACAACGCTTGCGTTGCAAAATAAATGAACAATACATGTTATTCAATCATTGCACCCACACTGCTAGCGCACCTCAGCGAGCGTTTGTGTGGCCAGGCGCTAAAATAGAAATTGGTTGTATTTGTAATGCTCAGTGCGCTGCAAGTCCTGCCTTTCCCATCTCCTCATTGGTTTTTAAGAGCATATACCCATATGCCATGTCCTCTTTGGTGTTTAGGAGCATATACCCACATGGGTGATTGAAAGATGAACTGACGTCCACACTCCAGTGGTTGTAGTAATGCACAGTAAAGTTGGTTAGAGAGAGAATACAGTAGACGGCACGGGTCAAAATGATTGATTGATGACCCTGCGTCATGATGACGTGTGCATGTCTAAATATGGGCCTCCGCCCCGTCCCCCCTGTTCCTGTGGTCACGTGTTAGAGGGTGTGTGTTATTTATATCTATATGGTATGCTTTGAAGTAGTCAAGGTGATTGATGTCTAGGGGCCTGGTTGAACTGGGGGGGGGGGGGGGGGGTTGAGTGTTTGAACTTTTGGAACGTGTATGTCCCCCACCCCCAGTTTTATCGCCCTTATGTTTGATATCTGATGAAGCAGGAATGTCCTGGGGGTATAGGGCTGTGGCATCTGCATTATAAATGTCCAGAACAAGGCGTGCGAACCCAGAACCGTAAACACTATTTTTAAACATGGATTTTGCGATCAGTGGCAAAGCTGTGATGACTGTAGCAACTGAAGCAGGACCGCGTCTGAAACATAGAGAAAGGGCAAAGTATACAGCCGCAATATACGATGCTCCAAAAAAGCGGTTTCTAAATGTGTATAGAACCCAGATACCACCCGCAACTGCGCTGAAAGATGAAGTGCCGATGTCTAACGGACAGCAATGGGGGTATCTGTTTGATTACTTGGCCTGTAGAGTGAAACTCTATACGGTAGCCGAAGGAGAAGAATATACCGACCAGACATTAGGAGTGGCCTATGGGGTTGAAGACTGGACAGTTTTTCGCCAGGTTTTGTGTCCCGAACTGAGACGTATCACCAAGGGTTACAGCTTGTTCACAGGCTACGAGACCCGTTGGGAAGGTACCCCGGACACCGGCGGAAGAGTATTTCACCGGGTGAAAATACAGAGAAAGAATGGACTTCCCTGTGGCTGCGTGGAGTTCTATATCAGCACCGAGGAAATCCGCAACCAAAACATCAGGGATGGCGGTTTGGTCGGTGATTTTTGGCTTCGAATGCTTATCCCCTTTAAAAGTTGGCCTTTAATGGAATTGAAAATGTTGGAGTTGTTGGACGCTCTGTTTGTACAGAGCCAACAGCGCCAGAGCATTGTTCGGCTAAAGAAGTGCATAATATATACGAATCCGGAGGATTACGACGCAGAGCAGCCCCAAGAAGGTACATCGGCAGAAGGGGCAGCCCCCGAAGAAAACTAGGTAAGCTGCGGCGTTAACCACGCCCAGATACCCCGAGGGCTGGTTCAACAATAAAAGGAGGGTCCTTAAAACCTACAGTTCTTAACCTACGCATTAACCATGGATATTCCTAACGCATACCAGAACACCGAAACGTCATGGGGGCCCGACACTAAGGACTGTATGCCGCGCAGCCCTACATTCTTCTCCCCCCTGGCAAGACCCGCCGACACCCCCTACATGTACACAGCCTGAGGACGTGTTTGATGGGGTGGTCAGTACTATTTTTGTGGACACAATCAAGGCCTCAGTAGCCACGCTTTTAGACATGGTGATTGGAGAATATATACGAGAAAAATGCATAGGTTGTGAGATTAATCACCCCAGCCAGCGCAGGCATCCATGCCTATACAACCCCCCAAGATACTACTTCTTCAACAATTTTGAGGCGCTGGTGAAAAGACTTTGGTCCTGCAGGTTTATACCATCGCTGGTCAGAGCCCTGGAGGCTATGGGCCTTGCGCCGTCTATCCCCAGAGTTTACGGGGTAACAGAGGCATTCCTACATGAACTGAAGGAGGCGATCCACATCCACGAGAAACTCAAAGAAATCCGACACACCCTGGTGGACGATAACAAATACCGGGAGGCTGTGGTGGCTGATGTGATGACTTTCTGGCTCAATAAACCCCAAGAGACCGAGTGATATTTTTATTATTTAGATGTAGAGCAATGGGTAACTATGTGTATACGATGTTAGAGAGAATAAATACCTTTTTTCTTTTGAGAGAACTTACAAGTGTTATGCATCAAATTATTGAAAATAAAGTGAACAATGTATCGTTCTACACAACCCACAATTCCGGGACTAACGTAGAGCGTGTGTTGAAAATGGAACAAATCATGAATCATGTACGACATGCGGGCGAGTGTCTACAATGGACACAAATGGTAACCCGGCTTGGTGGTGATTCTGAAGAACTAGAAACAACCTTGTCTAAGATTTTACTTTATTTGTTTGAAACACCATTTAATTGTAACATGTATCATATCTGTTGTTTATATACTTTTATAGCGGATGTGTGTGTTGTAAAAATTCAGCGAAACAAACCTGTTAATCTAAACCAAATATACAAGGTTTTGCATGATTCGATCATTGAGAAAGCGGTGACATGTATCCTGCAACGAATTCTGAATTGTCTGTATACGTAATACATAATGTTTTCTTGAAAATAAAAATCCCCAAAATTAAAATGAAATGTTGTCGTTATTTGAAAGTGGCTCATTAATGTTATTGTACCTCAGAGAGGCAAGGATGGCAGAGCAGATGTTGAAAAACATTTATTATAATCCCTCTAACCCAGGGTCTTATGGGGGTAAGGGACGTTTACAGAGAGCCGAAGAAACAGGTCAATGGTTAAGCGGTGCTAAAGTGAATGAGTGGCTATCAGAGCAGGATGCGCACACTCTGCATAAGCCCGTAAGAAAACATTTTCTGAGAAATATAGTTTTTTCTACCCAACCATTGTCACAATTTCAGGCTGATCTATGTGACATGCAGGCCCTTGCAGATAAAAATGATGGAACCGGCGAAACTTATTAAGGTTAAAAAAGGGTTATTTAGAACCGTCGACAGGATCGTCTCCGAGTTGAATGAACGCCTATCACAGAACAGTATGGAAAAATTCCTGATGTACAACCCTATACATAAACGGGTACAAATCGTAGGAGATGCTTCCGGGAGGATAAAGACCAGCGGTAATTTAGCATACATGTTGGGGATGGGTCCCAATAAATGGACGCATGTGAAAGATAAATTATTCCCATTCCCCGCGGATATACATGCAGGATTTTACAACATATTTGTGTATACCGACATCATATCCTATCAAAGGGTCGGAAACAGCTGTGTGCCACTCCTGAGAACGGTTCATATAGACGGAAAGGATGGGGACATAGTCACTGTCACCTACGACAAGCCACACTACGTACCTGTAAGCAAGAAATCTATTGAAAACATTCTTGTTGAGCTTAAAACGGATCAGAACGAAAACATTGAATTTACTTATGGTAAAACGATTGTAAAAATCGACTTTAGACCCACCAAAACCTCTCTACATATATAATATTAGTATTATATATTTTATATATTTTATATACATAATACATCTAAATTAAAATTATGGGACACCGACATCTCGACCCTAACCGGTATGTCTCATACTATGTTGATCAAGTGGGTAATGGGTTACCTGGCTATTATGGTTCACCCACCATGTATGGTGGGTATATTCAGTAACCTCTTTAGGATGGTTTTACCGTTTATGAAGAGAGGCTTCAGCATAGCCAAACCTCATTTAAAATCAGCAGCAAAAAATATAGTAAGTGAGGTTGTAGCCAATGCTATGACCAGAAGGGCGTCACCAGATGTCGAGAGTCAAGAAGGCTCAGGGTTGATGATGTTGTCTCGAAGACCGAAAAAGAGACCTCCGGGTATAAGGCGCAGGCTTGCGCCTAAAAAACGGAGGTTAACAGTTAAAAGAAACTCAGTTAGTCAAAGACGGGGTAAAGTGAGGAGGTCTGGACCAAAAACGGTAAAAAGAATACTCGGAAGTATTTTCTAAAAGAACAAGCACCATGGCTCTTTTACACCGCATGTCCTCTGAAGCTATAAAGACAGAGCTCGATCTTTTCACGGCCCCCTTAACCCAACATTCAGTAGAGAGGTCCAGTTATGTGGAGATAGCCCCACTCTCTGCCATTACAGACAACGGCCCCATAGAGTTTTTCATACCAGGCCACGGTGACAACTATCTGGACCTCAACAACACCTTGGTGCATTTGCGTCTAAAAGTGACCAAAAGAGATGGTACTGATATTGCAAACGATGCCAAAGTGAGTCTCATTAATTACCCAGTGGCCACCATCTTCTCTCAAGTGGATATGACTTTGGGGGAACGTCTAATCAGTCAAAGCAGTGCCACATACCCATACCGGGCCATCATGGAATGCTTACTCAACTACTCTGAAGACACTCTCAAGACCCAATTCAGCGCAGGGCTCTTTAGCAAGGATACTGCAGGAGGCTCTATGGAATCGACAGACCCATCCACCGGTGCAAATAAAGGACTGGAGGCACGGGCTCGCTACTGTGCAGAATCTCGAGAGTTTCATCTGCTAGGCCCTATACACTCTGACATTTTCTTTCAAGAAAATTCTCTTAAATGCGGTTGATTTAAGACTAAAATCAGGATGAGTTTTGCCTAATGTCTGCAACGGACTTTAGCTTAAAAGTGTTGGGGGCCACGCTTTTTATAAAAAAAGTGTCGGTATCTCCGGCAGTTTGTCTGGGTCACGCACAGGCTTTGCTGAAAGGAAATGCCCTTTACCCTCTCCAAAGAATTACCATGAAAACCTTTAGCATACCTGTGGGCAGCAGAATCTGCAGTCAAGAAAACCTATTTCTAGGCCCTTTACCGCGATACGTGGTTATAGGTTTGGTTGATCACGCCTCCAATACGGGCAGCTTAAATAAAAAACCATTTAATTTTCAACACTTCAATGCAGAGTATGTAGCTCTGTGTCAGGACGGACGTCAGGTCCCTGCTAAGGCTTTCCAACCGCAATTTAATAACAACATATCTGTGCGAGAATTTTACAATCTATTCCTGGCTACCGGGAGGCATCTAAAAGATCTCTCTTTACCTATTGACAGAAATTATTTTGCAGAGGGTTACACAATGTATGCTTTCAATTTATCCCCTGATGATGACACGGTAACCTCAGGCTGGAAATGCGTTTCCGTACACCTTTAGCCTGTACCGTTAGCATGATTGTTTATGCCTGCTCTGATTCAATCTTGGAGGTGAATAGCCGAAGACAGGTTTTAGTAGATTATTATTAAGGATCGTTGAGCAAAGACATGAATACCCAAGAGTTGGAAGGGCTCATGAGCCGACTGATTGGAAAACAATTTTGCGGAGTGTTGGTTTGTGATGAATTACCTATGGAGAAATGGATGGTGCGGCCTGCCATGTTTATTGTCAATACCCATCCTAAACACATGCCGGGTGAACATTGGCTAGCTGTGACATTAGAAGAGGAAGGAGGAAGAAAAATCTCAACTTTTTTTGATTCCTATGGCTTTCCCCCCGGTTTTTCACATTTCCCCAAATCTATTAAAGAATTTCTGACTGCTCAAATATATACTACAACATCAAACAAGTGCAAGATAACCTTTCCACTACATGCGGTCAACACTGTGTATTCTACCTATGCCAAAGAACCCGGGGAGTTTCTTTTGAAGATGTTATGTCTCTTTATAAGGATGATTTAAGAAGTAATGATAATGTTGTAGCTTGTTTGTTAGAAAATATCAAAAGTGTTCAAATGTGTATCCTTTAAGAACGTGTAATCAAGGCGTATGCTCACGCCAAATGTTTCAAGAATGCCACAAATGTTAAATGGCTTATTTTTTTAAATAAAATGTATTGAATTTAATCATAGTCATTCAAAAGTCTTAATCACCCAGAGAGATCGGGATTAGGGAAAGGTCCGGAGGCGTTCAGGGGGGTAAATGGGTTATCGTCATTCATTTCATAAGGATGCGAGGGTTTTTGGGCATCTTTAGGGGTGCTGTATCTCATTGAAGGTTTGTGTTTTAAAGAGTGAATCTGTTGACGAATCTTATATTTGGGTACACCCGAGAGGGGAATGTTGAGGATGGCCAGGGCCTTAAGAAACTGAAGCCACCCTGGAGGTCTTCTGTCATCAGCAACCTTGTGGGCAGATGTGGTACTTTTAAGCAAGTCAAGTATATGTGAACCCTTGACAACTGAACCCTGAAGGATAAACTCTCCTTTGTCGTTCCAAGTAGCTGCCCCATTTGAGTCTTTTAGCTTGTTCATAATGTAGCTAACATTTTTCCTGTTACGTGCCGGAACATGGGTTAACAAGTCATGCATAACTTTATCTTCAACAGGCATTTGATCTTCAGACGGTAAGCTCGCAGGTACAGGCATTACAGGGGCGTGGCTCTCGCTAGGCTCGTCATCTTTTAAAGGGTCCTGTAGGGAAATAGTTAAATGGCCTGTCTCTCTCTCCCCTTGTTTCACCAAGGACAAATACCTTTGCAAGAGGTTTGTGTATTTTTGGACCTTATCATAAGGGGTTCAATCCTTTTTGATTCAAAATATCCTTCATGGCTGTATCCAAATCATTTTCCGCTGTTTGTCTGATATTTTCGGGACCCTGCACTTGTTTTTTAAGTCTATCCAACTCTTGTTGTGGCACCAGATACATTTTATTGGCCATCACCCTATGTGTTCAACCACCACGTCGGGCTGCAATAAGGCTGGTGATGAAGGGCATGGCTATACTTAGTAAAGGTAGAATAAAACCGCCAGACTGTTGTATGCTATGTCATTTCTTTTGAAGACTGACCCTTTTATTGGCAAAGAGCTTGATCGCGGTCTTTTGTCTCTCTTTTTTCAATTGGGTCAAGGTGAGTGGAATGCGTCCTTTGAGAAGATTCAAAGCAATCTCACATAGGGATAATATGAGATCTGAAGAACAGTGACCTAAGATGGCCTTCTGTTCATTAGATGTAGCCCCAACTAGGCTTCTCAAGAGGGGCAAGTTTCTTTTTAAACGCAGAGACATAGCGGTTACTTTTTAGGAATGTACGCAGCCGGCCACTCCCACGGGAACCGACCGGTTCGTAGCCTCAGGTGTTCTGGAGTATTTGCTTTTAATCCACGATTAAATAAGAAAATGGCGCTTTGGTTGCGTCCTCGTAGCTCTCCATAAAGTAGGATTTCCTTCCCGGGTACATCTGCTGAGCTAGGAGTGTTAATTTGTAGTTTGTCTCTAGGATTTTTGAACAAAACCATGTAATTGGCGTTCAAACTGATGGTGCGGCTATTTTTACCTTGGTGAAACACATTCTGCACCAAGTAAAGCACGGACAGGTTTCTATGATGAGTATATTGGGTGAACGCTCGGGCAATTTCGGGATGTTCGCTACCTGCAAATAGCATATCGTCCAAAACGTTCATCATCAGACAGGGAATCAGGTATTCCTTCAACAAACTTGATTTTTATTGTCTTCAACAATTCATCATACAGAGGTTGATAACAAGAATAACACCACACAACATTATCAGGCTTTTGAGATAACACATGTTCAGAATTCTCTAAAATACTTTTTACAAAACAAGTTTTATCACTATTCGAAGGCCCTGAGATTAAGGCCGAAAATGGTAGTTGCAACCGGGGGTCAAAACCTTCTACAGCAGTCAATATATCTTAAGCTTTAAGACACCCTGTAGCTTGTAGCATAAGTCAGTAGCCAAAGGGACAATGTGGTCCAGTCTCTTGTCATAGACAACCCAGAATCTTTTAGTAAGTGGGGCCTTCCTCAGATGGAAGCCCTTTTTTATCCCTAACAATCTTTTTGTAGGAGCTCAAAATCTCCAAGTAACTATTCCTGTCATTTAGGAACCCCTCGAAGGAACCCCTCGTGTGATTGATTCCAAGTTTACACGCTGGGCATTTTCATAGTTTTGAGTCACGCCTTTGGCTTTCAACACCACGTGATTCTTTTGAGTCCTAAAAGCATAGCTTTTGGGACCACAGGAGGACCATTCTGTGATATGGTCACCCTCTGCGAGTTCACTCGTTAAGTCACCCAGATAGTTGCTGAGTGGGGGGCTCCAATCCCCCGGTTTGCTTACATAGACCACAGAGTCTGTGTCGTGGTAAAGAACCCGCCTCTGAAGCTGCTCCATGAGCATGTACAGTTCAAGTCGGCCATAGGCCGTGGTAAATGCTGCAAGAAACACATTTACATTACCCGGGGGTAGAACCCACTTCTTGTTACGTCGCCATTGCACCAAGGCAATGTCTTGACTCAAGAATGAAAAATGTGAAATTTCGAATTGGTCCGAAAAAACAAACTCAAAAAATTCTTCAGGGTCTTTAATAATCGACGTTGTTAGCATATTACATATTACACCTCTGCGCTAATTTGCCCCAAGTACAATTTCGACACATTTCGTTTGGTTTTGTTGACCTTTATTCTGTCATGGTCAAGAAGGATGCCTTCTCTGTCGTGATAGTCTTGAATGTACCTGTCTTTACTCTCTTGATCTGTGACCGATGCAGGATAGCCTGAAGCCATTTGCTTACATCTCAAGAAGGTCTTGATGTACTCTTTAAAAAGAGTGTCTGATTTCTTGGAAAAGTTCCATAGTTCAAAGATTTTGGCCACACGATACCCCATCTCTAAAGCCTTAGAGAATTCAACTGTGACCCACACCCCGGTCAGGGCCCTTTCTTGATCGGAGTGATCACATGGGTTTTGTTGTATGTTTTCACTGCAGGTGCGACAAAGGGGAAAGAAAAGTTTTCCTTGAGGGCCCCTGTAAGGCAACACAGGTATAAACAAACCCCTAGGAGGGTAGACTGTTGCTTTGATCAGACCAAAATAGTTTTGAGGTAAGTCAAAATCACGATGAATAATTTCCGGATGCCCTATAGGATAGCATGAGGAACTCATTACATGAGGATAAAGGGATGTTTGGTACGGCCGCCATACAAGGCCTGTCTGGGATCCAGGGGCTCGGGGGTGTCAAAAGCTGGAAAGGAAGGCTTGAACATGAGGATCAGACTTTTTGAGGGCTGTCCATTCGTGCTCCCACAAAACAACCACTTTTAGACCGTAAGTAATCTGTAAAGAATCAACTTTGTCTTGAAACTCTTGGTACATTTCCCCAAAAGTCTTTTGGGTTAGAACACACATGGTCTGGGGCACAAAGCAAGATTTGCAACCATGGAAGAAACAACCGTTGTACTCATACACGGTCTCAACCCCGTCAATCTGGGTGTAGCCATCTACATGGTAAGAGCCAAATGCCTTCTCCCCTCGATTCAAAGCATGTTGAATAAAAATGTCTTTATCCTGGGCCATATACTCTAACCATTGAATGGACCCACTAGAGTATGACTTGAATTGGCGTCGGTAGTTGTCAGGCGAGGGGATAGCTATAGAGGCTGTAGGCAGGTAGTGTGTACGGTAGGTTTTCATGCATGCCGATGCAATAGTTGTACAACTCCAGGGGTCAATGCCTGCATCTTTGATTACCTCTTCTCTGAATCTGAGGCATCCTTCACAAAGTATAACCACATCATTGTCACAGTATGATTCCATCTCTTTATGGAAATCAAAGGTGCCATGTCTTACTGTCTCGTACCACGTCATGAATCTCTCATGCTCTTTGGGAGACATTTGATCACACCCGTACATTTCAGGGCTGGGATATGATCCGACATAATTTAGATTCTCCTCAGATGTGAAGAAGTGGGGGAACCAGCCTTTCACAGAGTTTTCAAAACCCAAGGCCTCTGGCATTTGAGCCAATCGCATGGGTAAGAAGCTTAAACTGTCAATGTATCTCTGGTTGAAGGCTGGGTCTACAAAACACAAGATTTGACTACCTAGAGCTATGACCCTGGGTGCCACGCCTTGCTGTATCAATGGATTCAGAAGCAGGTAAGAATCGTAGGCTCTAGCATTGTGGGCTATAAACGTGAAGTTTCGGTACTGTGGCTTTCTAAAATGTTTTAGAAAGAGTAGTGCACAATTGGATCCTTCTGCAGACCACTTTTCCCCCTTGAATGTCATGGTAGATACAAAAATAGGCAAATGATCCCCTGATTGCTGATTTGTCTCAAAATCATAGAACACATATTTCTCTGAATGTTCATCTTCAGCCAAGGGCTGAATATAACACTCGTGTGGCACTTCTTGAACCACTTCAGCGTCTCTGCTTTTCAAAGGCCCTTTACATATTGGACAATGTATGATTCCACACACATGCTGTTTAGGGCTATCTATTTTAAGGTTGTAATTGCAATGACATTTTGGGCATTTCTTGTTAATGGCACAAATGCTTACAGATTTAGAGGCCTTAGGGTGCCATGTTTAAATGTTGTGTTTATCGTAACATTAGGTCGAACGACATGTGCGGTGGCAATCCTCACAGGGTGTCAAGTTTAAGGGTTGCATTGGGCACTCTGCATCCTGACATACCGAACAGTTATAACGGCACGAGTGCCCCCCCCTTTCGGGTGTAGCCGGTATGGCAGGATGGACACACATATGGTGCGCCTAAAAATGCCGTGATGTTGGTAACGGCGTAGTAATGTTCATTTTGCACATAAAAGTACAGAATCTGAGGGTGCGGTTGGGGGGGTGTTTTGGAACTTCAAGAGAGCTGCATTAGCTCTACTGTGGTACAAAACCACAATCTTGATATTCAGAAAGTTTTTAAATTTGACTATGTCGGAGAATGCCAGCGCCTCCTGTATACCGAGACCCACCGCCGTTTGGATCTCTCTAGCCGTTTGCAATGCCTTCAGATCAGTACATCCAGGGTTAAGTAGCATTTACTAGGCCTATTACAAAACAGCTTATTATCGGGATTGTGAACGTTTGAGGTAGGCCCTTTTATTGCTTATGATTTCTGACTGCATTAGGCTATCAAGCTTCCTTCTCTGCCCCCCACCCCCCTGGGGTTGACGTATTATTTGCACTACAAGCTCAAGGGTTCGATCGGCTATGATGGCTAAATTTGACTGAACAAGGCGTTCTAGCAGCGCGGTAAATTGTTCAAGATCTGCTTCGCCATTGGGTAAAATGTTATGCAGGCTATCTCCACAAATTTCCAACTGTAAGACATCACGTGGTTCGCCATAATCTCTTGCCGTCTCTAACAGATCGTTTAGAGTGTCCATTAACATCATGTAAAATACTGCATAGTCAAGATTCTGATTCACCCATAGGAAATTGAAAAACTGTCGAATCTCTGTATTGTTGAATTTATTCCAGTACACAACCCGGACACGTCTATCAAGACCATCTCCCGCCAGATTTATTAGACAATTTTCCAATTCCCCAAAAACATCTTGTGGCGTTTCAGACTCTACGGACCTGGGCGTTACTGGTTGGTCTATCTCTGTTGGGGTGGCAGGGGCCGAAAATGTCTGACTCTCGTTCAACCTATTAATTAAGGTTATGAGGGCTTCGGGAATCTGTGATAACATGTTTTCATCGGGCGTCCCTGACTCGTTCACGCGATTAATCATTTCTAGGAGTTCGGAAGGAATCTGGGATAATATGCTTTCATCGGACGTCCCTGACTCGTTCATACGTTTAATAACTTCTAGGAGCTCTGTCGGTATCTGTGCTAAGAGGCTTTCAACTGTCTCCCCTTGCTGCTGTAGTTCTGCCATTTGGATAATTAAGGATGTGCTTTTTTGGGTCTTTCTGGAATGGTTGGTGTTACATGTATGATTTTAGCGTCTGTATTTGCGTTTTTTAATGGGGTTGCTGTTTAACATGCGTGGAATTGTTCTATGCCAGAATAACATATCGTCTCTGTACTGTCTCTCAATTAAATCCCCCAGTCGTTTGTATAGCAAAACATTCCTCGATTTCAAAGCCCTGGAAAATAATGTGAAAAACCTTTCTTGTTCTACTGCAGATACTGATGCCGTAGAATTGACGGGGTCGATAAGGTTGGCCGCATCACAGAATAGCTGGTCGTCAACATCTGACATGTCATTAAAAACAGGTCTCTCGGTTGTTTCATCGGGAATGTTCGGTGCGCCGGAATCCCCCAGCTCTAGATGTATGTGTCCGTCTGTGCCTTTTTTCGCCGGGGCGGAGTCTGATTGAAAATAATACATACAAAATTACGTTATTAAATATAAAAATATGTTAGATACATAAAATGTCAAATACCTTTTCAGGTATAATAATATATATTAACAATAAATAGTTAAAATACCTCGGCTTTTTTGGCGTTTGTACTGACGAATTGAGGATACGGAGGGCTCTAGGCTTTTTTCCTCTAGCGTTCCAGATTCTGCAGGGCCTGTCTCCGGGCAGTCTGAAAAAACATTATTTGTCCTTGTTTTAACATATTCTATCAAAAAGAGGTATAACTAATAAAAAGACGTATAACTAATAACAAAATGTATAATGGTCTCATACCGTGTCCCTGGAGCGCCTGCTCGTGAAGCCGCAAGTTCCCTGCCCAACAGTATTTTTCGGGTGGCGTTGAATCTGAGCAATGTACTTGGGCCACAGTTGTTCTTTGCCTGTTGGGGTCTGGAATATGTCATGAGGGGGTGGACGTTCCCGGGATTCTCGGTGAGTTTGAGAAATCGCTCGTACAGAACGGTAGAATTGCATCCAAGTCACCCGTGTCAGATGTCCATAACGAATCCTTTATCATTCTTGGCGGTATGTCGGCTGTAAATACATAAAATAGTTTTAAAAATAGTACACACTATATATTTTTTTGATATATAAATAATCTTGGGTATGTGTTTAATTATAAGGACTTACAACGAAAAAAGGCTGATGGCGACTGACTGCCTGATTTTTGAGACTGTGAGCCCTCATGTTGTTCCAGATCCGGTAAACCGCGTAAAAGCTGCGTAAATGTTTGGGATCCTAACCAACTTTAGACAATATTAACAGTTATACGCTATATATATACACTTTTTAACGTATATTGGCCTTTGGCCTGAAATACCCAAATAACTCGGGTTTAATATTACAATAATATTCAAACAAATCTTAAAATATATTTTTCATTTACTCACCTCCAGAAATATCCATTAGGAGAGATTCACTTATTCAGAATATATTTTTTTAATCTGTCCTGGCAGCTAAATATTAGGGCCTTTGGGTTTGCGCTAAAGCAGTGCTAACCGTGTTAAAAATAGATGCTCCACGTTCTGTCCCTAACTTGTTAAAGTACGGAATGATTTTCGAGAGATATCCTGTATGCAACCCCCCCTGTAGGTTTGGTTTAGCGACCAAAAGGCTGTGAATTCATAGAGCCTTTCTGTCTGCAACCGGTTTGGTGGGGTCCTGTTGCGTTGATTAGATATCAGTGTTTAACCCCGGGCGGTCGGCCAATATCTTGACATGCCATATGGCTGATAGGGCAAACCTTGGTTTCAAACGCTTCTCTACAGATAGAGCGCTGGGACCCCTTGTTGAACCCCCACACAAACCCTTTTGTTTTTGAAACGCACACACACACTCCTGCTGCTCCGTCACACGCCCACTCATGCACGCACCCTGTCTTTTTCTTCGCGACAGAGCTGGGTGATGATGTGAAATACCTTTTGCCATAGTTACGGGTGAGATACAGTTTTTTAAATTCCTTTTATTGAATTCCAAAATATTTCGTACAACCTTTAAGACATGTTTGAATTAAGTAATACATTTGAATAATATTTAAACATGCATCACACGTTTTTTATGTAAAAAACCTTGGAGGCCTGCCGTTGTACATTATTACAAACTTTAATAAACCGTAATGTTCATAACACACCATTGTAGGAATAGACTATAAAATAATACATGTTTTTTCAGATCTTACAGTTGTCTGCGCCAGACCCTAGCGTGAGATAAAAGACCGCTTCCCCCTTAGTTAAATGGGTGCGATACATTTTCAAAACCAATTATTTAATTCTAAATATTTAACACCTACATTTTAACACATGTTATAATTCAATTTTTTTAACTATTTCTTACAGATATAGGGTCCTGTTAGCCCTGACCATTATCCGTTTCCAATTCCCCATCGCAAAGTCTTTTGCCCGCTCCCTCGAAGCTCTGGCCGTTTTCACTCCAGGGAAAGATCCGCCTTCGACCTTGTTGGTCCTGGGTATGTCTCAACGATAACCTCGGCCATCGCCGTAACTGTTCACGATTTTCGAAAAGACTGTCCAGCTCATTCATCAGTGTTCGGAAAATATGGTAATCGCGCCATTTAAAACTGAACATTATTTGAAAAAAAATTACATCCTTGCATGCTTTGGAAGATACATATGAACTGACCGTTTTCGATGCATTTGCACTATCAAATTGTTCACATGCTAAAATTGTCACTCTGGAGTCCGCGGTATACGCCATTGAAGCGACTCTTAGGGCCATTAAATCACTTCGTCCACAGACTTGTTCTTCCAACGCATATCCGGGCAGCCTTGAAGCACACAGGGCGTGTTCCATTTGACACTGCGCGAGTCTTATTTTAAGCCATTCTCTCATCCTTAGCGCTGGAGAAAAACTCTCGGGTTCTGCCCGATAAAAGGGTTGGGACACGCTGTCTGTGAATATCTTAACCGTAGATTCCTCAGGGTGGAATATGTACACAAAAATCCTTTAAAACATTCTGGAGCCTCACGCAAAACATCCTCCAGGCTTTTGTCGTTGGATTAATGACATGAGCTGCAAAGCACTCCGAGAATTGGCCTTGTAGACATATTTTAGATGTTTAATATTCAGGTCTTTATTTTAAAAATGGCTTGTTCTGGACCTTTATAATGCATATGCCACAGCCCTATACCCCCAGGACATTCCTGCTTCATCAGATAACAAACATAAGGGCGATAAAACTGGGGGTGGGGGACATACACGTTCCAAAAGTTCAAACGCCAGTTCAACCAGGCCCCTAGACATCAATCACCTTGACTACTTCAAAGCATACCATATAGATATAAAATAACACACACCCTCTAACACGTGACCACGGGAACAGGGGGGACGGGGCGGAGGACCATATTTAGACATGCACACGTCATCATGACGCAGGGTCATCAATCAATCATTTTGACCCGTGCCGTCTACTGTATTCTCTCTTTGGTTGCCAACCTCCATATAAAGTCCAAATAAGTAAAAAGAAGCCTGAAGAAGGAGGAGAGATGACAAAACGGTAAACCGAATTCCTTTCTCATGTGGATTGTCAGAGTAGTGGACCTTGTGCATTTCACATAAAATAACAACCCAATGTTAATAACCCAGGACAAATGAGCGAGTAACAGCAAGCTAGCTAGCTAAATTGCCATAAATATTTCATGCTTTTTGACCTTAATCCAAATAAATTGGTTCAGAGTTTTTGATATTTCAGGAAACCACACAATAAAAACAGGGCCATCAGGAAACCACACAAAGACAGGACCATCAGGAAACCACACAATAAAGACAGGACCATCAGGAAACCACACAATAAAGACAGGACTATCAGGAAACCACACAATAAAGACCATCAGGAAACCACACAATAAAGACCATCAGGAAACCACACAATAAAGACCATCAGGAAACCACACAATAAAGACAGGACCATCAGGAAACCACACAATAGAAGACAGGACCATCAGGAAACCACACAATAGAAGACAGGACCATCAGGAAACCACACAATAGAAGACAGGACCATCAGGAAACCACACAATAAAGACAGGACCATCAGGAAACCACACAATAAAGACAGGACCATCAGGAAACCACAATAAAAACGGGACCATCAGGAACCACACAATAGAAGACGGGACCATCAGGAAACCACACAATAGAAGATGGGACCATCAGGAAACCAAACAATCGATAACGGGACCATCAGGAAACCACACAATAGAAGACGGGACCATCAGGAAACCACACAATAGAAGACGGGACCATCAGGAAACCACACAATAGAAGACGGGACCATCAGGAAACCACACAATAGATAACCGGACCATCAGGAAACCGCACAATAGAAGACGGGACCTTCAGGAAACCACACAATAGAAGACGGGACCTTCAGGAAACCACACAATAGAAGACGGGACCATCAGCAAACCACACAATAGAAGACGGGACCATCAGGAAACCACACAATAGAAGACGGGACCATCAGGAACCTACACATCAGAAAACCTCTGGCCATGCTGCTGTTCCAGTTTCAACTGACCTGAGCCCTAGGACCATGTCCCAGGACTACCTGACATGATGACTCCTTGCTGTCCCCAGTCCACCTGGCCATGCTGCTGCTCCAGTTTCAACTTCCACCTGACTGCTGCTGCTCCAGTTTCAACTGTTCTGCCTTATTATTATTCGACCATGCTGGTCATTTATGAACATTTGAACATCTTGGCCATGTTCTGTTATAATCTCCACCCGGCACAGCCAGAAGAGGACTGGCCACCCCACATAGCCTGGTTCCTCTCTAGGTTTCTTCCTAGGTATTGGCCTTTCTAGGGAGTTTTTCCTAGCCACCGTGCTTCTACACCTGCATTGCTTGCTGTTTGGGGTTTTAGGCTGGGTTTCTGTACAGCACTTTGAGATATCAGCTGATGTACGAAGGGCTATATAAATAAATTTGATTTGATTTGATTTGAACTCCTTCAAGACTGTTGGAAAAGCATTCCAGGTGAAGCTGGTTGATAGCATGCCAAGAGTGTGCAAAGCTGTCAAGGCAAAGGGTGGCTACTTTGAGGAATCTCACATATAAAATATATTTGCTTAACACTTTTTTTGGTTACGTTGTTATACTGTTTTCAGTTGGTCACCAGAAGATAGTTTCATCTCTTCAAATAATTTACTGGACACCTGGAGATTACTATTACCCAACTACAAAAGACTACTCCTTTTTTTCTCAAAGTAAGAAAAGCTATTCAAGAATTGACTACAGCAACCGCAGTGTCCTCTTCTTTGATGTTTACATACTATAGTTTACTATAGAATACTGCAGTACTTATTATAGAATTCTATTGTAAACTGTAGTATACTTTAGAATTCTATACTACACACTGTAGTATCCATCGATCATGTGTAGTACTTACTAATGAATGTTGTAATATACTGTTAAATGTCCGCAAAAACACTTCACTACAGTAAAACATTTAATGTGCATATACCCTGCCCATTCCCCTCCTCCATAGATGAGAAACCTAAATGCACAGACCATACAGTATATTGTGTTACCTACAAGTTTTAGAAAAGAATAGAAGCTATGAACTATGCGTTCAAACCCTAGTCCTACCTAGCGACCTACCTGCAGGTTATGGAAAATGTATTATTTTTTGTATTTAGAGAGCCTCCACTTCTATGTCAATGATAATTAAACAAAAACACGATAGTAAATACTACAGTATTGTACAGTCTGCAAAAACACTACAGGAAATACTACAGTATTGTACAGTCTGCAAAAACACTACATTAATTACTATAGTGCATATACTACAGTTTTATGTTACTACAGTATTTATGCTGTAGTTAACTGTAAATAATACATTATACTACAGTAAATATTAAAGTATTCACTTATGTTTTTGCGGACTAAGCTTAAACATTACACGAATACTACAGTAAAGGCCGCAAAAACTGAATACTGTAGTGTTTATACCATAGTATACAGTACTATAGTATTTTTTATGTGGGTAATACAGAGCAAATTAACTGTCAGGACTGCATATTAGGCAGCCTTTTATTGAATCTTCCCCGTAAATTGGTTAAGAATACCCAGAGGCATGATCACCCCAAGGTAGACTGTCAGAAAAAAGGTGCTTCCACATTGCAGTGATATGTAAATGCCTCACCAAAGTGAGAGCAACAGGTTAGCGCAGGATGGAAAGTTGACCTTTGATGTAGCCAACTCTGCCGTCATGCTCCAGAAATGTACATTGATAGTCAGTTAATCTGAGTTGATCAGTTTAGAAACTGTGTGTTATGTGTGTTATAGCAACCTTACACTGTGAGTATGAGTGCTACTGTAGGTCATCAACAGTTTATCAGATGATAATCAGTCTTATAGCCACATTTCTCTAATCAATAATGATATAATTTGCCCTTTTTTTTCTCCACATAATGGATATTTTAAAAACTATTGCGTTTGTGTCCACAGTTTGTAACGATCACTATGCTTCAGCGAGGATACTGCTTTGTATTCCGTTCTCTCTGTGGCCTCTCAAGGGAATGTCACGCCAGACACCACACAAACCCAGAAGAATCCATTCAAGTCGAAAACCATGGTTACCACGCCAGCACTCTGCTAGGTTATTGGCTGTAGTTATGCAAGCATTGTATTCGAGAGAGGGAGAGAGAGTGCAACATCTGATGTTCACTGATGTTAATTTGGTTATTCGGAGAGGATTCAATACCATGTAGTCTAAATAGCGAGAATTGTTCTGACTTAAATTATCTAATTGATGATCTAATTTATTACAGTGAGGATTGATTCGTTACAATATCTTGTACTGTAGGCTCGACCTTCATTTATGTGCTCTCTCTCTCATCTCCGGATGCATGGCAAATGGCCCAAGACAATGCCTAAAGGTCAGTATGCCCTTACACCGTCAAGAGGCCGAAATATACTTTATCTCACTCTACAGTATCCAGACAACTGACTCATTTATTTATTTTATTTAACTTGGCAAGTCGGTTAAGAACAAATTATTATTTACAATGACGGCCTACACTGGCCATACCTGGACGACGCTGGGCCAATTGTGCGCCGCTCTATGGGACTTCCAATCATGGCCGGTTGTGATTCAGCCTGGAATCGAACCAGGGTGTCTGTAGTGACGCCTCTAGTGACGCCTCTAGAGATACCTTAAGACTGACCTCCTCCACCAGACTTTACAATTGGCACTATGCATTGGGGCAGGTAAAGTTCTCCTGGCATGAGCTCAACTCATATTCTTCAGTTGGACTGCCAGATGGTGAACACGTTTCCACTGCTCCAGAGTCCAATGGCAGTGAGTTTTACACCACTCCAGCCAACGCTTGACATTGTGCATGGTGATTCTTAGGTTTGCATGTGGCTGTCCGGCCATGGAAACAAATTTCATGAAGCTCCCGACGAACAGTTCATGTGCTGACGTTGCTTCCAGAAGCAGTTTGCAACTTGGTAGTAGTGTTGCAACCGAGGACAGACTATTATTACGTGCTACTCACTTCAGCACTCGCCGGTCCTGTTCGGTGAGCTTGTGTGGCCTACGACATTGCATCTGAGCCGTTGTTGCTCATAGAAGTTTCCACTTCACAATAACAGTATTTACAGTTTACCGGGGCAGCTCTAGCAGGGCAGGAATTTGACGACTTGGCATCCTATGAAGGTGCCACGTTGAAAGTCACGGAGCTCTTCAGTAAGGCCATTCTACTGCCAATGTTTGTCTATGGAGATTGCATGGCTGTGTGCTCGATTGTATATACCTGTCAGGAACAGGTATGGCTGAAATAGCCAAATCTACTAATTTGAAGGGGTATCCACATACTTTTGCTTATATAGTGTATGTATGTCATGTCAACTTCATCGGTTGAGTTGATATTAGAAAAGTTAATGTTAGTTACAATGGTACTTACTAGACATCACACGTCATTTATTTAGCTAACGTGGTAATGGAGCATTCCAATGGACGCATCCAGTGTGAAGTATGTGTCTAACTCGACTTCCAGTCAGGCAATAATCCTACCCATAGCAGAACGTGTGTTAAACAGAGTTCATTTTAGGTCTAGTGCCTTTGTGCTTCTTCCCTTGCCGAGCGTTACTCAGGGTCTTGTGTGAATTGTGAGTTATGAGGGATTTGTGTCAAAACTCGAGTTAAGTCAATACCAAGGTATTATGTCAAATTTGGAAGTACAACTACAATCTTCCTTCTTGACATTTGAGTCCAATCAACAGTTGAGCCCAGTGTGGCATAACATGCTATTTGCGTACAAGATGTGAAAATGGCAAGGTTAAAGTGAAACGCTTTTTAAATGTTCAATTCAATGACAAGTGCATTGAACTGAACACCTGTGAATCCTAAGTATACTGCATTTGATGAGGCTGTCATTTTATATTGTTTTAGTGGTCAACTCTTTGATTTCACTCTATATTTATGAGACAATCCCATAAGACATCGACACTGCTGGTTGTGCCTTATTGAACAAACTGTTTGAAGCAAAAATACTAATAGAGGGCTCAACTGCAGTGCGGCACCAATTTTTATTGGTTGCTGGGGTGCCAGTGAATTGTTTTGTTGTTGCTGGTCTTTGCAATTCAGTCGTTATGTGCTGTTTGAGTAAACATTTCTAATGGCTTTCCCAAAAAACCTCCCCAATTAAATGTTGGCTGCAAAGTAGGCCTACCTGGCAGAATGATATCACAATGATTTGTGTTAATCACGGGCCATTTGTTTTGCAAACTCTGCCATAACATGTTTCCTACACTGTACATTATACAGTACAAAAACTCCACTAGCCAAACACAACAGTCTCTAGCTAAGCGCATTATTATTATTTTTTTATTCCCAGACCTCAAGTGTTCTGATGTGGTTTAAGCATTGTTGTGGACTTAGAACATCCAACTGTTGTAATTTTTCTTTAACAAAGTGTGATTTTGAGAGTGAAAACCTGAAAAAAAAACTGGAAAAAAACCCCCAGGAAAATACCATAATTTACCAAAAGATAAAACAAATTGTATAGGGACCTACAACTGTAAAGCGACAGTTCAAAATCACTAACAATAACACCCTTTTTGAGATTGAGCCTAGGATTTATTTTTTTCTCTCCAAACAATCAATCAATGTAAATATGAAATGTTCTTTTTTTGTGTATAGGTCATTATTGGCTACTTGCTCAGCCCGCAAATTAAAGATAACATTTAAATGATGTGTTCAAAAATTGGTGCGACCACATCAAGTCTAGAACCCTGCTTGTGGTTAAACCCCATTCATCTTTACTTGATAGATCCGTATTTACTGTACTCTATTGACCTAACATTGACATAACCAGGTCTGTAATGAATAAACACTGTCCTTTGGCTGACTTGTCCTGACAGGTTCCCGTTAGCTTGGGGTTTGGGGATACATAAAAGGTGAAAAGGGGAATCTGCACACTGCATGTTCTGGTATAGCATTTCTGATTCTTTTGACAAATTATTGAGGTGGAGGTGGGGATTTTCACTGCAAAGCATTGTAAACACAGGTGGCATTTTCAGAAGGGGAAGTTGGTGATTGGAGGATGTTTTGCTGCGCGCAAGATTTGGTTCTGGGTGCAAAAAGTTTGCATTGTGTATGACTCAGAACACATAACCACTCTGAGTCAATCAAGACTAGCAAATTACTCACGCACTGTTTGGGCTGCCATTGAAATGCTGTTATGGTTTTGTGCTTCAGAACTTATCAGAGGTGTCGACGCAGCCTAATGGCAACACAACATGCCCATGAATTATTTAGTTTCTGGAAACTGGGGGAAAGTGCTGAGCATTAGAGAATTAGGCAGGAGGAAACTCCCAAAGGCATCCCTTTGTGAGGACTCCATTTTGGATCAGAGCTATCTAAAGTGCACTGCTCAAGTATCACAAAAGGCATGTCAACAATATACTGAAAACTGCAGACTGAAGTTCCCACATCACAGTTAACAGACGTTTTTGTGACTTTTGCAGATGTATTACTTCTACAAAGTCTTGTGAAGGCAACATTTATTCATTAGCAGGCGCAGTGTGTACATTACTGTAAGTCGTTATCCTTGTTAGCTTAGCATGTGTTTTCATGTCCTGTTTCACAACCCTCAAAGTTAGCTTTTGTGATGTGTGTAGCCTGCTTGCCTGCGCGCAGACCACTCTCTCCTAAAAACTACTTTAAGGGGCCTCCCGAGTGGCGCAGCAATCTAAGCACTGCATTGCAGTTCTAGAGGCGTCACTACAGACCCGGGTTTGATCCCAGGCTGTATCACAACCGGCTGTGATCGGGAGTTCTATAGGGGGGCGCACAATTTGCCCAGCATCATCCAGGTAGGGGAGGGTTTGGCCGAGGGGGCTGTACTTTAAAGTGAGTTCAATACCATGACTTACCAAGACATTTAGTAGAAATGTAACACATCTAGCATACCATAAAACACAACACAGAAGCACATCAATCAGCTACGTTTATTGTTGTCAGGGAAAAAATACAGAACATTTTACAGGTACAGACCTGATGCGGCACTTTTTAATTGTCTGAAAAGTTATCAATTGTCGCCATTGACATGTTGCTGTAGCTGCGTTCTGTCTGTTCTGTCTGCGGTACATATAACTTCATTGCCCAGCGCTAGCAGTCAAGCAAAATAAATAGGACCATTATTCTGCATTGTAAATTGTAATTGACATATACAAAATGGCTGTTTAAATGTTAAGCGAAATTGTCCATTTGTCACATCCCTAGTTTTAACCATCAAGTAAGTCTCAAAACCGAATAAGTGGATTAGGCTAAGTGGGTGAGGAAAAACAACTACTTTCAAGTTGAATTAAAACATTCTCTTTTGTAGTGCACAGACAGACACTGTGGGTTTGATTGCGTTTGCCCCATACATAGCTTAGCATATAAGACTACACTTACACTTCCCAGCCCTGCAGCGCTTAACAGTTAGCTTAGCATAAGAGACAATTTATGCTTGATCCAAAAATGTGGTCAGAGGCGCTGTATGGATGATGTGAAGCAATTACAGAGCCTCCAGAGGCCAAATTGAGCTCTGAACTGCATCGCCGTGCACCTCTCACATTTTGTAACAGTGCAGAGGGCTCCGTATAGCTCACCATTGACATGATTGTTAACATTTTTATATTTTTTTATATTTTACCTTTATTTAACTAGGCAAGTCAGTTAAGAACAAATTCTTATTTTCAATGACGGCCTAGGAACAGTGGGTTTAACTGCCTGTTCAGGGGCAGAACGACAGATTTGTACCTTGTCAGCTCGGGGATTCGAACTTGCAACCTTTCGGTTACTAGTCCAATGCTCTAACCACTAGGCTTCCCTGCTGTGAGGGCGGGAGGCCTTTTATAAACCCAAACCCACTTCTTTGACAACTTCCTTCACAACAGCTCTACGCTGCTCCGTGGAGCGCAAGAAGTGTGACTGCAGCTGCATGGTCAATCCGATGTCTGCATTGGCGCCACAGCGTTTACAGTGATACAGCCTCTGCTGAAGTCAGTGCATTCACACTTCTTGCACTTCGCAGAGTAGAGCTATTTGGTCTATGTAGAGTAAGCTGATGGCAAGGATCTTCAACTAGTAGGCATAAAACACCTGAATATTGATATTCATTCGATTTTTCTTGAAGGTTTTGCGATTTTGAGAAATGAATTGTTGTAACAAGAACATTTTCAAACATCCAGAGAGGCCAACCCTCCTGGAGAGCAAGCAGGAGTTTCTGACAGCCCTGTTTTAAAGAGAGCTCAACCAAATTACAAACTGTTTGTGTCCTTACCTTGAAACAGTCTATGGACAAGGAGACCACAATCTATTATTTGGTTACCCACTGCCATCGAGCATTAATATAAAAATGTTACTTTAAATGTAATCCCCAAATAATCTCAAAGTAACAAAGTCTTCAAATTGTTCATTTAGTGTGCAAAGCATCCTGAATTTTTACATTTTCCACCTTGGTCATATGCCTAAGCCATGTCAAAATATGTAGAATTGCAGGATATTTGCTTTATAACAGGGGTTGTGCCAGGGGGCAATGCCATTCACAAAGCAAATCTCACAGCCCTGTCATTGTTGTCTGAAAAGCTAAACTGATCCTGAATCAGCACTCCTACTCTGAGACACTTGATAAATACACAGCCCCTGCTCTCTTCCCCTTCACAGCCCTCATAGTTAGGTTAGCACTTTACTTAGAGTTTCCTGTAAACCTTCCACCATTTCACCCTTCATAAACTCTGCCCTACCCTGAGCTAATTGCCAATATGGGACCATGCTCCTGATGAGCCTGTACATGCTGTCTTATTTCAGGACCCTCTTAAAGTCATATTGAATCTGCATTGCATGTGCACTCTCCAGGCTCTGTTGCGATGAATGGGGTACGCCCAGGGAATATGGTACATAAAATAACTTTGCAAAAACACTACTCGAGAATATTGGACAGTGGCATTAGGTAAATGTTAATTGGCAGTCGGTATGCTCATGCAGTTGGTGATTCAATGCTTATTTGGACCATGATTGTTATGTTTTACATTCAGGGTATTGAGCAGTGTTTCCCCTAGGATTTTCTTCAGCAGCGGTGTCAGAGGTGTGTTCTTCCTGGGCGGGTCCAGGGGCATGCTCCTCCTGGAATTTCTAGTTTTTTGTTGAACAATTGTGAAAAGGTAACTGACTTTTTTAAAGGACAGTCTACTCCAAAATGCATGAAAATAAAATGTTATTCCTTTGAAACTCATCTGAAAATCGAGGACAGTTTAATTTTATCTCTTGATCTCAGTAACATCACCAGCCAATTTTATATTGACCCAACAAATGATTTAGCTAGCATAATGTTACTGTATCTTGGCTAACAATTATCACATATACGGTGCATTCGGAAAGTATTCAGACCCCTTCCCTTTTTCCACATTTTGTTACGTTACAGTCTTATTCTAAAATGTATTCAATATTATTTTTTTCATCAATCTACATCTCAAGAATGATCAATGGAAAAAGGATGCACATGAGCTCAATTTTGAGTCTCATATCAAAGGGTCTAAATACTTATGTAAATGTGATATTTGTGCAAACATTTATAAAAACCTGTTTTTGCTTTTTCATTATGGGGTATTGTGTGTAGATTGATGAGGGGGAAAAACAATTTAATCCATTGTAGAATAAGGCTGTAATGTAACAAAATGTGGAAAAAGTCAAGGGGTCTGAATACTTTCCCGAATGCATTGTATATATGAATAGGGTTGACTACATTTCCAGGATTCGGACGATCTGATGAGAATCTGAATAAGATATGTAACTTGTTGTAACTTGTCACTCTGATCTTAAAACCGTGTCTAGGCAAAAATGTACAAAACAAATAAGAATTTAGGGGAAACACTGCATTGAGGATGCAATATGTGGATATAAATATAGATACACTGGTCATATAATAGAACAGTATCACTGGTCATATCACGTTATTCAGATAAACCTATTTATTATAAATGAACAAACCTTTGATTAAACATTGAGATTGTGTTTAAAATAATTGCATTTATACATATGAATGAATATATAGTACCAGTCAAAAGTTTGGACAAACCTACTCATTGAAGGGTTTTTCTTTATTTAAAAAATGTACTACATTGTAGAATAATAGTGAAGACATCAAAACTATGAAATAACACATATGGAATCATGTAGTAAGCAAAAAACTGTTATATATTTTATATGTGAGATTCTTCAAAGTAGCCACCCTTAGCTACTTTGAAGACAACTTTGCACACTCTTGGCATTCTCTCAACCACCTTAATGGGGTAGTCACCTAGAATGCATTTAAAATTAACAGGTGTGCCTTGTGAAAAGTCAATTTGTGGAATTTCTTTCCTTACTAATGCGTTTGAGCCAAACGGTTATGTTGTGACATGGTAGGGGTGGTATACAGAAGATAGCCCTGTTTGGTAAAAGACCAAGTCCATATTATGGCAAGAACAGCTCAAATAAGCAAAGAGAAACGACAGACCATCATTACTTTGACTGACCTTCATGTCTTAATCTGGAAAATGGTGGTGCTCCTCATGGCCGGGGACTTTAATGTAGGCAAACTTAAATCAGTTTTACCTCATTTCTGCCAGCATGTCACATGTGCAACCAGAGGAAAAAATACTCTAGACTACCTTTACTCCACACACAGAGATGCATACAAAGCTCTCCCCCGCCCTCCATTTGGCAAATCTGACCATAATTCTATCCTCATGATTCCTGCTTACAAGTAAAAACGAAAGCAGGAAGTACCAGTGACTCGCTCAATACGGAAGTATTTAGATGACGCGGATGCTACGCTTCAGGACTGTTTGGCTAGCAGAGACTGGAATGTGTTCCGAGATTCATAGGACGGCATTGATGAGTATACCATCTCAGTCATCGGCTTCATCAATAAGTGCATTGACTACGTCGTCCCCACAGACTCCGTACGTACATATCCCAACCAGAAGCCATGGATTACAGGCAACATCCGCATCGAGCTAAAGGCTAGAGCTGCCGCTTTCAAGGAGCGGGAGACTAATCTGGACGCTTATAAGAAATCGCGCTGTGCCTTCAGACGAACCATCAAACAAGCAAAGTGGCAATACAGGATTAAGATTGAATCCTACTACACCGGCTCTGACGCACGTCAGATGTGGCAGGGCTTGAAAACCCTTACAGTCTACAAAGGGAAACCCAGACGCGATCTGCTCATTAACGGGAGCCTACTAGATGAGCTAAAAGCCTTTTATGCTCGAGGCAAGCAACACTGAAGCATGCATGAGAGCACCAGCTGTTCTGGATGACTCTGTGATTACGCTCTCGGTAGCCGATGTGAGCAAGACCTTTAAACAGGTCAACATTCACAAATCCGCTGGGCCAGATGGATTTACCAGGACATGTTCTCAAATCATGCGCGGACCAACTGGCAAGTGTCTTCACTGACCATTTCAATCTCTCCCTGACCGAGTCTGTAATACCTACATGTTTCATGCAGACCACTGTAGTTCCTGTGCCCCAGAACGGAAAGGTAAGCTGCCTAAATGATTTCCGCCGCGTAGCACTCACGTTGGTAGCCATGAAGTGCTTTGAAAGGCTGGTCGTGGCTCACATCATAAGCATCCTCCCGGATACCCTAGACCCACTCCAATTCAATCTCAATCGCACTCCACACTGCCCTTTCTGACCTGGACAAAAGGAACACCAATGTGAGAATGCTTTTTATTGACTACAGCTCAGTGTTGAACACCGTAGTGCCCACAAAGCTCATCACAAAGCTAAGGACCCTGGGACTAAACACCTCCCCCTGCTTGGACTTCCTGACGGGCCGCCCCCAGGTGGTAAGAGTAGGCAACAACACATCTGTCGTCTTGATCCTTAGCACTGGTGCCCCTCAGGGGTGTGAACTTAGTCCCCTCCTGTACTCCCTGTTCACCCACGACTGCGTGGCCAAACACGACTCCAACACCATCATCACCAGTGCTACCACTGTTGTGTCGTCAGCAAACATAATGATGGTGTTGGATCACCGACAACGATGAGACAGCCTATAGGGAGGAGGTCATAGAACTGGCAGTGTGGTGCTGAGGGAGAGGAGCTGATTGTGGACTACAGGAAAAGGCGGGCCAAACAGGCCCCCCTTAACATCGACAGGGCTGTAGTGGAGCAGGTCGAGAGTTTTTAAGTTCCTTGGTGTCCACATCACCAACAAACTATCATGGGGCCAAGCTTCCTGCCATCTAGGACATATATAATAGGCGGTGTCAGAAGAAAGCCCATAAAATCGTCAGAGACTCCAGTCACCTAAGTCATAGACAGTTTTTTCTGCTACCGCACGGCAAGCAGTACCGGAGCGCCAAGTCTAGGACCAAAAGGCTCCTCAACAGCTTCTACCCCCAAGCCATAAAACTGAATTACCTCAACTAACCTGTACCTCCACACACTGACTCGGTACCGGTACCCCCTGTATTAAACCTTGTTGTTGTATTGTGTTAATTTCTATAATTTTTTACTTTAGTTTATTTAGTTAGTTTATTTGCACTGTTGGTTAAGGGCTTGTCAGTAAGCATTTCATAGTAAGGTCTACACTAGTTGTTCTTGGCGCATGTGACAAAGTTTGATTTGATTTGTTGAGGAGGTATGATGCAGGTATTCATGATTGAATTCATGCAAAGAAACCACTACTAAAGGACACTTTCTTGGGCCAAGAAACATGAGCAATGGACTTTAGACCAGTGGAAATCTGTTCTTTGGTTTGAGATTTTTGGTTCCAACCACTGTTTCTTTGTGAGATGCAGAATAGGTGAATGGGAATCTCTGCATGTGTGATTCCCACCATGAAGCATGGAGGAGGAGGCGTGATGGTGTGGGTATGCTTTGCTGGTGATTGATTTATTTAGAATTCAAGACACACTTAACCAGCAAGGCTACCACAGCAATACGCCATCCCATCTGGTTTCTGCTTAGTGAGACTCATTTGTTTTTCAACGGGACAATGACCCAACACACCTCCAGGTAGTGTAAGGGTAATTTGACCAATAAGGAGAGTGACGGATTGCTGCATTATATAACCTGGCCCCCACAACCACCCAACCTCAACCCAATTGAGATGGTTTGGGATGGGTTGAAGGAAAAGCAGCCAAGTGCTCAGCATATGTGGGAACTCCTTCAAGACTGTTGGAAAATAATTCCAGGTGAAGCTGGTTGAGAGAATGCCAAGAGTGTGCAAAGGTGTCTTCAAGGGATGGCTACTTTGAATAATCAAAAATATATTTTGATGTTTAACACTTTTTTGGTTACTACATGATTCCATATGTGTTATTTCTTAATGTTGATGTCTTCAATATTGTTCTACAATGTAGAAAACAGTACAGTACCTGTCAACTTTTGACGGGTACTGTACATTATCAAGTGTTACTCTCCCAACAACTTCCATTTACATGTCCCATTTTCTTGCATTGTTATGTTAAAGTAAACGACTGAGTTAAGTGAAAGAGAAAACATGCTTTGCAGTCAAGCAATAGCTGAAACAAGGATGATATCACAGCTTGTTAACTGCACAGTGAATTAAATTAAAATGAGTATAGTCTGGTGAACTAAGGTCACGCATGACTCAGAGCTGTCTAGGAAATTCTAGTGCAGAAGGCAGAATATAATAAGAATAAGTGAAACATTTTTTTTTACTTCTGTGTCTCATGCCAGGATGGGAGCCGTCATGCTGGTTCTTGCCGGTACACTACATATAAATAAACAGCCTATGATAGTCTTGGATGAGCTATTGTTATATTGCTCATATCTGTCCAGTCTTTTCAGACCTGCAAGGGCTGTTTTGGGACAATGTTCTGCACAATGGCGACCTGTCATTTAGGGCAGGTGGGCTTGCCTGTTTTGCATGTTATTTTGGCATTAATACGTGTCACATATCAGTTTGCAAACAATGTAAAAAATAATATATATCATTGAATTAATAAAACCGCATACAAACATGGTCTCTTTTTTGGTTTCTCAAGTAAGGCAGCTCCAAAATGCAGGTGTTTTAAGTCTAGCTCAGTGCTTTCTGTGGTGGTGGGGAAAGCCAGCAGAAAATATGGAGCGTTGCGCAGTGATTGGCTCAGTCTTCTGTCACTCAAGTGGACTTTACATTAGGTCATTTAGGGTATGACACCCACTCCCGTTGCCTGCTGCACTGCTGCTTGGATTCCACCTGGCAATCTGTTCACTCTCTGCCCTGGCTTGTCAAATCAAATTGTATTGGTCACATACACATGGTTAGCAGAGGTTATTGCGAATGTAGCGAAATGCTTGTGCTTCTAGTTCTTACAGTGCAGCAATATCTAACATGTAATCTAACAATTCCACAACAACTACCTAATACACACACATCTAAGTAAAGGAATGGAATAAGAATATATACATATAAGTATATGGATGAGCAATGACAGAGCAGCATAGGCGAGATGGTATAAATTACAGTAGATACAAATGAGATGAGTAAGATATGTAAACATTATTAAAGTGACTAGTGATCCATTTATTAAGGTGGGCAATGATTTCAAGTATGTATGTAGGCAGTAGCCTCTGTGTTAGTGATGGATGTTTAACAGTCTGATGGCCTTGAGATAGAAGCTGTTTTTCAGTCTCTTGGCCCCAGCTTTGATGCACCTGTACTGACCTCGCCTTTTGGATGGTAGCGGGGTGAACAGGCAGTGGCTTGGGTGTTTGTTGTCCTTGATGATCATTTTGGCCTTCCTGTGACATCGGGTGCTGTAGGTGTCCTGGAGGGCGGTGATGCGTTGTGCAGACTGCACAGGATGCTCTCACTTGTGCATCTGTAAAAGTTTGAGGGTTTTAGGTGACAAGCCAAATTTCTGTTGCGCCGCCTTCACGACACTGTCTGTGTGGGTGGACCATTTCAGTTCGTCCGTGATGTGTACGCTGAGGAACTTAAGACGTTCCACCTTCTCCACTGCTGTTCCGTCTATGTGGATAGGGGGGTGCTCCCTCTGCTGTTTCCTGCAGTCAATGATCATCTCCTTTGTTTTGTTGACGGTGAGTGACAGATTATTTTCCTGACACCACACACCGAGTGCCCTCACCTCCTCCCTGTAGGCTGTCTCGTCGTTGTTGGTAATCAAGCCGACTACTGTTGTGTCGTCTGCAAACTTGATGACGGAGTTAGAGGTGTACATGGTCACGCAGTCATGGGAGTACAGGTGGGGACTTAGCATGCACCCTTGTGGGGCCCCAGTGTTGAGGATCAGCAAAGTGGAGATGTTGTTTCCTACCTTCATCACCTGGGGGAGGCCCGTCAGGAAGTCCAGGACCCAATTGCACAGGGTGGGGTTGAGACCCAGGGCCTCTAGCTTAATGATGAGCTTGGAGGCTACTATGGTGTTGAATGCTGAGCTATAGTTAATTAACAGTATTCTTACATAGGTATTCCTCTTGTCCAGATGGAATAGGGCTGTGTGCAGTGTTATGGCGATTAAATCGTCTGTGGACCTATTGGGGCGGTGACCAAATTGAAGTGGGTCTATGTTGACAGGTAAGGTGGAGGTGATATGATCCTTGACCAGCCTCTCAAAGCACTTCATGATGACAGAAGTGAGTGCTACGGGGCGATAGTCATTTAGTTCAGTTACCTTTGCCTTCTTGGGTATAGAACAATGGTGGCCATCTTGATGCATGTGGGAACAGCAGACTGGGATAGGGAGAGATTGAAAATGTCTGTAAACACACCAGCCAGATGGTCTGCACATGCTCTGAGGACGCAGCCTTGCGAGGGTTAACACGTTTAATCGTCTTACTCACGTCAGCCACGGTGAAGGAGAGCCCGCAGTCCTTGGTAGCGGGCCGCATCCATGGCACTGTATTATCCTGGGGCAGCAGGGTAGCCTAGTGGTTAGAATGTTGGACTAGTAACCGGAAGGTTGCGAGTTCAAACCCCCGAGCTGACAAGGTACAAATCTGTCGTTCTGCCCCTGAACAGGCAGTTAACCCACTGTTCCTAGGCCGTCATTGAAAATAAGAATTTGTTCTTAACTGACTTGCCTGGTTAAATAAAGGTAAAATAAAAAAAATTTAAATTCTTAAAGCGGGCAAAGAAAGTGTTTTGTTATCTGGAAGCAAGCCTTTGGTGTCTAACGTGGCTGGTTTTCTTTTTATAGTCTGTGATTGTCTGTAGACCCTGCCACATACGTCTCATGTCTGAGCCGTTGAATTGCGACTCCACTTTGTGTCTATGCTGACATTTCGCTTGTTTGTTTGCCTTGCAGAGGGAATAACTACACGGTTTGTATTTGTCCATAATCCCAGTCACCTTTCCATGGTTAAATGTTTGCGCTTTCAGTTTTTGCGCCAATGCCGCTATATATCCACAGTTTCTGGTTAGGGTAGGTTATAATAGTCACAGTGGGTACAACATCTCCTATGCACTTCCTTATAAAGCCACTCACCGAATCAGCATATAGGTTGATATTATTATCTGAGGCTTCCCGGAACATGTCCCAGTCCGCATGATCAAAACAATCTTGGAGCGTGGATTCCAATTGGTCAGATCAGCGTTGAATAGTTAACACGGGTGCATGCTGTTTGAGTTTCTGTCTATATGAAGGGAAGAGCAAAATGGAGTTGTGGTCAGATTTGCCTAAACGAGGGCGGGGGAGGGCCTTGTATGCATCGCGGAAGTTAGAGTAGTAGTGATCCAGAGTTTTGCCAGAGCGAGTACTACTGATATTTGGGGAGGTAGGGTAGCCTAGTGGTTAGATCGTTGGACTCGTAAGCGAAAGGTTGCAAGTTCAAATCCCCGAGCTGACAAAGTACAAATCTGTCATTCTGCCCCCGAACAGGCAGTTAACCCACTGTTCCTAGGCCGTCATTGAAAATAAGAATTTCTTCTTAAATGACTTGACTAGTTAAATAAAGGTAAATGTGTCGTGATATCGGAGGGGGATATACATGGCTGTGACAATAACCAAGGAGAATTCTCTTGGGAGATAATACGGTCGGCATTTGATTGTGAGGAATTCTAGGTCAGGTGAACAAAAGTACTTGAGTTCCTGTATGTTCTTACAATTACACCATGAGTCGTTAATCATGAAACATACACCTCTTCTTCCCGGAGAGATGTTTATTCCTGTCTGTGCGACGTACAAAGAATCCAGGTAGCATCTCCCGAGAGAGCCATGTTTCCATGAAACAGAGTATGTTACAATCCCTGATGTCTCTCTGGAAAGCAACCCTTGCCCTAATTTCGTCTACCTTGTTGTCTAGAGACTGGACATTAGCGAGTAATTTACTCTGAAGTGGTGGGTGGTGTGCGCGCCTCCGAAGTCTGACCAGAAGACCGCTCTGTCTACCTCTTCTCTGGTGGCGTTGTTTTGAGTCAGCCTCAGGAATCATCTCAAATGCCCTGGGAAGTTCGGACAAAGGATCCGCTTTGGAAAGTCTTATTCCTGGTCGTAGTGCTGGTAAGTTGACGCCGCTCTGATATCTAATAGTTCTTCTGGCTGAATGTAATAACGCTTAAGATTTTCTGGGCCAACAATGTAAGAAATAATACATAAATAAACGAAATACTGCTTAGTTTCCTAAGGACTAGAAGCGAGGCAGTTCTCTTTGTCGGTGGCATTTTCCCTGTCTGGTACAGGCACACCACCACACTCTCTCGCTTCCGCTTGCCTCCAGCACACAGCCACTGTTGGGGCGAGTGACTCTGAACTTACAATGGCTAGCCCCAAGTCGTTATATTTATTTTCTTGTGCATTTAGCTATTTTACTATTCGCCTCATGACTCCTGCATGCTTTGCTGACTGAACTTTCTTGTTTACCCAACCGTGGGACAGACTATGTTTTTCCACACTCGGGACTCTGACTCTCTTTTGGTGAGACAGACTTTTGTTCTCCCGTCCTATTCTAACGACCTCTCGCCAGCTTTGTATTCATGTTACCTGATGAAATTGCTGTACAATATGATCTTGTTGCCATCGAATGCACATTAAAATGTCATAAAATAACACTGTAGAGCTCTCCCTGTCCTCTGCCGTGCCTTGATTATATTACTGTTGATGATATCTGGAAATGTGCATACACACCCTAGCCCATCTACTGTTGCTAGTCCCAATTCTGACTTGTGCTCTGATATCTGCTTCACTGATTTCTGCTCTCATCCGTTAAAACTTCTTTAGCCTAGGTTCCGGTGAAGCTGGAGGGCGCGTAATTCAAATAAATAATCATAAAAAATATGGATATTACACATTTAGGTACATGTGTCTTATATCAGTTGAAAGCTTAAATTCTTGTTAATTTTACTGCACTGTCCGATTTACAGTAGCTATTACAGCGCAAGCATGCCATGCGATTGTTTGAGGATGGCGCCCCACGTCAAAATATTTTTCCATAAATTCACAAATATCAATTTAAATATTCACTTACTTTTGCAAATATTCCTCTAATTTGTCATCCAAAGGGTCCCAGCTTAAACATGTAGTGTTGTTTTGTTAGATAAAATCCTTCTTTATATCCCAAAAGTTCAGTTTAGTTGGCGCCATCGATTTGAGTAATCCACTCGTTCAACATGCAGGGAAAGAAATCCGAAAATCTACCCCTAAACTTTGTGTAAACAAGTAAAAATATGTTTCTATTTACTCCTCAGGTACCCTAAAATGTAATCAAACTATAATATTTCTTACGGAAAGAAGTATGTTCAATAGGAAACAGGTGCAGCCTTTCTTCATTGTGCGCGCAAACACGAATTTCCAAGACTTTGTCCCTGTACTAAAACTGATATTTCTTATTGGTTTTGAAAATTACAAGCCTGAAACCTTGAACAAAGACTGCTGACACCCTGTTTGACTCAGCCATGCCTCCTTGCCCATCCAACATTTCCTCATCTCCCACCCCTTCTAATGCTACTAGCACCAATGCTCCTCTTTTCCCCCTGCCCCGCTACAAAGTTTCTCCCTGCAGGCACACTGAGTCCAAGGTGCTAAAGGAGCTCCTTAAACTTGACCCCCCAAAAATATCTGGGTCAGATGGTTTAAACCCTTTCTTCTTTAAGGTTGCTGCCCCTATCATCACCAAGCCTCTAGGGGGAGGATCCCATTGCTTGGGAGGCAGCCACGGTTCATCCTTTATTTAAAGGGGAGATCAAGATGATCATAACTGTTATAGGCCTATTTCTATTTTGCCCTGTTTATCAAAAGTGTTGGAAAGACCTAGTATTCTTGCTAGTATGCAATCTGGTTTCCGCTCAGGTTATGGATGTGTCACAGCAACCTTAAAGGTCCTCAATCATGTCACCATTGCCCTTGATTCTAAGAAATGTTGTGCTGCTATTGTTATTGAGCTTTTGATACAGTATCAAATTTAATTATAAAGCCCTTCTTACATCAGCTGATATCTCAACATGCTGTACAGAAACCCAGCCTAAAACCCCAAACAGCAAGCAATGCAGGTGTAGAACACGGTTGTGAGGAAAAACTCCCTAGAAAGGCCAAAACCTAGGAAGAAACCGAGAGGGGAACCAGGTTATGAGGGGTGGCCAGTCCTCTTCTGGCTGTGCCGGGTGGAGATTATAACAGAACATGGCCAAGATGTTCAAATGTTCATAGATGACCAGCAGGGTCAAATAATAATAATCAAAGTGGTTGTTGAGGGTGCAACAGGTCAGCACCTCAGGAGTAAATGTCAGTTGGCTTTTCATAGCCGATCATTCAGAGTATCTCCTCCGAGAGAGAAAGAGAATTAGAGAGAGCATACTTAAATTCACACAGGACACCGGATAAGACAGGAGAAATACTCCAGATGTAACAGACTGACCCTAGACCCCCGACACATAAACTACTGCAGCATAAATACTGGAGGCTGAGGAAGGAGGGGATGGGAGACACTGTGGCTCCATCCGACGATACCCCAGGACAGGGCCAAACAGGCAGGATATATATCCCCACCCACAGCCCCCACACCAGTAGAAGGATATCTCCAACCACCAACTTAACATCCTGAGACAAGGCCGAGTATAGCCCACAAAGATGTGTGCCAACCCAGACAGGAAGATCACGTTAGTGACTAAACCCACTCAAGTGACGCACCCCTCCTAGGGACGGCATGGAAGAGCACCAGTAAACCAGTGACTCAGCCCCTGTAATAAGGTTAGAGGCAGATAATCCCAGTGGAGAGATGGGAACCGGCCAGGCAGAGACAGCAAGGGCGGTTCGTTGCTCCAGTGCCTTTCCGTTCGCCTTCACACTCCTGGGCCAGACTACACTCAATCATGTGACCTACTGAAGAGATGAGTCTTCAATAAAGACTTAAAAGTTGAGACAGAGTCTGCGTCTCTAACATGGATAGGCAGACCATTCCATAAAAATTTAGCTCTATAGGAGAAAGCCCTGCCTCCAGCTGTTTGCTTACAAATTCTAGGGACAGTTAGGAGGCCTGCGTCTTGTAGCGTACGTGTAGGTATGTACGGCAGGATAAAATCGGAAAATTGGGTAGGAGCAATCCCATGTAATGCTTTGTAGGTTAGCAGTAAACCTTGAAATCAGCCCTTGCCTTAACAGGAAGCCAGTGTAGAGAGGCTAGCACTGGAGTAATATGATCAAATGTTTTGGTTCTAGTAAAGATTCTAGCAGCCGTGTTTAGCACTAACTGAAGTGTATTTATTGCTTTATCCGGGTAGCTGGAAAGTAGAGCATTGCAGTAGTCTAACCTAGAAGTGACAAAAGCATGAATACATTTTTCGGCATAATATTTGGACAGAAAGTTTCAGATTTTTGCAATGTTACGTAGATTGAAAAAAGCTGTCCTTGAAACATTCTTGATATGTTCGTCAAAAGAGAGATCAGGGTCCAGAGTACTGCCGAGGTCCTTCACAGTTTTATTTGAGACGACTGTACAACCATCAAGATTAATTGTCAGATTCAACAGAAGATCTCTTTGTTTCTTGGGACCTAGAACAAGCAACTCTGTTTTGTCCGAGTTTAAAAGTAGAACGTTTGCAGCCATTCACTTCCTTATGTCTGAAACACAGGCTTCCAGCAAGGGCAATTTTGGTGCTTCACCATGTTTTATTGAAATGTATAGCTGTGTGTCATCTGCATGGCAGTGAAAGTTAACATTATGTTTCCGAATGACATCACCAAGAAGTAAAATATATAGTGAAAACAATAGTGGTCCTAAAACAGAACCTTGAGGAACAACGAAATTTGTCAGAGGACAAACCATCCACAGAGACAAACTGATATCTTTCCGACAGATAAGATCTAAACCAGGCCAGAACTTGTCCATGTAGACCAATTTGGGTTTCCAATCTCTCCAACAGAATGTGGTGATGCATGGTATCAAAAGCAGCACTAAGGTCTAGGAGCACGAGAACAGATGCAGAGCCTCGGTCTGACGTCATTAAAATGTAATTTACCACCTTCGCAAGTGCAGTCTCAGTGCTATGATGTGGTCTAAAACCAGACTGAAGCGTTTCGTATACATTGTTTTTCTTCAGGAAGGCAGTGAGTTGCTATCCAACAGCTTTTTCTAAACATTTTTGAGAGGAATGGGAGATTCGATTTAGGCCGATAATTAAAAAAAATATTTTCTTGGTCAAGGTTCGGCTTTTTCAAGAGAGACTTTATTACTGACACTTTTAGTGACTTTGGTACACATCCTGTGAATAGAGAGCCGTTTATTATGTTCAACATAGGAGGGCCAAGCACAGGAAGCAGCTCTTTCAGTAGTTTAGTTGGAATAGGGTCCAGTATGCAGCTTGAAGGTTTAGAGGCCATGATTATTTTCAGTAGACCATTCCATTCTTGTGGGCCGGCTAAGGAGTATTGGTGTCTCTGAGAGGTCTTTGGCCTGGTTTGCTAACTACTGTTATCGAAGATTGCAGTGTATAAAGTCATCAACATCAGCTGTCTCAGCCACTTCCTGTCACCAAGGGTGTACCCCAAGACTCGATCCTAGGCCACACGCTCCTCTCAATTTACATCAACAACATAGCTCAGGCAGTAGGAAGCTCTCTCATTCATTTATATGCAGATGATACCGTCTTATACTCAGCTGGCCCCTCCCCTGCACTATTTCACACCTGATTTAACTAACCTTGGGTTTGGTGATTATTAATTTAGTTAAATTGAAGTGTGTTAGTACTGGGCTAGAACACGATCAGTTGTAACTGGTGTGTTAGTACTGGGCTAGAACTAGTTGATCAGTTGAAACAGGTGTGTTAGTACTGGGCTAGAACTAGTTGATCAGTTGAAACAGTTGTGTTAGTACTGGGCTTATTAGTGCTGGGCTAGAACTAGTTGATCAGTTGAAACAGGTGTGTTAGTACTGGGCTAGAACTAGTTGATCAGTTGAAACAGTTGTGTTAGTACTGGGCTTATTAGTGCTGGGCTAGAACTAGTTGATCAGTTGAAACAGTTGTTAGTACTGGGCTAGAACTAGTTGATCAGTTGAAACAGTTGTGTTAGTACTGGGCTTGTTAGAACCAGTTGATCAGTTGAAACAGGTGTGTTAGTACTGGGCTTGTTAGAACTAGTTGATCAGTTTAAACAGGTGTGTTCGTACTGGGCTAGAACATGATCAGTTGTAACAGGTGTGTTAGTACTGGGCTAGAACTCATTGATAAGTTGAAACAGGTGTGTTAGTACTGGGCTAAAACACGATCAGTTGAAACAGGTGTTAGTACTGGGCTAGAACATAATCAGTTGTAACTGGTGTGTTAGTACTGGGCTAGAACAAGATCAGTTGTAACAGGTGTGTTAGTACTGGGCTTGAACACGATCAGTTGAAACAGGTGTGTTAGTACTGGGCTTGTTAGAACTACTTGATCAGTTTAAACAAGTGTGTTAGTACTGGGCTAGAACACGATCAGTTTTAAGAGGTGTTTTAGTACTGGGCTTATTAGAACTAGTTGATCAGTTGAAACAGGTGTGTTAGTACTGGGCTTGTTAGAACTAGTTGATCAGTTGTAACAGGTTTGTTAGTGCTGGGCTAGAACTAGTTGATCCGTTGTAACAGGTGTGTTAGTACTGGGCTAGAACATGATCAATTGAAACAGGTGTGTTAGTACTGGGCTAGAACACGATCAGTTGTAACAGGTGTGTTAGTACTGGGCTAGGACACGATCAGTTATAACAAGTGTGTTAGTACTGGGCTAGAACATGATCAGTTGTAACAAGTGTGTTAGTGCTGGGCTAGAACTAGTTGATCAGTTGAAACAGGTGTGTTAGTACTGGGCTAGAACACGATCAGGTGTGTTAGTACTAGGCTTGTTAGAACTAGTTGATCAGTTGAAACAGGTGTGTTAGTACTGAGCTAGAACACGAGCCGTTTTAACAGGTGTGTTAGTACTGGGCTTGTTAGAACAAGTTGATCAGTTGAAACAGGTGTGTTAGTACCTGGCTTATTAGAACTAGTTGATCAGTTAAACAGGTGTGTTCGTACTGGGCTAGAACACGATCAGTTGAAACGTGTGTTAGTACTGGGCTAGAACACAATCAGTTGTAACAGGTGTGTTAGTACTTGGCTAGAACACGATCAGTTGAAACATGTGTGTTAGTACTGGGCTAGAACACGATCAGTTGAAACAGGTGTGTTACTACTGGGCTAGAACACGATCAGTTGAAACAGGTGTGTTGGTACTGGGCTAGAACATGATCAGTTGTAACTAGTGTTTTAGTACTGGGCTAGATAGAACACGATCAGTTGAAACAGGTGTGTTAGTACTGGGCTAGAACACGATCAGTTGTAACTGAATTGGTTCCCCTGATAATTGATAGAAAAACACTGGGGGCTACCGTAGCAACACACTGTAGGTAGCTAGAACTGTACATAGTGGGTAGCAGGCATCCGGGAGTGACAAATTCCAACCCCTCACTGAGCCAAACTGAGTTGCATTGTTTCACTTTACAATTTCAACTAAAAAAGAGACCGAAGTGAAATGGACCAATCCGGTTTCAAATCAGCATACCTACAGGACCGACTAATTAATATCTACAAATGTAAGGGAATGTTGATGTGTATCTTCTGTGTGAACCTCAGTTGTGTATATCAATTGATCATGTGCTCCAGTTCTCTAAAGACGACAGTCAGTTAATGAGATAAGTCTGTTTACAATTGTTTAAAACATTTTAGATAAAATAGACGTTTTGTGGTCAAATGTGGTGTTTTTGAGGATCTGGGAACCTCTCCACTCCATTAATTTTGTTTATTTAGGGGATATATAAAGCAGAGATTTCTATAAACCCACACATTAGAAAGGACTGATGTCCCCCTAGTGGCATGGCTTTGTGATTACAAAATGGCAAAAAGGTCGGACGGAATACAGTCTCAAATTGAGTTCACTGTAGACAATTATTGTTCATAAAAATACAATTCCATTTACTAATGAAGCATACTTTCTTATTGCAGCATATGGGCTGCCTTTGGTGTCAAATGGCTGGCCATACATTCTCCTGAATCTATTGTGAACTGTTCTAGTTTTCTGTCTTTGCAGATTTTTGATTGTGCTGGGATGTTTGATATTGGCCATACTAACAACTTTCAAAGAACACGAAAAGGCCTCCGGCCATTGGCTTGTTATATTGGTAAGTTTGAAAATTTATCTTGTAAATAAATGCACAAAAGTCCAATATTGAAATACATACATCATAAATACAACACATTTTAATATTGGGTCCAATTGCAATAATATGTACTAATGAATTTAATGCATAATAATGCATAATGATAGCAACATTTGATTTGATGATACTGAAGGTATTCTATTTGTCTTGTTTGACTTTCTCAGGAAACATCCACCATATTTGTCTTCGGAACAGAGTTTGGGTTGAGAATATGGTCGGCAGGCTGTTGCTCCAGATACAAAGGATGGAGGGGGCGGCTCAAATTTGCCCGCAAGCCATTATGTATTTTAGGTAAGCTGGAGGAAGTAGAGAATACTTTTGGTTTTACCAGTACACAGCCATATTAAGAGCGCAGCAGTCTCTTCATCCAAAGAAACAGATTTAGCATGTCTTTCATTTTTAGTCCTTGATTATTTGCAGTGCATGTAATTATAATTACCATTTACTACTATTATTTATTATTCATTATTAGTCTGGGCCATATCTGAAAATGTTGGAGTATGCAAAATGCATATACACTCAATCGAATTTAAAATGCTGTTACAAAATCCCTTAAGGCCTGCATAGACTGTACAATTTTAGCCGTCTTATGCTACGATTTTGCCGTCCCAGACAAAAATGTCCACGTGGGCAAATTCTTAGGTCGTAAACGATTGTCGGATATCTTGGCTTGTTCAGTGTGACAGGGTTTAGGTTTGCCAATGAAGCACCACTACGTGCAGTTGTAGGCTCCGACAAAGTTCTGTCAGTGTCAGAAATATTGAGCCATTATCATGTAGTATGGCTGGTGTTACGAACCGATCCCTGTGACTGACCTGTTGGAACATGGGCGGCACTGAGTATGCACAGTCAGATGAATATAATAGTTTGATTTAAACGTTAACATGCTTTGCAAGAATAACAATTTCCCTAATAAACTTGTTTACATGACACATCTGAAATCAGGCTACCTGATGGGATTTTGATACGTGCACAAAATCGCCAATCAAAATAAACGTTCTACCACAGCGAATAAGCCAAGTTCGGACATATAAAGTTTGGTTTTGAAAACTGTTTCTAAGATGCATGCTTTCAGTTTTGACGAACTCACTTTACTCGCATATACTGTAAGATTAGAGGGAGGGACATACACAGATCAGATACACTGCTGAAGTTGACAAGCAAATTGTACAATCTGGCCAGGTTGATATCAATATTTTTATTTGGTTAAATCGCACAGTGTGACATGTCATAAGCGTAAAAGACTGAACCTGACGTACAGTGTAGTAAACCCTTTAGCTAATTACTAAAATATACTACTACACAGCTATGTCTTTAAATAGTAAATACAGATATTCCCTGTCAAATAAGGACTAACCGGAGCAACCTGTTGGCACTACATCCAGAGTTGTGTTCATTAGGCACCAAAAGGAAGAAAATGGACTGGAACAGGGACTACCTGGCTGGGACTACCTGGACTTGTCCAATAACAAATGCTCAAATGCAAAAGGTTTTACAACATTTTCTGCTGTTGCGTGCCCTAATGAACATGACCCATGATTTTTCATTCATTTTTCATTCTTTATATCTATGTGATATTGTAGACTTATCAGCTAAATATACATCTATGGGCTGATTTCCCTAATGAACCCTAATGAATACGACCCAGAACTTTTCAGAACACAATCATCCTCTCACACAGAATTCTTTATATCTGATTGATCTGGTTGATATTGTAGACTTATGAGTTAAATATACAACTATAGGCTGGTTTTCCAGACACAGATTAAGCCTATAGTTCTAGACTAAAAAGCATGTTCAATAGAGATTCTCCACTAGGCTTAATCTGTGTCTGGGAAACCTTCCCTATGTTATACAAATTGACAATTGGTTTATGAATTGAATCTAATTTTGGATGTTTTGTCTTTTCATTTTCTCTCTGGTAGACATTTTTGTGCTGATTGCCTCGGTTCCGGTGGTTGCTGTACGTAACCAAGGCAATGTGCTTGCCACGTCCCTGCGCAGTCTGCGCTTCCTGCAGATTCTGCGCATGCTCCGCATGGACCGCCGTGGAGGCACCTGGAAACTACTGGGCTCCGCCATCTATGCACACAGTAAGGTATGGTGTCCATAAACACTTACTCCATTACTCCCACGGTAAGGTATGGTGTCCATAAACACTTACTCCATTACTCCCACGGTAAGGTATGGTGTCCATAAACACTTACTCCATCTACTCCCACGGTAAGGTATGGTGCCCATTAACACTTACTCCATCTACTCCCACAGTAAGGTATGGTGTCCATAAACACTTACTACATCTACTCCCACAGTTAGGTATGGTGTCCATAAACACTTACTCCATTACTCACACAGTAAGGTATGGTGTCCATTAACACTTACTCCATTACTCCCACAGTAAGGTATAGTGTCCATAAACACTTACTCCATCTACTCCCACAGTAAGGTATTGTTTCCTCAAACACTTACTCCATCTACGCACACAGTAAGGTATGGTGTCCATAAACACTTACTCCATCTACGCACACAGTAAGGTATGGTGTCCATAAACACTTACTCCATTAATCACACAGTAAGGTATGGTGTCCATTACCACTTACTCCATCTACTCCCACAGTAAGGTATGGTGTCCATAAACACTTACTCCATCTATGCACACAGTAAGGTATGGTGTCCATAAACACTTACTCCATCTACTCCCACAGTAAGGTATGGTGTCCATAAACACTTACTCCATCTACGCACACAGTAAGGTATGGTGTCCATAAACACTTACTCCATCTACGCACACAGTAAGGTATGGTGTCCATAAACACTTACTCCATTAATCACACAGTAAGGTATGGTGTCCATTACCACTTACTCCATCTACTCCCACAGTAAGGTATGGTGTCCATAAACACTTACTCCATCTACGCACACAGTAAGGTATGGTGTCCATAAACACTTACTCCATCTACTCCCACAGTAAGGTATGGTGTCCATAAACACTTACTCCATCTACGCACACAGTAAGGTATGGTGTCCATAAACACTTACTCCATCTACTCCCACAGTAAGGTATGGTGTCCATGAACACTTACCTTACTGTGGGAGTAATCAAGTAAGTGTTCATGGACACCATACCTTACTGTGGGAGTAGATGGAGTAAGTGGTAATGGACACCATACCTTACTGTGGGAGTAGATGGAGTAAGTGTTTATGGACACCATACCTTACTGTGGGAGTAGATGGAGTAAGTGGTAATGGATACCATACCTTACTGTGTGCGTAGATGGAGTACGTGTTTATGGACACCATACCTTACTGTGGGAGTAATCAAGTATGGTGTCCATAAACACGTACTCCATCTACGCACACAGTAAGGTATGGTGTCCATTACCACTTACTCCATCTACTCCCACAGTAAGGTATGGTGTCCATAAACACTTACTGCATCTACGCACACAGTAAGGTATGGTGACCATAAACACTTACTCCATCTACGCACACAGTAAGGTATGGTGTCCATAAACACTTACTCCATTAATCACACAGTAAGGTATGGTGTCCATTACCACTTACTCCATCTACTCACACAGTAAGGTATGGTGTCCATTACCACTTACTCCATCTACTCCCACAGTAAGGTATGGTGTCCATAATCACTTACTCCATCTATGCACACAGTAAGGTATGGTGTCCATAAACACTTACTCCATTACTCCCACGGTAAGGTATGGTGTCCATAATCACTTACTCCATTACTCACTCGGTCAGGTATGGTGTCCATTACCACTTACTCCATCTACTCCCACAGTCATGTATGGTGTCCATTACCACTTACTCCACCTACTCCCACGGTAAGGTATGGTGTCCATAATCACTTACTCCATCTACTCCCACAGTAAGGTATGGTGTCCATAAACACTTACTACATCTACTCCCACAGTTAGGTATGGTGTCCATAAACACTTACTCCATTACTCACACAGTAAGGTATGGTGTCCATTAACACTTACTCCATTACTCCCACAGTAAGGTATAGTGTCCATAAACACTTACTCCATCTACTCCCACAGTAAGGTATTGTTTCCTCAAACACTTACTCCATCTACGCACACAGTAAGGTATGGTGTCCATAAACACTTACTCCATTACTCCCACGGTAAGGTATGGTGTCCATAATCACTTACTCCATTACTCACTCGGTCAGGTATGGTGTCCATTACCACTTACTCCATTAATCACACAGTAAGGTATGGTGTATTACCACTTACTCCATCTACTCCCACAGTAAGGTATGGTGTCCATAAACACTTACTCCATCTACGCACACAGTAAGGTATGGTGTACATAAACACTTACTCATCTACTCCCACAGTAAGGTATGGTTTCCATAAACACTTACTCCATCTACGCACACAGTAAGGTATGGTGTCCATAAACACTTACTCCATCAACTCCCACAGTAAGGTATGGTGTCCATAAACACTTACTTGATTACTCCCACAGTAAGGTATGGTGTCCATAAACACGTACTCCATCTACGCACACAGTAAGGTATGGTATCCATTACCACTTACTCCATCTACTCCCACAGTAAGGTATGGTGTCCATAAACACTTACTCCATCTACTCCCACAGTAAGGTATGGTGTCCATTACCACTTACTCCATCTACTCCCACAGTAAGGTATGGTTTCCACAAACACTTACCCCATCTACTCCCACAGTAAGGTATGGTGTCCATAAACACTTACTCCATCTACGCACACAGTAAGGTATGGTGTCCATAAACACTTACTCCCTCTACTCCCACAGTAAGGTATGGTGTCCATTAACACTTACTCCATCTACTCCCACAGTAAGGTATGGTGTCCATAAACACTTACTCCATCTACGCACACAGTAAGGTATGGTGACCATAAACACTTCCTCCATCTACGCACACAGTAAGGTATGGTGTCCATAAACACTTCCTCCATCTACTCCCACAGTAAGGTATGGTGTCCATTAACACTTATTCCATCTACTCCCACAGTAATGTATGGTGTCCATAAACACTTACTCCATCTATTCCCACAGTAAGGTATGGTGTCCATTAACACTTACTCCATTACTCCCACAGTAAGGTATGGTGTCCATAAACACGTACTCCATCTACGCACACAGTAAGGTATGGTGTCCATTACCACTTACTCCATTTACTCCCACAGTAAGGTATGGTGTCCATAAACACTTACTCCATCTACTCCCACAGTAAGGTATGGTGTCCAATACCACTTACTCCATCTACTCCCACAGTAAGGTATGGTTTCCACAAACACTTACCCCATCTACTCCCACAGTAAGGTATGGTGTCCATAAACACTTACTCCATCTACGCACACAGTAAGGTATGGTGTCCATAAACACTTACTCCCTCTACTCCCACAGTAAGGTATGGTGTCCATTAACACTTACTCCATCTACTCCCACAGTAAGGTATGGTGTCCATAAACACTTACTCCATCTACGCACACAGTAAGGTATGGTGACCATAAACACTTACTCCATCTACGCACACAGTAAGGTATGGTGTCCATTAATACTTACTTCATCTACTCCAACAGTAAGGTATGGTGTCCATTAACACTTACTCCATCTACTCCCACAGTAAGTTATGGTGTCCATTAACACTTACTCCATCTACTCCCACAGTAAGGTATGGTGTCCATAAACACTTACTCCATCTACGCACACAGTAAGGTATGGTGACCATAAACACTTCCTCCATCTACGCACACAGTAAGGTATGGTGTCCATAAACACTTACTCCATCTATGCACACAGTAAGGTATGGTGTCCATAAACACTTACTCCATTAATCACACAGTAAGGTATGGTGTATTACCACTTACTCCATCTACTCCCACAGTAAGGTATGGTGTCCATAAACACTTACTCCATCTACGCACACAGTAAGGTATGGTGTCCATAAACACTTACTCATCTACTCCCACAGTAAGGTATGGTTTCCATAAACACTTACTCCATCTACGCACACAGTAAGGTATGGTGTCCATAAACACTTACTCCATCTACTCCCACAGTAAGGTATGGTGTCCATAAACACTTACTCCATCTACTCCCACAGTAAGGTATGGTGTCCATAAACACTTACTCCATCTACGCACACAGTAAGGTATGGTGACCATAAACACTTCCTCCATCTACGCACACAGTAAGGTATGGTGTCCATTACCACTTACTCCATCTACTCCCACAATAAGGTATGGTTTCCACAAACACTTACCCCATCTACTCCCACAGTAAGGTATGGTGTCCATAAACACTTACTCCATCTACGCACACAGTAAGGTATGGTGTCCATAAACACTTACTCCCTCTACTCCCACAGTAAGGTATGGTGTCCATTAACACTTACTCCATCTACTCCCACAGTAAGGTATGGTGTCCATAAACACTTACTCCATCTACGCACACAGTAAGGTATGGTGACCATAAACACTTACTCCATCTACTCCCACAGTAAGGTATGGTGTCCATTAACACTTACTCCATTACTCCCACAGTAAGGTATGGTGTCCATAAACACGTACTCCATCTACGCACACAGTAAGGTATGGTGTCCATTACCACTTATTCCATCTACTCCCACAGTAAGGTATGGTGTCCATAAACACTTACTCCATCTACTCCCACAGTAAGGTATGGTGTCCATAAACACTTACTCCATCTACGCACACAGTAAGGTATGGTGACCATAAACACTTCCTCCATCTACGCACACAGTAAGGTATGGTGTCCATAAACACTTACTCCATCTATGCACACAGTAAGGTATGGTGTCCATAAACACTTACTCCATTAATCACACAGTAAGGTATGGTGTATTACCACTTACTCCATCTACTCCCACAGTAAGGTATGGTGTCCATAAACACTTACTCCATCTACGCACGCAGTAAGGTATGGTGTCCATAAACACTTACTCATCTACTCCCACAGTAAGGTATGGTTTCCATAAACACTTACTCCATCTACGCACACAGTAAGGTATGGTGTCCATAAACACTTACTCCATCTACTCCCACAGTAAGGTATGGTGTCCATAAACACTTACTCCATCTACTCCCACAGTAAGGTATGGTGTCCATAAACACTTACTCCATCTACGCACACAGTAAGGTATGGTGACCATAAACACTTCCTCCATCTACGCACACAGTAAGGTATGGTGTCCATTACCACTTACTCCATCTACTCCCACAATAAGGTATGGTTTCCACAAACACTTACCCCATCTACTCCCACAGTAAGGTATGGTGTCCATAAACACTTACTCCATCTACGCACACAGTAAGGTATGGTGTCCATAAACACTTACTCCCTCTACTCCCACAGTAAGGTATGGTGTCCATAAACACTTACTCCATCTACTCCCACAGTAAGGTATGGTGTCCATAAACACTTACTCCATCTACGCACACAGTAAGGTATGGTGACCATAAACACTTACTCCATCTACTCCCACAGTAAGGTATGGTGTCCATTAACACTTATTCCATCTACTCCCACAGTAATGTATGGTGTCCATAAACACTTACTCCATCTATTCCCACAGTAAGGTATGGTGTCCATTAACACTTACTCCATTACTCCCACAGTAAGGTATGGTGTCCATAAACACGTACTCCATCTACTCCCACAGTAAGGTATGGTTTCCACAAACACTTACTCCATCTACTCCCACAGTAAGGTATGGTGTCCATTACCACTTACTCCATCTACTCCCACAGTAAGGTATGGTGTCCATAAACACTTACTCCATCTACTCCCACAGTAAGGTATGGTGTCCATACCACTTACTCCATCTACTCCCACAGTAAGGTATGGTTTCCACAAACACTTACCCCATCTACTCCCACAGTAAGGTATGGTGTCCATAAACACTTACTCCATCTACGCACACAGTAAGGTATGGTGTCCATAAACACTTACTCCCTCTACTCCCACAGTAAGGTATGGTGTCCATTAACACTTACTCCATCTACTCCCACAGTAAGGTATGGTGTCCATAAACACTTACTCCATCTACGCACACAGTAAGGTATGGTGACCATAAACACTTACTCCATCTACGCACACAGTAAGGTATGGTGTCCATTAATACTTACTTCATCTACTCCAACAGTAAGGTATGGTGTCCATTAACACTTACTCCATCTACTCCCACAGTAAGTTATGGTGTCCATTAACACTTACTCCATCTACTCCCACAGTAAGGTATGGTGTCCATAAACACTTACTCCATCTACGCACACAGTAAGGTATGGTGACCATAAACACTTCCTCCATCTACGCACACAGTAAGGTATGGTGTCCATAAACACTTCCTCCATCTACTCCCACAGTAAGGTATGGTGTCCATAAACACTTACTCCATCTATTCCCACAGTAAGGTATGGTGTCCATTAACACTTACTCCATTACTCCCACAGTAAGGTATGGTGTCCATAAACACTTACTCCATCTACTCCCACAGTAAGTTATGGTGTCCATTAACACTTACTCCATCTAGGCACACAGTAAGGTATGGTGTCCATAAAAACGTATTCCATCTACGCACACAGTAAGGTATGGTGTCCATAAACACTTACTCCGTCTACTCCCACAGTAAGGTATGGTGTCCATAAACACTTACTCCATCTACTCCAACAGTAAGGTATGGTGTCCATTAAAACTTACTCCATCTACTCCCACAGTAAGTTATGGAGTCCATAAACACTTACTCCATCTACGCACACAGTAAGGTATAGTGTCCATAAACACTTACTCCGTCTACTCCCACAGTAAGGTATGGTGTCCATAAACACTTACTCCCTCTACTCCCACAGTAAGGTATGGTGTCCATTAACACTTACTCCATTTCTCCCACAGTAAGGTATGGTGTCCATAAACACTTACTCCATTAATCACACAGTAAGGTATGGTGTCCATTACCACTTACTCCATCTACGCACACAGTAAGGTATGGTGTCCATAAACACTTACTCTATCTACTCCCACAGTAAGGTATGGTGTCCATTAACACTTACTCCATCTACTCCCACAGTAAGGTATGGTGTCCATTGACACTTACTCCATCTACTCCCACAGTAAGGTTTGGTGTCCATTACCACTTACTCCATCTACTCCCACAGTAAGGTATGGTGTCCATAATCACTTACTCCATCTACTCCCACAGTAAGGTATGGTGTCCATAAACACTTACTCCATCTACTCCAACAGTAAGGTATGGTGTCCATAATCACTTACTCCATCTACTCCCACAGTAAGGTATGGTGTCCATAATCACTTACTCCATCTACTCCCACAGTAAGGTATGGTGTCCATAAACACTTACTCCATCTACGCACACAGTAAGGTATGGTGACCATAAACACTTACTCCATCTACGCACACAGTAAGGTATGGTGTCCATAAACACTTACTCCATCTACTCCCACAGTAAGGTATGGTGTCCATTAACACTTATTCCATCTACTCCCACAGTAATGTATGGTGTCCATAAACACTTACTCCATCTATTCCCACAGTAAGGTATGGTGTCCATTAACACTTACTCCATTACTCCCACAGTAAGGTATGGTGTCCAAAACACTTACTACATCTACGCACACAGTAAGGTATGGTGTCCATAAACACTTACTCCATCTACTCCCACAGTAAGGTATGGTGTCCATTAACACTTACTCCATCTACTCCCACAGTAAGTTATGGTTTCCATTAACACTTACTCCATCTACGCACACAGTAAGGTATGGTGTCCATAAAAACGTATTCCATCTACGCACACAGTAAGGTATGGTGTCCATTAACACTTACTCCATCTACTCCAACAGTAAGGTATGGTGTCCATTAAAACTTACTCCATCTACTCCCACAGTAAGTTATGGAGTCCATAAACACTTACTCCATCTACTCCAACAGTAAGGTATGGTGTCCATAATCACTTACTCCATCTATGCACACAGTAAGGTATGGTGTCCATAAACACTTACTCCATTACTCCCACGGTAAGGTATGGTGTCCATAATCACTTACTCCATTACTCACTCGGTCAGGTATGGTGTCCATTACCACTTACTCCATCTACTCCCACAGTCATGTATGGTGTCCATTACCACTTACTCCACCTACTCCCACGGTAAGGTATGGTGTCCATAAACACTTACTCCATTACTCACACAGTAAGGTATGGTGTCCATTACCACTTACTCCATCTACTCCCACAGTCAGGTATGGTGTCCATTACCACTTACTCCATTACTCCCACAGTAAGGTATGGTGTCCATAAGCACTTACTCCTTCTACTCCCACAGTAAGGTATGGTGTCCATAAACACTTAATCCATCTACTCCCACAGTAAGGTATGGTGTCCATTAACACTTACTCCATCTACTCCCACGGTAAGGTATGGTGTCCATAAACATTTACTCCATTACTCCCACAGTAAGGTATGGTGTCCATAAACACTTACTCCATTACTGCCACAGTAAGGTATGGTGTCCATTACCACTTACTCCATCTACTCCCACAGTCAGGTATGGTGTCCATTACCATTTACTCCATCTACTCCCACAGTAAGGTATGGTGTCCATTAACACTTACTCCCATCTACTCCCACAGTAAGGTATGGTGTCCATTACGACTTACTCCAGCTACTCCCACAGTCAGGTATGGTGTCCATTACCACTTAATCCACCTACTCCCACATTACGGTATGGTGTCCATTACCACTTACTCCATCTACTCCCACAGTAAGGTATGGTGTCCATTAACACTTACTCCATTACTCACACAGTAAGGTATGGTGTCCATTAACACTTACTCCATCTACTCCCACGGTAAGGTGTGGTGTCCATAAACACTTACTCCATCTACGCACACAGTAAGGTATGGTGTCCATAAACACTTACTCCATCTACGCACACAGTAAGGTATGGTGTCCATAAACACTTATTCCATCTACGCACACAGTAAGGTATGGTGTCCATTACCACTTACTCCATCTACTCCCACAGTAAGGTATGGTGTCCATTGACACTTACTCCATCTACTCCCACAGTAAGGTATGGTGTCCATAATCACTTACTCCATCTACTCCCACAGTAAGGTATGGTGTCCATTACCACTTACTCCATCTACTCCCACAGTAAGGTATGGTGTCCATTAACACTTACTCCATTACTCACACAGTAAGGTATGGTGTCCATTACCACTTACTCCATCTACTCCCACAGTCAGGTATGGTGTCCATAATCACTTACTCCATCTACTCCCACAGTAAGGTATGGTGTCCATTACCACTTACTCCATCTACTCCCACAGTAAGGTATGGTGTCCATTAACACTTACTCCATTACTCACACAGTAAGGTATGGTGTCCATAAACACTTACTCCATTACTCCCACGGTAAGGTATGGTGTCCATTACCACTTACTCCACCTACTCCCACGGTAAGGTATGGTGTCCATAAACACTTACTCCCATCTACTCCCACAGTAAGGTATGGTGTCCATTACCACTTACTCCATCTACTCCCACAGTAAGGTATGGTGTCCATAATCACTTACTCCATCTACGCACACAGTAAGGTATGGTGTCCATAAACACTTACTCCATTACTCCCACAGTAAGGTATGGTGTCCATAAACACTTACTCCATTACTCACACAGTAAGTTATGGTGTCCATAAACACTTACTCCATCTACTCCTACGGTAAGGTATGGTGTCCATAAACACTTACTCCATCTACTCCCACAGTAAGGTATGGTGTCCATTAACACTTACTCCATTACTCACACAGTAAGGTATGGTGTCCATTACCACTTACCCCCTCCACTCCCACAATCAGGTATGGTGTCCATTACCACTTACTCCACCTACTCCCACGGTAAGGTATGGTTTCCATAAACACTTTCTCCCATCTACTCCCACAGTAAGGTATGGTGTCCATTACCACTTACTCCATCTACTCCCACAATCAGGTATCGTGTCCATTACCACTTACTCCACCTACTCCCACGGTAAGGTATGGTGTCCATAAACACTTACTCCCATCTACTCCCACAGTAAGGTATGGTGTCCATTACCACTTACTCCATGTACTCCCACAGTAAGGTATGGTGTCCATAATCACTTACTCCATCTACGCACACAGTAAGGTATTGTGTCCATAAACACTTACTCCATTACTCCCACAGTAAGGTATGGTGTCCATAAACACTTACTCCATTACTCACACAGTAAGGTATGGTGTCCATAAACACTTACTCCATCTAGTCCCACAGTAAGGTTTGGTGTCCATTAACACTTACTCCATCTACTCCCACAGTAAGGTATGGTGTCCATAAACCCTTATTCCATCTACTCCCACAGCAAGGTATGGTGTCCATTAACACTTACTCCATTACTCACACAGCAAGGTATGGTGTCCATTAACACTTACTTCATTACTCCCACAGTATGGTATGGTGTCCATAAACACTTACTCCATCTCCTCCCACAGAGCAGGGTTTCCTTTAGGACAATGTGGCGCCGGATATTTGACAGGCAGCGTTTTAATTTACCCAGTAGCTCTCCAGTACCGGATTTGGAGATGTAATTTATAGTGTCCTCATTTAACTCCATCTATGTAAGTCATGGAGTCCTCATAATTCCATCAGAGAAAGTGCCCTGATCCAGCTCCATCTACATCTTCAGAAAGTATTCAGACCTCTTGACTTTTTCCACTATTTGTTAGGGTACAGCGTTAATTCAAAAGTTGATTCAATTGTTTTTTCCCCTTATCAATCTACACACAATACCCCATAATGACAAAGCAAAACAGTTTTTTTAATGTTTGCTAATTTATTACTAATAAAAAATATGAAATATTACATTTACATAAGTATTCAGACCCTTTACCTAGGACTTTGTTGAAGCACCTTTGGCGATAACAGCCTCAACGCTACAAGCTTGGCACACCTGTATTTGTGGAGTTTCTCCCATTCTTCTCTGCAGATCCTCTCATGCTCTGTCAGGTTGGATGGGGAGCGTCGCTGCACGGCTATTTTCAGGTCTTTCCAGAGATGTTTGATCAGGTTTAAGTCCGGGCTCTGGCCTTGCCACTCAAGGACATTCAGAGACTTGTCCCGAAGCCACTCCTGCTTTGTCTTGGCTGTGTGCTTAGGGTTGTTGTCCTGTTGGAAGGTGAACCTTCACCTCGGTCTGAGGTCCTGAGCACTCTGGAGCAGGCTTTCATCAACGATATCTCTGTACTTTGCTCCATTCACCTTTCCCTCGACCCTGACTAGTCTCCCAGTCCCTGCTGCTGAAAAACATCCCCACAGCATGATTCTGCCACCAGCATGCTTCACTGGATGGTGCCAGGTTTCCTCCAGACGTGACGCTTGGCATTCAGGCCAAAGAGTACAATCTTGCTTTCATCAGACTAGAGAATCTTGTTTCTCATGGTCTGAGAATCTTTAGGTGACTTTTGGCAAACGCTAAGCGGGCTGTCAAGTGCCTTTTACTGAGCAAAGGCTTCCGTCTGGCCACACTACCATAAAGGCCTGATTGTTGGATTGCTGCAGAGATGGTTGTCCTTCTGGAAGGTTCTCCCATCTCCACAAAGTAACTCTAGAGCTCTGTCTGAATTACCATCGGTTTCTTGGTCACCTCCCTGACCAAGGCCCTTCTCCCCTGATTGGTAAGTTTGGCCAGGTGACCAGTTCTAGGAAGAGTCTGGTGGTTCTATTTAAGAATGATGGAGGCCACTGTGTTCTTGGGGACCTTCAATGCTGCAGAAATATTTTGGTACCCTTCCCCAGATCTGTGCCTCGACACAATCCTGTCTCGGAGCTCTACGGACAATTCCTCCAACCTCATGGCTTGGTTTTTGCTCTGACATGGGACCTTATATAGATAGGTGTGTGACTTTCCAAATCATGTCCAATCAATTGAATTTACCACAGGTGGACTCCAATCAAGTTGCAGAAACATCTCAATGGAAACAGGATGCACCTGAGCTAAATTTTTCGAGTCTCATAGCAAAGAATACTTATCTAAATAAGTATATTCGGTTTTCGGTTTTTTATTTTAATACATTTGCAATAATGTGAACCTATTTTTGCTTTGTCTTCATGGGGTATTGTGTGTAGATTGCTAAGGATTATTTGGGGGGGTTACTACATGATTCCATATGTGTTATTTCATATTTTTGATGTCTTCACTATTATTCTACAATGTAGAAAATAGTACAAATAAAGAAAAACCCTTGAATGAGTAGGTGTGTCCAAACTTTTGACTGGTATTGTATTTCAATCTGTAAAGTTCAGAGTGCTTCACGTCCCTAAATACACATCAGAACTGTATGTTTCTGTGTGACTGGCTTTTAGGAGCTGATCACCGCTTGGTACATTGGCTTCCTGTCCCTCATTCTGGCCTCCTTCCTGGTGTACCTGGTGGAGAAGGATGATGTCACCATGGAGGTGTCGGATACTGATAGCCCCACCATTAAGCCCGAACCCCAGGACTTTGACACGTATGCCGACGCTCTGTGGTGGGGCCTGGTATGTATTTGTAGAAAGACCCGTAGTTGGTACCTGCCCAGGTCTTTGTTTTAAAAGAGAATCTCAGCCAACTGGTATATTCCCAGTTTGCACAAAAAGTTGTAAGAACCATATGTTTCCTAGAGAGCGCGTTTGCCCTATGTTTAGTAATGCGCGGGTTGACTCATAACCCCCAGTCCCCGCAGATAACCGCGTGTGAGGCAGGTTTAGGATCATGAAATATTGTGTGGATGAAGGGCAGGTGGGATAAAGAGAAAAAAATACCTTAAAAAATATCAATAAATGTTTCATTTTTATGCAAATTATATCTACAGTATAGTCTACATTTACGTTTTTCTTTCATTATTTTAGACTACCTGGCATTAGTGCGTAAGCCTAAGTTTTAGGGCCTAACTGTATGCGCGCCAAAAAGGCCTACACGCCAATCGCCGAATGCTTTTGGGAACGGCATTAAAAAGTTAACGTTATTCACAGAGGCGGAAAAGGACAATGTCGGAATTCAAAAGCTGTGAAATGGAGAGTTGAAAATAAAGGAAAGAGAGGGTCAGAAAGAAAATACATTTTTGGTAAAGATTTGGTGAAATGGTAAAAGAGGATGATAGGCAGCTATCCTGTGTGTGATGATTGTGAGGTGCTATACAAATTCCACAGTCACAAGACGGGGACTTCAAAAAGGCTTATGGCACATCAAGGGAGCTGTAGCCTGCTGTTCAGATGAGTTAAATAGAATCTGAAATCTGGACACTGACTGTAGGTCTATAACAGCTCACATTGCCTTAATATTAACTCCTGCAGAATTAAGCATTTCTTACAGTAAAATGATACACCAAATGTACATTTTGACATGGGCACAGGAGTGGAGAAATATGATGTATTTCTTTCAGCATCTTGAGAGAATGTGGGGGGCAGGACCAAGTTTGGGAAACGGAGTGTACAAAACATTAGGAGTTACAATACCAGCTGGCAATGTCACACTTGTCAACTTTTAACTTTGAAATCAAGATCCTACCTGCATCTTTACAAATACAGCAACATTCACATTACCAAACATTTTGTAAATTTCTTCAGTTTCCATTGCGCCGTGTATGAAGATCATGTCTCTCTCCCCTGTACGTAGATCACATTGACCACCATTGGTTATGGGGACAAAACCCCAAAGACGTGGGCTGGGAGACTGTTAGCTGGCACTTTTGCTCTCATTGGAGTGTCCTTCTTCGCTTTACCTGCAGTAAGTAAAATCTCTTGGAGATAGGGTTTAGTCCATGATTACATTATTGTGAAATGTATGAATTATCACATACTTTACACATGCATTTGTTTTGCAATTGTACATCAAGATGCAAATTCTATACCACGCCAGTGTCAATTTGCTCGAATGTTAAAATAATGATTAATTATGTATAGTAAGACCACTTATTTACCCAGTTGTCATTCTTCAAGGATTAGGTGACTGAATCATCAAAATGAAGAAGTAGTATTTTATTGATGAATAAGGTCTGTTTCCTTAATGGATACATAGAGTATTTGATATAAAGTGTATGTTCCTTAGGCTATGTGTAAACTTGGTCAACTCAGTGGCTTCGCAATGGCGATCAATAGTTGATTAAAGGCCCAGTGCAATCAAAAACGTGATTTTCCGTGTATTATATATATTTTCACGCTGAGTTTGGAATAATATTGTGAAAATGCTAATACATTTTTGTGTAATAGCAGTTTGAAAAGATTGCATTACATTTTTGCCTGTTTTAGTGGAATGTAATTTTGGCCTGCTTGGGGACATCACCAGGCGGCTAATTAGTTAACAGACCAATAAGAAAATGAGTTATAAACCTCTCTGCCAATAACAGCTAGTTTTCAGCTTCATTTCTTGCTTGAGAAATTGCTCTTTACTAAGAAGCTATTTTTGTTGAAGACATTCACAGTAAGGTACTTAATTGTTACCCAGAAATTATATGATATATTGAGATAAAAACGGTTGCATTGAACCTTTGATGCTGTCTTTTCCACAATGGGAACGTTAGTTAATGAATGCTGCCTGTCTCCCCCCTAGGGCATCTTGGGCTCAGGCTTAGCTTTGAAGGTCCAGGAGCAGCACAGACAGAAGCACTTTGAGAAGCGTAGGCATCCAGCTGCTGGGCTTATTCAGGTGAGACTACAGTAACAGTAAAGGTGGAATGCCTCTCACACATACAAAAATCCCTTAATGGTTATGGCACAGTGTCTGAATGAAACTCCTTGAGAGAAAGGGGACATTATTTATTATGAAGGGATATATTTTACTGGCACAACCTAAATCCCTATAACTTTGATTAAGTAAAGAGACAGTATATCTCAAACTGGGGCACATTCTGAGTGTACACTTGCGGTTGCCTCCCTAGGCACATATATGATTATCCTGCCTGTATGGTTATGAATCCTGGCACCTACCAGCCCTGCTCTGTATCTCTATGTCTATCTGTGCTTGGAGTTAAAAACAATTATCCAAAATAAGCCAGCAGTGTTATTAAAAAGCTTAATGAAACATTCAGCGACAGTTCACACAAATTGTTATTTAAAAAGTTTTCGGAGTACTAAGAAAACGTTTAATATTAACGATATCAAAACTTTCACAACGTTTAAAGAATGTTCTCAGAATGTTATTTAATCACCTATCATTTCCGTTCTCAGACCTATACATTCGTTAATTAAACGTTCACAGGACCCACCTTCAACCTAAAAACAAATGTTAACAAGACTGTCTGGAATGTTAGCTTTTGTTCTCAGAATGTATAAAAAACATTCAGTTCTACCAGTCAGGAAACTTGAGGGTTTTGTTCACAGAACCAAAAAACACCTGCTTCCACAAATTCTAAGGAACCAAATGTGCTCGCTGGGGAGACTTGAGAAAACAGGATAGATCTGGTATATCGCATTAATGGAAAATGACAGCGGATCAAAGACTAAACCCTGTGGGGCCTCTGACATTAATTCCCACTGCATAGGCATAGTGGTGGTATTATATAGACAAAAGTACTGACTAGTGATTTCCTTAAAGTTACTGTCAAAAACGTGATTTGAATTATAATTCCACACTACGAGGTCAAAAGAACTCTGAAATTGTGAAAACTATGATAATACCCTCTTTGTGTAAGAGCTGTTTGTAAAAAATAAAAAATTAAAAAGTGTAATCTGATTATCCTGACCAATGGCCAATCTTTTATTTGAATACCCATTCAAAAAGGAGGATGCGTAAAGGCGTCCGCATGCTTCCCGTCTAAAACAGTTCAGAACAGTTTGTGCATATATCATGACAACATTTTGTGACGTTTTGGTCTTCGGCAAGGTTTTCTTGTCCCATCGCGTTCTAGCGACTCCTTTTGGCGGGCCAGGTGCCTGCAAGCTGACTCCGGTCGCTAGTTGGACTGTGTTTCGTCCGACACATTGGTGTGGCTGGCTTCCGGGTTAAGGGAGCAGTGTATCAAGAAGCAGTGCGACTTGGCAGATTTGTGTTTCGGATGGCGCATGGCTCTCTACCGTTGCCTCTCCCGAGTCCGTAGGGGAGTTGCAGCGATGGGACAAGAGTGTAACTACCAATTGGCTATCATAAAATTGGGGGTAAAAAGTACAAGTAAAAATACATGACTAGAGAGACTCAACAAATACAGCATAGAGCTGACAAATGTTATTTGTCACATGCGCCGAATACAACAAGAGCAGACGTTTACCGTGAAATGCTTACTTACAAGCCCTTACCCAACAGTGCAGTTCAAGAATAAGAGTAGACTTAAATAACATAGACTTAAATAAAAGTAATAATAAAAGTAACACAGTAAGAATAACAATAATGAGGTTATATACAGGGGGCACCGAGTTAGTTTACGGGGGTGCAGGCTAGTTGACGTAATCTGCACTTGTAGGTGGGGGAAGTGACTATGCATAGCTAACAAACAGCGAGTGTACAAAAGGGAGGGTGGTGGTGTCAATGTAAATTGTCCGGTGGCGATTTTATGAGTTGTTCAGCAGTCTTATGGCTTGGGGGTAGAATCTGTTGAGGAGCCTTTTGGTCCTAGACTTGGCGCTCCGGTGCCGCTTGCCGTGCGGTAGCAGAGAAAACTGTCTATAATTATAATTATACTTGGGTGACTGGAGGCGGAAGTGCGATTGAGATTGCGTCATCTGTGGATCGGTTGGGGAGGTATGCTGTTGGAATTGGAGTGGGTCTACGGTGTCTGGGAAGATGTTGTTGACGTGAGCCTTGACCAGCCTTTCAAAGCACTTCATAACTACCGACGTGAGTGCTACGGGCGGTAATCATTTTGGCAGGTTACCTTTGCTTCCTTGGGCACAAGGACTATGGTGGTCTGCTTGAAACATGTACGTTTTACACTCGGTCAGGGACAGGTTGAAAATGCCAGTGAAGACACTTGACAGTTGGTCCGCGCATGTTTGAGGACACATCCTGGTAATCCGTCTGGCCCAGCGGCTTTGTGAATGTTGACCTGTTTAAAGGTTTTTGTTCACATTGGTTACCAAGAGCATTAGCACACAGTCATCCAGAACAGCTCGTGCTCTCATGCATGCTTCAGTGTTGCTTGCATAAAAGGCATTTTGCTCATCTGGTAGGATCGCGTCACTGGGCATCTTGTGTCTGGGTTTCCCTTTGTAGTCCGTAATAGTTTTCAAGCCCTGCCACATCCGACGAGCATCAGAGCCTGTGTAGAAGGATTCAATCTTAATCCTGTTTTGACTCTTTGCTTGTTTGATGGTTTTTCTGAGGGCATAGCGGGATTTCTTATAAACATCCGGATTAGTCTCCCGCTCCTTGAAAGCGGTAGCTCTAGCTTTTAGCTAGATGCGGATGTTGCCTGTAATCCATGGCTTCTGGTTGGGATATGTACGTACAGTCACTGTGGGGACGACGTCATCGATGCACTTATTGATGAAGCCGATGACTGAGGTGGTGTATTCCTCAATGCCATTGGATGAATCCCGGAACATATTCCAATCTGTGCTCGCAAAACAGTCCTGTAGTGTAGCATCCGTCATCTGACCACTTCTGTATTGAGCGAGTCACTGGTACTTCCTGCTTTAGTTTTTGCTTGTAAACAGGAATTATGAGGATAGAATTATGGTCAGATTTGCCAAAAGGAGATCGGGGGAAAGCTTTGTATGTGTCTCTGTGTGTGGAGTAAAGGCGGTCTAGAGTTTTTTTTCCCTCTGGTTACACGTGACATGCTGGTAGAAATGAGGTGAAACGGATTTAAGTTTGCCTGCAAGTCCCCGGCCACTAAGAGTTCCGCTTCTGGGTGAGCATTTTCTTCTTTGCTTATGGCCTTATAGAATTGGTTGAGAGCGGTCTTCGTGCAAGCTTCGTTTTGTGGTGATAAGTAGACGGCTACGAATAATACAGATGCAAACTCTTTTGGCAGATAGGCGGCCTACAGTTTATCATTAGGTACTCTACCTCAGGCGAGCAATACCTCGAGACTTCTTTAATATTAGACATTCCTCACCAGCTGTGAATGACAAATAGACACACACTCCTGCCCCTCGTCTTACCAGACGTAGCTGCTCTGTCCTGCCGATGCACGGAAAACCCAGCCAGCTCTATATTATCCGTGTCGTCGTTCAGCCAAGACACGGTGAAACACAAGATATTTAATGCCCCGTTGGTAAGATAGTCTTACCAGTTTCTGCCAGTCCGCAGTGAGTAATCACTTTTCTGATGTCCAGAAGTTTTTTCCGGTCATAAGAGACGGTAGCAGCAACATTTTGTACACAATAAGATTTTTTTTTTTTTGTTACGCAAAACGCAAAAAAAACAACTAAATAGCACAATTGGTTGGGAGAATGTAAAACGTAAGCCATGATATTCGGCGCCATCTTTACAAGTAAGTTCATGTTTAAGTTGTTATTTAGCACTGTCAACACTTTGTTCAACAGTTTTATAAGCCATAAAATGTGCGTTCTCCCAACTTCCACTCACGCTACAACCAGAACTGCAGCTGCAATGAATGAGTAAGTGTTTTGATAAGCTTACGTTGTTATTAATTGTGGTTCGTGTCTTTTTTTAATATCGAGGAATAGTTCACTTTCTCTGGTCATTGGAGTAGCAACATGAATTTGTGCATGAGGCAGAAATAATGCCGTGTGACTTGAGTTTCACAATTAGATGGAAAACCGTGTCCCTTCTTCTCAGCGAAGGGAGGGAGAGCGCAGGGACGGTGAGTCGGGTGAGAGGCAGCCTCACCGCTGCTCCCTCGCTCCACTCAGACTGACCATCAGATGCAGACCTTCAGTCCAGTAAATTATTACGGTCACTTAGCTGTGCCCCACAAGTAATACAACAAATTATCTATTACCAGTGTGGCCATATACCTAAAATGGTTTAATTTAATTTCAGAATGGTCTGAGAAGAATAACATCGGCAGGGCAATTCAAGCATAGACAATATGCAGTGATAATGTATTGGGCCTATAGCTTACTGCTCAAACCTCATTGCTCCAGAACTCTTTTTAATTGGTTAATGTTGCATAGGCTTACGCTTTTTAAGTCATGTTTTAAAAAACATCTCAGCGCTAGATCTCGGCTTACATTTTGACTCAGAAAGTGATCTTGACTCAGAAAAGGTTGGTGACCACTCGTCTAAACAATCAGGGCTGTGTATGTAAGTATTTTATCAACACGCCCACACAATCAGTCTGAGCATTTCAATGGCAAGAAGGAGGCTCAGGGAAATAAATTATAAAAATATATTTGGAGTTATATTCATGAAATTAACACACATAGTGAACCGAGTGGCACAGCATTCTAATAAGGCACTTCATTGCAGTGCTAGAAGCATCACTACAGATCCGGTTTCGATCCCGGGCTGTATCCCAACCAGCCGTGATCGGGAGTCCCATAGGGCGGCGCACAATTGGCCCAGTGTCATCCGGGTTAGGGGAGGGTTTGGCCGCAGTAGGCTGTCATTGTAAATAAGAATTTGTTCTTAACTGACTTCCCTAGTTAGGTTAAAAAAAAATTAAATAACAAAATATACAGTACCAGTCAAAAGTTTCGACACCTACTCATTCAAGGGTTTTTCTTAAAGCAAAGGGTGGCTACTTTGAAGAATCTAAAATAAAATATATTTTTCTTTGTTTTACACTTTTTTGGCTCCCACATGATTCCATATGTGAGTTCTACAATGTAGAAAATAGTACAAATACAGAAAACCTCTGGAATGAGTAGGTGTGTGTCAACTTTTGACTGGTACTGTATATTAGACATACAGTGATGATTTAAAAATACAATAAAAAAAACAGCATGGGGTTTAATTGGCAACTGGTACACACAAACATGGAAAAAACTGTAAGGTGACTTTCCTTACAAAAAGTGTATTGTTTTCTTTCTTGTGCAGTCTGCCTGGCGATACTATGCCACCAATCCAATCAGAGAGGACCTCATTTCTACATGGAGATTCTATGAAACGGTCATCTCATTACCCTGTTTCAGGCAAGTACTTTCGTACATTTATGAAACATATAGGATCTTAATTTGAGCCAGTTTGCAACAGCAGGAAAATAATCCTGCAGCAACAGTACATTTGCATTTATATGTGAATTTTTGTAGGGGTTGATACATTTTGAAAATCAAGTTTGGCATTTCAAAGTGGAAATTACAAACCTTAAACCTTTTTAAACCTCAAATACACTACAAGTTTGACATTTCCTGCATACAGGGAAGTTCTCCTGTAACAGGGGGATCAAATGAAGATCCTACATATGCATGTGAAACTCTCACCATTTCTCTATCACATGCTACAATGTGTTTTTGTTTGATCAAGTGTTGCATTCATGTTGTCAACCCAACATGTACAGTGTGAGTTTCTTCATGATTTATCAATTAATTTGTGCATTTGTATCCTCACCATATGATTTGTTCAACTTGATTTGTTTTGTTTTTTAGTTTGCATGATTTACATTACCCTGAGTTGGAGACATTGGTTTCCATGGAAAACTGGATTCCTGAAACCAAACAGGATAACAATCTGTGAGGTAACACAGATGTCATTTGGTCCTATTTTAACTGTCTATTGCCTCAAAGATTTTTTTATTTGTCAAAATATACATTAAGTGAAATGTCTGTTATAGGACTTAATATAATATTGTCATTAGAAATAACAGTTGTCATAATAGCTAATTGATGACTGAATAAGCATCTAATCTCATGTTAACTGCCTCATAGAGCCTAACGGCATTATTAATATAGTTGTATTGCTAAGACTCTACCTTAGCTTCCTCTTGTAATGTGATCCTATATGATCTGAAATGTAAACATAGTGTCTAAATATTTTCATACAGTTTTACTTATTTATCTATAGGCCTAGTCCTGTTTTTCACTGTTATTCTCTGGTACAGGACAATTATATAGATTGAGATGTTGGAGGTTGTGCAAAACTACTGTCCTTAGTGTCCATTTCATGTTATATTGAGTGGTGGCATGCATTGTAAGTTATTAAAACTGCGTTAATTTACTGTATTTTCTTTCTGTGTCCAAAGGAAGGATAATTTGGAGGGCATAGCAAGGTAGGTCACCAATGACTGATCTCTTCTGCTGATAGATCATGTATAGTCACAAACATGGAAAGTCACTAGTATAACAATCTCTCATGGCATTTTCAGACTAACGAGTGTCCCAAATACCCCTTCTTCAAATAACTTCCTCGATTAATTCACAACTCATATCGATCTGCCAACTCAGTAGTGGCTAATGGCCATAATAAATATGTGTTCTATGACTTTCTCTCATACACATCTTTTTCTTTAATGAAGAAACTTCATTAGAAATTAGACACATTATTTTTAGAAATGTATTAGCTAGTCCATTAGTTACTTTTCAATTATAATGACTGTTAGATCATTAGGAGAGTGGGATAATTATGTGAGGTCTTGACATTTGTACATTTTATTTTTATTGCACCATAGGACATTAATACAGGGCTTGGGCTGTTACGATGACTGCATTACCGCAACACCAGCGGTCACGAGTAATGACGGTTTAGTCACGGTAATTAGGCTTCTCCAAGCTCTGATGCTGCTGATGGTCATTAGTAGCCTACCCAACTTGCTAACTGCCTGGTACTCAGCACTCGATTGTCCCTCTAATCACTCTTACATCAATGCAAATGTCATCTAAAATCGAATCAAACACTTCATAAGAGATGTTGCGCAACATTTCTATAGGCTATGCAATTGCGTGAGAAAAGGGTTTTGATGGCCTCTATTAAAAAGAGGAGGAACCCATCAGCTTTCTATAGGCTAGGCCTACTATATTTATTTCTCAACTTTCCTAATATTAAGTACATTGCTTCTCTTTACAACAGGAGTATAGCCTACCTGGCTGGCATGAAAATGTACCATGGGAAAAGCATCCTCCATTCACTATTTAAGTGCATACATGACATGTATTTTTTCCCCCTACCCCTGTTTCAAGACCGATACATGATAATGGTCCATTCTAAATCTAAACAAATTTCGCACATATATTATTTAGTATATGTAAAGACCTGATTAAATCAAGAATAGTCTGATGGGTAACAATATTAGCTTATCACTTAAGAATGATATATCTATATATATATGATGTATATAAGAATAAATCAAGTAGGCCTAGCCTATAGAAAGCTAATGGGAACCTCTTCTTTTTAATAGAGGCCATCACTGTTTTCTTGCGCAATTGCATAGCCTATAGAAATGTTGTGCAACATGAGCTCATGGTCTCTCATGAAGTCTTTGATTACATTTTTTAATACATTTGCATTGGTGTCAGAGTGATTAGAGATACAAAAGTGCTGAGTACCAGGCTGTAAGCAAGTTTGGAAGGCTACTAAAACCATCAGCAGCATCAGAGCTTGGAGAAGCCTAATTGCGTGACTAAAACGTCAGTACTCACATGGAATTTGACTGCCTTAATGACTCGTGACCGCCGGTGTGGTGGTAATATGGTCACCGCAACAGCCCTAGCCATAAGTCAGTAGTGTCCCCTGTCAATGATTTTGGAGGACAGGATAATTATGATTTAAATGGTTGCACTGTACAGATCCGTCTACACCTGTAAGAGATCAAGACAATGCGTGCCTGAATACCTACAGAGGTGGTCAGGAAGATCTGATCACAATGTGTCTTTTAAAGGTTTTCGGGTCTACACATTGTATTAAAATGTGAAAATGATTAGACTGATATTCTTCCAAATAATATGATGTATTTATTTTAAGACAATTAATGATGGCATAAGTCAATGGTGCTACCTGTCAATGATTTTAGAAGCTGTTATAAGGATTATTTAAGTGGTTTGACCATCCAGATCTGTTTACACTTGATTAATATCCAGACACAATGCCTACCTTTGGAGGTGGTCAGGGAGATGGGCTGTGATTGGGAGTCCCATAGGACGGCTCACAATTGGCCCAGCGTCGTCCGGGTTTGGCCGTTAATGTAAATAAGAATTTGTTCTTAACTGACTTGCCTAGTTAAACAAGGGTTAAAAAATTATAATAATAAAAAAATAAGAATTGTCTAACCTGTCTAAAAATGCAGACCAGATCAAGACAAAGTGTGCATGTTAGCACCAGTTATAAACAGGGCTTAAAAATGTGAACACAATCAGAATGTGGTCAAGATCAGTTCAAAGGTGCATGTTAGAACAAGGTATAATCGGTCCCAGGTTGACGTTCACTGTAGCATGTCCTATGCCAGTGTTTATCAACTTCTTGAGTGTTTTAGCCCCACATGATCATCAATCAAGGCCTTGATGATTAGTTGAGAAGTTGAATCCGGTTTACTTGTGTTGTGTGGGGCTACTTGAGGAGGAGAGTTGAAATACATTGTCCTTGGAAAAACAAGAAGGCCCAAGGCCCTCTTATGTTCCTACTGTACTACCACCTTTCAATAGTCCTTTTCATTCATGGATATTCACTACCCTACAATTAATGGGATGTTATTTTGACAACAACCACTTCTTCTTTTTTTTTCCTTCTTTTTTCCCCTTTTTTCCCCCCTTTTTCTCCCCAATTTTGTGGTATCCAATTGTTAGTAGCTACTATCTTGTCTCATCGCTACAACTCCCGTACGGGCTCGGGGGAGACGAAGGTTGAAAGTCATGCGTCCTCCGATACACAACCCAACCAAGTGACAACCCAACTGCTTCTTAACACAGCGCATCCAACCCGGAAGCCAGCCGCACCAATGTGTCGGAGGAAACACCGTGCACCTGGCAACTTTGGTTAGCGCACACTGCGCCACAGGAGTCGCTGGTGCGCGATGAGACAAGGATATCCCTACCGGCCAAGCCCTCCCTGACCCGGACAACGCTATGCCAATTGTGCGTCGCCCCACGGACCTCCCGGTCGCGGCCAGTTACGACAGAGCCTGGGCGCGAACACAGAGTCTCTGAACAACCACTTTTCTAAACATTGGCTATATCCCAATTACCTCTGCTTCCTCCCACATTGTGCACTTGTTCACTTCAAAGGAAATTACTGCTATAAAAAAAATATGGTAGAAATTCACTGTATCCCAGGCCTCCACCAATCCAATGCTTTTAGATTTTTTTGTTGTCCCGATAGGCACTCATTACAAGACTAGAAGAGGATACGTTCTGCTCCAATGCCCTGGCTTGCCACCCCCGCGTTACAAATCCATTTTCACCACTCAGGATTGCCCCTAAATGCTCCTTGGCAGCCACCCCAAAGGCCAGCCCAGGCACCTCTGCCAAGTCTGAGACAGGGAGGGGGAGAGAGACAGACAAGAGAGTGAGGGGAAGAGAGAGATAGTGTTCCCATGTCATTTAAAAGATCAGGTGGATATCAAATCAGTTTTTGGTCATATGAGAAACAAAAGTGCCCCGATCCACAACTAACGGGCAATAAGCAAAAAGGAGAGGTGATCTCTTGTTTCTTACTGGCCCGTTCAATGTCAAATCAAATCAAATTGTATTTGTCACATACACATGGTTAGCAGATGTTAATGCGAGTGTAGCGAAATGCTTGTGCTTCTAGTTCCGACAATGCAGTAATAACCAACAAGTAATCTAGCTAACAATTCCAAAACTACTACCTTATAGACACAAGTGTAAGGGGATAAAGAATATGTACATAAAGATATATGAATGAGTGATGGTACAGAGCGGCATAGGCAAGATACAGTAGATGGTATTGAGTGCAGTATATACATATGAGATGAGTATGTAAACAAAGTGGCATAGTTAAAGTGGCTAGTGATACATGTATTACATAAAGATGCAGTAGATGATATAGAGTACAGTATATACGTGTACATATGAGATGGATAATGTAGGGTATGTAAACATTATATTAGGTAGCATTGTTTAAAGTGGCTAGTGATATACACTTCCGGCGCCGACAGAGATGGCCGCCTCGCTTCGCGTTCCTAGGAAACTATGCAGTTTTTTGTTTTTTTTCCGTGTTATTTCTTACATTGGTACCCCAGGTCATCTTAGGGTTCATTACATACAGTCGAGAAGAACTACTGAACATAAGAGCAGCGTCAACTCACCATCAGTATGACCAAGAATATGACTTTCGCGAAGCGGATCCTGTGTTCTGCCTTTCACCCAGGACAACGGAATGGATCCCAGCCGGCGACCCAAAAAAACGACTTCGTAAAAGGGGGAAACGAAGCGGTCTTCTGGTCCGACTCCGGAGACGGGCACATGTTTCTCCTACTGTGGTCTTTGAGTCTTCGTTTATACCTCAGTACTGAAGCACTGTTACGTTTACGCAGCAGACTGTGAATCCGTCCACAGTCCAAGGCAGACAGCCCTAACAAAATAGAAACCAAATTATTGGGTTTTCTGTCTCGGCAGTGGTATCATCATGCGTGTCCACAAAGAAGATCCTGAATTTACCTCTATTTTGGAGAAATTGATTAACAGTAGCTGATTGCCTGCCTTGTTTAAGTGTTTATTACCATATTGTCATTACTGTTATTATCATCTATGTCATTTAATAAATTCAAGTCACTCATAGGAAAAATACTTTCCTCTCCCCTCTCTCTCGTCTCAGTCAAAAGCTGAGTTTGCTGGAGCGTTGTCGCATGCCTAATTCGCGACAGTCGACAGTAGTGAGGGGCAGGGTGCTGATGCCGGGGAACCCGGACATTGAAGAGAGTCCTTCCAAGGAAACCAAACCCGGCGGCTTCAGTAACCGGGAGCGGTTTCGCACAGCCTTCCGGATGAAGGCCTACACCATGCGTCAGAGCTCTGATGGTATAACAAATTCAGCCAATTCCAATCTACATTTCCTCAATTATAATTTAAGTGTACTTCCTCAATTGAAATTAAATTGACACCAACCCTGCTGCCTATCAACACAACTGTGAACATCTGAAGTAATTCAGTAAAATAATCTGTTGTTGCAGTATATGGTAATCTGGAGTTATGACCTATTTTGTTTTACCCAAGGAACTGGGTAAGGTATGACATAGGGTTATAGAAGATGTGTGAAACATCTATGTAGTGCTTATGAAGACTTTATATATTCTATATAAAGCCTTTATAACATGTAGTTTGTAAGTAGGGACAGTCTTTGTTCCCACAGATGCTGGAGCCCTGCAGGACCCTGAGGAGAGGGGCTTTCCTGCAGACATCCTCCTGGAGGAGATGATCCCCACGCTAAAGCTGGTCATCAGGGCAGTCAGGTAATAGAAGGTTAAAGGGGAAGTTCCGTATTCAACAATTTAATGTTAGATGGTTCGACACCCTGAGAGTAATCTATGGCCAGGAGAAACTGTAATCCATGATTATTAACAGCCACTACAATTTGAGCTATGTTTAGCCACAGATAGCTAAAAATCTATGGAAGAGATAGAACTTACATGCATATTACATACATTAAATCCAACCACTTGGCTCTCTATGAACGGAGGGATGGGACCTGAGAATTTTAACCTCTTTTATATTCATAGACAGAACTAGGGATACAAGGACTGAATTCATGAGATCATCATGAGTTTGTTTTAAACCTGGCCTTATTGTGGTACCTCTACATTCCAGCTCGGTAATAACTGGGTAATCAGATGGTAATAACTATGGATTTACTAGGTAATTAGTTAGTAATTACCATTAGTAGTTACCATGTTGTTTCTTCCCCAATCCTTTCCTGACATCCCAGCCAGCACATGGTTGTTACCTGGAAACAGTGACTGTAGTGTGTATGTAATAACTCTGCATCTGTGCTGGAAAGTGCATCATAACCTGTTTCTCTTTAGTTTTAACGTTATATCCCTTCCCCATAACAAACATGTGCTTGTAAAGTGTCAAATTGTTTTAAATGTTTTTTTACCAATTTTTTAAAGTGAGAGTGAGCACCATAAAACTATGGGAAAGGTGTTGAATTCAAGTCACTAGAAACTGAATTGCTCCAGAAACTGGATCGCTTTCCAAATTACTCAGATCAATAGAGCTAGAGAGACCATATTTTATGACCAACAACGTATATACAGTTGAAGTTGGAAGTTTACATACTCCTTAGCCAAGTACATTTAAACTCAGATTTTCACAATTCCTGACATTTAATCCTAGTAAAAATGTCCTGTTTTAAGTCAGTTAGGATCACCACTTTATTTTAAGAATGTGAAATGTCAGAATAATAGTAGAGAATTATTTATTTCAGCTTTTATTCCTTTCATCACATTCACAGTGGGTCAGAAGTTTACATACACTCAATTAGTATTTGGTCGCATTGCCTTTAAATTGTTTAACTTGGGTCAAACATTTCGGGTAGCCTTCCACAAGCTTCCCACAATAAGTTGGGTGAATTTTGGCCCATTCTTCCTGACAAACTGAGTCAGGTTTGGAGGCCTCTTTTCTCACACACACTTTTTCAGTTCTGCCCTCACGTTTTCTATAGGATTTGAGGTCAGGGCTTTGTGATGGCCAGTCCAATACCTTAAGCAATTTTGCCACAACTTTGGTAGTATGCTTGGGGTCATTGTCCATTTGGAAGACCCATTTGCGACCAAGCTTTAACTTCCTGATGTCTTCCTGATGTCTTGAGATGTTCAATATATCCACATAATTTCCTGACTCATGATGCCATCTATTTTGTGAAGGCACCAGTCCATCCTGCAGCAAAGCACCCCCATAACATGATGCTGCCACCCCCGTGCTTCACGGTTGGGATGGTGTTCTTCGGCTTGCAAGCCTCCCCCATTTTCCTCCAAACATAACAATGGTCATTATGGTCAAACAGTCCTATTTTTGTTTCATCAGACCAGAGGACATTTCTCAAAAAAGTACAATCTTTGTCCACATGTGAGGTTGCAAACCGTAGTCTGGCTTTTTTTATGCTGGTTTTGAAGAAGTGGCTTCTTCCTTGCTGAGCAGCCTTTCAGGTTATGTTGATATAGGACTCATTTTACTGTGGATATAGATACTTTTGTACCTGTTTCTTCCAACATCTTCACAAGGTCCTTTCCTGTTGTTCTGGGATTGATTTGCACTTTTCGCCCCAAAGTATGTTCATCTCTAGGAGACAGAACGCGTCTCTGTCATGAGTGGTATGATGGCTACGTGGTCCCATGGAGTTTATACTTCCATACTATTGTTTGTACAGATGAACGTGGTACCTTCAGGCATTTGGAAATTTCTCACAAGGATGAACCAGACTGGTGGAGGTGGAGGTCTACAACATTTTTTCTGAGGTCTTGGCTGATTTCTTTCTTTTCTTTCTTTTTTTTTTGATTTTCCTATGATGTCAAGCAAAGAGGCACTGAGTTTGAAGGTACAGTCATTGCCAAAAGTTTTGAGAATGACACAAATATTAATTTTCACAGTTTGCTGCTTCAGTGTCTTTAGATATTTTTGTCAGATGTTACTATGGAACAATGAAGTATAATTACAAGCATTTCATAAGTGTCAAAGGCTTTTATTGACAATTACATTAAGTTGATGCAGAGAGTCAATATTTGCAGTGTTGACCTTTCTTTTTCAAGACCTCTGCAATTCACCCTGGCCTGCTGTCAATTAACTTCTGGGCCACATCCTGACTGATGGCAGGCCATTCTTGCATAATCAGTGCTTGGAGTTTGTCAGAATTTCTGGGGTTTTGTTTGTCCAAGCGCCTCTTGAGGATTGACCACAAGTTCTCAATTGGATTAAGGTCTGGGGAGTTTCCTGGCCATGGACCCAAAATATCTATGTTTTGTTCCCCGAACCACTTAGTTATCACTTTTGCCTTATGGCAAGGTGCTCCATCATGCTGGAAAAGGCATTGTTCGTCACCAAACTGTTCCTGGATGGTTGGGAGAAGTTGCTCTCGGAGGATGTGCTGGTACCATTCTTTATTCATGGCTGTGTTCTTTGGCAAAATTGTGAGTGAGCCCACTCCCTTGGCTGAGAAGCAACCCCACACATGAATGGTCTCAGGATGCTTTACTGTTGGCATGACACAGGACTGATGGTAGCGCTCACCTTGTCTTCTCCGGACAAGCTTTTTTCCGGATGCCCCAAACAATCGGAAAGGGGATTCATCAGAGAAAATGACTTTACCCCAGTCCTCAGCAGTCCAATCCCTGTACCTTTTGCAGATAATCAGTCTGTCCCTGATATTTTTCCTGGAGAGAAATGGCTTCTTTGCTGCCCTTCTTGACACCAGGCCATCCTCCAAAAGTCTATGCCTCACTGTGCGTGCAGATGCACTCACACCTGCCTGCTGCCATTCCTGAGCAAGCTCTGTAGTGGTGGTGCCCCGATCCCGCAGCTGAATCAACTATAGGAGACGTTCCTGGTGCTTGCTGGACTTTCTTGGGAGTCCTGAAGCCTTCTTCACAACAATTGAACCGCTCTCCTTGAAGTACTTGATGATCCGATAAATGGTTGATTTAGGTGCAATCTTACTGGCAGTAATATCCTTGCCTGTGAAGCCCTTTTTGTGCAAAGCAATGATGACAGCACGTGTTTCCTTGCAGGTAACCATGTTGACCGAGGAAGAACAATGATTCCAAGCATCACCCTCCTTTTGAAGCTTCCAGTCTGTTATTTAAACTCAATCAGCATGGCAGAGTGATCTCCAGCCTTGTCCTCGTCAACACTCACTGAACCTGTGTTAATGAGAGAATCACTGACATGATGTCAGCTGGTCCTTTTGTGGCAGGGCTGAAATGCAGTTCATTTGCATGGCAAAGAGGGACTTTGCAATTAATTGCAATTCATCTAATCACTCTTCATAACATTCTGGATTATATGCAAATTGCCATCATACAAACTGAGGCAGCAGACTTTGTGAAAATTAATATTTGTGTCATTCTCAAAACTTTTGGCCACAACTGTAGGCCTTGAAATACATCCACAGGTACAACTCCAATTGACTCAAATGATGTCAATTAGCCTATCAGAAGCTTCTAAAGCCATGACTTCATTTTCTGGAATTTTCCAAGCTGTTTAAAGGCGCAGTCAACTTAGTGTATGTAAACTTCTGACCCACTGGAATTGTGATACAGTGAATTATAAGTGAAATCATCTGTAGTTAAACAATTGTTGGAAAATGACTTGTGTCATGCACAAAGTAGATGTCCTAAACTATAGTGTGTTAACAAGACATTTGTGGAGTGGTTGAAAAATGAGTTTTAATGACTCTAACCTAAGTGTATGTAAACTTCCGACTTCAACTGTGTGTCCACTACCATTAGCATCTGTAATTTAATTTATAGGGTCATTGAGTTTAAATTAAATTGACCAAGAACAGAACTACCTCAGCAATACTTTTGTACCTGCCGGCAGGGCGGGATTAACATAGCCTTGGATTTGAAATTACAGCTGGCGAGAAGTGCACCATTTTCAATGACTATTAATGCTTAGCCCAACCAATCAGCTGCGCTCCAGTTGTCCTTGTCATGCGCGCTCCTCGTGTCTTGATAGAATAAATGTCTTAATTCTCTTCACAAACAGCAAACTCATCATTCTTATCACATGTCTTGACATAAGGTAATTGACCCCCAGAATCATGAAGATATATATATTTCTAACCGCTAACCTCCCGATAAAAGCTTATGTGAGAAGATGATCCATCAAGTCAATTGATTAAGGCATAATTCGAATGTCATATATCATTTTCAAACATTCAGTTACTTGTCGATATTTTGCTAACATTATAAAAGGAATATGAACTAGAGGAGACAATGGACTGTGCTTAATAGTTTATTTTATTTTATTCCAGATTATCATGTTACATTCGTCCCACCCATCTCTCCTGTAACTTCTCCTAGGCTAAAATTCCAACTAGCATGATACTTGAAACCTATGCTGTCATTTAGTCACTAGTTGAGATGTTTGGAACCTTAAACAACTAAACACAACTCTACAACCGAAAAACACTTCCGGGTTTATTTCTCTCAAAATCACTTTTTCTTGATAACTCAGCAAAACATGGTCTGATTGGGCTGTCTTTTTGCAAGGAGGTCGTCCTCCACATTAGGAACGTGCTGACTTCACTATGTAATTTTAGCTTCTGTTTTATCTGAGAAAATGGGCGTTACTTTCACCCATGTTACTTTTGTCCCGGCTCTCTACTACAAAGCAGGTTAGAATGAGTTTTTTTTCAAACACAAAGCTACTGCACTAACTAGGTTGTGTTCTGTATTGTGGTTTTTGAGGCCTGCCTTTGATTTTGTTTGACAGGTGTCCTTATAAAATATTGTTAACCATTTCACAATTTCTGATTGGACTAAGTTAATTATTTGTTTTCCTCACAATTGATCTGGTACTAATTGCCTTAAACATTTGAGGAGGTAATTCACTTCATCCAGTTTGCATGGTATTTATGGTACCTTTTTACTTGTTCTGATTTGTCAAAAGACAAGCTGCACCTAACCCAATTTTGGACGCTGGCTCACAGGATGAATGAAGTTCCCTCTGGGAAAAATTAAGTAATTCAGTTATACTCTATTCTACAGGATCATGAAGTTCCTCTTGAACAAGAAGAAGTTTAAGGAGACATTGAGACCTTATGATGTCAAGGATGTGATCGAGCAGTACTCTGCCGGCCACCTAGACATGCTCTGTAGAATCAAATACCTCCAGACAAGGTAAGCAGAGTTGGGGTTACATTTTGAGTCGACATTGAACAGCACTGTAAATTGTATTACCCAAAGCATTTGATTTACAGTGCCTAGTGAAAGTCTAGACACCCCTTGCACATTCTTCACTGTTTGCTGTTTTAAATTTAAATCTAAAAGACACACCAGAATGGCTTTCCAAAATGTGTTGAGTGTTCCTGAATGGTCCTGAATGGTCTCAGTCCTGAATTAAATCTGCTTTAAAATGAGAAACAAGGTTTGAATATTGCTGTCCATCAATGACTCAAAAACAATGGGTATATGTTACCCTAAGAGTTGTTCAAAGTTGTGGCAGGGTCTACAGTCAATCACGGACTACAAGAAGAAAACCAGCCCAGTCACGGACCAGGATGTCTTGCTCCCAGGCAGACTAAATAACTTTTTTGCCCGCTTTGAGGACAATACAGTGCCACTGACACGGCCTGCAATGAAAACATGCGGGATAAAGAATATGTACATAAAGATATATGAATGAGTGATGGTACAGAGCAGCATAGGCAAGATACAGTAGATGGTATCGAGTACAGTATATACATATGAGATGAGTATGTAAACAAAGTTTCATAGTTTAAAGTGGCAAGTGATACATGTATTACATAAGGATGCAGTAGATGATATAGAGTACAGTATATACGTATACATATGAGATGAATAATGTAGGGTATGTAAACATTATATTAGGTAGCGTTGTTTAAAGTGGCTAGTGATATATTTTACAATATTTCCCATCAATTCCCATTATTAAAGTGGCTGGAGTTGAGTCAGTGTGTTGGCAGCAGCCACTCAATGTTAGTGGTGGCTGTTTAACAGTCTGATGGCCTTGAGATAGAAGCTGTTTTTCAGTCTCTCGGTCCCAGCTTTGATGCACCTGTACTGACCTCGCCTTCTGGATGATAGCAGGGTGAACAGGCAGTGGCTCGGGTGTTTGTTGTCCTTGATCATCTTTTTGGCCTTCCTGTGACATCGGGTGCTGTAGGTGTCCCGCAGGGCAGGTAGTTTGCTCCCAGTAATGCTTGGGCCAGAATGTTCCACCCCCTGGAGAGCCCTGCGGTTGCGTACGGTGCAGGTTCCGTACCAAGCGGTGATACAACCCGACAGGATTGTGCATCTGTAAAGGTTTGTGGGGGTATTAGGTGCCAAGCCAAATTTCTTCAGCCTCCTGAGGTTGAAGAGGTGCTGTTGCACCTTCTCACCATACTGTCTGTGTGGGTGGACCATTTCAGTTTGTCCGTGATGTGTACACCGAGAAACTTGAAGCTTTCTAACTTCTCCGCTGCGGTCCCATCGATGTGGATAGGGGGGTGCTCCCTCTGCTGTTTCCTGAAGTCCACGATCATCTCCTTTGTTTTGTTGACGTTGAGTGAGAGGTTATTTCCCTGGCACCACACACCCAGAGCCCTCACCTCCTCCCTGTACCCTGTCTCGTCATTGTTCGTAATCAAGCCTAATACTGTTGTGTCATCTGCAAACTTGATGATTTAGTTGGAGGGATGCTTGCCCATGGAGTCATGGGTGAACGGGGAGTACAGGAGGGGGCTGAGCACGCAGGACCCTTGAGGGGCCCCTGTGTTGAGGATCAGCAAAGTGGACACGTTGTTTCCTACCTTCACAACCTGGTGGCGGCCCATCAAGAAGTACAAAACCCAGTTGCACAGGGCGGGGTTCAGACCCATGGCCTCAAGCTTATTGATGAGCTTGGAGGCTACTATGGTGCTAAATGCTGAGCTATAGTCAATGAACAACATTCTGACATAGGTATTTCTCTTGTCCAGATGTGGTAGGGCAGTCTGCAGTGCGATGTCGATTGCATCATCTGTGGATCTGTGGGGCGGTAAGCAAATTGAAGTGGGTCTAGGGTGACCGGTAAGGTAGAGGTGATATGATCCTTGACTAGTCTCTCAAAGCAATTCATGATGACAGAAGTGAGTGCTACGGGGCGATAGTCATTTAGTTGGGTTACCTTTGCTTTCTTGGGTACAGGAACAATCGTGGCCATCTTGAAGCATGTGGGGACAGCAGACTGTGATAGGGAGAGATTGAACATGTCTGTAAACACACCAGCCAGCTGGTCTGCGCATGCTCTGAGGATGTGGCTAGGGTTGACACACTTAAATGTCTTACGTCGGCCACGGAGAAGGATAGCCCACAGTCCTTGGCCGCGTCGGTGGCACTGGGTTATCCTCAAAACTGGCAAAGAAGGGGTTTAGCTTGCCTGGAAGCGACGTCGGTGTCCCATGTGGCTGGTGTTCCTTTTGTAGTCTGTGATTGTCTGTAGACCCTGCCACATACGTCTTGTTTCTGAGCCGTTGAATTGCGACTCCACTTTGTCTCTATATTGACGTTTTGCCTGTTTGATTGCCTTGCGGAGGGAATACACTGTTAGTATTCTGCCATATCCCCAGTCACCTTGCCATAGTGAAATGCAGTGATTCGCGTTTCGCGAGAATGCTGCCATCTATCCACGGTTTCTTGTTAGGGTAGGTTTTAGTAGTCACAGTGGGTACAACATCTTCTATACATTTCCTGATAAACTCAGTCACCATAACAGTATATTCGTCAAAATTATTCTTGGAAGCTACCCAGAACATTTCCCAATCCGCGTGATCAAAACAATCTTGAAGTGTGGATTCCAATTGGTCAGACCAGCGTTGAATAGTCCTTAGCACGGGTTCTTCCTTTTTGAGTTTCTGCCTATAGGAAATGGAGTCTTAGTCAGATTGGGAAAAGGAGGGCTGGGGAGGGCCTTGTAGGTGTGAGTGAGTGTTTAAGCAGCCTTCGGCATCCTTTTTCTCAAATTTGCGGCCTCAGGATATGCGGTTTCCAGTTTGCATAAAGTACAGTGGAGTTCTTTGAGGGCTGTCGTGGTATCGACATACACGGCTGTGACTATAACCGAAGAGAAGTCTCTTGGGAGATAATACTGTCGGCATTTGATTGTGAGGTATTCTAGTTCATGTGAACAAAAGGACTTGAGTTCCTGTATGTTATCACAATTACACCATGAGTCGTTAATCATAAAACATACACCCCTGCCCTTCTTCCTGGAGAGATGTTTATTCCTGTCTGCGCGATGAACTGAGAACCCAACTGGCTGGACCGACTCAGACAGTATATCCCAAGAGAGCCATGTTTCCGTGAAACAAAGTATGTTACAATCCCTGACGTCTCTATGGAAAGAAATCCTTGCCCTGAGCTCATCAACTTTATTATCCAGAGACTGAACATTAGCGAGTAATATACTTGTAAGGGAACACCCCCCTGAAATGGACAAAAATGAATGGGAAGTCATTGGCACTGGACAAACCATATACACGGTGTCCAATACCACTCAATTCGGCGTTGTTTCGTTCAAAGTTGATTGCAAATGCCATATGGCAAATGCCAGGTGTAACACTTTAAAAATCCAACAGGTGGCGAGCGCGCTCCACCGTAGTTTTTCATATTGCAAGTCAACATCCAAAAGCAACATTTTGAAAAAAAAAAATTCAAAAACCTAGCAATCCCTTAAAAAAGTGCTTTCTGGAGTGTTTTTCGAAAATCTTTCGATTTTTTTTGGTCAATTACACGTGTAAGAACTGTATGAATATACTTTTGTCCAATTTTATTATCATATATATATATATTTTACTTGTGCATAAGGCATATGTTTTGTCCATTTGCAATATGATTTCATAGGAAGTCAAAAATCTAAAATAGCTGAAATTTTGAAAAAACTTCACACACCCTTAAAAAAGTGCTTTCTGGACCGTTTTTCAAAATTCTTTCGATTTGTGTGTCAATTACACATGTATAAGAACTGTATCAACATACTTTAGTCATATTTTATTATCATTATTTATTTATTTTTACTTGTGCATAAGGCATATGTTTTCTCCATTTGCAATATGATTTCATAGGAAGTCAAAAGTAAGTCAAAAGTAACTTTTTTGGGGGCCAAATGCCGTAAGAAAATTGACATGCTCAAAAATTCTGCAGAAATGCAAAATTGACTGGCCCGTTGAACTCGGGGTGGCCGGGCAGTGATAGTTGTTCCTTTCCATCACTCGTTGTGTTGATTTCATCATGTCCAATTGGTGATGTTTTTCTCACTGTTGAATCATATTGCAAGTGCACGTGCATTTGCAATATGTTTCAATGGATTTTTACCATCACGAATTTGGCATGCTCAAAAGTCAAATAATACTTTGCTCAAACTATACTTTTGTCAACTTTTATTATCATATTTTTTTAACTTGTGTATGTTTTGTCCATTTGCAATATGATTTCATAGGAAGTCAAAAGTCAAGGTCAAAAGTCACTTTTTTTGCCAAATGCCATAATAAATTTGATACGCTCAAAAATACTGCAGAAATGCAAAATTGACTGGCCTGATGAACACAAGATGGCTGGGCAGTGATAGTCGTTCCTTTCCATCACTCGTTGTGTTGATTTCATCATGTCCAATTGGTGATGTTTTTTTCACTATTGAATCATATTGCAAATGCACATGTAGTTATGTTCCAGCTGCGGGTCCAGTTCTGATGTTATGTGTAGGCCTAGCTGAGTCGACCCCGAATCCCAAGTTTCGGCTCGATAGGTCATTTGGTGCCTGAGCAAGACCCTAATTGGTGCTGAAAATCCACTTTTTTCCATGCCTTGCTACGGGGTCCTTGAATGAGCTATTGGACAGAAACGTTGAGGTCCGTTTATATGGGCCGAGGTGGTCGCAATGCACCTAGTCTTGCGACTCTGGGACATTTCTAAATGTCGTAATTTTCGTGATGCAAAAATGAATTGAAGTTATTGCAAATGTACGAGGCTGTTTCTCGGTTCGAGAACCGTCTAGAGCCACGTAACTCACCACGCACTATCGACCTGAGGTCTAGAACAGGTTTCTAAAGTTTCGTAACTCTAGGTCTGACGGTTCTTTAAAAGTTCCAACGAGGTTAACTAATGCAGGCAGTGTATGTCTCTACGCACCCCAATGTGTCCCTCCTTCCAAGCTGTGTGTGTGTGTGTGTGTGTGATTTAATTTTTCTTTGAAATTTTATGGGAGAAATGACTGATTTACAGTTCATGGGGCTTGCCACATTAAGTTTTGGAAAGATCTGACTTTTTTAACCCTTCGAAACAGCCCCTGGGACACCAATTATGGCACTTCCGGTTGGTACAGGAAGCTATAAGTAAACACACATCCTTATTGGGGAATGCTTTTAAAGAATCCTGAGTATTAAGTCTTTATGTTAAGAACTGACTGATTTACACTGGGTTGAATGCACTATTTCTATCAAACTGCAGGTAGGGTATGGATATACACTTTTAGGGTGATTTTAACCACTTCCGGTTGGTCCAGGAAGCTTAGAATCGACACAGGTAGACCTCATAGTGGCCTGATGGACTGTCATCGAAGACAGGTTCATAAGGCATTCATAACCCACATAGGCTTCAGGTTAAATTTAGGGTTGCAGGCAATGTATTCCTATGGGGAGAGAAGTCATTGTAATCTGTGAGATCAAAAAACCCTGATTTACTGTTAAGGGTTAATGCCACACGGTCAAGGTTAGGCTTGCACGGATCGGGAGGACTTTAGGAACGTACCTGAGGTCGAATTGTGCTTCTCACTCTAACGGTTCTCTCACTGTCACCCAAAAGCAAATGACGTTGAGGGGCAGGCTTCATTTTGGGCCTACTTTTCTCATGGTCGCTGCACTTAGACCGAGCGAGCTACGGTCAAGCGGGATATCTCGTTGAACTCGGCACGGCCTAGAGATTATGGTAATGCCATTGCCTGCTCTCTGTGTCTTTAAGCGCCGCACTTTGTCACTCCATCCTTGCTGTGTGTGTGTGTGAGAGCTTTTCTTTGACATCTGTTGGGAGAAATGACTGATTTACAGTTCAGGAGGGTTACCTAGTCACACATATGAAGTTTTAAAAAGATTGGCGCTTTTTAACCCTTCGAAACAGCACCTATGACACCCTTTTAAGGCACTTCCGGTTGGCACAGGAAGCTATAAGTAAACACATGTCTTGATTGAGGTAGCCTCTTACAGAATCCTAAGTTTTAAGTCTTTAAGTTAAGAATTGACTGATCTATACACAGGGTTGAATGCAGGGATTTTCATAATGACAGGTTATGTTTCAAAACACTTTTAGGGTGAATTTAATCACTTCCGGTTGCTCCAGGAAGCTTAGAATCAACACAGGTAGACCTCATAGTGGCCTGATGGATTGTCATCGAAGACCGGTTCATACGGCATTCATGACCCACATAGGCTTCAGGTTGAATTTAGGGGCGCAGGCAATGTATTCCTATGGGGAGAGAAGTCAATGCAAACTGTTTGATGTAAACACCTTCTTTTAACTGTTAAGGGTTAATGCCACACGGTCAAGGTTAGGCTTGCACAGATCGGGAGGACCTCAGGATCGTACCTGAGGTCGAATTGTGCTTCTCACCCTAACGGTTCTCTCACTGTCACCCAAAAGCAAATGACATTTAGGGCCAGGCTTCATTTTGGGCCTACTGTTTTTTACGGTCACTGCACTCAGAGCGAGCTACGGTCAAGTGGGGCATCTCGTTAAACTCGGCACGGCCTAGAGAATATGGAAATGCCATTGCAGGCTCTGTGTGTCTTTAAGCACCACACTTTGTCACTCCATCCTTGCTGTGTGTGTGTGTGTGTGTGTGTGTGTGTGTGTGTGTGTGTGTGTGTGTGTGTGTGTGTGTGTGTGTGTGTGTGTGTGTGTGTGTGTGTGTGAGAGAGAGAGCTTTTCTTTGACATCTGTTGGGAGAAATGACTGACTTACAGTTCATGGGGGTTGCTTAATCACACATATGAAGTTTTGAAAAGATCTGACCTTTTTAACCCTTGGAAACAGCACATATGACACCATTTTAAGGCACTTCCGGTTTACACAGGAAGCTGAATGTGAACACATATCCTCCTTGGGGTAGGCAATTATAAAATTTTGAGTTTTAAGTCTTATGTTAAGAACTGACTTATTTACGGAGGGTTTAGTGAGTGTGTGTTATTTCAGAAAATCACAGAAATCTCGCAGAGCTCCGAAGCACACTTTAAAAAGATTCGTATGAACACGCTGCAACTGGATCTGTAACATTTTTTTTTTGTTTTACTATTTTTGAACATCACCAATTTGACATTGTACGATTTCTCTTAAATGACGATAGATAAATGGCTGGTTCTTTTTTTATTGACACCGGAGGCTCCTTGACTTGGACATGAAGCGGAAAAATTATTGCTCTATTTTCATTTTGGACCTTTAATCCCAGGAAAAGGGCCATAACTCAAAAACCGTTGAGGCCTAGACGCCATCTTGTTCGGGGCCAACTGCCCATTATGCCAAACCTATGCTCACCAAGTTTCGTCTTCAAAGTCTTTTCCGTTTTGGAGATAAGGCCACGTCGTGATTCGTGATGTTTTGTACATTCCAATCGCCCTCTTGTGGGATTTATCGGGACAGCTGAAAAATGACCAGCATTTGATTATTTTATAAAACGGAAACCGAATGTCCGAGAGAGTTTGTTTGATGACTTCCCGGTAGATCCGGCCCTGCCGCACAGTCCGACGCTGTCCACGAATTTTACAAATGTTTTTGGACGTCTGGAAAGGGAACGTACGATATGGACTTTCTCGCTAACCATATGGCGAATGTCAAAATGTTCCCTCATATATGGAAGTGGTGGGTGGTTTGTGCGCCTCCTGAGTCGGACTAGAAGTCCACTCCGAGTTCCTCTCCTCCGCCGCCGGTGTTTTGGGTCCGCCTCTGGGAATCAGTTAAAGCTCCCTGGGGCTGAGAACAGCTCCCTGGGGCTGCCGCTTTCAAGGAGCGGGACACGAATGCAGTATTGAGGGAGAGTCTACCAGAACAGAGAGCTCATCTTAGTTCAAATCTCCTAATCCCCGAAATTGGAGAACTAAACAATATTTCTACTTTTGAGAATGTGGGAATGATCCGTGGGTAATTAAAGAGCAATCCTGTCAAAATTGTTTTATTCTGTGACATCAGGGAAGGACAGGAGAACAACACAACTGTATCTCTTAGTGTACATTTCCCAGCTGTCAGGTTTACATTTAAATATTGTGAAACGTATGTGATTAAACTTGAAACTATTTGTGAACAGATGTGATGTGATGTTAACCCATATTTTCTTATTTAAAAGGTTTTCAATATAAAGTATAAATATACCAAGTCAGTATCCACACCCACGTGAGCATAGACATTACGTCGGCGTCATTGAACTGCCCTTTTCTACTCCAGTGTGTAAAACCACCCGTGACAAAATGTATATTTCATGCCAAAAAGACCCACGGTAAGCCGGATGTCTCGAATGGTTAAGTCAGAGAACGAGTTCCCACATTGGAATCGCTACAATTCTATAGGCCATCGGACGCTATACAGCTGTAGTTTTGGCTGCATGGCTGGAAATGGTTAAAGTTTGTGACTATTGATGATAGTAGTCTGCAGCTAGAAGTTACGTAAGTCTAGAATGAGTATACCGACAATCGCCGAAAGTATCCATCCTAACACAACCACGAAAGACATGGAAAGTTAACCAGAGACTCTGATGAACTCTTCAGGACGATTGAGAATTCCACAGAGAAGACAACAACGACATATGGGTCTAATATATATATATATATGTGTGTGTGTGTATATATATACACACACACATTGCAATTATTTGAGTTTGGGTTTGAGTCCAGACTCTGTCACAGCCGGCCATGACCGGGAGACCGATGGGGCGGTGCACAATTGGCCCAGCGTCGTCCAGGTTAGGGGAGGGTTTGGCCAGCAGGGATGTCCTTGTCACATCGCTTACTAGCGACTCCTGTGGCAGGCTGAGTGCAGTGCACATTGATACGGTCAACAGGTGTACGGTGTTTCCTCCGACACATTGGTGCGGCTGGGGCTCCCGGGTTAAGTGGGCATTGTGTCAAGAAGAAGTGCGGCTTGGTTGGGTCGTGTTTCGGAGGACGCATGGCTCTCGACCTTCGCCTCTCCCGAGTCCGTATGGGAGTTGCAGCGATGAGACAAGACTGTAACTACCAATTGGATAACACAAAATTGGGGAGAAAAAGAGGGCAAAAAAATATAAGAAATTTAAAAAATTTATTGCGACGGATTACCAGGGCGTGTACTCAAAGCATGCGCGGACCAACTGGCAAGTGTCCTAACTGATATTTTCAACGTCTCCCTGACCGAGTCTGTAATACCTACATGTTTCAAGCAGACCACCATAGTCCCTGTGGTGCCCAAGAAAGCGAAGGTAAATTGCCTAAACTCACATCGGTAGCCTTGAAGTGCTTTGAAGGCTGGTCATGACTCACATCAACAGCATCATCCCGGAAACCCTAGACCCCTCCTGTACTCCCTGTTCACCCACGACTGCATGGCCAAACACAACTCCAACACCATCATTAAGTTTTCTGATCACACAACAGTGGCCTGATCACAGACAACGATGTGACAGCATCTAGGGAGGAGGTCAGAGACTTGGCAGTGTAGTGCAAGGACAACAACCTCTCCTGCAATGTGAGCAAGACAAAGGAACTGATCGTGGACTAGAGGAAAAGGCATGCCGAACAGGCCACCATTAACTTCTTTGGGATAGGTGGGACGGAGGCGTCAACATCCGGTGAAATGGCAGTGAGCCAAATTCAAATTAAATCACTATAAATATTAAACTTTCATGAAATCACAAGTGCAATAAACCAAAATAAAAGCCTCAAAAAGGCTTTACGGCGAAAGCAAACCATGCGATTATCTGAGGACAGTGTCCAGCACACAAATGCATAACAAATCATTTTCAACCAGGGAGTTGAGACATGATAGTCAGAAATAGAGATATAATATATGCCTTACCTTTGAAGATCTTCTTCTGTTGGCACTCCAAAAGGTCTGTTACATTGCAAATGGTCCTTTTGTTCGATACATTTTTTCTTTATATCCATAAAAACTCAGTTTATCTGGCCCGCTTCAGTCAATAATCCACTCGGTTTCCATCGGTCAAAATGCATACAAAATGAATCCCAAACGTTACCAATAAACTTTTCCAAACAAGTCAATCAACATTTATAATAAATCCTTAGGTACCCTAATATGCAAATAAACAATACAATTTAAGACAGAGAATTGTTATTGTTATTGCACTCCCTTAGGTTCTTTCCCCAAGCAGTATTGTTTCTGTTGTTGATGACTAGACACTACGTCTACTTTGTATCATTATAAACTGTGGAACTTCAGCAAACTTAACATGTGTAAATGTATGAACATAACAAGATTCAACAACTGAGACATAAACTGAAGTTCCACAGACATGTGACTTCCAGAAATGTAATTATGCGTCCCTGAACAAAGGGAGGGGGGGTCAAAATCAAAAGTAACAGTCAGTATCTGGTGTGGCCACCAGCTGCATTAAGTACTGCAGTGCATCTCCTCCTCATGGACTGCACCAGATTTGCCAGCTCTTGCTGTGAGATGCTACCCCACTCTTCCACCAAGGCACCTGCTAGTTCCCGGATATTTTGGGGGGGAATGTCCCTAGCCCTCACCCTCCAACAGGTCCCAGGCGTGCTCAATGGGATTGAGATCCGGGCTCTTCGCTGGCCATTGTAGAAAACTGACATTCCTGTCTTGCAGGAAATCATGCATAGAACAAGCAGTATGGCTGGTGGCATTGTCATGCTGGAGGGTTATGTCAGGATGAGCCTGCAGGAAGGGTATCACATGAGGGAGGAGGATGTCTTCCCTGTAATGCACAGCGTTGAGATTGCCTGCAATGACGACAAGCTCAGTCCGATGATGCTGTGGCACACCGCCCCAGACCATGACGGACCCTTCACCTCCAAATCGATCCCGCTCCAGAGTACAGACGTTGGTGTAACGCTCATTCCTTCAACGATAAATGCGAATCCGACCATCACCCCTGGTGAGACAAAATCATGACTCGTCAGTGAAGAGCACTTTTTCCCAGTCCTGTCTGGTCCAGCAACGGTGGGCTTGTGCCCATAGGCGACGTTGTTGCCGGTGATGTCTGGTGAGGACCTGCCTGACAGCAGGCCTACAAGCCCTCAGTCCAGCCTCTCTCAGCCTAAGTCTGCCACTGCAAGGACGATCAGCTGTCCATCCTGTCTCCCTGTAGCGCTGTCTTAGGCGTCTCACAGTCCGGACATTGCAATTTATTGCCCTGGCCACATCTGCAGTCATCATGCCTCCTTGCAGCATGCCTAAGGCACATTCACACAGATAAGCAGGGACCCTGGGCATATTTCTTTTGGTGTTTTTCAGAGTCAGTGGAAAGGCCTCTTTAGTGTCCTAAGTTTTCATAACTGTGACCTTAATTGCCTACCGTCTGTAAGCTGTTAGTGTCTTAACGACCGTTCCACAGGTGCATGTTCATGTTTATAGTTCATTGAACAAGCATGGGAAACAGTGTTTAAACCCTTTATAATGAAGATCTGTGAAGTTATTTAGGATTTTTACGAATTATCTTTGAAAGACAGGGTCCTGAAAAAGGGCTGTTTCTTTTTTTGCTGAGTTTATGTTACTCGTTATATTAAACCTACCACATGCACCTGCTTCTCGACTCCCAGCATCTACATTACAGGAAGGCCCAAAAAATTGTCAAAGACTCCAGTCACCCAAGTCATAGACTGTTCTCTCTGCTACCTCACGGCAAGCAGTACCGGAGCTCCAAGTCTAGGACCAAAAGGCTCCTTAACAGCTTCTACCCCCAAGCCATAAGACTGCTGAACAATTAATCAAATGGCCACCCGGACTATTTACATTGATGGCCCCCCCATTGTTTTTTCCACTGCTGCTACTTGCTGTTTCATATCTTTGCATAGTGACTTTACCCCTACCTACATGTACATATTACCTCGACTAACCTGTACCCCCGCACATACATAGTCTCGTTATTGTTATGTTTTTTTACTTTAGTTTATTTAGTAAATATTTCCTTAACTCTATTTCTTGAACTGCATTGTTGGCTTGTAACTAAGCATTTCACAGTAAGGTTTACACCCGTTGTGTACGGCGCATTTGACAAACTTCAATTTGATGGATCTCATGAACATTATAAACAAGGTGTTGCTTTAAGTAAACAGGGCACCAATTCAGTGCATGCTGTGTAATTGTGAGATGCTGTGGTCTGTTTTTCTTCAATTGCATTTTAATCCAGACAAAATGGCAAATTAATACAAATTATTTCACAATTCCTAGACAATATTTAGACAATATTTCTAATTTAATTTCTAATTTCAATTAATTCTCTGACCTGTATCCAAAGGCGAGGCCTCTCAACCTCAGGCATATACATCTAAACTGACTTTCCGCCATGAACTTCTGTGTAAAAAAGGGAAGTTTAACTAATCCTTTCGTTGCACTTAGCATTTGTGCTATTTATGCGGAGAACATTTGAGCCCATGATTCTTTGTGTTGAAACCATATCACAATATCTGTTCATACTAATGTTATCTGTTCTTGTTTTTTTTCTTTTCAGAATAGACATGATCCTCGCCCCTGGTGCCCCTCTGACCCCGAAACATAAGAAGAGTCAAAACAAACAGAACCCATTTGCCTTTCCAACTCAACAGTCACCAAGGTCTGACTGCAAAGTCATTTTCTTTCAAAACATTGCCCCACCGTCATACAATCTTGCATTATTTATACTAATGTGTGGTGCTTGCATCTTGTACTGCATTGCTCTGATCAAACTGTATGAATCCCTAAATGTGTTGCAGGCATGAGTCCTATCTAGCCAAAGCATCCATTCCAGATGCTGACCAAGACCAAAGCATGATGGGTAGATTTGTCAGAGTGGAGAGACAGGTACAGAAAATGCCTTATCAGTCCATGTTCCATCCTTTTTCTCTAGTTGTGCTCCTGAGACCTATGTCTGTTTTTCAGATGTGCCCTGCACAATACAACACATATACATATCATATCCAAAATATGCCAACACATTTTTTTTTAAACACTGTCATGGGAAACACAAGTAAAACATCATAAATCACCTGCAAAAACAGTTACATTCCTCCACAAATAAGTCCCCAATCAATACTCTAAACTGCCCGAACGGCACCAGAACGTTGATTAAATGTATTTAGAATATTGTTCTAGCAATACGGGACTTTAAACTAAAAGCAGATTTACCTAGCTCGGTGGAGACCCTAGGAACCTCAAGAGTTAACCAATTATGTGAATAGGTTAGGCAACTCAGGTGTCTATACTTCAACAGCACAGTTAGGTAAGACGGAAGTTTATGAAGTAGAACATTGTAAATAAAAAGGGAGTCATGTAGAGATCTATGGGTTTTTAGTGAAGTCCAGTCAAACTTTTGATGCAGGATGCAGTGATGAGTATCAGATCTGTCACCTGTAATGAAACGAAGGGCACGATGTTATATGGCATCCAAAGGTTTAAGAGTAGTAGCATCTGCACTTTGATAAATAATATCATCATAATCAGGAACGGATAAAAAGGTTTACTGAATAATCTGCTTCCTACTGCTTAGAGAAAGGCAGGATCTGTTTCTGTATTAGAAGCCAACTTTAAATCTTAGCTTCTTAACCAGCTCATCTATATGTTTTTTTAAATGTCAAATCCATATAAATCCAAATGCTTTATATGAGGGAACACTTTCAATTGGAGATCCATCTAATGACTGAACATGCATTTCATCTGAAACATTCTTGCAAGAATTTTAGAACAACATGTAAGGGGACAATACACTCCAAAATCAAAGTTTCTCAGATGTTTTCGGACCTCAAAAGTGGCCTCGTAACACAATTCCAAATAAATTTTTATTTTATTTATTTCACCTTTATTTAACCAGGTAGGCAAGTTGAGAACAAGTTCTCATTTACAATTGCGACCTGGCCAAGATAAAGCAAAGCAGTTCGACACATACAGCAACACAGAGTTACACATGGAGTAAAACAAACATACAGTCAATAATACAGTAGAAAAACAAGTCTATATACGATGTGAGCAAATTAGGTGAGATAAGGGAGGTAAAGGCAAAAAAAGGCCATGGTGGCGAAGTAAATACAATATAGCAAGTAAAACACTGGAATGGTAGATTTGCGAAGTAGAAATAGAAATAATGGCGTGGAAAATAAATACAGTAGGGGAAGAGGGAGTTGTTTGGGATAAATTATAGATGGGCTATGTACAGGTGCAGTAATCTGTGAGCTGCTCTGACAGCTGGTGCTTTAAGCTAGTGAGGGAGATGTGTTTCCAGTTTCAGAGATTTTTGTAGTTCGTTCCAGTCATTGGCAGCAGAGAACTGGAAGGAGAGGCGGCCAAAGGAAGAATTGGTTTTGGGGGTGACCAGAGAGATATACCTGCTGGAGTGCGTGCTACAGGTGGGTGCTGCTATGGTGACCAGTGAGCTGAGATAAGGGGGGACTTTACCTAGCAGGGTCTTGTAGATGACCTGGAGCCAGTGGATTTGGCAACGAGTATGAAGCCAGGACCAGCCAACGAGAGCGTACTAGTCGCAGTGGTGGGTAGTATATGGGGCTTTGGTGACAAAACGGATGGCACTGTAATAGACTGCATCCAATTTATTGAGTAGGGTATTGGAGGCTATTTTGTAAATGACACCGCCGAAGTCGAGGATCGGTAGGATGGTCAGTTTTACGAGGGTATGTTTGGCAGCATGAGTGAAGGATGCTTTGTTGCGAAATAGGAAGCCAATTCTAGATTTAACTTTGGATTGGAGATGTTTGATGTGAGTCTGGAAGGAGAGTTTACAGTCTAACCAGACACCTAGGTATTTGTAGTTGTCCACACAAGTCAGAACCGTCCAGAGTAGTGATACTGGATGGGCGGGCAGGTGCAGATCGGTTGAAGAGCATGCATTTGGTTTTACTTGTATTTAAGAGGAGAGTTGAATGGCATTGAAGCTTGTCTGGAGTGTTGTTAACACAGTGTCCAAAGAAGGGCCAGAAGTATACAGAATGGTGTCGTCTGCGTAGAGGTGGATCAGAGACTCACCAGCAGCAAGAGCGACATCATTGATGTATACAGAGAAGAAAGTCGGCCCAAGAATTTAACCCTGTGGCACCCCCATAGAGACTGCCAGAGGCCCGGACAACAGGCCCTCTGATTTGACATACTGAACTCTATCAGAGGAGTAGTTTGGAATGGAAGGATGGAATGGAAGAAGAAGGTTAGGATATGTAGATTTTTGGGACATTAGATTGCAGATAGGTAGGGAAATTGAGAGGCAGGTAGACAATAATCCATTTATACTGAACAAAAATCTAAACACAACATGAAACTATTTCATTTTTTTTACTGAGATATAGTTCATATAAGAATATAAAATCAAATAAAATGTTATGTCACATTCCCAGAACACAACACGTACAACCTTACTGTGAAATGTTTACTTACAAAAACAATGCAGTTTTAAGAAAATAGAGTTAAGAAAATATTTACTGAATAAACTAAAGTTCAAAAATATTTAAAAAAATAAAAAAAAAACAAATGAATACAATAATGAATACAATAATCTATTTATAACAATTGAAATAAATAAATTAGGCCCTAATCTATGTATTTTATGGGTGGACCTGGGAGGGCATAGGCCCATCCACTGGGGAGCCAGACTCACTCACTGGGGAACCAGGCCCAGCCAATCAAAATGAGTTTTACCCCACAAAAGGGCTTTATTGCAGACTGAAATACTCCTCCGTTTCATCAGCTGTCCGGGTCGCTGGTCTTAAACATCCAGACAGCTGATGAAACTGATGGTAGAGAAATAGAGAAAATAATAAATGCTAATTAACAGGGATGTAAACAAATTTGTGCACACAATGAGAGAAATAAGCTTTTTGTGCATATGGAACATTTTGGTGTTACATTTCGGTGTTCCACATCATTTTGGTGTTCCACATCCACACCCTTTTGGTGCTATTTAGAACCCTTTGCAGAGGGTTCTACAAATAACCCTAGGTAGATTGTTTTTCATAGAATCCTCTCAGAAGGGTTCTACCAATAAACCTTTCATCTTTGAAGAGTTCTTCCTTGAACCCTCCATGTAGGGTTCCAACAGCCTTATTAGCCTTTAATTAGCCTTAAACTCATTATGACAATCTATAATATATCATAAGGCCTTTCTTTGATGGCCTTGTTGTACCCTAACACAGTTGTGTGAGGAAACTCCTGGTTTACAGGCCATATCAGGTCTGCAAGTCACATTATGCTGGTGAAGTTATATGTTATTCCTATTAGATCCTATTAGAATCCAGCCTGAGTGAGGATATCCAACATTTGGAACTTTTATTCACCCGCAACCTGCATTCAGAATAACTGCTGGGGGGTAGAGAAGTGTGAGTAATGAGACTACCTAACTCATCTAAACTGAAACAACCATCTCAGTAGCAGGTGCAGTCCAACTATTAAGAGATTTGATTAGTTTAGAGTATTTCTTTTATTTATTGTAGCATAAGATTAATCAACCACTCAATGTACATGCAAAAACACAGATTTTGAAACAAACAATTCTGAAAATCAACCTACAATAGAGCAATATGATAGTGATGGGCGATTGTTTGAGAGTTTTACTCTGCAAATAGTAAAAATCACACTCAACTCTGGATATTAAAGACATGCTCTGGAACTTTGGCGACTAGTAAAACATTTTTAAACCTCACGCTTTTGGCTGGATGTGTCAATGTGTAGTTCATACATGCATGATCTATGAGCACGAGCTATCCCTAGTTTAAAAGTGACTGTTTACTGGAAGCTCTACAGCACCATTTTCCCTTAAATTTTCCCTCCACGTGGGCCAGCCTAATAGCAATGCGAGTTCCAGCCAATGAGGTTCAGCCACTTGCCATTTGAGTGACAGCTAGCAAGATGCACACACAGCAGAGCGAAAGAGAAGGCAATGGCACATGTGTGATGTAGTATGCAATTTTTGGCTCGTAAGCACTACTTTCAAAACTACTGGCTAAAAAGTATACAAAAGTACCAGAGAATCTCTAACACCAACACTGGGATTATTTTACACCACTGTGTTAAATTCATTTAACTTCTGAATCAACACTAGAAATGTTAGATGGAAAAATCAACACAATGTCAAATTTAGCCAATTTGCTGTGTACCATACAACACACTGCTGGTTGACTCATACTCCCTTCAATTCCTCTACTCTCTGCACAATAAAATACTAATTTGAAAGACATAAATCATATCACTATGTCAGTACTGTATATGTAAAATGATTAAGGGAATACCAGCGGCATGCACAAAAAGTCCCATATAGGTATAGTTTTTAAAACATTCTCACACCTATCTTAAACATATCAGATTACTTAAACTCCTGATGCTAAGGCACTAATGCTCAGTCACTATTTAAAGGAGAAAACAATATGTATATGTAGAACCCTTCTATCCTTCCAAAAAATCATCAAAGAAGCCCTTCTTCCAAAAATAGTTATTAGAATGAAAAAGATTTGAGGTAGAACCTGTTGCCTTACAAGGAACCCTCGTCTCCAAGAAAGGTGTCTTCAGATGAAAATTGACCTTTGTAGAACCCTATCCCTCAGTAGAACCCTTTTGGAACTTTTAGGAAAAAAAGAGTGTAGGATTGTAGTAGTTCCAGTATGTAGGTGAGTAACTGTTGTGTGGTCTCAGGTGGAGGACATGGAGAAGAAGCTGGACTTTCTGGTGGACATGCACATCCAGCACACTGAGCACCTTCAGGTGGACTCGGCCGGTGCCGCCCACATGACCACGGAGCCCCTTGACCATGTGACAGGCAACACAGGCTCTGACAGCAAGGAGGGCTGTGGCTACACTGAGATCCGCCAGGTCTTCTTCAACTACACCGAGACATGCCCCCAAATGTCCTACCAGGTGCCTGTGAGCAAAGTGACGCCTTACTACAGCTGCCGCAGGGAGCCCAGTGCTGCAGCTGGAGGGGCGGAAGGAGTTGGGGGACTGGGGCTGCCTGGGGGTGGCTACATCCCCCCTGACCATCAAGTCCCACCTGGCCACCACCTAGCCCCGATCCCTACCTTCACAGAGCGGCCCAACGTACTCCCCATCAGCTCACTCCTGGACACCCAGGTGGCTGGACGGGATGGAGGGCATGGGCCACAAAGTCCCTACACGGAGCACCTCACGCTGGGGCTGGGCAGGACCATGGGGCAGAGAGCGGTGACGGACACTTCGCCGCTATCCATGCTTTCTGTGAACCACGAGGAGCTGGAGCGCTCACCCAGCGGGTTCAGTATATCGGGGGAGCGCGAGGATAGGGAGGACCCCACGCTGGGGACAGCAGGGGGGTCGGGAAGGTTGCGGGACAGCCGTTACCTGGCAGAGGGGGAGACAGACACCGACACGGAACCCTTCACGCCCAGCGGGGGTGGGGGGCAACTCCCCATGTCATCCACAGGAGAGGGCTTCCCTGATTCTGTATGGAACACACCGCCCTGAATCGCTCACCATTTTTATTCCTTAATCTTACACCTCCTCACCAACCCTTATTTAGTTTGAGTCAAATCGACAACCTTAAGCCCCTAAGCCCATGCCTCTAAAAGCCAGTCGTCTTTGGGTTAAACGGACATCACTGAACTCAACGCCATGTGCGAGTTCAATCGGCACATGTCAAATATTTTGGGTGAAATCCATGTCTCTACACCCAAGTCAGTATGGATAGACGTTTATCCCCATAGACCCTAATTCAATCCAGATTTAATTGACACTGAAACCTGACTCATTTTGGTTTACACCCTACACTTATTGTGTGACCCAATGGCCCAGAGAAAGCCAAGGTCTCAAGACTGCGTACACACACGAAAAGAAAAGACACCGTTTGTATAGTTAACAGACTTTGTACAGTACAGCGCACTCATCACAACATACATAAAGCTAAGATGAAAAAGTATATAGCATTAATATAAATATATACGTCAAACCTTTATCGCTGCAAAGCAAACCGCACTGCATGTACCGCATGCATTATTTTTGTCGTAGAGCCTGCAATGTTCAGGTTTCAGGAAAAAGAAAACCATTTTGAATGGTACTTATAAATACTGTCATTTTTTGTAATACTTATTTTTTTATATAAATACATTTAATTTTTTTTGCATGGTTTGCATGATGATGCACCATTTACAGACAGTTGACCTGAATATTTTTAACAAAAGTCTCCTGTCTCATTCTTTACAGTACATGTGTTGCTTACTAATGTATGTGTGAGTTGGGAAAAGAATGACAAGCCGGAGACAAAAGACTTCTGCTTCCTTTTTGTCAATAGACAATATAGGGATGCCCCTTCTTCATTCATGCTTTGCAGATTTTGAAAGGTTGTTTTAGTTCCTATCAAAAATACATTCAAACATAAAATCAGTCATTGATTCACTACTATCCTTAAATGAGAGAGAACTCTTCCTCTTTGACACACCACAGATTTATTTGGCATACAGTAGTTTTTGCATCTTTAAAAAACTTGTAATGACACATTCAGGACAACTCAAGTAAGTTCTGTGATGAGGCATGGTAAGAACCAATTCTTGCATTATAAGTTACAGATCTGATTTTATTATAAGTTACAGATCATTTGGCAGATAGGCTTAAAGTGAATTTGCACATGCCACGTCTAGATTAGAATAAACGGTTATCTAGCAAGATTGCATCACAAATTCTGATTCCATAATTTTTTAAAATCATAATAATATTGTATGTACTTAGACTTATGACAAATCACTATATAAATAGTACAATATCTGAAAACAGCTAGAATAATACCATAAATATATAATCTACATAGTCACTTTTCTCATTTGACATACTATCATTACATTTTCACAGAATGTAATGACAAGTGTAGCATGATGTAGGTCAACTTTAACGATAAGTGAAAAAATGGTGTAATGTCTTATTATATTACTGAGAGCAGATTGGCAAATAAATCACAGTGATTGTGAATCACTTGAAGAAATATGAACAAAAGTGAAAAAAATGTCCCCCTCACAAAAGTTTAGTGTTTTTCCAAAATGGTTTATTTTCTTTTTGGTTAAAAATGGAAAATGTAGTTTATTTGTAGATGTTAATCCAGTGGGTAAAATTGTTTGTGTTTGCAATTACGTCTTTATGCTGTCTTTTATGACGCCCTAGTCCGAGGAAGTTTTGCTAACGTCTTTTTAACAACCAGAGAAGTGTAATCTGGCCAGATAACAAAAATGTATTGGAATGAAACAAAATGGCGTTATCTGGTTGTAATCTAGTTATGTGACATCTTCTCGACCAGACATACAGCATCCAGACAGTCTTTAAGACTTGCCAAATTTTAGACTCAAAGGTTTATTTATCTACATGTTTATATTTTACAATATAGATTGAATTGAACAGATTAAAGACATAAATACAAAATTAAAAGAATTGTTAATTTTAAACAATGTTTTAAGTGAGAAGTAGACATTGGTCTGACGCCGAAAAAGAAAGGAAATTCACATGAGCACCACAATGCCTACTCCATCCATGCTCTACCAAGGTTTTTCAGCTAACAGCTTTGACCTACTACTAGCTATGTTGGTATATTGTACTTCAAACAATGTGTATGCAGTTTGCTTAGGATTCAAACCTTCTCAAACAGCCTACTGTAATTCATAGTCTTATAATTGGTGCTCCCACTATAAGGTGATTTGTACCACATTCAACTTAAAATATTGGCAGTGCTATTGTAACCTTTAATTTGGCCTCTGCCAAAAGATCAGCCTTTATGCCACAGGTGATGTGCTTGCATAACTGCAAGGGTTGCTGGTTTAAATCCTGTTCTGCTGCCTGTAGCCCTTTAACACCCTAAGGTCGATGTCTGCGCCCCTGCGGAAATCTAATTAGTGTTAATAAAATCCACATAGAAATCTGTCAGTTTGAGCTGGAGATATCTATGTAACACTTGGTGACAGGTGACAGAGCAAGAGAAGTGTTTGTCAGACCATGAAACATCCAGAAAATCAGGCTTCTCACAAAATCGACTCTAGCGTCCAAACTATTATGACCACTCTATGGGAAGAAGAGACTCTCCTGAACATGATGGTGTTCTCTGTTTTGCTCTACGACCCCCACAAGCGTCTTAAGACTTGTCTGAAGTCGGTACAGCCGATCTGCCAACTTCTGTCTGTAGCGTCCGCACAGTTTGGGCTACACACTAATAGGACCCTTCTGTGTAAAGGTGAGACTCGCACGAACATGTTGGTTGTTTTGCTGTAGGACGCCCACAGGCCTCACAAGACTCGTCTGAAGGTCCCCTGGTACCAGTTGAAAAAGTAAATGGAAGTATAGATGGAGACTGTTTAGTGACAAAAATAAGGGGTTAAATAAGTGTCTACCCAGCTAGCACAGTGGATCTGGGCCGATTCCGGCTGAGAGTCAGACTCGGCCAACGTCATGTGGCCTTCGGCAGTATTACTTATGGCTAGGATGCGGGGATTGAGCTCGGGCGTGAGTTATCTGGACCAAATATATTAATTAGGGATCTGGCCAATTGTGGCTACTTTCTGGCAAAGGATTTCACAGGCTGCTTTATATAATTAACATTTCATTATTTATTTATTTTTCCATATTTCCTCATTGTTTCTGTGATCAAAAAAAAAAATGTACATTTAACTTAAATTCTTTAAGTCCTGTTCAAGTAGTATTTAAAAAAATATATACTTTGTGCCAGGCAATTGATAAGCATCAAAAACTTTGGATGGGGTCCCGAGTAGCACAGCAGTCTACAGATGCTGGTTCGATACCCGTGCCGGCCGTGATAAGGAGACCCATGAGGCGATGCACAATTGGCCCAGCATCGTCCGGGTTAGGGGAGGGTTTGGCCGGCCGGGAGGTCCTTGTCCCATTGCGCTGTAGTGACTCCTGTGGCGGGCCAGGCGCATGCATGCTGACACAGTCACCAGGTGATTCCAGGTGTTTCCTCCTGCAAATTGGTGCTCTCGACCTTCGCCTCACCCGAGGCCGTACGGGAGTTGCAGCGATGGGACAAGACAATTGGATTTGACGAAAAGGGGGTAACAAAAAATAAAAATAAAAGATAAATTAAATTATTTTCAAAAGTTGTGAATGAGTATAATTTCTATAGATAAAACGGGATTCTAGTAAGATGCCAGCAAATCTGGCTGAATTCCGGTAGGTGGAAACGGCCTGATGTACTTGGGCTGATTCTGGGCCGATTCAATCAGTTCCAGCCCCTCGGAAGAGGGCCGCTTCTGGGCCGATTCATCATTGCAAGCTGGATAGGTCAGCAGTTTACACAGATGACGTCAGTCTTATATGAAAAACCTTCCTTGGCAAAAAAATTAGCTAGCTCGCTTTACTTGCTTGTTGGTTAGCGACCTAGCCAACATTAGCTCTTGTCTGACTGGTATAACGTTACATTAGATAGCTTGCTATCTACAACTACAAAACCACATTCATTTGGCTTATCAAATTGGAAACAGATCACTGATAACAACCAACCTATTTTTTCATGTTAGACAATTATCTGTATGCATTTATTGATTAACCTCAGCTTGAATACCAACATATCTACAGTAGCCTAGGTTTGTTTTCCAACACTTATTTTGCTTGGTACAGCCGGCCAGCTGTGTTATTGAGTTGCTGAGCAACCTAGTTGCTGGGCCCGGTTTTAGATACAACTCTGAGATTAAGTTGAAAAATATGTTAGCATTGTTAGAAATGCTACAAAAAGTTAGCACCTCCTTGTTTCTCTATTGACACGTGAGAGTGATAAATTATCAATTGAATCAGAACTGTTGCACCTACAAACATAGTCAGTCCGAAAGGGAGCAAGTCTAGTGGTCACTTTATGTACACTGCATTCTCGTTCTTATCCGACGCCTAGATCTTGAGCTAATCGGGTCGTGCCAGAAGATACCGACCCTACCGTTACGCTTGTTTACACTGAGATGCACTGGGGTCGGAACGCAATCTGTTACATTAAGACTCCGTGGACCCGGCGTGAGATATTGGTCAGAAAATGTACCTCAATGCAAGGATGGGAATTGCCACTGTACTCCAAATTTGACCTTTATCCACACTGCTCCATAAAAACTGCCCTTTTCATCCTCAATAAATATAATATTTTTTCCTAATGCTAATGGCCCTAATGGCCGGTATGTGGTTTTCGGTAAGGGCTGAACGGCTCATGACTAGAGGCGGGGGAGTGTTGTGTACCTCCGATAAGGGTAATTTATGAAGTTTCATCGACATTGATGTAATACTGGCTTAGATAAACTTTAGGGAGATTTTTTATTTAACATGGAGTTTAAACCAATCCCATACTATAGTCACGCCTATAATATCGCATAACACTTCACTGTCTGTGAGATAATACAGTCACTGTCTGTGAGATAATACAGGAAATAAGAATAGGTTTATTGATCAACGATGTACAGTACCAGCTCTGCATTGCGCCTTCAAATCATTTCTGGCTAATAAAGTAAGTACCTTACTGAAATAGATGTCCATTAAAATGGGCAAACACAGTTTTTAAAAATATATACTTTCTCAAAAGCAATAATTTTTCTAGGTTTCAGTAGAACACATCCCTCACTATTTGCAAAATTTTAGTGTCCATTTTGTTTTGTAAATGTAATTAATACGTTTGTAGACAATGTTATTGAAACAGCTCCTGAATTGGATGATCTTTTTGAGTTGATTTGTGAATCTTGTCCATCACGTCGGCAGAAAGACAATTCATCCAATTCAGATTTGAGTAATCACAGCAAGTCCTGGAACAGCTTTGGGATTTACCCATTCACCAAATAGTGCTTGTATGCTTACAATCAAGGAGAGTTTTAATGGATCTACAACAAAATTCCATATACAAATCATATTTTAGCAACTGTTACTTCTGACAAGCTAACTAAATTAAATTGAATAACTGATGTGAGCACATCTTTGTCAAATTCAAGACTATTGAATTCAGTAAAAAATGCTGTTGGTATTACTATCAATCCATAGTCTTCAAATCAAAATCAGATCAAATTGTATTTGTCACATGCGCCAAATGCAACAGTGAAATGCTTACTTACAAGCCCTTATCCAACAATGCAGTTTTAAGAAAAATAAGTGTTAAACTATTTACTCAAATAAACTGTAAATAAAAATAAAGAAGAAAAATAACTAATAATAGTCGTAGGTATGTAGGTAGAGGTGAAGTGACTTAGAATGGATAATAAACAGAGAGAAGCAGCAGCGAAAAGATGGGGGACAATACAAATAGTCTGGTTAGCCATTTGATTAGCTGTTCAGGAGCTTGGGGGAAGAAGCTGTTTAGAAGCCTTATGGACCTAGACTTGGCAGTCCGGTACTGCTTGCCGTGTGGTAGCAGAGAGAACAGTCTATGACTAGGCTGGCTGGAGTCTTTGACAATTTTTAGGGCCTAGTGATGTACTGGGCCGTACACACTACCCTCTGTAGTGCCTTGCAGTCGGAGGCCGAGCAGTTTCCATACCAGGCAGTGATGCAACCAGGATGCTCTCGATGGTGCAGCTGTAGAGCCTTTTGAGGATCTGAGGACCCATGCCAAATCTTTTCAGTCTCCTAAGGGGGAATAGGTTTTGTCGTGGTCTTTTCACGGCTGTCTTGGTGTATTTGGACCATTCTAGTTTGTTGGTGATGTGGACACCAAGGATCTTGAAGCTCTCAACCTGCTCCACAACAGTCCTGTCGATGAGGATGGGGGCGTGCTCGGTCCTCCTTTTCCTATAGTCCACAATCATCTCCTTTGTCTTGATTATGTTGAGGGATATGTTGTTATCCTGGCACCACACTGCCAGATCTCTGACCTCCCTATAGGCTGTCTCATCGTTGTCGGTGATCAGGCCTACCATTGTTGTCATCGGCAAACTTAATGATGGTGTTGGAGTCGTCCTTGGTCATGCAGTCATGGGTGAACAGGAGGTACAGGAAGGGATTGAGCACACACCACGGGGCCCCCGTGTTAAGGATCAGATTGGCAGATGTGTTGTTACCTACCCTCACCACCTGGGGGCGGCCCGTCAGGAAGTCCAGGATCCAGTTGCAGAGAGAGGTGTTTAGTCCCAGGGTCCTTAGCTTAGTGATGAGCTTTTAAGGCACTATGGTGTTGAACGCTGAGCTGTTGTCAATGAATAGCATTCTCACATAGGTGTTCCTTTTGTCCATGTGGGAAAGGGCAATGTGGAGTGCAATAGAGACTGCATCATCTGTGAATCTGTTGGAGCGGTATGCAGATTCGAGTGGGTCTAGGGTTCCTGGGATAATGGTGTTGATGTGAGCCATGACCAGCCTTTGAAAGCACTTCATGGTAGGCTCGTGTCACAGGGCAGCTCGCGACTGTGCTTCCCTTTTTAGTCCGTAATAGTTTGCAAGCCTTGCCACATCCGATGAGCGTCAAAGCCGGTGTAGTACGATTCAATCTTAGTCCTGTATTGACACTTTGCCTGTTTGATAGTTTGTCGGAGGGCAAAGCGGGATTTCTTATCAGCGTCCGGGTTAGATTTTACTCCTTGAAAGCGGCACCTCTACCCTTTAGCTCAGTGCGGATGTTGCCTGTAATCCATGGCTTCTGGTTGGGGTATGTATGTACAGTCACTGTGTGGACGACGTCATTGATGTGGTGTAATCCTCAATGCCATCAGAAGAATCCCAGAACATATTCCAGTCTGTGCTTGCAAAACAGTCCTGTAGCTTAGCATCTGTGTCATCTGATCACTTCCTTATTGAGTGAGTCAATGGTACTTCCTGCTTTCGTTTTTGCCAGTAAGCAGGAATCAGGAGGATAGTTGTGGTCAGATTTGCCAAATTGAAGGCAAGGCAGAGCTTTGTACACATCTCTGTGTGTGGAGTAAAGGTGGTCTAGAGTTTTCTTTTCCTCTGGTTGCACATTTAACACGCTGATAGAAATGAGGTAAAATTGATTTGTTTCCCTGCATTAAAGTTCCCGGCCACTTGGAGCGCCGCCTCTGGTGGGGCATTTTCTTGTTTGCTTATGGCCTAAAACAGCTTGTTGAGTGCGGTCTTAGTGCCCCTAAGGCAGACTTTTCATTTTAAGATCATTGATTAGACTCTGGCATCATCATTTGATACATATATAACAGAATGAGTGATTTGATATTGATAATATTGCAAAATAATTTCACAATGCCAGCTGATAACAGCAGTCATGGATTTAGATTTGCTCTGCAGTTTACTGTTAACACCTTCAGAAAGTATTATTCCACATTTAATGTGTACTCTAATCTACTTGTCCTCTTGCTCAGTTGTGCAACGAGGCCTCCCACTCTTTCTATTCTGGTTAGTCAGTTTGCGCTGTTCTATGAAGGGAGTAGTACACAGCGTTGTACGAGATCTTCAGTTTCTTGGCAATTTCTCGCATGGAATTGCCTTCATTTCTCAGAACAAGAACAGACTGACGAGTTTCAGAAGAAAGGTCTTTGTTTCTGGCCATTTTGAGCCTGTAATCGAACCCACAAATGCTGATGCTCCAGATACTCAAACTAGTCTAAAGAAGGCCAGTTGTATTGCTTCTTTAATCAGTATAACAGTTTTCAGCTGTCGTAACATAATTGCAAAAGGGTTTTCTAATTATCAATTAGTCTTTTTAAAATTATAAACTTGGATTATCTAACACAACGTGCCATTGAAATACAGGAGTGATGGTTACTGGTAATGGGCCTCTGTACGCCTATATAGATATTCCATAAAAAAATCTGCAGTTTCCAGCTATAATAGTCATTTACAACATTAACAATGTCTACACTGTATTTCTGATCAGATTGATGTTATTTTAATGGACAAAAAAAAAGTTTTCTTTCAAAAACAAGGACATTTCTAAGTGACCCCAAACTTTTGAACGGTAGTGTATATCATTTAACAAAAGTCAAAGAACCTTTATGGACATGTCATATAGCTGTTATATACCATTGTTATCATTGGGTTCTCGCCCCCTTGTGACAATCTTTTTTGTTAAGGAAAAAACTTTCACTGTTGGACCTTGATGCTCGATTCAAATAATGCATAGACAAATAGGTTTAAGTAGGGCGAATAGGAAAGGTGTTCTATCATGGCCAACTATGTCAACAATTTTAATTGGCTGATACGGAATTTGAACCGGAAATATTCATGGCCACCTGGTGACGTTAGCATAGATGCACCGGGTTATGTGATGGGAAGAGCTAACATGTAGTCTTTGATTACGTGCAATGCGTCGACGATGTTAATTGTCGATTGCTTAAGCTAAATCTTGAACTTTCTAATGTTCACATGTATGACCCTGTGAGTTATTGTGTGTAAGCCTATCACACGTTGCATTCTAGAGGTTTTGATCATCTTTAATGTATTTCATTGATGCAGTTTTGAATGCCCTTGAAGTATGAAAACCAAATTGTGTGAAAGACTACAATAGTCTGTCACTTGACTGTCTAGATGCCTGCTTTTGGCATTGGAGTTCGGGAGATACCGTTTAACATTTTATTTGACAATCAGGGGTTTCAACCACCTTTTGTATTCACATGGATTTTGTGTTTTGTTAATTGGACGTAACCAGAAATCGATGTTTTTGAAAGACTGTGGAAGACACTGTTGAATTGTAAAATGCGCTAGCTGAAAGTTCGACCTCGTGTTGCTGGACAGTCAAGGAACTCAAGTGAAGTCAGAACTGGGTTTGATTGTATTTATTAGTCCACACCCAGGGTTGGGGAGTTATGGATAAAATAACTGTATTTCATTACCAGCTAAAATATTGTAATCAGATTACAGATCCTTTTGAAAAACTACTTTTAGGATTACTTTTAAATTCATTAAGGATGTTTGTGGGGGGGGGGGGGGAGTATTTATGACACCTTTCAGTTTTCTCAGTGATATTCAAAATCAGCATTGAAAAAAAGATGCAAATTTAAAGAGCGACTGCCTTTAAAAAGCAAACAATCCTTTTGAAAACGGCCTGTGTGGCAAAGATTCAAGCCAGAATAAGGTATTGTGTCAAAATTGACTACAACATGTAGGATCATTTTGGTCATAAAGTCAGTCTCGTCTAATATTAAGGTTGAGTTTTGATTTGACGATGTCCATATGCCCACTAACATGGGGGGGAAGCTGTGGTGATTTCTCTCTATCCAATAGCATAGACAGTAAGACAGACCTGCCCAGCAACTCTTTGTTTATGTAAAACAACACATTGTGCATTCTTTTACTTGAGAAATACTGCAGCAAACACTGTAGTTGGGTGTAAAATTGAGCAACTAAAATGTCCTCGGCAAAAACGTCTAAATTAATTACAAACGTCTTTTAGATTCATTCTGATTATTTTTATGATGTGAAATGGGCTTCCGCGTCTACAGTGGCTCATGGGGGACAAGCATATTCAACTAAATGTGGAATCAGTCAGGAAACACCTCCAAGACTGAAATCTAATGAACAACAGAAAAACACACATGCCAATCGGTGTATTCAGTGGCTATTTAAGTTTGTTCCACCTGAGCGAGTCTGACTACAAGTAAGAGCAGGGCCGTCGCCAGAACAAATCAGTTGGATCGGCCTTTGATTTCCCCTAGGTGAGCACCCGTTCACAATTTTTGTAAATTGGTGTAATAACGTTTTCGTTTCACCAAATAATTGTCACGTGGTTAATCATAATCTGATGTAAAAGTTTAAATTCAACTGAGGCGAGAGCACCAGCCTCAATATGAACACATTGATACACAGTGATCCATTGGCGGCTAAAGGAATGAGAGCATAGAACTCAAATAGTTTATGGGAATGCAGCTTATGGCAATGCCGTTTATGCCAATACAGCACTAGGCCTAACTTCAATTGTCAACTAAGTAAAATACATAGGCCTAAAGTCGACAAAAAAAAACAGTAAAAATATATCCTGATAAATTCTGGTTCTTTCAATCACATTAATCTCTCAACTCCGCCTGTCTCCTTTTCTAAGTCTTGACTTGAGTTATTATAGTGAAGTACAGCATTGTATCAAATCATCACAGAGTCCGGCCAGCCGCTAGCGAACTTCCAATATTGTATCGACTAGCCTCAGAGATTCCTGCGACAGTGAAATCAGGACAGACAGCTGTTTTTTTGTTATTATGTTTCCACTGGATGCATGGGATCATCAGATAATAAAATTTTGCTCTTTCACACCGAGGCTTGGTGAATATCGAGGCCGGAAGTGTTGGAAAGATTTTTAAGTAGTGAGGGACTATCATGCGCAATGGATGTTTATAAAAAACTGTTGACTTACTGTGTGAGTTGAAGAAAAAATTACAAACTCAGCTTACATTATTAGTGGTGTTTGTGGTGAATTAAGACAATCAGACATTGCCAAATGGGCACTTTCCTACATATGGATGCATTCGGGAGACGCACCATATCTAAGTCACACTCCCCTCCCCTACTTCTTGATGCAACATAAAAAATTATACTCAAGACACATTATCTTCACACATTTTAGACGCTTTTCACTGACAACCGCAACTCAATCAGCTATACCTATTATGTTACGTGATAAAGTTTTTTGTTGTTGACAGGAGTAATTATATAATTTTGGCAAAACATCAATTTACTTTAGGACAATCCAGCATCCTAACAGTGCACTATGCACCCGCCAACTTTCCAATTTGCAAGAGGCTGAAACCAAAGATCTGTATTTCATGACGAGCCGCTCATGACTCTGCCCTAACAATGGGAGACTTTGTCCCAAAGGCGGGAAGGTAGGCGACAAGCTTAGATCTGCATATTATGCCCATAGAAACATATTGGGCAATTTGGGCTTATTCTGGACAGATATTGGCGAGAGTGAGCCCTCTCGCGTAACCTCTTCCTCTCTGTTAAAACGATTTCACCAGAGAAAGCATCCGAGCGAGCGAAACAGCGCCCCCTCTATATGTAGCCCATGTCAGAAATGGTATCATAGTATTTTGGTCCAGATAGCATCAGATACTTTTTGCCATGTAGTGTATGTGGACACATGCTCATTGAAAATATCATTCCTAAATCATTGGCAATAATATGGAGTCGGTCCTACCTTTGCTGCTTCAACAGCCTCCACTCTTCTGGGAAGGCTTCTCACAAACTGTTGGAACATTGCTGCAGGGACTTGCTTCCATTTAGCCACAAGAGCATTAGAGGTCGGCACTGATGTTGGGAGATTAGGCCTGGCTCGCAGTCGGCGTTCCAATTCATCCCAAAGGTGTTCGATGGTGTTGAGGTCAGGGCTCTGTGCAAGCTTTTCCACACCGATCTCGACAAACCATTTCTGTATGGGCCTTGCTTTGTGGATGGGGGCATTGTCATGCTGAAACAGAAATGCTAGATTGTCATTGTATGCTGTAGCGTTAAGATTTCCCTGCACTGGAACTAAGGAGCCTAGCCCGAACATGAAAAACAGGCCATTATTCCTCCTCCACCAGCCTTTACAGTTGGCACTATGCATTGGGGAAGGTCTCCTGGCATCCGCCAAACCCAGATTTGTCTGTTGGACTGCCAGATGGTGAAGCAGGATTCCTCACTCCAGAGAACGTGTGTCCACTGCTCTAGAATCCAATGGCGGTGAGCTTTAACCACTCCAGCTGACGCTTGGCATTACGCATTGTGATCTTAGGCTCGTGTGCGGCTGCTCAGCCATGGAAACCCATTTCCCATTTCATCAAGTTTGAATGGATGTGTGCACCTATCAGCAACAGGTGTGGCTGAAATAGCTAAATCTACTCATTTGAAAGTGTCCACATACTTTTGTCCATGTAGTGTACATACTCTACACATTGAGACAGAGTTGCGCTGTTTCTCTCGCTCTGATGCTTTAACATATTGATGGTCTTTCTCTCAGCACGGATTCGGTCAAATAAATCAATATTTATTTGGACGGGCAAGGAGGTATGGTAGGACAGGCCAGGCAACCTAAGGCCCGCCCATAATGCCGTCCCAGAGTCATAGACTACTATGATGACACACCACATGCATTTGATGGATCGCGGGAAAAATGAAGGAATAGGCTTTTGTAGGCTACAGTTCAAGGGATGTCAACCGGTGATATGGACATGACTTATTATTGATATCTACATAGACTCACACTGCTGCTCTCTCATTTAGCTGTTTGTGCCTTAGATTGTGGTTGTTGGGGATGGCTGTTCACAAAATGTCTGTGTATTTTAACCCAAATGAATTGAAGAAGTTTAATCTGCATATCATTAATTGTTTTTGAGACCCCTGGACAGCCAGTGAAATGTGCGCTCTTGCAACAGCTGCATAGTACGGATTCCAGCCTACGGAAGAACAGTTTGAGGGAGTTCATCCATTCTAAACTCCTATTGTGGTCCATACTGTCAAAAATGAGTTTCATTTTTTTTTTTTTCCCCTTTTCTCCCCAAATTTGTGGTATCCAATTGTTAGTAGTCACTATCTTGTTTCATCGCTACAACTCCCGTACTGGCTCGGGTGAGACGAAGGTTGAAAGCAATGCCTTCTCCGAAACACAACCCAACCTAGCCACACTGCTTCTTACAGCGCGCATCCAAACCGGAAGCCAGCCGCACCAATGTGTCGGAGGAAACACCGTGCGCCTGGCGACCTGGTTAGCGTGCACCGCGCCCGGCCCGCCACATGAGTCGCTACCGCGAGATGAGACAAGGTTATCCCTACCGGCCAAACCCTCCCTAAACCGGACGACGCTAGGTCAATTGTGTGTCGCCCCATGGACCTCCCGGTCGCGGCCGGCTGCGACAGAGCCTGGGCTCGAACCCAGAGTCCTGGTGGTACAGCTAGCACTGCGATGCAGTGCCTTAGACCTCTGCGCCATCCGGGAGGCCCTAGTTTCCTTTATGAAGACGCTTTTTTTGGTCAATCTAATAAAAAAATGTAAATCCATAAGGCCTAAATTCGCACACTTTTGATAGACTTAACACCTGCAAATTATCGAGTCATCAAAATGTCACCAACAAAAAATGTATAGCAACTGCAGCATATGACATTCATTTTTTACATGCAAATAACACTTTAAGGTAGTGCTCAAAGCATGCCGTTCCATGAGCAGCATTTATTTTTCCTCTTGAAGCAATGAGCCCAACCAGTCCTCCATGACAACAAAATCATAAACAGAGGAGGCTGATGTTTAATTTGTTTTGGGGTTATGCTCAGGTAAAACAATTTGGCTAATCTACAATGTTTTTTCCCCTCATCAATCTATACACAATATCCCATAATGACAAAGCAAAAAGTAGACATTTTTTCAAATTGATTAGAAATAAAAAACGGAAATATCACATTTACATAAGTATTCAGTACTTTGTTGAAGTGCCTTTGGCACTGATTACAACCTTGAGTCTTGGGTATGATGCTGCAAGCTTGACACCTGTATTTGGGGAGTTTCTCACATTCTTCTCTGCAAATCCTCTCAAGCGCTGTCAAGTTGGATGGGGAGTGTCGCTGCAAAGCTATTTTCAGGTCTCTCCAGAGATGTTTGATCGGGTTCCAATCCGGACTTAAGGACATTTAGAATTGTCCCGAAGCCACTCCTGCGTTGTCTTGGCTGTGTGTCCTGTTGGAAGGTGAACCATCGCCCCAGTCTGAGGTCCTGGGCACTCTGGAGCAGGTTTTCATCAAGGAACTCTCTGTACTTTGCTCTGTTCATCATTCCCTCATTCCTGACTAGTCTCCCAGTCCCTGCCGCTTAAAACAGCATGATTCTGCCACCACCATGCTTCATCGTAGGGTGGCGACAGATTTCCTCCGGACGTGACGCTTGGCATTCAGGCCAGAGTTCAATCATGGTTTCATCAGACCAGAGAATCTAGTTTCTCATGGTCTGAAAGTCTTTAGGTGCCTTTTGGCAAATTCCAAGTAGGCTGTCATGTGCCTACTACTGAGGAGTGGCTTCCGTCTGGCCACTCTACCACAAAGGCCTGATTGGTGGAGTGCTGCAGAGATGGTTGTCCTTCTGGAAGGTTCTCCCATCTCCACAGGGGAACTCTGAAGCTCTGTCAGAGTGACCATCGGGTTCTTGGTCACTTCCCTGACCAAGGCCCTTCTCTCCCGATTGCTCAGTTTGGTCGGGTGGCCAGCTCTAGGAAGGTTCTTGCTGGTTAAGAATGATGGAGGCCACTGTGTTCTTAGGGATTTTTAATGCTGAAAAAAATTGGTACCCTCACCCAGATATGTGCCTCGACACAATCCTGCCTTGGAGCTTTACGGACAATTATTTGACCTCATGGCTTGGTTTTTACTCTGACATGCTGTGAGACCTTATATAGACAGTTGTGTTCATTTCCAAATCATGTCCAATCAACTGAATTTACCACCGGTGGACTCCAATCATGTTGTAGGGTATGATCAATGGAAACCGGATGCAACCAAGCTCAATTTCATGTCTCATAGCAAAGGGTCTGAATACTTATGTATTAAAAGATACTTCAGATGCATTTGCAAAAATGTCTAAAAATCTGTTTTCGCTTTGTCATTATGGGGTATTGTGTGTAGATTGAGAAAAAAATATTTAATACATTTTAGATTAAGGCTGTAACGTAACAAAATGTGGAAAATGTCAAGGGGTCTTAATACTTTCTGAATGTGTTTTATATTTCCAAGTCTTATTCTTGAAAATAAAGGGGTATTAAATGATTTGGATTGGAAATCTGACACTTGTTTTATTTTATGTAAATATATAACCTAATATCTGTATTAAAGTATAAAGAAATGGGTTAGAAAAAGCCTACATAACCAACGCATAAAGTAAAATGTAACATCCATTTATTGTTAACTGTGTAAACTCTAACATTGATTTATCCTGCAATAGCAATAGATATGGTCGAATGCCTCCTAAGGGGAAAGTAATCTAAAAGTAAGTGAAAGTAAAAACGTTAGAGTTTGGGTAATCCAAATGTTACTGATTACAATTTGACAGGTAAATAGTAATGGGTTACATTTAGAAAGTAACCTACCCAAACCTGGCACACAATGTTTTGCAACAGAACATTTTTGCAATGGAAACAACTGTTTCTTATTGGACACCTTCAGTTAAGTCCCTTACCTGTTTCAATCAGTTTTTTTGTTGTTGTTGGGTGCCTAGTGAATTTGACATGGAACATTGCATAAGTATAGCTGTGAAGCCCAATCGCAAAACAAACTTGTGGAGTTCCACAATGGCCTCTTTTTGTCTAAGTGAAATGTTCACCATATTGCTCACACCAGTCCAATCCTCACAGATCTGTACAAGTGTTTAGGGGTCAGGGCTTGGGGCTTGGGGTTGTTTTGCGTTTGGGCGTAAGCCATACTTGCTCCACACCTCCTCAGAAGTGATATTTGGATTAACAGCCATCTTCAAAAACTATACCTGGTCCGTATGTCAAAATGTGCACCTTATCCAACAGTAAAACACAACGCAGAATATTGTTCATGCTGTAACGGATGACAAGAGATTTGAACATAAAATTAAGTTAACCCTTTACCAATAAGTTAACCCTTTTTTGGCCTTTTACAAAAGGTGTCTAAAATATGTATTTTATTCTGCATATTTATCACAATATGGACATGTACATTCAAACTTCTATACATTGAAGAGTAGAAGCACTTCATGGCATAAGAATTAATCGAGAGGGCAGTAGTACTTGCTGTGATACATGTTTTGTTCTCCATTTGGACTTTTAAATGCATACCAAGCAATGCACTTCTCATGATGTATACATTTGGCATAACCTGTACTTATGAACGCTGTGAATTATTTGTGCCTTGCCCTTTTACAGTTCCAAGTTCTCAGTGTATGTTCATATATTTTTGGGTAAAACCTAACTTGCTGTTATATGGCCTTGCAAAACTGTGACATAATCACTGATAGACGTTCTACACATGCTCCCAATGGACGTGAATGCTTTTTTTCCCCCCTACCTAATGAAGGCGATCCAGTTGTTAGTCAGCAGGCATTATGTTGCTGTGACAGTGTTACGTTACACTAGTGGCCTTCATTTATCATAGCACTACTGCCCTCTCAATTCGTTCTCATGCCATAAAGTGCTTCAACTCTTATGTGTGGAAATGTGGATGTACATAGACATGTCTACAGTGTGATGTTCTCTCATTTCTTATGAAAATGTTAACCTTACACAAGTGGCCTTCAGAGCTGTGTATCATGGTTTCCCATTCCAGTTTTTTTTAAATGACTTGTACTTTCTATTCTGTACTAGACCACTTTTAATATTTTGATTTAAATATATAATATGCAAATGATATTCTTACATATTTTATGTTTCCCTTTGTCTTTTCAATTGGACCAGTTATTAATAAAGAGACATTTAAAATGGACCAGTTTGGAGTTTATATCAAGTTCTATCTAGCAATAGAATTCCACACACAATTGCATAGTAATAACTGCCTTGTTTTGTTCCCATATAGATAAATGGACAACTGGATATCAGTGTCAGAAAATGAGAAAGTATACTTCAAAAAAAGTACAAGTCAGGAAGCCAGCGCAACTTTTCAGACAAAGTCACTCATTGCACAAGGATGGTCACCAACCACCTACATTACACGTCACCCTTTGACCTCATCCTCCTCATAGGACAGCTGAATCGCAGCACAATGTAACTGATAACATTTAAACCCAGATCTCCTGTGTGCCAGAAGAATACCTTAGCCCGCTAAAGCCCATACATTGGCTCAGGGAGCAACTTGGGTCACTGATCCACCTCCTTTAAACATAGATCGTTTCAGAGTGTTAACATATCTATGCTGAGATTCAACAATTAGTTTGGATCGTTTTCCTTCAATAATATTGCTTATGAATGGTCAAGTACCTAGATAACATCTGTTAAACCTTGTTATCTATTTGCACAGCTTTTCCCAAGTAAATAGTTTGTGTACTGCATGCCAGAAGATTTTACAAGTTAGTAGGCTACCTGGACTTTTCCCATAAGTCGTCTGTCCCAGGGCCCCCCATTGCTTATTTCGGCCCTCTGCCAATTACGAAATTGTGCCCAGTGAATTTGAGTGCCACCCCAAACCGAGTGCCCACTGTTACACGTCATTCTAACTCCTTTTTCCTCCACCGCCACCCGGGCTCATATGACCCATTGAGAGCATCCGGTTTGGCTTTATCACCTCCTGGAATGGCAACTGCACTACCCGCAACCATAGGACTCTCCAGAGGGTGGTGCGGTATGCCCAACACATCACCGGGGGCAAACTACCTGCCCTCCAGGACACCTACAGCACCCGATGTCACAGGAAGTCCAATAAGATCCTCAAGGACAACAACCACCCGAGCCACTGTCTGTTCACCCCGCTATCATCCAGAAGGCGAGGTCAGTACAGGTGCATCAAAGCTGGGACCGAGAGACTGAAAAACAGCTTCTATCTCAAGGCCATCAGACTGTTAAACAGCCATCACTAGGCGGCTTTGTTATGAATTTTATGTATAATGACTAAATTATGTAAACATTTAAAGTAATGATAGGACTATATCTAACAATTCTACCCTGTCTCTGTATAATGATGAAGAATGTTTGTCCATAAGGAGGAGGGACTGTGGCAGACAACTTGTGACAGGGAAGGAAGTCGCCCCACCTAGGGAGGGGAGAAACCTTGGGCTTGCAGTAGATTGTGTAACATGTGGCAGGATGTGATAAGCAATGTATGAGTAGGAGAAGACTTGTATACTATATTGTCATTGTCTGAGAGGAGGAGGGACATTTATGATGAAATGGGAGATATATAAACCACTGTACATGATATGATTGGGAGACCTCTCGCAAATAAACTTGGATTCGACGAATTGTGAGCTGGGAAATCTGTCTGTTTCATTTAAACCAGGACTTTACAAACTCTCGGTGAATTGTTACATACTACTGCACTGTTGGAGCTAGAAACATTGCTACACCCGCAATAACATCTGCTAAACATGTGTATGTGACCAATAACATCTGCTAAACATGTGTATGTGACCAATGACATCTGCTAAACATGTGTATGTGACCAATGACATCTGCTAAACATGTGTATGTGACCAATAACATCTGCTAAACGTGTATGTGACCAATAACATCTGCTAAACATTGTATATAGACTTTTTGTTTTCTTTTGTTCTACTGTATTATTGACTGTATATTTTGTTTATTCCACGTGTAACTCTGTTGTTGTATGTGTCGAATTGCTACGCTTTATCTTGGCCAGGTCGCAGTTGCAAATGAGAACTTGTTCTCAACTAGCCTACCTGATTAAATAAAGGTGAAATAAATAAAAAATGTGACCAATGACATCAGATTTAGATTTGACCAGCAGCTTGTTACAGCTATTCACAGGACAACTGTTAGGACCCCAACAGGACTGGGCTTGGTGCTCTCTCACTATGTCTGCCCATCCTGTGCCCGCTGACGTAGAGCTCCGTGAAGTGCCAGTCTAGTCTGCTGCCAGGCTTTGCCATCCTGCAGTGGGGGAGAAAAGCTTGTTTCACAAGCCATGGGTGTTTGAAGTGACAAACTGTCGCTGGCATAATTCAGGCTGAGGATTCAGAGGTAAGCTCTGTTTGTTGTTAAGAGAGACTATGAATGATGGGACGATAAAAATAAGATACTGGGAAATAAAAATATATACAGTGGGGCAAAAAAGTATTTAGTCAGCCACCAATTTTGCAAGTTCTCCCACTTAAAAAGATGAGAGAGGCCTGTAATTTTCATCATAGGTACACTTCAACTATGACAGACAAAATGAGAAAAGAAAATCACATTGTAGGATTTTTTATGAATTTATTTGCAAATTATGGTGGAAAATAAGTATTTGGTCACCTACAAACAAGCAAGATTTCTGGCTCTCACAGACCTGTAACTTCTTCTTTAAGAGGATCCTCTGTCCTCCACTCGTTACCTGTTTGGCGGCAGGATAGCCTAGTGGTTAGAGTGTTGGACTAGTAACCGAAAGGTTGCAAGTTCAAATCCCCGAGCTGACAAGGTACAAATCTGTCGTTCTGCCCCTGAACAGGCAGTTAACCCACTGTTCCTAGGCCGTCATTGAAAATAAGAATTTGTTCTTAACTGACCTGCCTAGTTAAATAAAGGTAAAAAAAAAAAAAAAAAAAAACTTGTTATCAGTATAAAAGACACCTGTCCACAACCTAAAACAGTCACACTCCAAACTCCACTATGGCCAAGACCAAAGAGCTGTCAAAGGACACCAGAAACAAAATTGTAGACCTGCACCAGGCTGGGAAGACTGAATCTGCAATAGGTAAGCAGCTTGGTTTGAAGAAATCAATTGTGGGAGCAATTATTAGGAAATGGAAGGCATACAAGACCACTGATAATCTCCCTCGATCTGGGGCTCCACGCAAGATCTCACCCCGTGGGGTCAAAATGATAACAAGAACGGTGAGTGCAGATTCCCCCAAAAAGTACTGTATTAAAAATACTTTAAGGTACTACTTACACCACTGCTAATTTGAGTATAATGATGTCTGTTTCTTGTGAGGTTTTCTGTCCACAGTGAGCTGTGAAAGCCTGTATGCAGATGAAGAGGTCAGAATGAAGAGCGGTGGTTCTCAGTATTCTTCCTCGGGACTCAAAGGGGAGTAGATTTGAGTTTTTGCCTAAGCACTACACAGCTGATTATATATTCATTTGTGACGCTATCCTTGTTTTTATCCTCCTATTCTACATGCTACACATGCACGTGTGTGCACATGCATTTATCAAATGTTATCATAATTTGTTATAAGAGATATTATACTTTAGTAATCCACAATGACTGGTGATGTAGGAGTCTAATAATTACATTATCTTCCATATTCCTACAGATACCTTGTAACTGGAGATTCCTTCAAAACAATTGCCTACAGTTGGGTGACCAGGGCCATCTGGGACTGCATCGTGGGGGAATTCAGGCATGTGTGAAGGCTACCTGTGTCCTGCATAACTTCATGAGGATGGACACGAGGACCAGAAGGGGACCTGCAGCTCGCCGCCATGTACCAGAGGAGAGGTCTGCGGCTCTGCAGGATGTTACAAGGATGGGGGCCAACATGAGAGGAAATCCGTGTGTGGGAGATCTTCACCTCCTAGGATTCGACTATTTCAGCCACACCGGTTCCTATGAATTAAAACAGTTTTTCAATATAATGAGCCTGATTCACAAAAAAATATATATTATCATCAGATGATAGCCGAACAGACGTCACAATGGGTTATAGGCCTAATAATGAGTTATTGGTATTAAATGAAAAACTGGTAGACCAATAACTTACATCATAAACTTTTATTTTCATATTTAGTCTATAAGTGTTTGTGTGTTTTGTTAACATTCAAATGGAACAGTATAAATGTTATCAACAATAGGGCACCTTTTAGCTCTCCCAGTCTTGTTTCACACTCGGGAACTGACCAATAAAAACACGCTCAATCAAAACCATCTCACCAATTACAGAGTGGTGGTGTAACGCCTTACGCTGTTGATACTCCCACTTATGTTGACGCGCCCACTTTCAGACACACTCCATGTATGTCATTACCCATACTTGTAAGTCGCTCTGGATAAGAGCATCTGTTAAATTACTAAAATGTTAGAGACAGAAACAGACACTAGATGGCAACATCTGCTTGCTCACTGATAGAATTACACTGTGTACAAAACATTAGGAACCCTTGCTCTTTCCATGACTGACGGGGTGAATCCAGGTGTGTGATCTATGATCCCTTATTGATGTCACTTTTTAACCAGGCAAGTCAGTTAAGAACAAATTCTTATTTTCAATGACAGCCTAGGAACAGTGGGTTAACTGCCTGTTCAGGGTCAGAATGACAGATGTGTACCTTGTCAGCTCGGGGGTTTGAACTTGCAACCTTCCGGTCACTAGTCAACGCTCTAACCACTAGGCTACCCTGCCGCCCCAATCCTCTTCAATCAGTATAGATGAAGGGGAGGAGGCAGGTTAAAGATGGATTTTTAAGCCGTGAGACAATTGAGACATGGATTGTGTGTGTGTGCCATTATGGGTGAACGGGCAAGTCAAAATATTTAAGTGCCTTTGAACGGGGTATGGTAGTAGGTGCCAGGCTCACTGGTTTGAGTGTGTCAAGAACTGCAAAGCGGCTGGGTTTTTCCACTCTCAACAGATTCCCATGTGTATCAAGAATGGTCCACTACCCAAAGGTAGTCCAGCCAACTTGACAGAACTGTGGGAAGCATTGGAGTCAACATAGGCCAACATCTCTGTGGAACGCTTTCGACACCTTGTAGACTCCATGCCTCAAAGAATTTAGGCTGTTCTGAGGGCAAAACTCAATATTAGTAAGATGTTCCGAATGTTTAGTACTCTGTGTATATACACCCTCATCACACTGGATATGGCAGTCTTTGGCATAATGCCCTTAGAATTCCCTTATTAATAATTGGATTTCTAATTATTATAAACAATAATTCATTATGGGGTTGTGATAAACTCAATGGCAGCACGTTGGCCTTTTCATCCACTCAGAAATGAACGGTGACTGAAAACTACTTTTTATTTATTTGTATTATTTTCAATTATTTATTAGATGTTTGTCTACTCAAATGGAATTGGGGACATGGTTCATTTGTGATGTGTGCAATTTTATAGGAATGATATTGTAATGTCTAAGAAATGCAGACTGTATTGTCTTCACTAACTGTAAGTCGCTCTTGATAAGAACATCTGCTAAATTACTCAAATGTAAATGTAATGTGAGGCCTACGTATTGAAACCAAAGGAGATTGACTCTACACTGGACAGTTATTTCATACATGTCCAGTGTCTTTTCACTCAGTTTAACTGGGGTGTAAAGTGAGGTACCCGTGCTCTCATAGGGCCCTTTTGTGACTGGAAGTAGCTTTATATTTATATGGTAATTGGAGGTCGGTGCACCTGCTAACTGATTATAATCAGATCAAATAAGCTCCTCTGTGATTCATGTGAGGGGAATTGAATCCTTACACAAGTGAGAATGAAAAGGAGCTTCCTATTGAGGGAGCATTTGAATGGATCAGAGGCTATCTACAGGAAGCATGGCTACAAGGTCTGTCGAGTATTGAATGGAAATATCTGAGGGGATGTGTAGAAATAGATCTGAGCACACACCGTTTTTTTTAAATGACCAATATTTTGTATATTTACCATGAATATATACTTTTTTTAATGTGTCGACACCTCCAGATTCAGTAAATGTGGAGATTTTTTTGCTGAAAGCATATATTATTATATGTTATCATTACATATCAACTATTTAGGTTTTATGAAAGACTGGTAGGAAAATCAGATTGCAATTTATGTTTCTACGGTAGCTCTTGTGGTAAAGAAAAGTATTGAGCATCTTAGCAAAATCATCTTGTAATCGTTTAGGGGAGATTAATTGCAGTGAGCCCTGTGTTGTGCCACTGCCATCTCATTCAGATCTTGACCGACAAATCTACCTAATAATTTATGTTGTGGTAAGAAAATGGTGGACACCACAATGTACCTCTGGTAGATTTAATTTCATTTTAATGTGAACCAGATATTCAACCCCTCTTGGAGGAAAATTGAAATTGAAGACAAGTGTCTTTCTATGAAGAAAGGTGCATGATAAGTTTTGCTATAAGAATTCATAACAGGCCTTCTGAGTGACACAGTGGTCTAAGGCACTGCATCGCAGTGCTAGTGACATCACTACAGACCCAGGTTTGATCCCGGGCTGTATCACAACCGGCAGTGATCGGAGTCCCACAGGGCGGCGCATAATTGGCCCAGTGTCGTCCGGGTTAGGAGAGGGTTTGGCCAAGGGGGAGTTGCAGCGATGAGACAAGATCGGTATTGTGGAGAAAAAGGGGGTACAATACCGACCAAAAAAATATAAAAAAATTAACTAAGTGCCTACTGCAACTGTGGTCGGATGCCATCAAGAAATAAAGATATGCATGAAGAAATATAGTCGTGCATGAGAGAAAAAGCATGCCACCCGTTCCCACGTCCAATGCCAGCGCAAAACCAGATTTGAAAACATTGTACAGAAAGGACTGTAAATAGAAGGAATGGGAACGGGAGAAGCCCATGCCCATTTTATCCAGAGTTGGAGGTGGTATTGGGTGACCATCCCACCACCCACCGTTCGTTCTAGACAGTGCTGTGGCAATACTGAGGGAAAGCTGCTGAGCGCTTTATCAACTTTGTGGGTTATGTGAATAGTCTAATTAAGCAATAAGGCCCAAGGAGTTGTGGTATATGGCCTATATACCATGGCTAAGGGCTGTTCTTAGGCTTGACGCATTGCGTCCCCTGTGGTGCCTTATTGCTACTATAAACTGGTTACCAACATAATTAGAGTAGTAAAAATAAATGTTTTGTCATAGCCGTGGTCTACGGTCTGAAATACCATTGGCTGTCCGCCAATCAGCATTCAGGGCTCGAACCACCCAGTTTATAATTCAGTCTCTATATTAGATGTGAAAATAATACAGTGTTATACAGTGACTTGCCTATGGAAATGTTATAAAAGTCCCCTCTGGCTAGATCTAAAGATACAGGTTGAAATGTGACTTATAGGCCTACAGATTATACCTCGCCATACACTTGTCATGCACTGCGCTCTTCTGCTGCGACCAGTAGTGCGTCCCATGCATCCCCAATACATTTGTATTTCAGTTTAAATTCTATCATGCTAGTATATCAGTCTATCAATCTTCGATGAGTGAAAGACTCCGTCACTGAATTATCACTAATCAATGATTTGGAGGAAAACCAAAACACTATCGTTCTCCCAGCACGTCACTCTTTTTTATCCTTTGGTTTTCCTACTGTTTAGGCCTATACTAAATAAGAATCTGACTCCTGGAATGTAATGCAATCCTTTTCGATTTATTTGTATTCTATTCTATTATATTCTGTGAATCTTTGATAATTTTCCAGACAAATCGCTAGCAATAAACTGCAGAATATGTCCAAATTGATGCGTAATGGCACACCATTTCTGTATGCATGGGCGAGGCCACTGTCCAATATGACGTACAATAGAAAGGACTCTTCAGGCTACGTTTAGATTTACAGTGCCTTAAAAAAGTGTTCATACCCCTTGACTAATTCCGCATTTCATTGGGTTACAGCCTGAATAAAAATGTATTAGATAGGTAAAGAAATACATCTACACACAATACCCCATAATGCCAGTGAAAACATGTTTGTATCCATTTTTCTAATTGATTGAAACTGAAAAATAAATATCTCACTTGCATTAGGATTCAATACTTTGTAGAACGATTACAGTTGTGAGTCTATTTGGGTAAGTCTCTAAGAACTTTGCACACCTGGATTATACAATATTTGGCAATTATTCTTAACTTATTCAACCCCTGCCAAATTGTTGTTGTCACGCCCTGGTCTAAGTATTTTGTGTTTTTTCTTCATGTATTGGGTCAGGCCAGGGTGTGGCATGGAGTTTTTGTATTGTGGTGTGTTTTGTCCTGGGGTTTTGGTGTGTATATATTTGGGATTGTAGCTAGTGGGGTTTTCTAGCAAAGTCTATGGCTGTCTGGAGTGATTCTCAATCAGAGGCAGGTGCTTATCGTTGTCTCTGATTGGGAACCATATTTAGGCAGCCATATTCTTTGAGTTTGTCGTGGGTGATTGTCCTTAGTGTCTTTGTTCCGGTCTACGTGTTAGGTTACACAAGTATAGGCTGTTTCGGTTTTCTTTACGTTTATTGTTTTGTAGTGTTTAGTGTTTATTCTTTGTTACGTTTGTTTTGAATAAATATGGATCGCAATCGACACGCTGCAGTTTGGTCCGACTCTCCTTCATCACAACTAGAAAGCCGTAACAGTTGTTGGTGATTGGATAGATTTTCCAGACGATTTAAGTTAAAACTGTAACTAGTCCACTCAGGAACATTCAATGTCATCTTGGTAAACAACTCCAGTGTATATTTGGCCTTGTGTTTTAGGTTATTGTCCTGCTGAAAGGTGAATTCCTTTCCCAGTGTCTGTTGGAAAGCTGTATTCTGTTTCTTTTTATCCACAAAAACTCCATAGTCCATGCCGATAACAAGCATACCCACATGATGCCACCACCATGCTTGAAAATATGAAAAGTGGTACTCAGTGATGTTCTTAAATGCAAGTAAAACTAAATGCATGCTCTTCAACTGATCGCTGCCCGCACCCGCCCGCCCGTCTAGCATCACTACTCTGGACGGTTCTGACTTAGAATATGTGGACAACTACAAATACCTAGGTGTCTGGTTAGACTGTAAACTCTCCCTCCAGACTCACATTAAGCATCTCTAATCCAAAATGAAATCTAGAATCGGCTTCCTATTTCGCAACAAAGCATCCTTAACTCATGCTGCCAAACACCCTTGTAAAACTGACTACCCTACCGATCTTTGACTTCGGCGATGTCATTTACAAAATAGCCTCCAACACTCTACTCAGCAAATTGGATGTAGTCTATCACAGTACCATCCATTTTGTCACCAAAGCCCCATATACTACACACCACTGTGACCTGTATGCTCTTGTTGGGTGGCCCTCGCTTCATATTCGTCGCCAAACCCACTGGCTCCAGGTCAAACCCACTGGCTCCTGGCTCCAGGTCAAACCCACTGGCTCCTGGCTCCAGGTCATGTCTTTGCTAGGTAAAGCCACGCCTTATCTCAGCTCACTGGTCACCATAGCACCATTCCAATGACTGGAATGAATTGCAAAAATCACTGAAAATGAGTCTTATCTCCCTCACTAACTTTAAGCATCAGCTGTGAGAGCAGCTTACCGATCACTGTACCTGTACACAGCCAATCTGTAAATAGCCCACCCATCTCCCTCATCCCCATATAGTTATTTATTGTTTGCTCCTTTGCACCCCAGTATCTCTACATGCACATTCATCTTCTGCACATCTGTCACTCCAGTGTTTAATTGCTAAATTGTAATTATTTCACCACTATGGCCTATTTATTGCCTTACCTCCCTAATCTTGCTACATTTTCACACACTGCATATAGATTTTTCTATTTTGTTATCGACTGTAAGTTTGTTTATGTGTAACTCTGTGTTGCTGTCACACTGCTTTGCTTGATCTTGGCCAGGTCGCAGTTGTAAATGAGAACTTGTTCTCAACTGGCCTACCTGGTTAAATAAAGGTTAAATTTTAAAAATTGTGTTTGTATTCAGGATAATAAGTTAATTTCTTTGCCACATTTGATCTAAAATGTAATCTACATAATCTCCAAAATACATGTTTTATCACGAAAGGATCATAAACAATAACTAGTAATGCTGCATACTCTAAGAAAGGTTACAATCTCACCTTTCTGGTAAAAATGGTTATACATTGCTGAGGTGTCGTCACTTTTGAGGGCACAAGCTCAAGTTCACAGTACAAATATGATAAAAATATGAAATCTTTCATGATGTATTTCCTACTCAACAAAACTGTATGAATAAGGCTTGAAATAACTTATATGCTTTCTAAATATAGTATAATTAAATTATAAAACCACTAACTAAGATTTCACCTTCCTTATAACTGTAAAATACATATTTGTATGTTTAGTCTTAGAGAAAATGTGCATATTTTCTAAAGGTCTCTCTTGATCAAAACATCTGCCCTCACCGCTGTGAATATCACACTGAGCTCGCCTTTCATCTCATATTAGTCCTGTCCATCTATGACAAACAGAAAGTGTGTTTTGTTTAAAATCTATTAATTATTTCAGATTAAGGGCTATAAATTGATCTCTGAATGTGCTATGGTGATGGAACACTTTCACAAAATGTATGAATACATGGCTAAAGGTCAATCTGATTTGTGATCATAATCCCTAGCTGTGTATTGCCGCTTTGTCTGTAGCTTGTGGAAACACTTTGTTGCTTTTATGAATTTTGTCTCGCTGCTTTTTGTTCTATGTTGCTCTGTCTGTATGCTACGTCTTGCTTGTCCTATGTTGCTCTGTCTGTATGCTATGTCTCACTTGTCCTATGTTGCTCTACGTGTGCTCACTGCTCAATTATTGTCTATATTGTAATTGTTTTTAATAACCTGCCCAGGGACTGCGGTTGAAAATTAGCCGGCTGGCTAAAACCGGCACTTTTACTGAAACGTTGATTAATGTGCACTGTCCCTGTAAAAAATAAACTCAAACTCAAACCACTATTTCCTGCTGCGCTACCATGTAAGGATTGTAGGCATGTGCTTTGTCAGTGGATGTGACCTAGGGTTCAGCCAGGAGTTGGATAGTCGGAAGTGCGAATGAAATGGTAGGAGGGACATCCCAGCTTCAAGAGGTTTCAGATTTCACATCCCACAGTATGTTACACAGGCTCATTTTGATCTACGGTGTCCACAGATCGATTTATAAGCGGTCGGAACAGGTACCAGAACCACGCAGGTCCCCTACACGAGGGACTTTACATCTAAGATGTTAAATGACTCTTTGTAAACAGGATGCAGGTTTTGGAATAATTTTATTCTGTACAGGCTTCCATCTTTTCACTCTGTCAGTTAGTATTGTGGAGTAACTACAATGTTGCTGATCCAGCCTCAGTTATCACATCACTCTAACTGTTTTAAGATCACGGATTTCACCATGAAGCCAATGGTGAGCAGTTTCCTTCCTCTCCTGCAACTAAGTTAGGAAGGACGCCTGTGTTTTTGTAGTGGTTTCGTGTATTGACACATCATCCAAAGTGTAAAAGGTATTTCAGGGGCCTCCTGGGTGGCGCAGTGGTCTAAGGCACTACATCCCAGTGCTAGCTGTGCCACCAGAGACTCTGGTTTAGAGCCAAGGCTTTGTCGCGACCGGGAGGCCCATGGGGCGGTGCACAATTGGCCAAGCGTCATCCGGGTTAGGGAGGGTTTGGCTGGCAGGGATATCATTGTTTCATTGCACACTAGCGACTCCTGTGGTGGGCCGGGCGCAGTTCACGCTGACCAGGTCGCTAGGTGTACGGTGTTTCCTCTGACACATTGGTGCGGCTGGCTTCCGGGTTGGATGCGTGCTGTGTTAAGAAGCAGTGCGGCTTGGTTGGGTTGTGTTTCGGAGGACGCTTGGCTCTCGACCCTTGCCTCTCCCGAGTCCGTGTGGGAGTTGTAGCGATGAGACAAGACAGTAACTGCTCACAAAAAAAAAACATTTAAAAAAAAAGGTATATTCAGCGTCTGGTCTTTTTTTTTTTCTTCTTTTTTACACATCTACCAATTGGTGCCCTTCTTTGTGAGGCATTAAATAAACTCCCTGGTCTTTGTGGTTGAACCTGTGCTTGAATTCACTACTTGATTGAGGGACCTTACAGATAATTGTTTGTGTGGGATACAGAGATAGGGTCGTCTTTCAAAAATAATGTTAACCACTATTATTGAACACGGAATATGTCCATGTTATTATGCGATTTAGTAAGCAAATGTTTTTTCCTGAATGTATTTAGGCTTGCCATAATAAAGTGGTTGAATAATTATTCAGCTTTTAATTTTTATGAATAAAAAAAAAATCTACAAACAAAATCCACCTTGACATCATGGGGTATTGTGTGTAGGTCAGTGACACAATCTCAATTTTATCCATTTTAATTTCCGGCTGTAACACAAAATGTGGAAAAAGTAAAGGGGTGTGAATACTTTTAGAAGGCACTGTACACTATATTCATTTATAGACATAATATTTGCTTTACATGCGTGCTCCTTTGCACTTTTTGATCAATTGCCACTTTTGTCCATTTTCATAATGTGACTACACGTCTTGCCATAGGTTATCATATTAGAGAGTCTTAGAAGAATTAGCATACCAAAAGTCTGCCGAAGACCTGCCTAAACCCAACCAATGCTCGTAGGCATACAAAGCTGTTTTGCTGTTTTTAAAACAGGAAGATATTTGTATGGATGTGGACAGGTTGAGGATATCAGGACAATAGCCTAGAACACCCCAGTCTTAAATCATTGGATAACAAATATAGGCTGTAATGGTGAGTGTAAAGCTATTGACTACAAAAGTAAACGAGTGTAAAACTGTGTTTGTGTGTGTAATGTGTATGTGTGTTTGTGTCGGTATGCGTGTGTGTGTTATGTGTGCGTATGTAGTGTAGTGTTTGGGTTATGTGTAGGAGTGTCAATATCGTGTGTGTGAACGAGTGTTTTATGTGGTGTGTATATATATAGTCCAGTGAGTTTTCGTAGGGTCAGTGAAAAATAGTAGTCTGTTAAGATGGCGTCTCATGGAAACATAACATGTGCAGTTTGAGCTACTCCAGGAAGTGATGTGGCAGGCTAGCTCAGTGCTGCCCCCTCTCATTTAGTCATTTAAGTTGAAGGCAGACCGGGATACTGCAGGCTGCCACTATAGCAAATCAGTTAACTTTTTCTGTGTCAGATTTTTTAGATAATCATTTCAAGGACATACATCTGGAGTATTTTAAGTAATTATTGGTACCATGATTGTCTTAAAAATATATATACACTATCGTTCAAAAGTTTGGGGTCATTTAGAAATGTCCTTGTTTTCCATGAAATTATACATGAAATCAGTTGCAAAATGAAATATAGTCAAGACGTTGACAAGGTTATAAATAATGATTTTTAATTGAAATAATAATTGTGTCCTTCAAACTTCGCTTTCACCAAAGAATCCTCCATTTGCAGCAATTACAGCCTTTGAGACCTTTGGTTGTCAATTTTTTGAGGTAATCTGAAGAGATTTCACCCCATGCCTCCCGACGCACCTCCCACAAATTGGATTGGCATGATGGGCACTTCTTACATACCATACAGTCAAGCTGCTCCCACAACAGCTCAATAGGGTTGAGATCCGGTGACTGTGCTGGCCACTCCATTATAGACAGAATACCAGCTGACTGCTTCTTCCCTAAATAGTTATTGTATATTTTGGTGCTGTGCTTTGGGTCATTGTCCTGTTGTAGGAGGAAACTGGCTCCAATTAAGCGCTGTCCACACGGTATGGCATAACGTTGCAAAATGGAGTGATAGCCTTCCTTCTTCAAGATACAGTGCCTTGCGAAAGTATTCGGCCCCCTTGAACTTTGCGACCTTTTGCCACATTTCAGGCTTCAAACATAAAGATATAAAACTGTATTTTTTTGTGAAGAATCAACAACAAGTGGGACACAATCATGAAGAGGAACGACATTTATTGGATATTTCAAACTTTAACAAATCAAAAACTGAAAAATTGGGCGTGCAAAATTATTCTGCCCCTTTACTTTCAGTGCAGCAAACTCTCTCCAGAAGTTCAGTGAGGATCTCTGAATGATCCAATGTTCACCTAAATGACTAATGATGATAAATACAATCCACCTGTGTGTAATCAAGTCTCCGTATAAATGCACCTGCACTGTGATAGTCTCAGAGGTCCGTTAAAAGCGCAGAGAGCATCATGAAGAACAAGGAACACACCAGGCAGGTCCGAGATACTGTTGTGAAGAAGTTTAAAGCCGGATTTGGATACAAAAAGATTTCCCAAGCTTTAAACATCCCAAGGAGCACTGTGCAAGCGATAATATTGAAATGGAAGGAGTATCAGACCACTGCAAATCTTCCAAGACCTGGCCGTCCCTCTAAACTTTCAGCTCATACAAGGAGAAGACTGATCAGAGATGCAGCCAAGAGGCCCATGATCACTCTGGATGAACTGCAGAGATCTACAGCTGAGGTGGGAGAGTCTGTCCATAGGACAACAGTCAGTCGTATATTGCACAAATCTGGCCTTTATGGAAGAGTGGCAAGAAGAAAGCCATTTCTTAAATATATCCATAAAAAGTGTCGTTTAAAGTTTGCCACAAGCCACCTGGGAGACACACCAAACATGTGGAAGAAGGTGCTCTGGTCAGATGAAACCAAAATTGAACTTTTTGGCAACAATGCAAAACGTTATGTTTGGGTAAAAGCAACACAGCTCATCACCCTGAACACACCATCCCCACTGTCAAACATGGTGGTGGCAGCATCATGGTTTGGGCCTGCTTTTCTTCAGCAGGGACAGGGAAGATGGTTAAAATTGATGGGAAGATGGATGGAGCCAAATACAGGACCATTCTGGAAGAAAACCTGATGGAGTCTGCAAAAGACCTGAGACTGGGACGGAGATTTGTCTTCCAACAAGACAATGATCCAAAACATAAAGCAAAATCTACAATGGAATGGTTCAAAAATAAACATATCCAGATGTTAGAATGGCCAAGTCAAAGTCCAGACCTGAATCCAATCGAGAATCTGTGGAAAGAACTGAAAACTGCTGTTCACAAATGCTCTCCATCCAACCTCACTGAGCTCGAGCTGTTTTGCAAGGAGGAATGGGAAAAATTTTCAGTCTCTCGATGTGCAAAACTGATAGAGACATACCCCAAGCGACTTACAGCTGTAATCGCAGCAAAAGGTGGCGCTACAAAGTATTAACTTAAGGGGGCTGAATAATTTTGCACGCCCAATTTTGCAGTTTTTGATTTGTTAAAAAAGTTTGAAATATCCAATAAATGTCGTTCCACTTCATGATTGTGTCCCACTTGTTGTTGATTCTTCACCAAAAAATACAGTTTTATATCTTTATGTTTGAAGCCTGAAATGTGGCAAAAGGTCGCAAAGTTCAAGGGGGCCGAATACTTTCGCAAGGCACTGTACCTTTTACCCTGTACAAATCTCCCACTTTACCACTACCAAAGCACACCCAGAATATCACATTGCCTCCACGATGCTTGGCAGATGGCGTCAAGCACTCCTCCAGCATCTTTTCATTTTTTCTGGGTCTCAAGAATGTTCTTCTTTGTGATCCCGAACACCTCAAACGTAGATTCATCTGTCCAGTGTCTGTGTTCTTTTGCCCATCCTTAATCTTTTATTTTTATTGGCCAGTCTGAGATATGGCTTTTTCTTTGCAACTCTGTCTAGAGGGTCAGCATCCCAGAGTCGCCTCTTCACTGTTGATGTTGAGACTGGTGTTTTGCGAGTACTATTTAATGGAGCTGCCAGTTGAGGACTTTTGAGGCGTCTGTTTCTCAAACTAGACACTCTAATGTACTTGTCCTCTTGCACAGTTGTGCCGGGGATTCCCACTCCTCTTTCTATTCTGATTAGAGCCAGTATGCTCTGTTCTGTGAAGGGAGTAGTAGACAGCGTTGTACGAGATCTTCAGTTTCTTGGCTATTTCTCGCATGGAATAGCCTTAATTTCTCAGAACAAGAATAGGCTGATGAGTTTCAGAAGAAAGTCCTTTGTTTCTGGCCATTTTGAGCCTGTAATCAAACCCACAAATGCTGATGCTCCAGATACTCAACTAGTCTAAAGAAGGCCAGTTTGATTGATTCTTTAATCAGAACAGCAGTTTTCAGCTGTGCTAACATAATTGCAAAACGGTTTTCTAATGATCAATTAGCCTTTTAAAATGATAAACTTGGATTAGCTAACACAATGTGCCATTGGAACACAGGAGTGATGGTTGCTGATAATGGGCCTCTGTACGCCTATGTAGATATTCCATAAAAAATCTGCCATTTCCAGCTGCAATAGTCATTTACAACATACACTGTATTTCTGATCAATTTGATGTTATTTTAATGGACAAAAAACAAGGACATTTCTAAGTGACCCCAAATCTTTGAATGGTAGTGTATTTACACAAAATATTGCAATTTTTCATTCACTATAATGGGGAATCCTGAGTTAATGTCAGACAAATTTTCAGTAAATCCAACATATTAGTGTTTCAAAAACACTTAATGTTGAACATTTTTTCATTGTTTGTAGCTTATGTTGTACATAATGTTGCTGCTATGTAAAAGAGCTTCTGGACATCAGAACAGCGATTACTCACCTTGAACGGGACAAATTATTTATCTTTAATGAGTCGGAATAGAGAGGGATTTACACCAGACACCCAAACAGGCCCTCATCCCCGCCATTCGCTGGAGAAAGAGACAGAGGTTTGGCGGAAGGAGATTGGGGTGCCTTGTGAGGATCCGGCGACAAGTGGCTAATCTGCCTTTGCCATAGGTACTATTGGCCAACGTACAATCACTGGATAATAAACTGGACGATCTAAAAGCACGTATATCCTACCAATGGGACATTAAAACTGTAATATCTTATGTTTCACCGATTCGTGGCTGGATGAAGACATGATTAACATACAGCTCTCTCTATATATATATTTGTAAACAACAGCTGGTGCACGATATCTAAGGAAGTCTCAAGGTTTTTCTCGCCTGAGGTAGAGTATCTCATGATAAGCTGTAGACCACACTATCAACCTAGAGAGTTTCATCTGTATTTTTCGTAGCTGTCTATATACCACCACAGACCAATGCTGGCACGAAGACCGCACTCAATGAGATGTATACCGCCATAAGGAAACAGGAAAACGCTCATCCAGAGGTGGAGCTCCTAGTGGCCCGTGACATTAATGCAGGGAAATTTAAATCAATTTTACCTCATTTCCACCAAGGTAATTAGACTAAGGTCACCTGCCTTATGGACTATCGACCCCTAGCCCTCATGTCTGTAGCCATGAAGTGCTTTGAAAGGCTGGTCTTGGCTCACATCAACATCATCATCCCAGAAATTCTAGACCCACTCTAATTTGCATACCGCCCAAACAAATCCATAGATGATGCAATCTCTAATGCACTCCACACTGCACTTTCCCACCTGGACAAAAGGAACACCTATGTGAAAATGATATTCATTGACCTCAGCTCAGCTTTCAACACCATAAAGCCCTCAAAGCTCATCCCTAAGCTAAGGACCCTGAGACTAAACACCTCCCTCTGCAACTGGATACTGGACTTCCTGACGGGCCGCCCCAGGTGGTAAGGGTAGGTAACAACACATCCGCCACGCTGATCCTCAACACGGGGGCCCCTCAGGGGTGCGTGCTCAGTCCCCTCCTGTACTCCCTGTTCCCCTGTTCATGACTTCATGGCCAGCACGACTCCAACACCATAATTACGTTTGCTGATGACACAACAGTGGTAGGCATGATCACCAACAACGACGAGACATCCCCTGTCGGGCCAGGACAACAACCTCTCCCTGAACGTGATCAAGACAAAGGAGATGACTGTGGACAACAGGAAAATGATTCTCATCAATGGGGCTGTAGTGGAACAGGTTGAGAGCTTCAAGTTCCTTTGTGTCCACATCACCAGCAAACTAACATGGTCCAAACACACCAAGACAGTCGTGAAGAGGGCAAGACAAAGCCTATTCCCCCTCAGGAGACTGAAAAGATTTGGCATGGGTCCTCAGATCGAGAGCAACTTGACTTGTTTCATGACTACCTGATATGGCAATTGCTCGGCCTCCGACCATAAGGCACTACAGAGGGTAGTGCGTACGGCCCAGTACATCACCGGGGCCAAGCTTCCTGCCATCCAGGACCTCTATACCAGGCAGTGTCAGAGGAAGGCCCTAACAATTGTCAAAGATTCCAGCCACCCTAGTCATAGACTGTTCTCTCTGCTACCGCACAACAAGCGGTACCGGAGCACCAAGTCTAGGTCCAAGCGGCTTCTAACCAGCCTCTACCCCCAAGCCATAAGACTCCTGAACATCTAATCAATGTGCTACCCAGGCTATTTGCTTTGCGCCCCCCCCTTATGCTGCTGCAACTCTCTGTTATTATCTATACATAAGTCACTTTAATAACTCTACCTACATGTATATATTACCTCAACTAACCTGTGCCCCCCGCACATAGACTCTGTACCGGTACCCCATACAGTGGGGCAAAAAAGTATTTAGTCAGCCACCAATTGTGCATGTTCTCCCACTTAAAAAGATGAGAGAGGCCTATAATTTTCATCATAGGTACACTTCAACTATGACAGACAAAATTAGGAAAAAAAATCCAGAAAATCACATTGTAGGATTTTTAATGAATTTATTTGCAAATTATGGTGGAAAATAGGTATTTGGTCACCTACAAACAAGCAAGATTTCTGGCTCTCACAGACCTGTAACTTCTTCTTTAAGAGGCTCCTCTGTCTTCCACTCCTTACCTGTATTAACAGCACCTGTTTGAACTTGTTATCAGTATAAAAGACACCTGTCCACAACCTTAAACAGTCACACTCCAAACTCCACTATGGCCAAGACCAAAGAGCTGTCAAAGGACACCAGAAACAAAATTGTAGACCTGCACCAGGCTGGGAAGACTGAATCTGCACTAGGTAAGCAGCTTGGTTTGAAGAAATCAACTGTGGGAGCAATTCGTAGGAAATGAAAGACATACAAGACCACTGACAATCTCCCTCGATCTGGGGCTCCACGCAAGATCTCACCTCGTGGGGTCAAAATGATCACAAGAACGGTGAGCAAAAATCCCAGAACCACACCTAGTGAATGACCTGCAGAGAGCTGGGACCAAAGTAACAAAGCCTACCATCAGTAACACACTACGCCGCCAGGGACTCAAATCCTGCAGTGCCAGACGTGTCCCCCTGCTTAAGCCAGTACATGTCCAGGCCCATCTGAAGTTTGCTAGAGAGCATTTGGATGAACCAGAAGAGGATTGGGAGATTGTCATATGGTCAGATGAAACCAAAATATAACTTTTTGGTAAAAACTCAACTTGTCGTGTTTGGAGGACAAAGAATGCTGAGTTGCATCCAAAGAACACCATACCTACTGTGAAACATGGAGGTGGAAACATCATGCTTTGGGACTGTTTTTCTGCAAAGGGACCAGGACGACTGATCCGTGTAAAGGAAATAATGAATGGGGCCATGTATTGTGAGATTTTGAGTGAAAACCTCCTTCCATCAGCAAGGGCATTGAAGATGAAACGTGGCTAGGTCTTTCAGCATGACAATGATCCCAAACACACCGCCCGGGCAATGAAGGAGTGGCTTCGTAAGAAGCATTTCAAGGTCCTGGAGTGGCCTAGCCAGTATCCAGATCTCAACCCCATAGAAAATCTTTGGAGGGAGTTGGAAGTCCATGTTGCCCAGCAACAGCCCCAAAACATCACTGCTCTAGAGGAGATCTGCATAGAGGAATGGGCCAAAATACCAGCAACAGTGTGTGAAAACCTTGTGAAGACAGAAAACGTTTTACCTCTGTCATTGTCAACAAAGGGTATATAACAAAATATTGAGATAAACTTTTGTTATTGACCAAATACTTATTTTCCACCATAATTTGCAAATAAATTCATAAAAAATCCTACAATGTGATTTTCTGGATTTTTTTCTCATTTTGTCTGTTATAGTTGAAGTGTACCTATGATGAAAATTACAGGCCTCTCTCATCTTTTTAAGTGGGAGAACTTGCACAATTGGTGGCTGACTAAATACTTTTTTGCACAACTGTATATAGCCTCGCTCTTGTTATTTTTTTCTGCTGCTCTTTAATTATTTGTTACTTTTATTTCTCTTGTTGGTTAAGGTAAGTAGGCATTTCATATTCGGCGCATGTGACAAATAACATTTGATTTGATTGGTTAATTGGTTAATGTATTTCATCATTTAACCCACTTTGGCAGGCATTGTCGAGCACAGTGCTCAATCCACCAGCGTTAACCTACCTGGAGATAGAACTGCAAGACTTGCATGGTGCTGATCTTGCCTCTGTCATTAAGAGTTCTGATGGTGGGAATTGGTGGTCTGATCATTGAAAGTAAATTTGCCTGATGGTTTTGGTGTCTGTTCATCATGATCTATTACACCTCATGCTCTGGCACCAGTCATCTCACAACTATGTCTGAATTTATAAATGTTTTCAATAAATGATTTTCACAGTAACCGTTATTTTTAATTTCCACATATAGCAAGCGAAGTGTTTGTGTTGTCGAATCTACATGGGTAGTGAGTGAGTCAGAAAGATGCATCTAATTAGACTATTTCTCAGCGGCGCCGGCAGCAGCATGACTCAGCCTCCTCACCTGACTGGCTCTCAAGTTCAAAAAAGTTATGTGAATCAGGTCGGACTCGGATGGAAAGTGAGTGTGTTGTTCAAGTTGGATAAACAAAACGCAAGACCAAGTGGTGCACAAAAACGCAGCAAACAAGCTTTATCTGATAAAGCTCATGCCAAATTACCGAAGATAACCATATCAGCAAAGCTACCACCAATAATGAAAAAAAATACTATAAAAAAATGCATTATCTGAATTAGATCCACAAAATTATACCTACAGTAGGTGGAGCAGCTTCTATGAGGGATATTTGAATGTCCTTTTGAGGTAGCTAGCTGACAAGCTTGATCTAGCTAGCTAAAATGCTTGTGCTAGCAAGCTAGCCAACAAACTTGTATGCACAGCGGCACCAGAATTAAAAACATATCTTACCTCCCAGCCAGCATTCTAAATAGCAGCATTGCGACACTGTAGGCCTGTAGCTTTGTGAACAAATTCAAATTTGAAAATGACGACCAAACAAAAATAAACTTGTACAGTGCCTTCAGAAAGTATTCACACCTTTTCCACATTTAGTTGTGTTACAGCCTGAATTTAAAATGGATTGAGTTTTTTTTGTCACTGGCCTACACACAATACCCCATAATGTCAAAGTAGAATAAAACATTTCGAAATGTTTACTAATTCATTACAAATAAGCTGTAATTACTTGAGTCAACCTTTCTATTCAACCTTTGATATGGCAAGCCTGAATAATTCCCAGGAGTAAACATTTGGTTTACAAGTCACGTAATAACTTGGATGGACTCACCATGTGTTCAATAGTGATTAACATGATTTTTTAATGACTACCTTATCTCTGTACCCCACACATATAATAATTGACAAGGTCCCTCAGTCGAGCAGTGATTTCAAACACAGATTCAACCACAAAGACCAGGGAAGTTTTCCAATGCTTTGCAAAGAAGGGAACCTATTGGTAGATGGGTAAAAAAAAAGGCAGACATGAATATTCCTTTGAGCATGGTGAAGTTTACACTTTGGATTATATAAATATAAATACACCCAGTCACTACAAAGATACAGGTGTCCTTCCGGAGAAGACGGAAACCGCTCAGGGATTTCACTATTAAGCCAATGGTGACTTTAAAACAGTTACAGTTAATGGCTGTGATAGGAGAGAACTGAAGATGGATCAACAACAATGTAGTTTCTCTAAAATACTAACCTAACTAACAGAGTGAAAAGAAGGAAGCCTGTACAGGATAAAAAATATTCCAAAACGTGCATCCTGTTTGTACAGTGCCTTGCGAAAGTATTCGGCCCCCTTGAACTTTGCGACCTTTTGCCACATTTCAGGCTTCAAACATAAAGATATAAAACTGTATTTTTTGGTGAAGAATCAACAACAAGTGGGACACAATCATGAAGTGGAACGACATTTATTGGATATTTCAAACTTTTTTAACAAATCAAAAACTGCAAAATTGGGCGTGCAAAATTATTCAGCCCCCTTAAGTTAATCAAATCAAATCAAATGTATTTATATAGCCCTTCGTACATCAGCTGATATCTCAAAGTGCTGTACAGAAACCCAGCCTAAAACCCCAAACAGCAAGCAATGCAGGTGTAGAAGCACGGTGGCTAGGAAAAACTCCCTAGAAAGGCCAATACCTAGGAAGAAACCTAGAGAGGAACCAGGCTATGTGGGGTGGCCAGTCCTCTTCTGGCTGTGCCGGGTGGAGATTATAACAGAACATGGCCAAGATGTTCAAATGTTCATAAATGACCAGCATGGTCGAATAATAATAAGGCAGAACAGTTGAAACTAGAGCAGCAGCACAGTCAGGTGGAAGTTGAAACTGGAGCAGCAGCATGGCCAGGTGGACTGGGGACAGCAAGGAGTCATCATGTCAGGTAGTCCTGGGGCATGGTCCTAGGGCTCAGGTCCTCCGAGAGAGAGAAAGAAAGAGAGAAGGAGAGAATTAGAGAACGCACACTTAGATTCACACAGGACACCGAATAGGACAGGAGAAGTACTCCAGATATAACAAACTGACCCCAGCCCCCCGACACAAACTACTGCAGCATAAATACTGGAGGCTGAGACAGGAGAGTTAATACTTTGTAGCGCCACCTTTTGCTGCGATTACAGCTGTAAGTCGCTTGGGGTATGTCTCTATCAGTTTTGCACATCGAGAGACTGACATTTTTTCCCATTCCTCCTTGCAAAACAGCTCGAGCTCAGTGAGGTTGGATGGAGAGCATTTGTGAACAGCAGTTTTCAGTTCTTTCCACAGATTCTCGATTGGATTCAGGTCTGGACATTGACTTGGCCATTCTAACATCTGGATATGTTTATTTTTGAACCATTCCATTGTAGATTTTGCTTTATGTTTTGGATCATTGTCTTGTTGGAAGACAAATCTCCGTCCCAGTCTCAGGTCTTTTGCAGACTCCATCAGGTTTTCTTCCAGAATGGTCCTGTATTTGGCTCCATCCATCTTCCCATCAATTTTAACCATCTTCCCTGTCCCTGCTGAAGAAAAGCAGGCCCAAACCATGATGCTGCCACCACCATGTTTGACAGTGGGGATAGGGTGTTCAGGGTGATGCGCTGTGTTGCTTTTACGCCAAACATAACGTTTTGCATTGTTGCCAAAAAGTTCAATTTTGGTTTCATCTGACCAGAGCACCTTCTTCCACATGTTTGGTGTGTCTCCCAGGTGGCTTGTGGCAAACTTTAAACAACACTATTTATGGATATCTTTAAGAAATGGCTTTCTTCTTGCCACTCTTCCATAAAGGCCAGATTTGTGCAATATACGACTGATTGCTGTCCTATGGACAGAGTCTCCCACCACAGCTGTAGATCTCTGCAGTTCATCCAGAGTGAGCATGGGATTCTTGGCTGCATCTCTGATCAGTCTTCTCCTTGTATGAACTGAAAGTTTAGAGGGACGGCCAGGTCTTGGTAGATTTGCAGTGGTCTGATACTCCTTCCATTTCAATATTATCGCTTGCACAGTGCTCCTTGGGATGTTTAAAGCTTGGGAAATATTTTTGTATCCAAATCCGGCTTTAAACTTCTTCACAACAGTATCTCGGACCTGCCTGGTGTGTTCCTTGTTCTTCATGATGCTCTCTGTGCTTTTAACGGACCTCTGAGACTATCACAGTGCAGGTGCATTTATACGGAGACTTGATTACACACAGGTGGATTGTATTTATCATCATTAGTCATTTAGGTCAACATTGGATCATTCAGAGATCCTCACTGAACCTCTGGAGAGAGTTTGCTGCACTGAAAGTAAAGGGGCTGAATAATTTTGCACGCCCAATTTTTCTGTTTTTGATTTGTTAAAAAAGTTTGAAATATCCAATAAATGTCGTTCCACTTCATGATTGTGTCCCACTTGTTGTTGATTCTTCACAAAAAAATACAGTTTTATGTCTTTATGTTTGAAGTCTGAAATGTGGCAAAAGGTCACAAAGTTCAAGGGGGCCGAATACTTTCGCAAGGCACTGTAACAAGGCACTAAAGTAATACTGCAAAAAATGTGGCAAAGAAATTAACTTTGTCCTGAATACAAAGTGTTATGTTTGGGGCAAATTCAATACAATACATTACTGAGAACCACTCTTGTAACGTATACGCTGGGAGTCGGAAAGAACCTAAGGAAGTGCCAGATATAGGAGAGGTAATTAGTGAGAAAATGGAGTCCAGGTATGCTTGATGATGGTGTGTAGATGCACATAATGATTGATGCCAGGTGTGTGAAATGATGGAACCCAGGGCCGGGGGTTAGTATACCAGCGACTTCAGAGGCCGGAGAGTAGGGGCAGGAGTAGACGTGACAGTAGGACTATTCCAGCCGCAGGACTACGCCGGCCAGAGGGACAGTACGAGGAGCGGGCCAGGCGGCGAACGTGGAAATCACGGATGATGTTGGGATCCAGATACCGCTCCTCTGGGCCATACCCCTCCCAGTCCACCAGATACTGGAGCTGACCCCCAGGACATTGCGAATCCAGTAGAGATCTGATGGCACAAGCTGGACCCTGCTCGATCCAGGAGGGTTGGAGGGGTGCTGTGGGAGACAGCATCAGCTAGGGGACCAGGAATCACCAGACCCTCCGGAGAACCGTGAACAGCCCCGCAAACCAGGGGCTCAGCTTCTTGCAGGACAGGCGGAGTGGGAGGTACCTGGTAGAAAGCCAGACACAAATCCCAGGGTGGTACACGGTGGTCTCACTGCGGTGTCAGTCTGCCTGCTCCTTTTGACGGTGGACGGCACGCTGGAGTCTCACTTGAGCGTCGCTTGGAAAATGTCCACGTCGACGAATAGACAGGACAGGGCATCGGCCTGTTTTTTTTTTTTTACCTGGGCGATATGTCAGTGTGAAGTTGAACCTTGTGAAGAAAAGGGCCCACCTTGCTTAGTGCGGATTCAGCCTCCTCACTGTCTGTATGTACTCCAGGTTCAAATGGTCAGTGAGGATGATGAATGGTTCCTCGGCGCCCTCCAGCCAGAGTCTCTACTCCTCTAATGCCAACTTTACCGCCATCACCCACGTCCTAATTCCTCTTTGCAGGGGACAGTTTCTTAGAGTTACATGCACACGGATACAATTTATGTAGATTACCCTGTCGTTGAGACAGAACTACCCCACGCCCACCTCTGAAGGAGGAGGTTGTGGGATGTGGGTGTTTGAGCAATGGGGAGGTGGTGAAACGTCCCTTGAGTAGATGGAAGGCCCCGTCAGCTGCTGGGCTCCACACCAACCTACGGGGACCACCCTTGAGGAGAGAGGTGAGAGGGGCGGCAACAGCGCTGAAGTTCCTGATGAAACGGTGGTAGAAGTTGGCAAACTCCCAAAAACATTGTAACCCCTTTATGGTCGTTGGGACTGGCCATGATCCGACCGCATCTATCTTCTTGTCTTCCATCCTCATGAGTATGAGATGTTAAGAGAGGAGGTAAGGGTCTGGTCAACAAAGTTCCCCGCGGCACCGGAATCCACTAACGCTGTAGACACAGTACATGAGGGACAGTCAACTAGTGTGATGGACACCAAATAGAGCATAGCAGAAAGTGATGAAGATGGAATGCTCACTCCTGCCCCAGTAGGTGGAAGATCAAGTGACCAGCCCTCTGCTCTTGTGGATCCCTGTTTGGGAAGTGCCGGACACCATTGGAGCTGTTGCCCTCTTTGACCACAATACAGACAGAGCCCAAGCTCAGCCGTCTGGTCCCCCTGCCATAATTGAAGTAAGCTCTCACCCCCCTTTCTGCCCTCCGGGGGATGATCGAAGATGCACTTAAGTAGAAGTCACAGCTCTCCATATTTTCAAGCATAGTTGGCTGCATCATGTTATTGGTATGCTTGTAATCGTTAAGGACAAGGGAGTTTTCCTGGATAAAAAATTTAAATGGAATGGAGCTAAGCACAGGCAAAATCCTAGAGGAAAGCCTGGTTCAGTCTGCTTTCACCTTTCAGCAGGATAATAACCTAAAACAGAGGCCAAATCTACACTGGAGTTGCTTACCAAGAAGACAGTGAATGTTCCTGAGTGGCCGAGTTACAGTTTTGACATAAATCTACTTGAAATCTATGGCAAGACCTGAAAATGGTTGTCTAGCAATGATCAACAACCAATTTGACAGAGCTTGTAGAATTTTTCAAAGAATCCAGGTGTAGAAAGCCAGAAAGACTCACAGCTGTAATCGCTGCCAAAGGTGCTTCTATAAAATATTGACTCATCGGTGTAAAAAGTTATGTAAATTAGATATTTGTGTATTTGTTATTCAATAAATTAGCAAAATTTTCCAATAACGTGTTTTCATTTTGTCATTAAGTTGTATTGTGTGTAGATGGGTGAGAGAAAAAAATCCATTTGATCAATTTTTAAGGGGTATGAATACTTTCTGAAACTATTCATTTTATTACAAAAATGTAGTAAATTAAATCACAAAATGTTCTCTCTTGATTGTCCTCATGAAATAAATTGTTGCTAAAATAAAATGAACAAATCATTGAAATGACTTGACACTGGTATTAAGTATATGTCGCTGTTATGTTTTTTTTTTGTCAATTTCAATTTCCCTCTCTTTTACAGTGTACTATAATATTGACTGTAGTGTTTTTGTGGACATTACTGTGGTATACTGTAGTATTTACTGTATTGTTTTTGCTGACAATACTGTACTGTTTTAGAGGATATTACTGTAGTGTTTACTACAGTGTTTTAATTGTGTTATCTTTGATGTAGAAGTTTTTTATTTTTTTATTTTATTTTTATTATTATTATTTTTTTTACCTTTATTTAACCAGGCAAGTCATTCTTATTTTCAATGACGGCCTGGGAACAGTGGGTTAACTGCCTGTTCAGGGGCAGAACGACAGATTTGTACCTTGTCAGCTCGGGGGTTTGAACTCACAACCTTCCGGTTACTAGTCCAACGCTCTAACCACTAGGCTACCCTGCCGCCCCGGGTAGTGTGGGCTTTCTTCTTGAGAAACCTACTGCACAAGTATTAAAAGTGCACATTTTCCATAACCTGTAAGTAGGTAGGACTGGGGTCTGAAAGGATACGTTCAGAGCTTCTATTATTTTCTATAACCTTTAGGGAACACAATATATCTTCTACACTTGGTAAGTAGGTTTCGCAGTCATGAGTGGCACAAATTGTGATATGGGGAAGATGAATAGACAGAGTGTATGCAAATGAAGTATTATTATATCAATACAGTGTGAGGTAAACAAATTTGAGATCAGAATTTTTACATAGAAATTATGTGTGACTCACCGAAACTTTTCAAAGTGTTCACAAACTAACACCCCTAACTAGCACCATGGGTGTTGCAAATTCCTTAAATTAACACATTATTAGATGTTGATGCTGTTACACTATTTTTGTGTTAGTAAATTCTACATGTAGTGTCACAGTATTTTTGTAATTTTTTTGGGGGGGGGGTTGTTTTAACATTGTAGGTTGTAAAGCTTATTTGGATATATCCCAGCATGCCTTTCAAGTGAATGTGAGAGCTACCACCTTATGACTGTGTTTTTTAGTGACAGAGACATGGTTGTAGCATTCAATAACTTCTAGTCCTGAAGCATTTACCAAGTGACTGCCTAAGTGGATGTGTTCGAATTCAAATTAAACCCTTTATGGCCATATGTTTTACATTTTATGTCTTTACTTATGTCCTAGTTATCATTAACATTGTGGTCTGAAAATCTTGGCGCATGGGCCACATTAGACCTGCAATTCACAATAAAATGGTTTGTGAAGTGATTAGTAATTCCTAGCCAGAGGGAGAATATCCAACAATTGGGAAATGTATCACCCACAACATGCATTCAGAATGACTGCTATGGTGAAGAACTTGACAAGCAAGACTACCTAAACCATCGAAACTGAAACAACCATCTCAGTATTGGGTGCAATATGTCCGACCGGTTACAGATGTATCTTTGTGTAGTATAAGATACATTTATCAATGTGCATGTAGAAACATAGATATTAAAAACAAACATCACTGGCCTTTCTAATAATGGAACACTATTCACTTTAAAATGTTTACATACTGCTTTACTCATCTCATATGTATATACTGTATTCTATTCTACTGTATTTTAGTCAATGCCACTCCGACATTGCTTGTCCTAATATTTATATATTTCTTAATTCCATTATTTTACTTTTAGATTTGTGTGTAATGTTTTGTATTGTTAGATACTACTGCACTGGTGGAGCTAGGAACACAAGCATTTCGCTACACCGGCAATAACATCTACTAAATATGTGTTTATGACCAATAAAATTTGATTTGATTTGAAACTATTCAAAACAAATCAACCTACAACAAAGCATTCTGGGAAGAATTTTAATGAGGCCCATTTCACATCTTTTTCACTCCGAGTTAATGGAAATGAACTTGAGTAACAACAATGCCATGTAGTGTTGATTCCAATTTGATTCAAATTATATTTTTTCACCGCATGTGGTGTCTATTTCAACCCCACTGGTGTTAACCTCACTCGAATCAACACCCAGATATAACACTCACAACACTTTTTAACTTAACACCGAGATTTTAACACTTGCAAATGAGTTTGATTAATTGGAAAAGATTTATTGCCGATCAAAGCAATTCATCAGGCCAGCTCCCTCTGGGAAGCGGGCACAACCAAAAGTGTATTTGGCGATGGGGGATCCGATCATAAAATGAGGAACTGTGTCACTGTGGTGCAAAGCCACATAAAGCTAGTAGCTGCCTGGTATTTTAAAGTGGGGAAGAGTTCAGCAGCATGCACTACGCTCTATCGCTTTCGCTTTGTGGTGTTTGCTGAGGACAGGAAGCTACAGGGCTCGAAATTAAGGGCATCCCATGGTCCCGGTGATAATACAACAATATGTCTGGGACAGTTCAAAACAGACTCTGGGACAGTTCGGGGACAATAGATCCAAAATTCATACAACCACTGTACATAAAATATACAATTTAGATTTTTGTTACAAAGTTTTTTTTTTTTTTTTGGGGGGGGGGGGGGGGGTGTTTGTTGGGGGGCGTTACAGGTACAATATCCATTTAAATGTTGAACCGTAGGCTGCCACTCAAAATAAAAAACAGTAACATATACATAGAGTTTAAGTAATAATAAATTCAGTATAAACAGGAAAAGAAGGTGGTCTCCACCCACAGCCTCCCATTCTATTTCCCAGAGCCAAACCCAACCACCCCCCCCCCCCTTGCAATCAGAGAAAACCATACCACCCCTTCCCCTTGGACCTGAGAGCAAAGAAAGTAGAAATATTAAAATAGGTACATATATTTTGTTTGTGTGTGTTGGGCTTTATGGATTGTTTATTTGTATTTTTATTCAACCTTTATTTAACTAGGCAAGTCAGTTAAGAACAAATTCTTATTTACAATGACTGCCTATCCCGGCCAAACCTAACCCGGAAGATGCTGGGCCAATTGCGCGCCGCCCTGTGTGACTCCCAATCACGACCGGTTGTGATACAGCCTCTAGCACTGAGATGCAGTGCCTTAGACCGCTGCGCCACTCGTGAGCCCATAAAATGTATGTGTTGAGCTTTAGCAGAAATTATTCTTTACAGAGCCAAGCATATTTTATCACACTTCAATTGTTGACTAGCACCATTAATTCTCGCTGTCAATAATTTGAATGTTATAACTTCTAATAGTAACTGTAAGCAGTGGGAAATTGGGAAAGAGTGAGGTGAATGCCATCTATAGGCAACACCTGCGCAGTGCTGCCTGCAGGTAGTAATCATCTTTGATTGATTGAGAGATTCAATAAGCTATCATTGTTAAGTAACATAATAGATGGAAAGCACTGAATATTTACAATCATGCACTCCCACATATGAAGGAATGTGTCTACCTGATTTAGGGGACACAGTGAACAGTTGGGAGTTGGGGTTAATTTCATTGTAAAATGTTTCCTTGGTGTTAATACAGTCTGTGAACAAACTGTAATTGCATAACTTGAGATGAAGCTGAATTGATCTATGATTTTCAGTGAATTTGGGAGAGATTGAGATACATTGCCTAGATATAGTAAAATATCATCTACATATATTGAGATTAAGTTATCAGTAGATTTGAAGGAAATTGGTGTTATTTCCTTCGATTGACGAATTGCCTAGGCCAGGGTTCCATGGATAATAAAAATAGCAAAGGCAAAATTGGATCACCTTGTCTGCTTCTTCTAGTGATTCTGAACAGAGCAGAGCTGATATTTCCTGTTATAACATTGGCTGTGCGATTGGCACATATTATTTTAATCATATTGATGAAATTGGAGGCAATTTCCATATGTTCCAAGACAGACCAGAGATAATGTATGTAATTGTCAACGGAGGTTAGCCGAGGATAAATGTTTTTTAACAAACCCGCCTTGGTACGTGTAGACCAATTTGAGTAAGTAAGTATCTCTGAAGACGGGAGGACAACATTTTGGAAAACAATTTAATATCTGTGTTTATCAAAGATAGGGAACGATAGTGAGAACACTGGGTGGCATATTAAACAAAAAAATTGACAGTGCTGTATTCATATATCTCCTAAATTAACCTTTCTGAACGGCTGTGTTAATAATTTGAAGCAATAGTGGACCTAATCAATTCCAAAATGTTAAATAGACCTCAAGAGGATTACTTTCCCACCCAGGTGATTTACATTTATTCATGCTATCCAATGCTCTTTTTAGTTCACTGAGAGAGATTTGAACTCCAAGTGAGGTGGCTTCTTCTTTCAAGAGAAGAGGAGTTCTTAATTAGTCTGGCTTGGTGTGGATTTGCAATCAGAGGTGAACAGTGCTTTATAGAAGCTGGACAATGTTGTTTTAATATTGCAGATATATTGTGGCTTCCATCAATGTAATTGTCTACCTAGGTGCCAATCCACAATAAATTAATTAATATATTTACAGTGCATTTGGAAAGTATTCAGACCCCTTGACTTTTTCCACATTTTGTTACGTTACAGCCTTATTCAATCTACACACAATACCCCAAAAGGACAAATCAAAAACAGAACCTTATTCAGTACCTTTGTTGAAGTACCTTTGGCAGTGATTACAGCCTCGAGTCTTCTAGAGTATAATGCTACAAGCTTCGCATACTGGTATTTGGGGAGTTTCTCCCAATCTTCTCTACAGATCCTCTCAAGTTCTGTCAGGATGGATGGGGAGCGTCGCTGCACAGCTGTTTTCAGGTCTCTCCAGAGATTTTTGATTGCGTTAAAGTTCAGGCTCTGGCTGGGCCACTCAAGGATATTCAGAGGGTTGTTGCGAGGGCTACCCCTGTGTTGTCCTGGCTGTGGGCTTTGGATTGTTGTCCTGTTGGAAGGTAAACCTTCACCTCAATCTGAGCCCTCTGGTCCTGAGCACTCTGGAGCAGGTTTTCATCAAGGATCTCTCTGTACTTTGCCCCGTTCATCTTTCCCATGATACTGACTAGTCTCCCTGTCCCTGCCATGAAATACATCACCACAGCATGATGCTGCCACCAACATGCTTCACTGTAGGGATGGTGCCAGGCTTCCTCCAGACGTGACGCTAGGCATTCAGGCCAAAGAGTTCAATCTTGGTTTCATCAGAACAGAGAATCTTGTTTCTCACGGTTTGAGAGTCGAGATTCTCCAGTACAGTTGAAGTCTGAGGTTTACATACACCTCAGCCAAATACAGTTAAATGCAGTTTTTCACAATTCCTGACATTTAATTTCAGTAAAAATCCCTGTCTTAGGTCAGTTAGGATCACCACTTTATTTTAAGAATGTGAAATGTCAGAATAATAGTAGAGCTAATGATTTACTAGAAATAGCTAGAAATTTACATACACTCAATTAGTATTTGGTAGCATTGCCTTTAAATTGTTTAACTTGGGTCAAATGTTTCAGATAGCCTTCTACAAGCTTCCCACAATAAATTGGGTGAATATTGGCCCATTCCTCCCGACAGAGCTTTTGTCGATATAGGACTCATTTGACTGTGGATATAGATACTTTTGTACCCATTTCCTCCAGCATCTTCACAAGGTCCTTTGCTGTTGTTCTGGGATTGATTTGCACTTTTCACACCAAAGTACATATACACCCGTAGAAGACAGAACGCTTCTCCTTCCTGAGCGTTAAGATGGCTGCGTTGTCCCATAGTGTTTATACTTGCATTCTATTGTTTGTACAGATGAAAGTGTTACCTTCAGGCATTTGTAAATTGCTCCCAAGGATGAACCACACTTGTGGAGGTCCACAATTTCTTTTCTGAAGTCTAGTCTGATTTCTTTTGGTTTTCCCATTGATGTCAAGCAAAGAGGCACTGAGTTTGAAGGTAGGCCTTGAAATACATCCACAGGTACACCTCCAATTGACTCAAATGATGTCAATTAGCCTATCAGAAGCTTCTAAAGCCATGACATCATTTTCTGGAATTTTCCAAGCTGTTTAAAGGCACAGTCAACTTAGTGTATGGAAACTTCTGACCCACTGGAATTGTGACACAGAAATAATCTGTCTGTAAACAATTTATGGAAAAATTACTCATGCACAAAGTAAATGTCCTAACTGACTTGCCAAAACTATAGTTTGTTAGCAAGAAATGTGTGGAGCGGTTGAAAAACGAGTTTTAATGACTCCAACCTAAGTGGATGTAAACTTCCGACTTCAACTGTATATATAAATTCCAGTCGTACTTCATCAAATGTCTTTTCAAAGTCAGCAATAAATACCAGGCATGGTTTCCCAGATTTTTCATAATTTTCTATTGTTTCCAGTGCTTGTCTTATATTATCTCCAATGTAATGTCCATGTAAGAAACCTGTCTGATTAGGAGAAGTGTAAGGGGCCTCCAGCATTTCTATGTTCCCCCATATTCCATCCAGTTCAGTTTGGTTTTTAACAATATATTACACTTGATCTTACCTGAATAAGTTCCTCCATTTCATTTCATTTTTCCTGTAACTTATTCTGTGCCTGTTTGATATAGATACATGGTACAGTTTGTATTGCTATCTATCTGTATTGTTAGTCCCTCTATTTCCTTTGTTAATATGAACTCTTTTGATCTAAATTGCTTTTGTTTCAAAGATGAGTATTGCATTGCATGGCCTTTCATTTAAAAGTGTCCCCATGCAATCTGCTGTATCTACTGTATGTTATGTTGGAAAAAAATCAGTGATCAATTCTTCTGTCCTGGTTAAAAACAAGTTGTTTCCAATAGGCTTTGATAAAATTTCCATGATCCTCGCCCATGTGGAAATTCTGTAAGAGTAATGTATATGCTAATTATTTGATGGTCTGAATGCATTATGTCCCCTATCAACACTTTTAAAACTTTTTGTGCCAGCGATAATGACATAAGAAAGTAGTCAAGAAGCCCAACTTGATTGTATATCTCACTTGGTCAGGATATTTAAGCATCCATATATCCACTAGTTCCAATATATCCATGATATTTCTGATTTCCTTAAGAGCATGAGGGTGATCGTTTGTATTGTGATTTCCTTTACGGTCCATAGAGGTATTTAAAACCGTATTATAATCTCCCTCTATAATAGTAGAGTCTTGTATAGTTTGTAGGCTTGATAAATTATTATATAAATAATAAAAGCGTGAATCATCATTATTTGGACCATATAGATTAAGTCTGTTCCAATAACATATTTTAAAGAATTAATCAACCTTGCGGATCTATTTAGACAAATTGCACATTCGGATCAAAATGCTTGTTAATTAATATCATCACCCATTTTGAGTTTCTTTGACCATGGGAGAAGTATTTTCGCCCCCCCCCCCCCCAGTCCTTTTTCCACACAACTTCATGTAAAATTGTTGATGAGTTTCCTGTAAACAATAGATATTATATTCCTTCTCTTTTAGCCAAGTAAATACTGATCGTCTTTTCTTACTATCTGCTAAGCTACACTTATTTCACATTTTTTTTTAAATGAGATAGAATTGAAATTTGTATTTATCACAATATAGGTTTGTAAACTTACCATTAAAAAGTACAAAAATGATTGAGTGTCCATTTAGCTGTACCATGATATTTGCATGCTACTGAGTAAACCTCCAATTGTTCTCCACTTTTCCACCCGCTAAAACCTCCCCCCATTATAAGTTGGGTTGTCGTCCTAGTGACTGGCAGACCACCCCTGTCCACCTGGATCCTAGGGTATTTGAGAGATAGAACCCATAGAACAGAATAGAACAGAAACAGATTAACTGCCAAAAGCATTTCCAACGCCCTCACCTCGTATACAGTTATAAAAAAATATATACAGTACCAGTCAAAAGTTTGGACACAGTTACTCATTCAACAGTTTATCTTTATTTTTAGTATGTTCTACATTGTAGAATAATAGCGAAGACATCAAAACTGTGAAATAACACATGTGGAATCATGTATTAACCAAAAAAGTGTTAAACAAATCAAAATACATTTTAGATTCTTCAAAGTAGCCACTCTTTGCCTTGATGACAGTTTTGCACACTCTTGGCATTCTTTCAACCAGCTTCATGGGGAATGCTTTCCAACAGTCTTGAAGGAGTTCCCACATATGCTGAGCACTTGTTGGCTGCTTTTACTTCCCTCTGTTGTCCAACTCATCCCAAAACATCTCAATTGGGTTAAGGTTAGGTGAATGCGGAGGCTTGGTCATCTGATGCAGCACTCCACCCCTCTCCTTCTTGGTCAAATAGCCCTTACATAGCAGAGATGTGAGTTTTGAGTCATTGTCCTGTTGAAAAGCAAATGATAGTCCCACTAAGCGCAAACCAGATGGGATGGCGTATCACTGCTGAATGCTATGGTAGCCATGCTGGTTAAGTGTGCTTTGAATTCTAAATAATTCACTGACAGTGTCTCCAGCAAAGCATGCCCACACCATCATACCTCCTCCATGCTTCACGGTGGGAACCACAAATGCGGAGATCATCCGTTCACCTACTCTGCGTTTCACAAAGACACCAAAAAAACAAAAATCTCAAATTTGGACTCATCAGACCAAAAGGACAGATGTCCAATGGTCTAATGTCCGTTACTTGGTCCAAGCAAGTCACTTCTTCTTATTGGTGTCCTTTAGTAGTGGTTTTGTTGTAGCAATTCAACCATGAAGGCCTGATTCACGCAGTCTCCTCTGAACAGTTGATGTTGAGGTGTGTCTGTTACTTGAACTCTGTGATTTATTTGGGCTGCAATTTCTGGGGCTGGTAACTGTAATGAACTTCCTCTGCAGAAGAGGTAACTCTGGCTCTTCCTTTTCTGTGACAGTCCTCATGGGAGCCAGTTTCATCATAGCACTTGATTGTTTTTGCGACTGCACTTGAAGAAACTTTCAAAGTTCTTAAAATGTTCCAGATTGACTGACCTTCATGTCTTAAAGTAATGATGGACTAATTGTTTCTCTTTGCTTATTTGAGCTGTTCTTGCCATAATATGGACTTAGCCCAATTTGGTAAATGGCCAACTTCTGTATACCACCCCTACCTTGTCACAACACAACTGATTGGCTCAAACACTTTAAGAAGGAAAGAAATTCCACAAATTAACTTTTAACAAGGCACACCTGTTCATTTAAATGCATCCCAGGTGACTGGTTGAGAGAATGTCAAGAGTGTGCAAAGCTGTCATCAAGGCAAAGGGTGGCTACTTTGAACATTCTCAAATATAAAATATATTTTGATTTGCAACCATTTTTTGATTACTACATGATTCCATATGTGTTATTTCATAGTTTTACAATGTAGAAAACAGTACAAATGAAAAAAAAACTTTGGACTGGTACTGTATGCATATTAAAATATCTTCATTTATTTCCACAATTAACGAATAATATGCATAATAAAGTAGACAGTTTATATGAAGCATTGTTTTCCTATAACCGAGATTGACATTACAAAAATGCATATACAGTTGTAACTATTTGAGAAGGCATGGAACATTTATCAAGAATGAGGAGATTTGATTAACCAATGTCAAGTCCTAGCTGATACACCCCTTTCCCCTGAAACACACCCGTTGTGACCATTTTCCCAAGCATCTCTGTGCAGTCAGGCCATTTGATTATTTTGTGCCACTAGGGCCACAATAATATACCCCCTCTCTGAATGTCTGAGTGTGACCCCCGCCCCATGGGTTACTGCAGCTAGTGTAGTCAGCACTGCCACTACCTGGGTGGGGGCACCCCACCGGAATTCCCACAGGCTAGGTACAAGGTTGTCAAGTTTCTCATTAGCAGCTTTGAGAAATTCCTTGTGTATCATGCTCACCCATCCGGGGGCTTTGGCTTTGTTGGACCAACCCTGCCAGGCAGGCTCAGGCTCCTGAGGGGCCGGTGCTGCTTTAGGGGGTCTTGGACTGCATTTGTCTTTCTATCTTGGCTGTGTATAGGCTACTTGCAATAGGCCTATAAAACAGAGTACTTCTCCTTAGTGTGTGGGTCGCTCAGGTTGGTGTATAGGGTTGGGGGCCGTTCCATCATGATAGGACAATAAATAAATATACTCTATTTATCATTTATTTTAAAGTGTATATCCCATATCTGCACAAAATAGAAAGCTCTCTCTGTCACATCTCCTGCTCGCAGACACACATGGGCTCTGGCAATTGCAACCATTTTCGTAACTTTTCCAAACACGAAAACACACACCCCACCTTCCATCACAATACACCCACACATACCCACATACTGTGCCTTCTATGTCCTCTGTCTGCTGTGTTTATCCCTACCATGTTGATTCCTCCCTAATTTCAGGCTTTTCGGTAATTTTGTCTTCCAGTTCCGTACTGTATATACTCTTTTGAGAGTACTCCTGCTGGAAGGAGTCTTTTGAATTGGGCTCTCCAAAGACTGACTGTTATTTATTCTTATGGTCCTCAATGATCTCCGCAAGTCTTTACATAAAATAATCATTAGTTGAATCGTTGTCACCACACTGTCACTTAACCCATCCTTCATGAACAATTATAACATTTAAGACCAGTTCAATACAAAAAAGCCACTAGCATCAATGGGACTGAAATACTGACCCAATACTGGAATGGAATTTATTTCCAAGCCTTAAATTCTGCCACATTCCGTGGTGCTTGAAGAGAAATGAAAAAGTTGCCAGAACTGATTTACACTACAGGTGTTCATATTTTAGAGCAAAATTTGACATTTGTTAGCTAACCACGATATGAACATGTTGCTTTGTTCTCACTTTTTATGTTTCTCTACCTCTTTTTCTTTCTTGTCCTCATCCACAGATTTCAGTAGGAAAGAGACAAAGACATAGGGATATACTGAAGACAGAGAGGAGATGACACACAAAGAGAGTGAGTGGAGGAGATCACACAGGAAGAGCTTTTTTAAGAGCACAATGTTTTGTTCAGAATCCAATAAATTGTCCTTTCCAACCACCTCTGTCTGGGGGTCAATGAATTTGTCTGGCAATCAGTTGGAAATCGAACAAAATACCCAGTGTGCAAAATGCCTTAACCAATAACAACACCACAGACACAGCAGGCATTTCTTGATGTTCTACTCTTTCCGATCTATATGAGAGTGCTTAAAGGTACCTTAAATACTATAATACAGTATTATATCATGCACCAATTATTTGAGAGGGCACTAATTGCCAAATGCAATATCTTGGCATTAATTGTGTCTTCTACAGTTTTATCCTAAATATTTATACAATTTTAGGGGCACGACCCCACCTCAGTTTCAATAGGTGTGACCCATTTGGGCCATTGACCAAAAATCATGGCAAGCTTTCAATTACTCCAGAATTATACGATCAAGTAATTCAGTTTGAAGACAAAGAAAACTTGGTAGATAATGGACATGATGGGAAGCTATTATCCCAAGTCCAGTCATTCAGTCATGTCAGTCTATCGGTAACTGTGGGGTATTGCGTCATAATCTGTTATCAGGGAAAGTTAGCAAACGGGATCTTATCTGTAGCTCAAGGATTTATTGCCAATTAAGACAGTATAAGAGCCCAGTCAAAGTTTCTCAATATTTTCTAAAGCATGAGAAATGAAAAATCTTCATACAAACTGGTCATAATGTTTTCACTTGGGTTTATTCATAATCATTGTCTCGACATTACTCAATTAATTGTATTGTCTCAACAGATTTACCAGTTGGCTTTTTAAAAAGCCAATTTCTAGCTTCATTGACTGGATACATTGTTTAAAAAAAAAAAAATCACAAAACTATTTACCCTTTATCGGTCCTGAAAAAACACCAGAAGTAAAGCAATTTTTTTGTCGTAGGTATGAATAAGCCCTAATGGACGAAATTATAGTTTGACAAATGGGTTTTTAATCTCCAATTAGATGGTAACGCTCAGGCATCTCTCCCCCATCTCTCCTATGAATCATGTTTGGCACCTGTTACACACAACGCTCCACTATCTGAGCTCTTCCATCATAAACACGTGGTGACTGACTACTTTCAATGGACATGGGTCAGCAAATGCACTATGATTAGGCCTTGTACATGTTGATACCCAATACCCTGTTTCCAACAATACCATGCACTTAAAAACTCTGAGAAGACCCTTAGCAAGGAGCCTCTGAGACAATGATGGGTCTGTATGTATGAGAGAACATTCCCGTCCTTGGTTTATGGTCCTTTCGGTCATGTATTAGGTCTTTGTACATGTTGGCCTTAATGATATTGCGTTTAAGATGCTGTCACATGACCTACAAGGCTTTTCATATAGATGCTTCCTGCCCAATGAAGCTCATTTGAGTTTATCCATCAGATGCTTGGACTCTAGCTCTGACCATTTCAAGGTAAGATTGTTTCACTGTAGGATGAATGCATTGTGAAAATGTATGCTTTCAGATTTGTACAATTTTTGGCATAGTCAAACGAATAAACGACATATGCATGATACTGATATCACCCACCTTTTGAAAAAAACAATTTGTTAGGACAGCAACTTATACCAGTTAGATTGTACATCATGAGTGGATTCAACAGACCATCACCCTTAAGTCTAATGTCTGAGTAGGAATAGTTATTTATTTGTATAAGACACTCTGAAAATGGACATGGGTAAATTGGAGAAGTGCATGCCGTTGTCTCATCACCCAAAACAGAAGCTCACTTCACACCAAAATTAGCAGTGTGGTGCCAGAAATGAGTCATATCAGCATTGTTGTAGAATCACAAGTGCTGTCTTTTCCAGGGGACAAATGCGCTTGGGGCATGAATAACATTAATGAAGCATTTCATATTCTCTGTTCCGCACCATGCCAAGTTAGAGTGACAGGTGAGCTGATCTGTTTGAAGTCCCAGAGAGAGAGGGGGAGAGAGAGAAGAGAGTCGCAGGCCAAAGAATTTTAGAGCAGAATTGTTATGAATTCCCTGCAGGTGACTGTTATCAGCACCTCACAACCCTGAGCTGCACACTCCACTCCCCACCCCCCACGACCAGATCCTGAGAGTCTAGGGGGTACCATAAACCTGCCTCTCAAACACTCTCTGACCTGTGTGAACCGGGCCCTGATAGGTTGCTAGGGAGGTTACTAGGGGGACGGACATCTGCCGCAGGCCACACAATACTTGCAGTCTCCCTCAAGCAGTGGCAGAGAGCAACATCTCTGTCTCTGCCAATCAACAACTGGACACACTCTGGACTTGTGGAATGGTGTGCGTCCACAAAGTGAGTGTGTAACATGTATATAATTATTGCTTGTTGTTCTTTATAGTACTACTATTGCCTATTGTATGTCTCTCCTCTGTGTTTACTGTGTTGTGTAATACTCTTGCACAAAGTTATCAACGTGAGGGGATTTTGTCTTTTTCTCACCAAACTTTTTGCCTAAATCCAATGACGGTGTGAATGTTTTGTTTGATTTCAAATTGAATTCACATTAGTTCACAACTCAACCAAATGTAAATCAAAACCAGGTGTTGAACTGACGTCTGTGCCCAGTGGGAGTCCTGTCCTGGAAAATGAACACGTTGCAGGTGGTTGCAGGAATGCCATAAAGCATAAAGGATGAATCTATTTTACAGAATCATGAGGCGAGGAGATAGGACGGAAGGAATCAAGGAAATACAATTGAGATTCACCCTTTTTGGGATAGGGTGCAGCACTTTCACTTTTGGATGAATAGCGTGCCCAGAGTGAACTGCCTCCTACTCTATCCCAGATGCTAATATATGCATATTATTATTACTATTGGATAGTCAACACTCTGAAGTTTCTAAAACTGTTTGAATGATGTCTGTGAGTATAACAGAACTCATATGGCAGGCGAAACCCTGAGAACAATCCAACCAGGAAGTGGGACATCTGAGGTTTGTAGTTTTTCAAAGCTTGGCCTACCGAATACACATTGAGATATGGATAAAATTGCACTTCCTACGGCTTCCACTAGATGTCAACCATCTTTTGAAACTTGAATAAGGATTCTACTATAAAGGAGGAGCTCATGAGACCTCTTTGAGTCAGTGGTCTGGCAGAGAGCCTTGGTCTCATGATGCGCGCTCCCGACAGAGTTATCTCGCGTTCCAGTGCTTCTCTGAAGACAAACGAATTCTCTGGTTGGAACATTATTGATGTTTTATGTTAAAAACATCCTAACAATTGATTCCATACTGTCACGACTTCTGCCGAAGTCATTGCCTCTCCTTGTTCGGGCGGTGCTCGGCGTTCGACGTCACCGGTCTTCTAGCCATCATTGATCCTTTTTTCATTTTCCATTGGTTTTGTCTTGTCTTCCCACACACCTGTTTTCAATCCCATTCATTACCTGTTGTGTATTTAACCCTCTGTTTCCCCTCATGTCTTTGTCAAAGATTGTTTTATTGTCAGTGTAGTGTGATTGTTGTATAGGTGCGCGTCGGGGTCCTCGTACCCATGTTTGTTTATGTACATTTAGTGTTATGGAGCATACTCCGTGGACTTTATTAAAAGACTCCATTTTTCACTCCATTTGACTCTCCTGCACCTGACTTCCCTGCCACCTATTACACCTATGCATGACACATACATCGTTTGACATGTTTCTAAAGGACTGTAACAGAACTTTTTGAGTTTTTGTCTGGATGAAATGCCTGTGCCTCATGAAGATGGATTACTGGGCTGAACACGCTAACAACAAGTGGCTATTTGGACATAAATGATTGAACTTTATGGAACAAATCAGTCATTTATTGTCGAACTATAATTCCTGGGAGTGCCTTCTGATGAAGATCATCAAAGGTAAGTGAATATTTATGGTGTTGTTTCTAACTTTGTTGATTCCAAAATGGCGGCTATTCCTCTGGCTGTTTTGGGTTCTGAGCGCTGTTCTCAGATTATGCTTTTTCCGTAAAGTTTTTTGGAAATCTGACGCAGCGGTTGCATTAAGGAGAAGTCTATCTTTAATTCTGTGAATAACACTAGTATCTTTTATCAATGTTTATTAGGAGTATTTCTGCAAAATCCCCAGATGTTTTTGATTCAACAACAGTTTTTGAAATCGGACACGATGGGTAGATTAACAAGATGTTTCTTTCATTTGCTGTATTGGACTTGTTAATGTGTGAAAGTTACATATTTCCCCAAAATATTTTTGAATTTCGCGCTCTGCCTTTTCAGTGGAATGTTGCGCTAGAAAGGTTAAGTGAATATAACCCACATCCTATCTCGTGAAGGGATTAAACCAAGGCCTCATACCTTTTAAAGGGTTAATAAATTGTGTTATGATAAACTGTTAAGGTCTCCTCTCAGGATACCTTTCTGTGTGTTAAAACCTGTTTTGAGTGATATGCCCTGCAGACACTATCAGAAGGCGGAAACTGCCTACGCTCACACTCCTCCTGTCTGGGTCCCACCGTGACTGTCTGAGGTTCTGAGAACACGACTGGTTTTCTGAGAACACAAGGCCACCGCAGGCTTGATGGAAACCGTCACCTGGCAGAGGATGCTTAGACTTATCTATTGTGAAATGTCAATGGGGAGGCAGGATGTCTTAGACACCTTGCTGAACTTGGAGAGAACTGTCATCTACTGTACTCTGTACCAACTTCTGCCATGCAATTGTATTACTGAAGGAGAATCATAATACTTAAACAAAGAGTCCGTTTCCTTTCTCCTACCAATAGATAAGTTTGATAATTATATAGACCTGCTCATCTGAAGAAATTGACCAACACTAGTCAAATAATTAAAGCAAAATTGTCAAATTTACAGATGTTTTCTTTCATTATTCTAGGCATAAATCATGTTTCTGACATGGATTGTTAACCGATCTACATTTCAAAACAGTGAGTAAAGTACATCCAATCATTTCAACAATAGAAATGATAGAGGCCAGGCCTCCTGTTTTGTGGTGACACAATTGTGAGTTAGATAACTAAATGCAATAAAAGTTGTAGAAAATTGACTGCATGTGTAACCGGTTCTTTTCTGACTAAAGACATTTTAGCATTCTAACATTCTGTAAAAAATGACTTTCTAGATGAAACATTACCTGAACAAGCCAGCCATAACTGTCTTTCTGCATGTTTTCCTCAGTAATTTCCAAGAACTCCATATTCTCCATTTCCCAGAGACGATGGACCTAAACACAGAGGATCTCCTTATAGGTAAGATTGTAATCTATGTCCCAGAGACATACAGTACAGTCCAGTCTTCACAGAGGGACACAGATTAAACCTAGTGCTGTACTTAAAAGCATACTCAGTGGAGATTCTCCATTTAGGGACGGTTTCACAGACACTGATAAATAATAATAAATGTAACTTTGATAGCGCTTTTCATAATAGCAATCTCAAAGCTATTAAGCTTAATGCTTTGCTTGTATGAGGCCCCAGGTTCAATCCTTGGCATCTCTGCAATTGTTTGGGGCGGCAGGTAGCCTAGTGGTGAGAGCGTTGGGTTAGTAACCGTACGCTTGCTAGATTGAATCCCTGAGCTGACAAGGTAAACATCTGTCGTTCTTCCCCTGAACAAAGGCAGTTAACCCACTGTTTCTCGGCCGTCATTGTCAATAAGAATGTGTTCTTAACTGAATTGCCAATAAAATTAAAAATGGCAATCTCAAAGCTACTAAGCTTACTCCTGTACTTGCTGACATTCGAGGTCAACTGGTTATCACATTTGGTGTCATAATACAAGACACAATCTGAGTTGAGTGCATGTCGGCTCCCCAGCGAGCTGTGAACTAAATACTTTTCTGCTCCACACGCCTCCCCTTGCATTCCAAGGTTTCCTATCTAAGATTAAATCTCTTCACTTATCGATGGCCACAAGCGAAATTAACCCACTCCACTCTTTCACTCAGAAATGAAAGTTATTCAGATGTAATCAGAGCTCAAAAGTAGAGTAATGTTAACATGTAACCAAACTTTGATTTCAAAGTGTAACGCTCCTACAGTATAAGCAAGACAGCAAAAATTGTGCTGGTGGTAGACAACTGGTGCCAAAATCATGGCTCTCCAAGTAACTGCTTTTTAGGGTCTGTCTGAGATGGTCAAACAAATCTAGACCTCTATTTATGGAATTTATAATTGGAATGATAGAAATGTATGAGGCCTAGATCTAGCCTATATCAAAGTGGATATATTGCCTTCCAGGACTGCTTTGCTCTACTCGACCCAATCAGGTATTCTACAATCTTACCCTACTGGCCAGGGTTGAATGGAGCAAACAGCAAACCTTACTTCATGTTGATATAGTTCCGTAACTCTGGCAATCAGTTCCTGTATACTCCTGATGATGTCGGCAGGAGAATCGCCTTGAGCTACTTTGTTTGTTCCCGTTTGTATTATCATCATCAGGTCCCCACTTTCCCCGCAGATGCTGATTTAGGCTGTGCTGCAACGTTGGCCCTATATGCACTCACACATGTGCTCCCAGTAGAGCATTCTCCACCCCATGCAGGATAGATTCCAAGAGGACACAAACCTTAAAACCTGTTAAGACTATGGGTTCCCCGACAGGAACTCCACCCCCCCCCCCCCCCCTGTTCAGCTGAAATGGTGGCGCAGGGAATGCAAAAATATTCTTAGAAATATTTAACCTCCACACATTTACAAGTCCAATATCTCAAATGAAAGAAACACCTTGTTCATCTACCCAGCGAAAACATAGCACATATTTGAGTTTATTTTTATTTTTACAGGGACCGTGCACATTAATCAACATTTCAGTAAAAGTGCCGGTTTTAGCCAACCGGCTAATTTTCAACCGCAGTCCCTGGGCAGGTTATTAAAAACAATTACAATATAAACAATAGCAACATAGAACAAGCAAGACATAGCAACATAGGGCAAGCAAGACATAGCATACAGACAGAGCAACATAGGACAAGCAAGACATAGCATACAGACAGAGCAACATAGGACAAGCAAGACATAGCAACATAGGGCAAGCAAGACATAGCATACAGACAGAGCAACATAGGACAAGCAAGACATAGCATACAGACAGAGCAACATAGGACAAGCAAGACGTAGCATACAGACAGAGCAACATAGGACAAGCAAGACGTAGCATACAGACAGAGCAACATAGGACAAGCAAGACGTAGCATACAGACAGAGCAACATAGGACAAGCAAGACATAGCATACAGACAGAGCAACATAGGACAAGCAAGACATAGCAACATAGGGCAAGCAAGACATAGCATACAGACAGAGCAACATAGGACAAGCAAGACGTAGCATACAGACAGAGCAGCATAAAACAAAAAGCAGCAAGACAAAATTCATAAAAGCAACAGTGTTTCCACACCTCACAAGCTACAGACAACATGGAGAGCGGCAACACACAGCTAGGGACCATGTTCACAAATCTGATTGGCATTTAGCCATGTCTTCATGCATTTTGTGAAAGTGTGATATGTGGTGCAGTTATGTGTGTCTGATGGCAGTGTATTCCAGACATGGGAAGCTCTCACAGAGAATGTAGATTTACTAAAGGTGCTTTTCCTTAAGGGAACTATACAGTCACCTCTCATGGCAGACCTTGTGGATCTGCTGCCATATGTCTGGGTTTTCTGTTTAACAAAAATATTGAGTGGAGGGGGAGTCAGGCCATTGAGGATCTTGAATACAAGACATGCGTCGGTGTATTGCACAAGATTTTCCCAACTCAAGAGCTCATGCTTTCTAAGGATGTGACAATGATGATGGCTATTGGGCTTCCTATCAAGCACTTTGAGAGCCTGTTTGTAGACAGACTGAATAGGTTTTAATGTTGTACAGCAAGCTTGGGCCCAACTAGTCAAGCAGTATGTTAAGTGGGGGAGTATCATAGATTTGAAGTACAGTTTTGCTACCTCTGTAGTCAAACAAATTCGTATAAATCGGAAATTAGCTAGGTTAAATTTGGTTATTTGAATTACCTTTTTCACATGCTTTTTAAAAGAGAGGTTGGAATCAAGTATGATGCCAAGGTACTTAAAATCGGATACCACCTGGAGCTTCTCCCCTGACACATAGACATCTGGCTCAGTAGCATCTGTTGCCCTCTTTGTGAAGAACATGCAAACAGTTTTTTTCACATTGAGATGCAAACACGAGTCACTGAGCCACTTTGTAACCTGGACCATTACAGTAGTGAGTTCTTGTGCAGCTTGTTGTTTGCTCTTTGCATGCACATATATCACTGTATCATCTGCATACATTTGAACTTCAGACCCAGTACAGACAGAAGGCAGATCATTAATGTACAGGCTGAACAGGAGGGGCCCCAGTATTGACCCTTGGGGCACGCCCACATCATAGCTACGAGTGGGCGACAGCTCATTGCTCACTCTGACACACTGAGTTCTGCCTTCAAGGTATGATTTCATCCATCTCAAGGCATCAGGGGAAAAGTTGAACTTGGACAATTTTGTGATGAGAATCTCATGGTTAACAGTATCAAAAGCCTTCCTTAGGTCCAGAAACACAGCCCCAACAGCACCCCCTTTGTCCATCTTGGACTTTTTTTCCAGAAGAAAGCAGTTGGCCGTTTCTGTGGAGTGTTTCGCTTTGAAGCCAAACTGCATGGAGTGTAATGTGAAGGGGCTGTTGTTGAGGTGGGCAATCAGTTGTTCTGCTACACACTTTTCAACAACCTTTGACACCACAGGTAATATACTAATGGGCCTGTAGTTACTCACGTTAGCAGGGTCGCCTGATTTAAAGATGGCCGTTATTATGGCCGACTTCCATACCCTTGGAAACACACCGAGACCAATAGATGTGTTGGTGACCTTAGTAATGGGGCCAATGAGTGACTCTTTGTAGTTTTTAAGAAAGGTAGAGTCCATCCCAAACACATCTTTGGCTTTAGAGTTCTTTAGTGAGCTAATCACCTTGTTCACCTTTGACTCAGAAACCTCCCTATTTATGTTAGACCACCACCAAAACAAAGACAAAAGGCAGCCATTTTGTACCACAAATGATAAAATGACAAAAAGCAGGATTTATTAAAAAATCATTCACTAACCTCTTGAAAATCTTCATCAGATGAGTCATATGACATGTTACACAGTACATTTATGTTTTGTTCGATAACATGCATTTTATATCCATAAATCTCGGTTTACATTGACGCCATGTTCAGAAAATTCTCCGGAGGAATTATAGAAAGCTACGCCAGATAACAGAAATACTCATCATAAACTTTGACTAAAGATACATGTTCTACATATAATTAAAAAGATACTCGTTCTTAATGCAATCGCTGTGTCACATTTTTTTTTAACGTTACTGAAAAAGCTTACCATGCAATAATCTGAGACTGCACTCAGACGTAACAATATTTCTCCGCTATGTTGGAGTCAACAGAAATACAAAATTACAACATAAATATTCCCTTACCTTTGATGGTCTTCGATCAGAATGTACTGCAAGGAGTCCTACTTCAATAATAAATAGTTTTGTTTCATAATGTTCAATTCTAGTGTCCATGTAGCAGCACCTGCCCAAAAAATGACTTCTGGTCCAGGATAATTTTGCATCAAAACTTCCAAATGACATATTACAGGTCGACGAAACTGGTCAAACTAAGTGCAGAATCACTCTTCTGGATGTTATAAACGTACAAAACTAATGGCATTCCAACCGGACAATCCTAGTTCATCTGGGGCTGACTGGAACAGACAAAGCCCTCTAACGCATATGCGCCCTCAAGCACGTGAATCTTTTGTGACACCGTAGCAAATTCCTCCCCATTAGGTCAAAGTTTACAGCAAATGCTTGATTACACTTTCTACTGAATGAGGACATCTAGTGGAAGACATAGGAAGTGTTTCCAGATCCATAACTTGTTGGGAAGGGAGGGGGCGACGACGTCAAAGTTGCCCCCAACTTTCAGGATTCCAAAACTAGTTTGGAAGATTGCCTGCCCTGTGAGTTCTGTTATACTCACAGACATAATTCAAACGGTTTTAGAAGCTTCAGAGTGTTTTCTATCCAATAATAATAATAATAATAATAATATGCATATATTAGCAATTTAGGACAGATTTTGATGCAGTTCACTATGGGCATGCAATTAATCCAAAGGGGAAATACTGCCCCCTATCCTGAATAAGTTAAGTGCCGTTAGGTAGTCAAAAGATTAAGCTCCTTCTCAAGGCATAGAGTTCGGCTAGGTGGAGATTTAATTAAACAAATAATAGGTTATATGGAGGTCACTCACTAGCATTAGTCCTCCCTGAACCATCTTGGGACATGCGGGCATACTTTCCTTATGAGCAAAAGTCGTTGAAAAGACATTTTCAAACAACTTTGCTCACTGGGTTTGATCAACAATCCTTGATTGTAGAGGTTTTGACTTAGGCACTCAACAGAGGGGGTGGTTGTCTTGATGCTCTCTGAAAACGCCTGCTCTAGTCAAAGCGGCTGGTCCCTTCACATGGAAGGCAATGGCCGCCGTGACCATAGCAACGAAGTGAACAAACATTATCGTTGGCCAAATCAACTCTATTATTGGGATGAAAACACGTCTTATATTATTCCCACTCTCCAGATAGTGTTATACACACAGAAGATGATGCTATCAGACCGTGACTGCTAAGAGCTGCAGATGGGAACGTGTGAGCATCTCAAAGAACTTCACCTACTCTAAGGGAAACACCACCAACTGTGGTAAAAAAAAAAGTTAATCAGCTGTACCAGTGATTGTCCGGGCGGTTGAGTTTGTTAATTTCGTTACCCATCATTAATTTTGTTCGAGAGGGCCGGTTCCGTCAGGCTGACATGTAAAACTTTCTCTTATGACTCCTAAAATCATGTCCCTCTCTTAATAAAAACACTTTCATAATTTTACATATTTCATGCACAACACATAGGATTGAAACTTCGTACATGTAGTGGGTTTACTTTCCAAGTTCAGTATTTCCTTTATACCATTTTTAATGTCATCACAAAATAACAACCAAAACTACATTAGTGTTCTTTAGATCGCCTCTGACCATTCCCCACTTTCTCTGTTAGAAATATTGTTCCAGTTTTCACTTTAGAACATGTTTCAGCAGGAAAAGTCTGTGAAAAAGGCATTCCTCTGGTGAACACTAGAGGGAGAGATGCTGAATGTTCTGTCCTTGATTTACAACACGGTGTAAGTTGTTAAACCCCACCAGTTCTCTCTTCTCTCAGTTCTCTCTTCTCTCTTCAGAGGGTCTGGTTGAAGTCATTCATTGTGAACTTGATCTGACCTATCTGGATCCTCACAAGACAGTCATGACAATTTAAGTAATCCATCCATGGGTGGGGTTATATCCTTCCTGTTTGGCCCTGTCCGGGGGTGTCCTCGGATGGGGCCACAGTGTCTCCTGACCCCTCCTGTCTCAGCCTCCAGTATTTATGCTGCAGTAGTTTATGTGTCGGGGGGCTGGGGTCAGTTTGTTATATCTGGAGTACTTCTCCGGTCCTATTCGGTGTCCTGTGTGAATCTAAGTGTGCGTTCTCTAATTCTCTCCTTCTCTCTTTCTTTCTCTCTCTCGGAGGACCTGAGCCCTAGGACCATGCCCCAGGACTACCTGACATGATGACTCCTTGCTGTCCCCAGTCCACCTGGCCATGCTGCTGCTCCAGTTTCAACTTCCACCTGACTGTGCTGCTGCTCCAGTTTCAACTGTTCTGCCTTATTATTATTTGACCATGCTGGTCATTTATGAACATTTGAACATCTTGGCCATGTTCTGTTATAATCTCCACCCGGCACAGCCAGAAGAGGACTGGCCACCCCACATAGCCTGGTTCCTCTCTAGGTTTCTTCCTAGGTATTGGCCTTTCTAGGGAGTTTTTCCTAGTCACCGTGCTTCTACACCTGCATTGCTTGCTGTTTGGGGTTTTAGGCTGGGTTTCTGTACAGCACTTTGAGATATCAGCTGATGTACGAAGGGCTATATAAATAAATTTGATTTGATCAAACTAATGTTCTTTGATTCGCACAGATTCTTCTAATGCCAGCAGCAGTTTTGTGAATGTGACCGGGCTGCCATTGAGTGCATGGTTCAAAAGCCCCTACAACTCTGCCATGACAGGCAGTAGAATAGTAGAATAGAGTAGAATAGAAAAACAAACAGGTGCTTCCTGTTTTTTTAACAGCTCCTGAGTTATGCTAATAGCTAATCTAATCATTCCAGGTGTGCCTGCTTTGTATTGTAGTTCCTTGAAAATGAATGTGAAAGCGTGCTGTTTTCACATACCGTATGTAAACACCCATATGGTGCTGGAGATAATTAATATGAAGTTGAAAAGTGGTGGAATTTCCCTTTAAACTTGATTTTGTGCTTTTAGTTGCAGATTGGGAACAGGTGGAGCTGTTTGGGTCGTTAAGGTGACAAGTTGCACCTGGGTTTGGGATCAACTAGGAGATAAAAGTTCCTGGTGCCCAATCCCAGCTTTCTCGCCACAAGCACTGTTTTGATATGGTTGTTGGGTTTTTTAATTAGGTGCACCCTTCAACACTTACACACGGTTTACCTTCATCATGCATCTCCATTACATGCCTACTGTCACACTTCACAGGTTAGTTTTCCTCTGTGGTTTTGTACTTTGTTGGTGGTTTAAGTATTTTTGTTACTCCTTAACTGCCAACGTGTGGACTCCCTTGCTTGTCACCATCTAAGAGCCAGGTTGTGACAGAAGTAAGACAATTATAAACAATGTACAAAACATTAGGAACACCTGTGCTTTCATGACATGGACTGGCCAGGTGAAGGCTATGATCCTGTATTGACATCACCTGTGAAATCCACTTAATCAGTGTAAATGAAGGGGACGAGACAAGTTAAAGAAGGAGCCTCCTTTCTTTTTGATGCCCAATGAACCTCTACCAAAGAGCACCTGCTGTCTACCAAAACCTACTGTGTACCTAAGTAGCACTTCCCTTTTTAAACAGGATTTTTAAGCCTTGAGACATGGATTGTGTATGTGTGCTATTCAGAGGGTGAATGGTGAAGACAAAATATTTAAGTGCCTTTGAACGGGTATGGTAGGTGACAGGCGCACTGGTTTGAGTTTCCAAGAACTGCAACGCTGCAGGGTTTTTCCATGCTCAACAGTTTCCTGTGTGTATCAAGAATGTTCATAGAATACCAGCGGGGTCAAATAATAATCAGTGGGTGCAACAGGTCAGCACCTCAGAAGTAAATGTCAGATGGCTTTTCATAGCCGACAATTCAGAGGTTGAGACAGCGGGTAGAGAGAGTCGGAAACAGCAGGTCCGGGTCAAGGTAGCACATCCGGTGAACATGTCAGGGTTCCCCAACCGCAGGCAGAACCATTGAAACTGGAGCAGCAGCATGACCAGGTGGCCTGGGGACAGCCAGAATTCATTCAAAATTATATTGTGCCTATCTTTCAGATCTGCCAAGGCTCGGTGGGTGACAGGTAAGTGTTTCCACCAAGCTGTTCAATGCCTGGAGTGGCACGCTGGAACTTCCAGAGGCTTGTAGACCTGAAGCAGTGTGATGTGATACAGGTAAGTATCACACACACACTCAATCACTTACTCAGTTTTGTTGTAATAATGATTTTAACTTAAGAAAATTGTTCCTCACTTTTAGCTCAACCAGTCTTCACAGCTGGAGTCGTGTGCCCTGCAACTGCTTAACTGGCCATGAAAGGTGATACAGGTAATTATCACATGCATGTATACACATATGCACACTCTCCCTCACTTGGGGCGCTATTTAATCACATCTGCTTTAGCCGACATCCACATAGCGGTTGTTTTGGCGGTGTTAGAGCTGTCAAATTCACAAGCGGCTCCTTGCATTATACCTAAAGTGGACATCGCATTAACAGAAATCTCATGCAGCCCTGTTTACAAGAACACTGGAATTTGAGAAGTATTCTACACCTCAATTAGGCTGATAGAAATCCAGATTATTTAGTTGAATGATTTTGAATTTGAGTGTCATTTCTATATAACCTACAGTTTCTAGTTCTGAACTTGTAACGCAAGTAGGACGGATGTGGTTTTGTGACAATGATCAAGAGCTGCTGCTTACTGATTTGACAGATACAATGCAGTTACACCTCAGACACGGCCAAAACATCAGCTATGCGGGTGTCGGCTATCGCCGGTTAACGCTTGATCTGTTTGAATCTAGGCCTTAACCTCATTCAGTCTGTTTAGTTGTATGATTGCCAGTTAAGAAAATTGTGCTTCTCTTTTAGATCTTCCACCAGGTTTTCAGCTGCAGTCACAGTAGTCCTCTGCTGTGGTATTTAATTTACCGGCTGCACCAGTTCTTACTACACTGGCCACGGTGAGGAATACCCAGATGGATACAGGTAATTCAGACTTATATTGCATATGCCCACCCACACCAACAGATGTACACACAGACATGTTGTTGAGCTGTTTATTTACTGTCACTTTATGTATCTCTTTCAGATCTGCCATGCACTCCACCACTGCCCGACAGCCTCATCCAGAAGGGAATTACACTGGGCCTATCGAGACTGACAAAGCAGAGATGGGTGGCTAACTAGAAAAAATTTAACGTATACACTCTCTCACACACTTTTGATTAGTATGTAAATATATTGTGATTACTTTATTTTATATGTATGCTCCATTTTATTATTATTGGAAATATTTAGTCCTACAGATTGTTATCCATTTCCCACAATGGACATGTGCAGTTGTGCTTACTCACAGTTGGTGGAAAGGTAAGGAGAGATGGTGGCTGACAAGGAAAAATAAAATACTATGTGCACACACACACTCCCTCTCTCCCTCTCCCACACAATCTGTGTGCTTTTGTCTGAGCTACAAAACATGACTCATTTTAAGTATGCTCTATTTTATTTGAGGAAAATATATGCAGTAAAGTACTTTTACAGTTCGGTTCTTTGGATATTTCTCAATGTGTGTGACCAAAAGGAAGGCGGCCGACTTAATTGCCTTGTTCAGGGGCAGAACGACAGATTTTTACCTAGTCAGCTCGGGGATTAGATCCAGCAACCTTTCGGTTACTGGCCCAACGCTCTAACCACCAGAGGTGGGACCAAGTCATTGTTTTACAGACTCAAGTCCTAAACTTTGAGTTTCAAGAACTAAACAAGTTATAATGTGCTCTTCACCAAATGTAATACCATTTCATATTTTTAACTAGAGTAATAGTATATTACATTTATGCAAATCGTGAATGTGTTTAAAAATATCTGTATTTATTACTTTCCAAATAAACATATTTCCATGGGAATACATGTGTAGCCATGAGAAAGAACCCCAGCGGGAGACGTGTGGTAGGCTGGGTCGGGTCGTATGGGGTGGTTGCTCTCCGGGAGATGAATTAAGCAGCAGAGTATCTGCTGGTCATCCAACAAGGCAATTCACATAGAAATACATCACCTACAACAGCCTTTGCCGTGTAGAATAGAGAATTGAGTACGGATCTATATATTTCATTTCTATCTAAATGCGGTGCCTCAGATGAAATAAGCTGCCTTTCTTTCATTATCAACGGAGAAAGCTCAAAACTGCGGAGGACAGCCGAGAGGGGGATGGTGGGATTTGTGTGAAGCATAAACACAGAGGTTCAAACACTAACCGTAATCAGCAGGTTAGGAAGAGTACACAACCATTCTAGGAGGCACTCTGCCACAAATGTGCTCATTTGATCTTTTCCAGCTCCAAACAGCGTGGTGGCGAGTCAATCTGCAAACCTAATCTAGGCAAGCAGTGAGGAGCGCACATAATACAGGCTCCAGACATCACAAGCCAGCAAGAAGAAACCCATGAAACAAACAAGTTACACACACTCATAAACACACAACCTCGTGTGATGGATAGCTGTCGGCTATATTAGCCACGACTTACCGTTCTTTGTGCAGCTTCAAATGTCGAACAAAGTTGGAAATTGTTGCTCCTCCGTCTGTAATTTTCTTTCCGCATGTTTTGCAAGTTGCAATCCGTTTTTTATTGATACAGCGTCATCTTGATACCCCAAATAATTATTTTAGGATATAATCTTTCCAAGGGCTCCATCTGAATTCACCTGCCCATGTTCCTCTGCACTGCCACGCACAACTTTTTCTCAGCTGGCACAATTTGATTGGCTGCTGTCCGATTCAAACTGTAATCCGTTAAATGAAGAGTTGATGCGCTACACACTTTTTTAAATAGCATCATTTTTAATATTTGGGCTTGGGGAGGGTATCAAGTCAGGTCGAGTCATAGGCTCGAGTCCAAGTAGAGTTGCAAGTCATATTTGTGACTCGAGTCCAAGTCATGTGACTAACCACCTGCTGCCCCAAAAATATAAAAGCCTCATGAGCTTAGTTAAACTGTCACACTCCATGAGAACCCAAAACATAAGCTTGCTAATTTGAAAATTGCAAATCCTATTTCCATTTCCTCCATTATACGGATCCTGATAAATGAAATTTGCCTGGCTCAGAGAAGCTGTCAGTCTCGTCTGGACATGTTCAATCTCTATAGCATGGCGGAGAGCGCACACACCTGCACATCTGCACATATTTTTTGAAATATTTAGGGCTAACTTATTCCTTTGCCACCCATTCTGAAACTAACTGCAGCTCTTTGTCAAGTGTTGCAGTGATTTCACTTGCTGTGGTAGCTGACTGTATAATGTCAGAGTCATCCGCATACATAGACACACTGGCTTTACACAAAGCCATTGCCATGTCATTAGTAAAGATTGAAAACAAGTATATTAACAAAAACAATAGACAACTTAACATTTACATAGAGTGGCTTGCGAAAGTATCCACCCCCCTTGGCATTTTTCTTTTTTTTGCCTTACAACCTGGAATTAAAATATATTTTGGGGGGGGGGGGGGGTTGTATAATTTGATTTACACAAACATGCCTACCACTTTGAAGATGCAAAATATTTGTTATTGTGAAACAAACAAGAAATAAGACAAAAAAATCTGAAAAGTCAATACTTTGTAGAGCCACCTTTTGCAACACTTACAGCTCTAAGGCTCTTGGGGTATGTCGCTATAAGCTTGGCACATCTAGCCACTGGGATGTCTGCCCATTCTTCAAGTCAAAACTGCTCCAGCTCCTTCAAGTTGGATGGGTTTCACTGATGTACAGCAATTTTAAGTCATACCACATATTCTCAATTGGATTGAGGTCTGGGCTTTGACTAGGCCATTCCAAGGCATGTACATGTTTCCCCTTAAACCACTCAAGTGTTGCTTTAGCAGTATGCTTAGGGCCATTGTCCAGCTGGAAGGTGAACCTCTGTCCCAGTCTCAAATCTCTAGAAGACAAACAGGTTTCCCTCAATAATTTCCCTGCATTTAGCACCATTCATCGTTCTTTCAAATCTGACTAGTTTCCCAGTCCCTGCTGATGACAAACATCCCCACAGCATGATGCTGCCACCACCATGCTTCACTGTGGGGATGGTGTTCTCGGGGTGATGCTGATGAGAGGTGTTGGGTTTGCGCCAGAGATAGTGTTTCCCTTGATGGCCCAAAAGCAAAATTTTAGTCTCATCTGACCAGAGTACCTTCTGCTATATGTTTGGGGAGTCTCCCCACATGCCTTTTGGCGAACACCAAAAGTGTTTGCTTATTTTTTTCTTTAAGCTTTACGTGACTTCTGAAGGTAATCAAAGTGGGTGAATACACATGCACGCACCACTTTTCTATTTGTATTTGTAGTTTTTGAAACAAGTTATTTTTTTTCATTTCACTTCACCGATTTGGACTATTTTGTGTATGTCCATTACATGAAATCTAAATTAAAATCAATTTAAATTACAGGTTGTAATGCAATGATCCACATGTTCCCACCGTATACTCACCCAATGCTTTTTCTAAGTCTTGTGAGACTGTGCCCCATATGACTTCAAATTGTGTTATGTTGTAGCCAGACGAACAATTGCTTTTCATTGCAGTGGCTAAGACCTAACTTGAAGTCCTTCTGACTTCTCACTGAAAAACACCCACAGCCGCACGCAGCCCCTGAGCGCCACCCACTTTCTATTACAATGGTTGGATATTTTTATTTATTTAAAAGCTCTGAGGACCAAGAAACGCTGTTGTGCCTTCTTTACCACATTGTCTGTGTTGTTGGACCATTTCAGTTTGTCTGTGGTGTTATTACTATGACAAAATGTAATATTTCAGTTGTGTATATTTGTTTTTATTTGATTACTTAATCATTTTTAATTCCTTAAGGAAATCACCTCATCTCTGCTCAGGCAGCACCAGTCAACCAGCCAGGCCATCTAATGCTATGTGCTCCCCATACTAAATTGTCTTTAATCATCCTATTTAGCTAGCCTGCCTAAGTATGCTGCAGAGCTGTCTGACGAAATAATTTCAATTGTTGTTCAAACCATTAACTGTCTCTGTCCCACTAGTCATTGTGTTGTGTACATTCCTTTCTCATGCTTCTATATGAAGATGGCGCCGACAGAGAGGGCTGCCTCGCTTCTAGTTTTTATGAAACTTTGCAATATCTATTTTTTTCTGTATTATTTCTTTCATTGTAAGCCCAGAAAATGTTATTTGCTATTACATACAGCCGTGAAGAACTATTGGAAGACAGAGCGGCGGTAACTCACCAGCACTACCGGCACTACGACCAGGAATACAACTGTCCCGAAGTGGAAGCTTTGTTTGCACCACCCAGAGAAATTAAACTGATTCCAGAAGCAGACACAAAACAACACCTGCGAAGAAGAGGAATTCGGAACGGTCTTCTAGTCAGACATAGGAGGCGCGCACACCAACCACCGCTTCCGAGTATATTACTCGCTAACGTTCAGTCCCTGGATAACAAAGTTGACGAGATCAGGGCAAGCATTTATTTTTAGAGAGACATCAGGTAACATACTCTGTTTCACGGAAGCATGGCTCTCTCGGGATATACAGTTGAAGTCGGAAGTTTACATACACCTCAGCCAAATACATTTAAACTCTGTTTTTCACAATTCCTGACATTTAATCCTAGTAAATGTTCCCTGTTTTAGGTCAGTTAGGATCACCACATTATTTTAAGAATGTGAAAAGTCAGAATAATAGCAGAGAGAATTATTTATTTCAGCTTTAATTTATTTCATCACATTCCCAGTGTGTCAGAAATGTACATACACTCAATTAGTATTTGGTAGCATTGCCTTTAAACTGTTTAACTTGGGTCAAACGTTTCAGATAACCTTCCACAAGCTTCCCACAATAAGTTGGGTGAATTTTGGCCCATTCCTTCTGACAAAGCTGGTGTAACTGAGTCAGGTTTGTAGGCCTCCTTGCTCGCACACACTTTTTCAGTTCTGCCCACAAATTTTCTATAGGATTGAGGGTCAGGGCTTTGTGATGGCCACTCCAGTACCTTGACTTTATTGTCCTTAAGCCATTTTGCCACAACTTTGGAAGTTTGCTTGGGGTCATTGTCCATTTGGAAGACCCATTTGCGACCAAGCTTTAACTTCCTGACTGATGTCTTGAGATGTTGCTTCAATATATCCACATCATTTCCTGACTCATGATGCCATCTATTTTGTGAAGTGCACCAGTCCCTCCTGCAGCAAAGCACCCCCACAACATGATGCTGCCACCCCTACAGTTGGAATGGTGTTCTTCAGCTTGTAAGCGTTCCCCTTTTTTTCTCATTAATGGCCAAACAGTTATATTTTGGTTTCAATCAGACCAGAGGACATTTCTCCAAAAAGTACTATCTTTGTCCCCATGTGCAGTTGCAAACCGTTGTCTGACTTTTTTATGGCGGTTTCGCAGCAGTGGCCTCTTCCTTGTTGAGCGGCCATTCAGGTTATGTCGATTACTCGTTTTACTGTGGATATAGATACTTTTGTACCCCCAGATTTTTGAGCACTATCATCAAGAAACATGTGAAGCGTCCAGTGGTGTAAAGTACTTAATGACATACCCAAATCTAACTGCCTGTAGCTCAGGACCTGAAGCAAGGATATGCATATTCTTGATACCATTTGAAAAGCAACACTTTGAAGTTTGTGGAAATGTGAAATTAATGTAGGAGAATATAACACATTAGATCTGGTAAAAGATAATACAAAGAAAACACGTTTTTTTATCCATCTTTGAAATGCAAGAGAAAGGCAAATATATGACTTTGGAATATTGGCGCAATTTATATTTTGGCCACTAGATGGCAGTAGTATACGTGCAAAGTTTTTAGACTGATCGAATGAACCATTTCACTTCTTTTCAAAATGTTGTATCAAGACTGCCCAAATGTGGTTTATTAATACATTTTAAAGTTCATAACTGTACACTCTCCTCAAACAATAGCATGGTATTATTTCACTGTAAAAGCTACTGTGAATTGGACAGTGCAGTTCGATTAACAAGAATTTAAGCTTTCTTCCAATATCAGATATGTCCATGTCTTAGGAAAATGTCTTGTTACTTACAACCTCATGATAATCACATTAGAGCACATTCGCTCAACCATCTCGAGGTGGGTGCACCGATCCCATAGATGTCAAAGAGGGAACTCTGCTTCATAGAGTGGACATACTGGTTGGGCAGGAGACACAAACATGGAGTCATTGGTAGACTTATCAAGGACATAAGAATATGAGAAACTGAGAATATGATGATGAAGATAGCCCTGCAGTGGATAGCAGTCATCTAAAGGGCTCCTGATCTATTTTGTGTGCAATTTTTATGCTGATGTTAAATTTTTTAGTACATAATGTCTCCGCAATCATTTGACCAAGCAGCTTCCCATGACCAAACAGCTTTTCCTAACAGCTTCCGGACATCAGAACAACAATGACTAACTTCAATTTGAACAAACATTTCTACTTCAATGAGTCTGCAGCTCTGGATGTTTTGCTTACTCTGGACCAGGCCTTATAATCCCCGAGACTCGAAAGAGGAAGCAGTGGCGAAAGAGAAGCATGCAATCACTGGAGAACAAACTGGATGAGCTCTGTTCAAGACAATCCCATGGGAGCTGAAACAATTGTAATATCCCATGTTTCTCAGAGTCGGCTTTCTTACATTGTAGAATAATATTGAAGACATTAAAACTATGAAATAACATATATGGAATGATATAGTAACTAAAAAAGTGTTAAAAAAATATATTTTAATTGAGATTCTTCAATGTAGCCACCCTTTGCCTTGATGACAGCTTTGCACACTCTTGACATTCTCTCAACCAGCTTCATGAGGTAGTCACCTGGAATGCATCTCAATTAACAGGTGTGCCTTGTTAAAAGTAAATCTCTTGAATTTCTTTCCTTCTTAATGTGTTTGAGGCAATCAGTTGTGTTGTGAGGGGTGGTATACAGAAGATAGCCCTATTTGGTAAAAGATGAAGTCCAATTTATGACAAGAACAGCTCAAATAAGCAAAGAGAAACGAAAGTCCATCATTACTTTAAGACATGAAGGTCAGTCAATCTGGAAAATTTCAAGAACTGAAAGTTTCTTCAAGTGCAGTTGCAAAACCCACCAAGTGCTCTGATGCAACTGGGTCTCATGAGGACCGCCACAGGAAAGGAAGACCCAGCGTTACCCCTGCTGCAGAGGATAAGTTCATTAGAGTTACCAGCCTCAAAAATTTCTGCCCAAATAAATGCTTCAGAGTTCAAGTAACAGACATCTCAACATCAACTGTTCAGGAGTGCGTGAATCAGTTTTCTTGGTCAAATTGCTGCAATACAAAAACACTACTAAAGAATACCAATATGAAGAAGAGACTTGCTTGGGCCAATAAACATGATTAATGGACATTAGACCGGTGGAAATCTGTCTTTTGGTCTGATGAGTCCAAATTTGAGATTTTTGGATCCAACTGCTGTGTCTTTGTGAGATGCAGAGTAGGTGAACGGATCTCCGCACGTGTGGTTCCCACCGTGAAGCAAGCAAGAGGAGGTGTGATGGTGCTTTGCTGGTGACACTGTCAGTGATGTATTTAGAATTCAAGACACACTTTACCAGCATGGCTACCACCACATTTACACCATCCCATCTGGTTAAAACTGCACCACCGAGAGCATTCTGACGGGTTACATCACTGCCCGGTATGGCAAATGCTCAGCCTCCGACCGCAAGGCACTACAGAGGGTAGTGAGTATGGCCCAGTACATCACTGGGGCCAAGCTTCCTGCCATCCAGGACCTCTACACCAGGCGGTGTCAGAGGAAGGCCCTAAAAATTGTCAAAGACTCCAGCCACCCTACTCATAGACTATTCGCTCTGCTACCACACTGCAAGCGGTTCCCGGAGTGCCAAGTCCAAGTATAGCCCAAGAGGCTTCGAAACAGCTTCTACCCCAAAGCCATAAGACTCCTGAACATCTAATCAAATGGCTTCCCAGACTATTTGCATTGCCCCCCCCTTCTACTCTGCCGCAATTCTCTGATATTATCTATGCATAAGTCACTTTAATAACTCTACATAATACCTACATGTACATATTACCTCAATTACCTCGACACCGGTGCACATGCACTTTGACTCTACCAGTACCCCTGTATATATCCCCGCTATTGTTATTTTACTTCTGCTCTTTAATTATTTATTATTCTTATCTCTTACTTTTTGGGGGGCTTTTCTTAAAACTGCATTGTTGGTTAAGGGCTTGTAAGTAAGCATCATTTCACTGTAAGGTCTACAGCTGTTGTTTTTGGCACGTGACAAATACATTTTGATTTGATTTGATTTGCGCTTAGTGGCACTATCATTTGTTTTTCAACAGGACAATGACCAAACACACCTCCAGGCTGTGTAGGGCTATTTTAATTTTTTTATTGTAAGAGCTATTTGAGCAAGGAGAGTGATTGAGTGCTGCATCAGATGACCTGAGATGGTTTGGGATGAGTTGGACTGCAGAGTGGAGGAAAAGCAGCCAATAAGTGCTCAGCATATGTGGGAACTTCAAGACTGTTGGAAAAGCATTCCAAGATGAAGCTGGTTGAGAGAATGCCAAGAGTGTGCAAAGCTATCATCAAGACAAAGGGTGGCTACTTTGAAGAATCTAAAATTTAAAATATATTTGGATATGTTTAACACTTTTTTGGTTACTACATGATTCCATATGTGTTATTTCATATTTTTGATGTCTTCAATATTATTCTACAATGTGGAAAACAGTAAAAATAAAGGAAAACCCTTTACTGAGTATGTGTCCAAACTTTTGACTGGTACTGTACGTGCAGATGTCAACGTCCAGCATACTTAATGGGCTCATTTTTAGTGGTTAACATCTGACGACGTAGCTGTTAGTATTGCTGCCCTGCTGATTTATTAACCAACACTATTCTATATAAGACCTGGGTTCAAATACTATTTTAAATATTTCAAATACTTTCTGATAGCATTTGCTTTAGTATGCCTGGAGAGCAAGGTGGGCAAAGTTTTCACTTTGGGACTTTTCAATTTGTTCCATTGCAACAGCTCATTCAAGCACAGGTTAAGTATTTGACATGTATTTCAGTATTTCAACCCAGGTCTGCGCTAGTATTACCCTGCGCTGCATTATTAACAGGTGAGAACGCAAATAGTTTTTTTCCCGCACTGCCCTTTCAGGAGTGCGTTTTATTTGTGACGCATCGTGTCCTGGATGGATGGACATTACACTCGATTTAGAAATGGCAAAACAGGTAGTCCGATTCACTTTTGAAAGTGCACTGAGGGGAAAAAATACTATCTGTAATGATAGAATCCCCAGCCTTCCTTTGCATTGTTTCCCTGTTATGTCCTATCACATGGTGTGGGGCAGCGCAGGTTGGTGTCGTTCTTTGCCTGGTCTCCTGGAGTCTGTGGGCTCATGGTTCTCCAGCTGTAGCCTGACAGTCAAAGTGGGAGGTCCATATTTATTTTCAAACCAGATGCTGCTCTATCAGAAGGCCTTTCCTTCAAGTTTGCCACATGAGAGTTTTATTTGAATAATATGGAATTACCATTAGCTGTCACGCCTTGGTCTTAGTATTTTATTTTGTGTTTTCTTTAATTATTTGTTCAGGCCAGGGTGTGACATGGGTTATTGTGTTGTCGTATTGGGGGTTTTGTAGGCATTGGGATTGTGGTTGATTAGGGGTGTGTCTAGTGTAGGCTTGGCTGCCTGAGGAGGTTCTCGATCGGAGTCAGGTGATTCTCGTTGTCTCGGATTGGGAACCGTATTTAGGTAGCCTGAGTTTCACTTTGTATTTCGTGGGTGATTGTTCCTGTCTCTGTGTAGTGTCACCAGATAGGCTGTAATTAGGTTTCACATTCCGTTTGTTGTTTTCGTATTTGTATAGTTATTTCATGTATCGTCATTTGTTTCATTAAAGACATGAGTAACCACCACGCTGCATTTCGGTCCGACTCTCTTTCGACAAACGAAGAACGCCGTTACATTAGCAGTATTTGACTATATTTTATGTCTCTGAATAATATACTCTATATATACACTAAAGTATGTGGACACCCCTTCAAATTAGTGGATTCTGCTATTTCAGCCACACCCGTTGCTGACAGGTGTATATATTGAGAGCACAGTCATGCAATCTCCATAGATAAACATTGTCAGTAGAGTGGCCTTACTAAAGAGCTCAGTGACTTTCAATGTGGCGCTGTCATAGGATGCCGCAAGTCAGTTTGTTAAATTTCTGCCCTGCTAGAGCTGCCCCGGTCAATTGTAAGTGCTGTTATTGTGAAGTGGAAACATTTAGGAGCAACAATGGCTCAGCCGGGAAATGGTAGACCACACAAACTCAAAGAATGCGATCGCAGAGTGCTGAAGCACGTAGCGCATAAAACTTGTATGTCCTTGGTTGTAACACTCACTACAGAGTTCCAAACTGCCTCTGTCAGCACAAGAATTGTTCGTCAGGAGCTTCATAAAATGGTTTCCATGGCCGAGCAGCCGCACACAAGCCTAAGATCACCATGCGCAATGAAAAGAGTCGGATGGAGTGTTGTAAAGCTTGCCGCCATTGGACTCTGGAGCAGTGGAAACGCGTTCTCTGGAGTGATGAATCCCTCTTCACAATCTGGCAGTCCGACGGACAAATCTGGGTTTGGTGGATGCCAGGAGAATGCTACCTGCCCAAATGCATATAGTGCCAACTATGTAAAGTTTGGTGGAGGAGGAATAATGGGCTGGGGCTGTTTTTCATGGTTACCAGTAGGCCCCTTAATTCCAGTGAAGGGAAATCTTAATGCTACAGAACACAATGACATTCTACACGATTCCGTGCTTCCAACATTATTTGGGGAAGGACCTTTCCTGTTTCAGAATGACAATGCCCCCGTGCACGAAGCAAGGTCCATACAGAAATGGTTTGTCGAGATCGGTCTGGAAGAACTTGACTGGCCTGCACAGAGCCCTGACCTCAACCTCATCGAACAGCTTCGGGATGAATTGGAAGTCCCCACAGCAATGTTCCAACATCCCAGAAGAGTGTAGGCTGTTACAGCAGCAAAGGGGGGACCAACTCAATATTAATGCCCATGATTTTGGAATGAGATGTGAGACGAGCAGGTGTCCACATACTTTTGGTCATGTAGTGTAAGTTCTAAATATGTTTTATGGGTAGAGCATCAATGTGGGATGGGAACAAAAGAATCCTCAGTGATTTGAATGGGTTTTCTCCATTCTCTCCCCATCTGTCACCCAGTCTCTCCCCGTCCTCCGCTCTGTCTCCGTCTCTCTCCTCATCTTTTGCTCTCTCTCGGTCTCTGTCTCCCTCTCTGTAGAATACAGTCACTCCTTCAGTAAAGCAGTGACAGGTGAGCCAGCCGGGAGGTGCCTGCTCTGGGCCAGATGCTGCACTGTCTGACTGACTGCTGTCCACATGAGTTTGAGATGTATGGCTGCTACTGAGGCCAGGAAGGCAAAGGGCAACCACTGAACCAGCTCGACAGGTCAGTCATGAGACATGAGGTCATAAGTCAAATAGCAACCATTCAGTCAAATAGCAACCATTCAGACAAATCAAAACTGGTTTTGTAACTGAAAGCGGAGGTTAAAATCAGATTGACAAATGGAAAATATTAGGTATTCCTCCCATCTCTTCCATCACTTTCTTTGACACTCCCTCACTCTCCCTTCTTTCTCCCCCCTCTTTCGTCCTATTTCTCTCTCACTCCCCCTCCCTCTCTTTTCATCTGTCTCTGTGTCTCTCTTTTTCTCTCAGGTGTTGTTTCTTCCACCGGTGCTGTGTGGAACAGATCAGGACCATGATGTTGGGTGCTAACCTGAAATATACCTCTTCCTATATTAGAACCTACTGATTATGTTACATGTATAATACATGTATATGTTAGGGGTCAGTGAAGGGTGAATAGTGTTAGGATCTAAATGAATCAAGTCGAAACTCACGGACGACTAGTAAAGCTCAAACCAAGTTTATTCACCCAAAGGGCCTGACAGCTGAACAGGCAAAAACATGTTTCCACCAGCACCAGTATTTATACTCCAATTTGGGTGAAGTCTCCTCCTTTCCTCTAAACATTCCATCTCTGTTGCTAGGCAGGAAGTTAATAAACCGGGTAATAAACTGTTCCTTCTCCCTTAATGTGACCTGGGCCCCATTACTCACTAATCCACAGCTCTCCACCCTTATAAGTGACTGCAAACATGTGATTGCTTACCTTTACTCAGCACATTCCAAACTTAATTGCCTCAACCATATACATTCCTCCTACAGATACCCATTAACTTCTGATGTAGAAACCTGACTATGTCACTCCTCATTTCCATAGGATACCTGATGATTAACACTATTTCAAATTTAGGAGTCAGAACACATCAATAGGAACTTTTTATTTGGAAGTACAAAAAGTTTGTCTGTTCAAACATGTTAATTTTGAATATGAATATTTCTAAGCAAGGAGGTAAAGAGCAACAGTCTAGTCTCAGTTCCTGATAAGACAGGCCAGTGGCTGTGACACGACCCGGAGGGACGTGGAACTCAACTCGAGATAAAGCCAACAGTTGAAGAGAGAAGAAACCTCAGGGGTCCACCCTGACGACCCTTTAAAGACAGTCACTCCCACACCCATGAAGGTTCTAGACTTAAGCTGGGCCATGACAATACCAGTAAGAGGAACAGACTCAGTTTGTGCCTAGCAACAGAGACAGATTGTTTATCTTAGACATACCAGCAGGGGACTCTGCCTAGTCGGAAGGTATAAATACATGCTTGTGTGACTTGAATGTTGTGTTTGCAGCTGAAGCATGCAGTAGGTTGAATAAAATTGTTCTGAGCCTTTTCTAGTCGTCCGTTTGAGTTCATACTCGTTTTGTTCAGAACCTAACAATGGGTTGCAGGCGAGAGAGAAAGCTTAATGCCCACATCACATGAAATTGAGATATTAATGTAGGCATGGTTTGAATAACAGGGGGGCTAAGGCACCCACATAACAAATCAGGACCCTCCCATTAAAATACAAAGATGTATTTTTATTCATTTATTTTTCCACCTCTGGCATCCCCAAGAGTCAATGGGTGTAAGTTAGTATAGAATATATTATAGTATTTTAGGTCTACTGTAAGTGTGAGCATGTTCTCCAAATGGCAAGGTAATTTGTGTGAGGAAAGATGGTATAATAAAAGTGAGATTGTAGTAAAGTGAGAACTAACGATGAAGCAATTCACGTGAAGAAGTTAAAAGTAAGACTATTGTCTCTCCGGTATTCAATAAATGACTAAATAAAAATAAACAGACATGTTAGGATTTGGCAATTTGAGAAAAGCGTGGTAGTTAAAAGTTAGACCATTGTCAAGACTGGCAATTCAAGAAAGTGATATGTTTTATTTCTGTTCATTCTTTAATTACTCATGAGGTCATGTTGAGGTTAGTGAATCAAAATTAGGCCTTAGTGTATAAAAATGGCTTTTTACCTACCTGTATAATAAAAATAAATATTCTGCATGTTTGTGCAAAGGGCAAATTCCTGACCTGAGAAACATGACAACATACATAGATAGACCTTTACCTTGAACTTTTTGTCCCCTATTGACATTAATCCGTTTTGTCTAACGAGAGCAAGCCTGAGCACATATATGGTATATGCAGGTCCCAATGAACCTGTACCATAATATACACACACAATGATTTGGGTGCAATTGCCCACATATGGTCAAAAGTAGTGCACTAAATGGGGAATGGGGTGGCATAATTTGCATGTTTTTAACTTTAGATAAAATTTTAACGTTTTAATTGTGAGCAAGAGGAAATCCTATTCCTATAAGGCATAGTATTGAAACAAATATTTGGTAACACACATATAAACCCTTAAGTGCATTTATAATGCCTTATGACACTTTATAATACATTATAACACCTATCAAATCTCAAGTAGTCCAAGTTGTGTTGTAATCGTACTCTGGTATTAAAGAGTTTCTCTGGTAATGTGGTATACTTTTTACCCAGTAGTTCTGAAAGCAGCGCTCACGGGCGTGTACTACATCACATATGTGCAGATATGGGCACCATGTCATTGCACTCGCACCCTGCTGTGTGTGCATCTTACTAGCCGTCACTCAAATGGCGAGGGGCTGAAGCTCATTGGATAACTTGAATTGCTAGATGCTGGTCCCAGTGGGGCGAAAATGTAGGGAAAATGGCACAGCACAGCTTTTAGAAAAACATTAGCTTTCAACTAGGGAGGTAAAGCAGTAATTCTGTTCATAGATCATGCATGTATGAACTACACATTGACACATACCCCCCAAAGCAGTAGGTTAAAGAGTACTTAGTAGTAGCCAAAGTTATGGAGCATGTCTTTAAAGTGTTGAAAGACAGAAACAAAACACACCATATTCATAGATTTTATATAAACATTTTATTTTGATCTTGTATGTTTATCTTCTAATAATCTCTATGCACAATAATTCACTATTGAATAGAAGCTGTCGTCATAGTGGTTAAATTAACAATGTGTAGTTTGAAATGAGCCAAGCTTTATTATTTGCAGTTCAGTGGTTTTTAATTACATTGCAACGGTCATGAATTTAAATTAACATGCTTTAATTGTGATAGCTTACCAGCCTCCATGCAAGTCTTTCTAATTTTATCAAATAATTTTTATCTTTGATTTATTTTTTAAATCATCACTGTCTGTCTAATAAATCACTTTGCGTTTATTTTTGAAAAAAACAAACACAATAATTTATCATTTATTTCACTGAGCCTCCTTTTGCCATTGAAATGCGCACACGATCAGGCTGAGCATGTTCATATATTTAGTTAGCCCTGACTGCCAGATAGGATCGTCCAGACTCTAGTCTAGAGCCTACGCCGCTTACCCCTTCAAAGTAGGAGGATACATATGCAAATAAAAGATGACTGGTCATTGGTCAGAATAATCAGATCAGATTGTGATGTCATGCTGTCTGCCAAAAACTCCATCCCACCAGAACAGGCTGAAAATCCAGGTGTTTCTCTCTCTCTCCAAAAAGCTCTTACACTAAAAGGGCATTATCATGATTTTCACAATTTGTTATTTTGACCTCATAGTGTAGAAATATCATGAAAGAAAACAGGGAAATCTCATTTTTGACTACAGTGCCCCTTTAGCACTGACATCAGGCCATTGTATCTCTAAAACAGGCACAAAATACTTAGTTTTGCATCACAACCATAAGAGAATCTATGGCCTTAATTCCGTATCAATGTGGTCACTATCTGTTTCACAAATCAATTTAAAACGATGCATTGAGTTGTTCTGATCTGCAAGAAAATAGAACCCGCCACAAGAAGCCAAGAAATGTGAAACTGGGAAAATTATCCATCATGCATTGTTGCAATAATAATGACAAATAGCATAAATCCAACAATAACTATATCAACCATAGTACCAGGTGTATAATTATAAAAGTGCAAACAATGTCAATATTCATATGTTAAAGAAGCAGCGCAGTTAAAACGTTTCTGATGATATTTCCACGAGGTCGAAATAACACAGAACTGTGAGTGAAAATTATGATAATTGCCCTTTTTGTGTAAGAACGGTTTGAAATAAAAAGCCTGTCATTTCAGCCTGCTCAGGTGGGATGTCATTTTGGCCCGCCACATACCGCCATCTGGCGATCTGATATATTAGTTTTGGTGCTGGCCTCACCCAGGAGCAAGAAAGTACAGCAGTATGTCTGTATTCCATCCGAACAATCATGTCAACTGTCAGAGAAGTTCAGTTGAACCTCCTGCACAGCACACTTTACATCGGACAACATTGCAAACGAGGCTAGGATTTCACAGCAGCTCCATTAAGCATCACATGGATCTTGACATCGGCAACAGCAGCAAACATTCATTGAGATGATTTGGGATGAGTTGGAGTGCAGAGTGAAGGAAAAGCAGCCAACAAGTGCTCAGCATCTGTGGGAACTCCTTCAAGACTGTTGGAAAGGCATTCCTGGTGAAGCTGGTTGATTCCATATGTGTTATTTCATAGTGTTGATGTCTTCACTATTATTCGACAAATGAAGAACATAGTACAAATAAAGAAAAACCCTGTAATGAGTAGGAGTCCAAAGTTTTGACTGGTACTGTATATGATCATATTATATCTGTTATGCAAGTGAAAACTTTAGGATTATAAAACAGAACTTTGTCACCTTGCCAACAGGTTGAAAACCGTTAGCTACACAATTCCCTTCCATTCATGATCCCTGTTCTTATGTGCTAAAGAGTCATCGCTGAGGAAGGCCTGCAGGATGAGGACCATGACATCTTGTACTTTTTGGAGGAAGATGCTTTTGATGAGGAGCTACTTGGTGAAGACCAGGACGACACACACAAACAATGGGCAAGACAAAATATTTAAGTGCCTTTGAATGGGGTATGGTAGTAGGTGTCAGGCGCACCGGTTTGAATGTCAAGAACTGCACCGCTGCTGGGTTTTTCACGCTCAACAGTTTTACCTTGTGTGTCAAGAATGGTCCAGCACCTAAATGTCATCCAACTTGACACAACTGTGGGAAGCATTGGGAGTCAACATGGGCCAGTATCCCTGTGGAATGCTTTCGAAACATTGCCGAGTCCATGCCCCAATGAATTGAGGCTGTTCTGGGGGCAAAAGGGGGTGCAACTCAATATTAGGAAGTTGTGCCAGCAAGCATTTAGTCTCCCTTGACAAAAACCTTTTTAATTTTTTTTATTGCCAATTAGTGTTGAGTTGAGCTCAACTGTGGGTAGTCCTGCACATCAACCCAAGGGAGGCCAGTTTGGATTTGGCTTCACACCAATCAAATCACATCAAAAGCAAAACATAATTGTCAGAAAAAAGTGTCTGTTTCTGGTCTGCTTGTGTTGTTGTCCTGCAGTAGGCTAGTTAGCTAAATTGGCCCTTTCCTAAGCAGTGATGGAGATGGGGATTTGGACTTGTGGTTCTGACTTAATTCTCCGTACTGGCCATTGATTATACTGGCGATTCTGATCTAACCATAAATTAAAATACTGTGCTACTTGCCTGAGACGATTGAAGTTTAATATGTAGGCTAGATGCAGTCTAGTAGGCTCTCGTTAACTAGCTAGCTAACTTAGCTGGTTCATTGTTGCCCATGCCAGGAAGTTAGGCAAGCAAGCACTTTAGCTAGGTAGCCTACGAGAACAAAAACTAACATTGTGCACTACTGTATGACAGAGTCATAGACCGTTTTTCTAACATGAAAGAGCAGGATGGAATTGGCGTTCATCTAGTCTACAACTAGGGTTAGTCAAAATGTTTTTTAAAACTTGTGATCGCGCACACACACACACACACGGTAACTCTCTGTGGTTCTAAATCAGTAATTGTTTAGTAAACTGTGAGAAACATTAACTTGCTGGACCATGCTGTAGGTCATCTAAGTGTTTTTAACATGTACTATTTGCTTTGTGGACTTCCCCAGACAGATGTTTGCCTCCGGTTTTGTGATTAAACAAACGTATGTGTGGTTGAATGTATCTGTTGTGTCGGCCTTATTGTATATCATGTGGCATATGAACAAATGGGTTACAGAGCAAACAACGCAATTATCACAACATAGGTTGTAATCATTTTGTTTCCGAACGCACACAATCTGACTGAGCATTTCAGTGGCCCAAGGAGTCTCAGAGAAATAAACAATATATATACAACAACAACAAAAAAACACTTATTTATTACACAAAGTGATGTTAAATTAAAAACACAGCATGGGGCTTTAAGAATGATGCTTAATTGTAGCCATTGCTGACCAGTCACTCAAATGATTGTTAATTGTTATACTGTTCATTTCAGTCTATAATCACTATTCTCTATCTCGTCATTGTAATAACTAGAGAAAATGGACTCAATATCCCTGCAGCCTCTTCACCACAGCAAAGCCTTTTGTCAAACCAGGTCTTCAGACCCCCCCCTGTGGTTGCTGGTTTTCATGCAAACTCATCTCCTTATCCACACAAGACTTAAATCGAGCTGCTTATTGAATATTGAATTGTATCTGGCATTAACCCAACTTTTGTCAGGATTTTGTCCTTCCGGAAAGATTTCGTAGATATGTTGGAAGGAAAACCAGCACACATGGGGGCGTCTCAAAACAACAAGAATACATCAGACTTCAAAAATGCTGGTTTAGCCAAAACAGTGGTCTCCCATTGCACCGTTTCAAGTTAAGAGGAGTGCTGATTTTGAACAATAAACAGAAGAACTCCCAACCCATTTTCTATCAGGCAACATGCCACTCGTATGATGAATATCTATTAAAAAAAACATACCATATTAGACTATTGACAAATTCAGCATAAAGAAAGTAAATGATAGCCTAGTCCCAGACCTGTTTGTGCTCTTGTCTACTCCATTGCAGTCATTGTCAAGCCAATGAGTGACAGGGAATTTGGAATGATAGCAAAAAACAGACTGGCACTCGATCTCAGTCAATGATGCTGTATGGTCTACATTCCTCATGTCATAATGAGGTTATACATACACACTTGATATTTCATAATGAATCTCTCGATAAACTCGTAGTAATATATGCTATCTGAAGTGACACCACAGTTCAAGATAAGACATTACGTGTTGCAAAAGAAAAACAATCCTATAACCATACAGAGGAGAACATATTGCACTTCGCCATGAATGAGATTACACATTTCTGATACGACTTCAGATTATATGCATCAATAGGGGCATTTCTACATATTAGGTCAAAATGAGCAAAAGGTCTCAGACAAAAATAAAAATGTTCCATTCGACAATGGATATGGATGAACATTATTGTCTTATGCTGCTCTTGGGTGAGGTTCCCGAAAGTTTCTTAGCTAAGGCAGCAATCTCAACAACCCAGTCGCGATTGAAAAACAATTGGAAAAATCTATGTTTGAGGGCCAATCATCTGTGCCAAATGTCTTATTTATCTGTTTCACAAGTGGCTTAGGTCTGAGTCATAAAGTACCACGTTAGCTATATATTATATATATATATATATATTATATATATTTTATATATATATATATATATATATATATATATATATATATATATATATATATATAATCCAAGAGGCTACTTCCCAAAAGGTCATTTTCCGCCACCAGCCAATTAAAATGGATGAAGCTAGTGTCCACTAATCACCTTAGTGATTCCCATTTACAATCATACACCGTACCGTCCGCCGTCTTTCCTCACTATACTAACCAATTTTGATCCACTAGTCTCGCAAGCTGGACTCAAGTCTCTCAGTGGCTCAGGTTACCGGAGACTGAAAGCCTGGCTGAGCGAGACTTAATCCTTAACATGAAACCACCTTGAACATACAAAACCACCCACAGCAACGTTCTGCAGTATCCTGTTACAGAAGGCACAACAGGATGCCATCACAGAGAACCTTTTGATAACCAACATCACTTTAGCCTCTCTATTCTTCAATCTGAAGCCTCTTTTCAAATGGCCTCATAATCATTATAAGAGTGTCTTGTTTGGGAGGACTGTAGACCCCCTCCCTGACACTAACCTCTGTAGGACTGAACTACGCCCACCTTCGCCGAATGGTCCTTTGCTTAGATGGGTCCTTCCAAAATAATCTGTTATAATCCGACAACCGCAAATCGAGGACCTTTTTTCCTTGACTAATGCAGCGTTTTACACAGCATGTCTGCATCATACCTAGCACTAGAAACAGGAGAGACACCCGCACCAAGCCAGGATGTAAAAATAGTAAGATAACAACCTGGGTTATTAAACAGCCCAGTGGCGAGCCCCAAACAGCACACAGACAGATATTTGGTTCCCTCAGAAACAAAATGTTGAGTGACATCGTTATTAAGACGTTAAAGGGAGGGAGGGGACGAATGGGGGCCGTGGCAAATGGATTCTTTGGTAAAGATGAAAGCGTTTTGGTATTCTAGATGGCCAACAGAGTTATGACAGATCTTGTCCTGCCAGGTAAGTTGGAAAATGATATTGGTGAACCCTCTCAATTATATTTTCCCACATACTCTAAATAACAATCAATACTAAATCAAGACAAATCATCATGACACATATCCACAGGAAGCTGCAAGCTATGAAACCCATGTGAACAATACCAATTATACTGCACACAAACATCTGGCCTATAGCAATAAGCATAACATTGTATATACTGTATCTATATTTATTTGATGCATTGTGATATCAAACCAATACGTCATGTCAAATTGCAGGTTCCTCAAATTACTGGAAAGAGAAATGACAGAGATTTGAAATGTGATAATCAATAATGAAAAATCTCTAAATGTTCATGTAAAATGCCTTACAAGAAAATAGATGCAACTATCCAAAGTCCATTGCGTTATTGTGCTCAGCATCGGTGAGAGGATTGAGAAGAAAAAGACAACTTAATAGCCTTCACATGAATCTTGTCAAGAGGGTGTAATAAAAATAACTACATGTTTTTGTACCATATTGTGAAAGTGCTATGAAAAAGATGGTGAAGTGAAGGGAGTGTACAGCTGCCCGAACACTTCAATTAATACCAAAACAGGTGAATGCACTTGGCTGCCATATCATCCTAAACTATCAATATATCAACTAAATGACATGGTGCCTTTAGTAATCAACTGATTGCTTTTCTATTAGCGTTAGCTGGTCCACAATACCATTCCTCAGTACAGGTCCTGAAGGGCATGACTCCAGTAGGTTTTGAACAGTGGTGACTGGATTCCTATGGAAGGAACCAAAAACCAAGACCATAACATAACAGTGGGGGTTACTAGCCTGGTCTCATACCCAACATTTTTGAAACACTGCCATAATGGACCTGCAATAAAGAACCCTGCTCAATCCACCAAGATGTCTATTCCAGAATAGAATTTCCACATTTCCAAGACTCTCAATGTTCTACCTGAAATTCACCTTGTCCACACAGATTAACATATATGAATTGGTTTTCATTAAATTGGGACATAAAAAAAAAGTATTAGCTTTCTGCAGCACTGTGGCTTATCTGTCTGAAAAAGCCAATAAAATAAGCAATTTTTCAGGCTGGCCACTAAAATTACTTTTCTCTAATATGCACAGAAATGCATGGATATGCACAATGGTAAAAGGTAAACAACTGGAGACACATTTTGTGAGATCGGTTATAATTAACACGGCAGCACTATGTTGCTAGCAAAATAGTTTTTAAAAAACGATTGCTAACTAGCTGTAAACAATTTTAGCTGGCTAGGTAAGCCTCTTGGCTAACTGTGAGGCAAAACAATTAACTTTTTTACTGTTAATTAGCCACTACAAATCTCTTCGTTAGCAAGCGCGATGGTATCTTTGAAACGACAATGTGCCTCCAGTAATGTTCACTTTTCGATGTTCTATGACATCTCCACTTTCCAAGTGTATAAGCCAACACACCACAGCTAATTGATTAGAATATAAATACGAATGTGCGTGTGCGCGCACGTTCACGTGTGTGTAGACTGTGTGCGTGTGACTGGAAACTACAGTCATACAGCCATCTCATCTGGTAATAGACACATTAGTCTGAGGAGGGGCAGGAACAATGTGCAGTGTTAAGAAATAGGGAACACAGTATTCGGGCTTAGTGGTACAGTACCACAGCTAGTCTCTGCTGTAGCTGACATATCTGGTATAGGGCTAAGGAGCAGACTTAGGGGGTAGGGTTTTAGTGGTTCTATCCTGCCACTGTTTTTGCTTTAATAGACATGCAGATCTGAAGGGGTTAGGAAATGGGTTAGGGTTGAGGCTACAATGTGTTAGTGGTTAGGGTAAGGGCTATGTGGTCGTCTTTGCTCCAGTAGACACACAGGTCTGGGTATGGTTAGTGGTCAGGGTTAGGGTTGAGGATACAAGGCGTTAGTGGCTTGTCTTTGATCTAGTAGACACACAGGTCGGGGAACTTCATCTCGTAGACAGGGACAGACTGGTGTTGAGCGTGGCCCGCAGAGATAGACACCACCCCAGAGGGGCTGGGAGGGGGCCTGGGGAAAGAGTGAGAGAAAACCAGGGGGTAGAAAAGAGAGAGAGGGAAGGGAGAGAGAAACGGGAGAAAATACAGGATGGAATAGCAAAGGGAAAAAGAGGGAAGGGAGATACAGAAATAGGAGGGAAGAGAAAAGAGAAAGAGCGAATGGAGAGGGACAAAATGGAGGAATAAGAAAAAAAGGGAGCAGAACAGAGGGAAGGTTATAGTTCTTACAAACACAATTCAACACCACAGTTTCTATAGTCTGAGAAAGCAGTTAGGTAAACCTTCAGGGCAGTCTCAGAAATGATTGGACAACACATTTATACATTTAATAATTCAATACAAGGTCTCCCTTTTAAAAGATTACTCTGACGTTAAAGGGACTTCTCTTGACCTCAATGGTCACTTACCGGATAGTGAGCTCGAAGATTTGTGCCAGTCTGTCATGTAACATATTGGCCTGTTGATAAAGAGTGACCACAGTGAAGATGGAGTTCAATATTATTAATATATATTCATCAAAAAGGAGTCTCTATACAATTCGATCAGATGTGATTTCAGTGTTTCAATTAGCAACGCTTTCAGTCTGTGATAAACTTAACTGGACCTGTGTAGCTCCAAAAGTCACTATACACTGTAGGTTTGTGTGTGTGTGTGTGTGTTTTTATTTGACCTTTATTTAACTAGGAAAGTCAGTTAAGAACAAATTCTTATTTTCAATGACAGCCTAGGAACAGTGGGTTAACTGCCTGTTCAGGGGCAGAACGACAGATTTGTACCTTGTCAGCTCGGGGATTTGAACTTGCAACCTTCCGCTTACTAGTCCAACGCTCTAACCACTATGGTACCCTGCCGCCCGTGTGTGTGTGTGTGTGTGTGTGTGTGTGTGTGTGTGTGTGTGTGTGTGTGTGTGTGTGTGTGTGTGTGTGTGTGTGTGTGTGTGTGTGTACGTGTTTCATGGATTTTTCTGCCATATAAATCCTTGGGCGGGCCGTGTTTTTTGGGCTGCCTAAAGGCATCTGCATATATTATGACGACATTTAAGTTTTTGTTGGGTTTTTGTCAGCTGTTCGAACACACAAAATTGTTTCTCGAAGCCAAAGTCGGTAGCCGAAGTCTATGCCCCTTCATCGGCGACTGGTCAACAGTAGAGATTATTCAATTAAGTGCCTGTTGTCATTCAACGAGAGAAGACTCGTCCTCATCCAAAACATTTTGTTGTTGTTGTGAATATTAAAACATCAGAAAAAAATAAGAAACCTGCACACTGCTCTTGATAGTATCACTGTTCTATAATAAGCTTTATGTATCGATCTCAAGGCCTTCATCAGAGCGTTTTTAATTAGCAACCTTACGTGGACATAGCCCCATCCACATCTGTTCCATGCATCAAATGGGGTTGGAGTCGAGCGAAAACGCAGACAGAGGCATCCACTGAGCGAATACCCTACAGACAGCGACTCCAGCTACCATCGCACACATACAGTTTTTTTTGTGCACAAAAGCAGCACAACAAGTCTCCATGAAAGAAAATAAACGATGTAGGAGAGGCAAGCGGTCGAGGAGGAGACCAGGAACACAGGCCGTGGACACGGAGCTACAGCAGGACGTATCTTCTGTATACCACCCCTACCTTGTCACAACACAACTGATTGGCTCAAAGACATTAAGAAAATTATTTCATCACCCCCATTCCTTTTTCCACGCAACTTCATTTAAGCATGTAGAGTGAGTTTCCTGCAAATTGTATAGTTTATATTCCTTTTCTTTGGTACTATCGTTACAGATAATCCTGAATGAATTGTGAATAATGATGAGAGAGAAAGTTCGACGCACAAAATACAGCACAAATACAGTATCATACCTCCCCAAAAATGCTAACCTCCCATTATTGTAATGGTGAGAGGTTAGCATGTATGATATTTTTGCATCTGTAACTTTCACACTCGTCATGATTCACGATTAATTCAGGATTATCCGTAATCATGGTATATTAATGTAGAAGTATTTAGAAACATGTTATATTCTAATTTACAACAAAAGTGACTCCAAAATGACACAATACATGATTTACCACTCATTTCTATTGGCACAAAATAACCTGAAACACAACCAAAAAAAAAAGCAAATGCATCCAACAAATTTGTAGAGTAAACAGGCTTGATGTAGTCATTTCGTGCTATGAATATGGGAACAAATTCTTAACTTTATACAACTTTAATACACAGACAGTTGAAGTCGGAAGTTTACATACACTTAGGTTGGAGTCATTAAAACTCGTTTTTCAACCACTCCACTCCACAAATTTTGGCTAACAAACTATAGTTTTGGCAAGTCAGTTAGGACATCTACTTTGTGGATGACACAAGTCATTTTTCCAACAATTGTTTACAGACAGATTATTTCACTTATAATCCACTGTATCACAATTCCAGTGGGTCAGAAGTTTACATACACTAAGTTGACTGTGCCTTTAAACAGCTTGGACAATTCCAGAAAATGATGTCATGGCTTTAGAAGCTTCTGATAGGCTAATTGACATCATTTGAGTCAATTGGAGGTGTACCTGTGCATATATTTCAAGGCCTACCTTCAAACTCAGTGCCTCTTTGCTTGACATGGGAAAATCAAAAGAAATGAGCCAAGACCTCAGAAAAACTATTGTAGACCTCCACAAGTCAGGTTCATCCATGGGAGCAATTTCCAAATGCCTGAAGGTAACACGTTCATCTGTACTAACAAGAGTACGCAAGTATAAACACCATGGGACCACGCAGCCGTCACACCACTCAGGAAGGAGATGCGTCCTGTCCCCTAGAGATGAACGTACTTTGGTGTGAAAAGTGCAAATCAATCCCAGAACAACAGCAAAGGACTTTGTGAAGATGTTGGAAGAAACAGGTACAAAAGTATCTATATCCACAGTAAAATGAGTCTTATCTCGACATAACCTGAAAGGCTGCTCAGCAAGGAAGAAGCCACTGCTCCAAAACCGCCATAAAAAAGACAGACTACGGTTTGCAACTGCACATGGGGACAAAGATCGTAGTTTTTGGAGAAATGTCCTCTGGTCTGATGAAACAAAAATAGAACTGTTTGGCCATAACGACCATCGTTACGTTTGGAGGCTTGCAAGCCGAAGAACACCATCCCAACCGTGAAGCACAGGTGTGGCAGCATCATGTTGTGGGGGTGCTTTGCTGCAGGAGGGACTGCTGCACTTCACAAAACAGATGGCATCATGAGGAAAGAAAATTATATGGATATATTGAAGCATCTCAAGACATTAAAGATTGGTCGCAAATGGGTCTTCCAAATGAACAATGTCCCCAAACATACTTCCAAAGTTGTGGCAAAATGGCTAAAGGACAACGAAGTCAAGGTACTGGAGTGGCAATCACAACTCCCTGACCTCGATCCGATAGAAAATGTGTGGGCAGAACTGAAAAAGCATGTGCGAGCAAGGAGGCCTACAAACCTGACTCAGTTACACCAGCTCTGTCAGGAGGAATGTGCCAAAATTCACCCAACTTATTGTGGGAAGCTTGTGGAAGGTTACCCAAAACGTTTGACCCAAGTTAAACAATTTAAAGGCAATGCTACCAAATACTAATTGAGTGCATTGAGTGCATGTAAACTTCTGACCCATTGGGAATGTGATGAAAGAAGTAAAAGCTGAAATAAATCACTCTCTCCACTATTATTCTGACATTTCACATTCTTAAAATAAAGTGGTGATCCTGACTGACCTAAGACAGGGAATGTTTACTAGGATTAAATGTCAGGAATTGTAAAAAAACGTAGTTTAAATGTGTTTGGCTTAGGTGTATGTAATCTTCCGACTTCAACTGTAAGTGAATTTGTCCCAATACTCTAGCTCCCCTAAAATGGGGGGACTATGTACCAAAACTTATGTAATTTCTAAACAGTTCACCCGATATGGATGAAAATAACCTCAAATTAAAGCTGGCAGTCTACACTTGATCCTTTTGATTATAGAGCCAAAAGAAGAAAAACATTCTTAATTGTCCCAATAATAAAAGCTAGACAGTCAGTGAGAATTTAAAATCCAAAAAGCAATTTAGAGGTATTGGGCCGTAATGTTATTATAGTTGAGTAAAATAACACAGCATTAACCATGGCAAAACGCATAGAATCTCAGGAAATATGTATTAAAACTGCAAATGATTCTCTCAGCTCCATGATAGAATTGCAGGAAATTAGCTTAAAAAAAACAACTCTGTTTGCACTTTTTATTATAATTTTTCATTGAACCTTATTTTAACAGGGAAAAGTGCCCTGTATATACAGTGCATTCGTAAAGTATTCAGACCCCTTGCCCTTTTCCATATTTTGTTATGTTACAACCTTATCCTGAAATGGATTCAATTGTTATTTTTCCTCATCAATCTACAGACAATACCCCAAATTGACAAAGCAAAAACACATTTTTAGAAAATTTTGCAAATGTATTAAACATAAAAAACTGAAATCTAACATTTACATAGGTATTCAGACCATTTAGTACATTATTGAAGCACCTTTGGCAGCGATTACAGCATTGAGTCTTCTTGGGTATGTCACTACAAGCTTTGGGTTTCTCCCATTCTTCTCTGCAGATCCTCTCAAGCTCTGTCAGGTTGGATGGACAGCTATTTTCAGGTTTCTAAAGAGATGTTCGATACGGTTCAAGTCCGAGATCTGGCTGGGCCACTCAAGGACATACAGAAACTTGTCCTGAAGCCACTCCTGCATTGTCTTGGCTTAGGGTCGTTGTCCGGTTGGAAGGTGAACCTTCACCCCAGTCTGAGGTCCTGAGCACTCTAGAGCAGAATCTCTCTGTACCTTGCTCCATTCATCTTTCCCTTGATCCTGACTAGTCTCCCAGTCCCTGCCGCTAAAAAACATCCCCTCAGAATGATGCTGCTACCACCATGCTTCACCTTAGGGATGGTGCCAGGTTTCCTCCAGATGTGACGCTTGGCATTCAGGCAAAATAGTTCAATCATGTTTCTCATGGTCAGAGTCCTTTAGAGGCCTTTTAGCAAACTCCAAGCAGGCTGTCATGTGCCTTCCTTCTGGCCACTCAACCATAAAGGCCTGATTGGTGGAGTGCTGCAGAGATGGTTGTCCTTCTGGAAGGTTCTCCTATCTTCACAGAGGAACTTTAGAGCTCTGTCAGAGTGACCATCGGGTTCTTGGTCACCTCCCTGACCAAGGACCTTCTCCCCCAATTGCTCAGTTTTGCTGGGCGGTCAGGTCTAAGAAGAGTCTTGGTGGTTCCAAGCTTCTTCCATTTAAGAATGATGGAGGCTACTGTGTTCTCGGGGACCTTCAATGCTGCAGAAATATTTTGGTACCCTTCCCAGATCTGTGTCTCGACACAATGCTGTCTCGGCGCTCTATAGACAATCCCTTCAACCTCATTGTTTAGTTTTTGCTCTGACATGCACTGTAAACTGTGGGACCTTATATGGACAGGCGTGTGCCTTTCCAAATCATGTCCAATCAATTGAATGTACAACTGGTGCTCTACAATCAAGTTATAGAAATATCTCAAGGATGATCAATGGAAACACCTGAGCTAAATTTTTTGAATCTCATAGCAAAGGGTCTGAATACTTAGCTAAATAAGGTATTTCTGTTTTTATTTTTAATAAATTAGTAAAAATGTCTAAAAACCTGTTTCGCTTTGTCATGATTGGTTATTGTGTGTAGATTGATGAGAAAAAAAAATATATTTAGAATAAGGCTGTAAAGTAAAAGAAATTGGAAAAAGTCTAGGGGACTGAAAACTTTCCGAATGCACTGTGCAACATAAATATACATTATACCCAAACATATACACATTAAAATACAAAATACAGTCATGGGAAGCACAAATAAAACAAATCACCAAGACAATGAGTTATATTCCTCCACAAATAAGTCCCCAATCAAAACTTTAAAATTGCCCGAATGGCACCAGAACATCAAGATGAAATGTATTAAAAAATTTTCCAGCAATACGGTGCATTAAAACTAAAAGCAGATTTACCTAGCTCGGTGGAGACCTTACGAACCTCAAGAATGAACGGGTTAGGCAACTCAGGTGTCTATACTTCAATAACAAAGTTAGATAAGATGGAAGCTTAAGAAGTAAGGCCTTGTAAACAAAAAGGGAGTAATGTAAAGATCTACGGGTGTGTGGGTGTATGTATGTGAAACAGAGAGTAAGCAGTGTGTGTGTGTGTGGCAGCACTGTGGTCAACGTAATCTTTGGTTTACCTTGGACTCGCAGTGGGCGGCAATCTCCTCAAATGGAGCCTTCTGGAACTTCTCCATGACCTGGCGCCTCTTCTCCTTCTCCTGCTCCTCCAACCCTGTGGTGTCTGGAGAGAAGAGGGCCGCTTACAAATGCCATTTCATCTCCTATTTCAGCTGGTTTTAACCTGGTATTTACAAAATGATCTGGTAACGTCTTTGTAGTTTGACGCATTAAAAGGTCCAATGCAGACGTTTTTCTGGTTAATAATTCAATAATTAAAGTACCTTACTGTGATTTTTTTTATTTTCAATAAAAATACTATAAATCTGGTGATGTCACCAGGCAGGCCAAAATGACAAAACAGGCTGAAATTTCGAGTGTAGCTAAATGCTTGTGCTTTAAGTTCCGACATTGCAACAATATCTAACATGTAATCTAACAATTCCACAACAACTAACTAATACACACACATCTAAGTAAAGGTATGGAATTTAATTTATTTTACCTTTATTTAACTAGGCAAGTCAGTTAAGAACAAATTCTTATTTTCAATGACGGCCTAGGAACAGTGGGTTAACTGCCTGTTCAGGGGCAGAACGACAGATTTGTACCTTGTCAGCTCGAGGGTTTGAACTTGCAACCTTCCGGTTACTAGTCCAACGCTCTAACCATTAGGCTACCCTGCCGCCCCAAATAAGAATATAAGTATATATACATATAAATATTTGAATGCGCAATGACAGAGCGGCAAAGGCAAGATGCAATAGATGGTATAAAATACAGTATATACATATGAGATGAGATGAGTAATGCAAGATATGTAAACATGAATCCGAAATCATCAGTTTTGTGTTATACAATCATCACTTTATCAAGAAAGGGTTAGTTGTTGTGGAATTGTTAGATTACATGTTAGATATTGTTGCAATGTCGGAACTAAAAGCACAAGCTACACTCGCAATAACATCTGCTAACCATGTGTATGTGAACAATCAAAATGTTATTTGATTTCATTGACACATTAACCACTATGTTCCATTTTGAGCAACTGAGCTTAAAGGCCCAGTGCAGTCAAAAACTTCATTTTGAAAAGACCGCCTGAAATTTCAGCCTGTTTTGTCATTTTGGCCTGCCTGGTCGATTATTAACTATGCTTGCTAAAATGCTGTGTGCTATGATAGACTTTACAAAGACTAATACGGTTGAAGGGGTTCTGCTCATAACTACAGGGTTTCCAATGCCTTACCAATGGCCTTTTTCAGAGTCTCGAAGGTGATCTCCTCAGCCAGCAGAGACTGCAAAGAAAGAAAGTGGAGTACTTTACTCAACAGAACCCTGGGCATTGAGAAATCTTCCTTGTACTTACACTATATCAGGTGTATATGGTTTTATAATCATTCGAATACCTACAATATATGGCTTTATCCCATATATTAGAGAAACCAACTTTTCCTGATACCAAGTGAAACCGGATACCCCCATTATCCCCACAACGATCTCAGAAATCACAATCAAAAGTCATGACATGTACATTTCGGTGCGATAGAAAGCACTGCTTGGGTGTTCAATGTTGTTGGAGTATTGAAAGTTGAATTTGTTTATGTTCAGACATGCAAAAACATAATAGAGCCACACTCAGAGCTTGCCTCCTTTTCCTTTATTTTATTTGTTTTCACTGTATCATCAGGACAGCATACATATGTTCAGACGTACCTTGTCTGGTAGGCTATCGGAAGGGAAATCCACTTGAAGAGAAATGGTGTCAACCAAACTCTTTCTTCTGGTGAGGCGGTCTTCATCTGCATCATAAAACAACTACTTCAGTGGAGGTTGGCATACTGCAGTTTGAAGTACACAGTATAGTGTTAGTCAAGAATAGTACTGTAACAAACGTGCTATCTAGCTTACGCTCTTTTTTTGTAACCGCGTCATACATATGATACAAAATGCATTTCAACGCCATTAAACATCTCTGATGTGCAGAGCCTGTAGTGGAGCAGAAAAACTCCCAGCTTCACACATATGCACTCCTCTCACCACCGGAGACCGGGGTTTAAATCCCCACTCCAACCCTAATCTGTTTCCCCCCACCTGCATGTCTCAATAAAAATTATACAAAAGGAAGAAAATAAAGAAAAAACAAATATGTCAGATGAATGGGTTTCTAAATCAAGATTGAATGCAGTACATTTGTTATATCTTTGTTATATACCATTAAGTATAGTATTGGGAGACGGTCTGTCAACTTCTTCAATTAAACTGAATCATATACTTGTTGTGGTGCCCATCCGAGGTAGTAAGTAAGTAAGTAAGTAAGTAAGCAAGCAATCACTGTCCGAGCCAGACCGTTTGTCTATGTGTAACTCTGTGTTGTTGTTTTTGTCGCACTGCTTTGCTTAATCTTGGCCAGGTCGCAGTTGTAAATGAGAACTTGTTCTCAACTGGCCTACCTGGTTAAATAAAGGTGAAATAAAATACAAGTCTTAAAAAGAAAAGAGAAAAAAAAAGGAAAAAAAAGTGTTCATTATTGTAGGTAAAAACCTGTGTAAACCAATGTGACCCATACAGCTTGAAACACACTAAACAGGTATGACTAATGAGGTAGCCACTTGTGGAAAGGTGCTAATGAGAGCTCAGTGTGTGTGTGTGTGTGTGTGTGTGTGTTGTGGATATTGGCATTACCATATTCACACTGAATACTCTCGACTAAAGCAGTTTGGTACCTAAACAATAACATGGCGACTACCATGGATCTACATGATGGTGTCGAATAGTCAGTGGCGACCCGTCATTCAGGGCAAGCTTTCTTGAGTAAGACAGCTCCAACATGCAGGTGTTTCAGCCTATCTCAGTGCTTTCTGTGGTGGAGGGGCAGCCAGCGGAAAATACAGGGCATAGGGGTTGGTAATCTTCTCTAGTTGCGCCGGGATTGGCTCAGTGTTCTGTTACTCATGGGGACACTACCTCACCGCAAAATCTACACGGAGAGCTAGAAAGTTCAAGCCCCTTGGGTGCTGCCATAGATTTACATTAGAAGTGCCCATCCAAGAAGGCTCAAGATCATTGCCCACTGATAAAATGACCTCAAATCACGTTATATCTACCATAGCTTTGATTGGACTGATCATGTCTACATCCTACTTTCAAAATCGTATCAAGCAAGCTAGGCAAGCGTTGCAAAGCAATCACTATTTTGCTTCCCCTCACTGCTATTTGGTGGAGAGGGTGTGTTCTGGGTTCAAGGGTCTCTTTTCCAAGCTTAAAAGGATAAACATTCACATGCAACACCATGGGCCAGAAAAGGTTGAATAGATTGGCCATGGTGTCAATCCAGCATGACTTCTGCTGCGGTCAAAACAACTGGAAACTCGTAACTGTGAAATCTCAGATTTCAGTGAGCTCAAGACAACTGGGAACTCAGGAAAAAAAATAGCGCCGACTGGGAAAATACATATCGTTTTACCTTTATTTAACTAGGCAAGTCAGTTAAGAACAAATTCTTATTTTCAATGACGGCCTAGGAACAGTGGGTTAACTGCCTTGCTCAGGGGCAGAACGACAGATTTTTACCATGTCAGCTCGGGGATTCGATCTTGCAACCGTTCGGTTACTAGTCCAACGCTCTAACCACTTTCTAGATGCGCCGACCTGAAGATCACTGACGTCATGATTCAACCGTGTTTTTTTTCTAGCACCATAAATTCATGACAAAATTTGCCCACAAGAAGGACCGCTGCGCTACCTTCCTGTTCAAGTGAGCACAGCACAACGGTGAGTCCAAAAATGTCTTGTATGCTGCTGCATAAATTGCATAATACGCCAGGGAAATATGTATACTGTAGCTAAGAACGTGTATGAGGTGTAGTAAGCTGTTAGTAGCCCATATACCACACCTAAAAATGTGGTCCCTTTCCCCCTCATAACATAGCTTACTAATCTGACTTGTTGGTGCATATGTAGCCTATACCTTGTTTTAGAGAAATGTCATCATAGAATATTGTAAGAGCTTTCATTGTCTGCTTATATGACCCATTTATTTATCCTACGGTTCTGACTTGGTGTACAGGGAGAATACTGTAAGAACGGCCTATGTTCTGAAATATGTAGCCGTACATTTCAAAAGTGCTGAACGAATAAACTCAGCAAAAGAATAAACTAACCCTTTTCAGGACCCTGTCTTTCAAAGAATTCATAAAAATCCAAATAACTTCACAGGTCTTCATTGTAAAGGGTTTAAACACTGCTTCCCATGCTTGTTCAATGAACCATAAACAATTAATGAACATGCACCTGTGGAACGGTCGTTAAGACACTAACAGCTTACAGACGGTAGGCAATTAAGGTCACAGTTATGAAAACTTAGGACACTAAAGAGGCCTTTCTACCGACTCAAAACACCAAAACACACTGCGTGAACGTGCCTAAGGCACGCTGCATGGAATGCATGAGGACTGCAGATGTGGCCAGGGCAAAAAATTGCAATGTCCGTGTTGTGAGATGACTAAGACAGCGCTACAGGGGGACAGGACAGACAGCTGATCATCCTCGCAGTGGCAGACCACGTGTAACAACACCTGCACAGGATCGGTACATCCGAACATCATACCTGCGGGACAGGTACAGGATGGCAACAAAAATTGCCTGAGTTACACCAGGATTGCACAATCCCTCCATCAGTGCTCAGACTGTCCGCAATAGGCTGAGAGAGGCTGGACTGAAGGCTTGTAGGCCTGTTGTAAGGCAGGTCCTCACCAGACATCACTGGGCAACAACGTCGCCTATGGGCACAAACCCACCGTCGCTGGACCAGACAGGACCCTCCAGCATGACAATGCCACCAGCCATACTGCTCGTTCTGTGCGTGATTTCCTGCAAGACAGGAATGTCAGTGTTCTGCCATGGCCAGCGAAGAGCCCGGATCTCAATCCCATTTAGCACGTTTGGGACCTGTTGGATCGGAGGGTGAGAGCTAGGGCCATTCCCCACAGAAATGTCTGGGAACTTGCAGGTGCTTTGGTGGAAGAGTGGGGTAACATCTCACAGCAAGAACTGGCAAATCTGGTGCAGTCCATGAGGAGGAGATGCAATGCAGTACTTAATGCAGCTGGTGGCCACACTTGATACTGACTGTTACTTTTGATTTTTACCAACCTTTTGTTCAGGTTTTTGTCAGTTATTGTCACGATCGTGTGTTGAGACGGACCAAGGCGCAGCGTACGTAGAGTTCCACATCTTTAGTATCAAGTGAAACTTCGAACAAAACCAAATAAAGGACCAACGAAATGTGACTACGTGGTGCACATGCACAAACACAAAATAATCTCCCACAAACACAGGTGGGAAAAACAGCTACTTAAATATGATCCCCAATTAGAGTCAACAATTACCAGCTTCCTCTAATTGGGAACCAAACAAAAACACCAACATAGAAAGTTTAAACTAGAACACCCCCTCGTCACACCCTGACCTACTACACCATAGAGAGCTCTCTATGGTCAGGGCGTGACTGTTGTTATGATCATACAAATATTTACACATGTTAAGTTTGCTGAAAATAAACGCAGTTGACAATGAGAGGACGTTTCTTTTTTTGCCAACTTTATTTGGTTAACTTTAGTTAGCTATGACAATTGGTTTGTATTGCTAGTACTCTATGGATTGGGATTATGTTGGTTCATTGTTTAGCCAGCTAGCTACATGTCTAAACAAAATACCCCAAGTTAAAGCTTACTGTTAGCTAGCTAGCTGACATTAGATGGCTGGCTCGCTAGCTAACATTACGTTTATGATCTGTGTATAGTAATGTTCTCAGAATGCCATTTTGCATGGCTAGTTATAGCCTAATGTTAGCTAGCTAACTAGCTATCATTGAACCTTTTTGGTTAACTTTAGCTAGCTATGAAAATCGGTTTGTATTGCTTGTACTCTATGGATTGGGATTATGTTGGTTCATTGTTTAGCTAGCATGTCTAAGCAAAAGACTCCACTTCGCCAGATGATTACGTGACCCATCAAGTTAGCCAGGTGTGTCTGACGGTGATTACGGTTATCATTGTATAATAATGACATCATACTTGTATCTGGAATTTGTCTTTCAGCATCAGTAGAACAAGCCTGACTCTCCTCCACTAGTAGTACAAGGATAATGGTCTAATGCCTTCCACCAAAAAGAGAGCTGGCCAAAGCACAGGTTACACCTGAAGCATGAGGACTTGCAGCGAGTGGTGAACTTCATCAACAACTATGCAGAGGATAATGCAATAGTCTTACCAGGACACAAACATTTTGGTGGAAAGCTGCTGCCATCCCATGTGACAAAAGGAGCAGTATGGCATTTCTACAAGGAATCAATGACAACACTTGGTATGTAAAGCAAAAACAACACGTTTTGATTATTTAATGGAACTCCAACATGATTGGCACCACTTTTATTGATCTCTCATTATTTTTGTATTTTCCAGAGGTACGTGTAGTTGTGTGTTCCTCTAGTTTATGATGATGTTTCTGTATGCAGTGCTGCTGCTCCGCACACTTGTAGGTAAGTGAAACTTACCTGATAATGATGCATAAAAAAATGATATTACGTTTCATGTTACATTTTCTTTTCATTATTTATCATAATATTATTTTGTTGTTTGCAGGTGCACTATCCTTCTGACCCTATGCAGCCAGGCCCCATCTACTTTCTAACTCCTCTCAAGTGTGCCTTGTTTGGTGTCTGCTGTGAAGGAAAACCACAACAAGTCAACTACTTGATTGATGAAGGCATGTCATCCAGCAAAGTCAGCAGCGCAGTCCTCAACTACATGCACCGTTTCTTGACCAACTACGGATTTGGGGAAACACGTGTGGACCTGAATTGTGATAACTGCAGTGGCTAAAACAAGAACAAATGTGTGCTCTGGTATTGTGCCTGGCTGACCATGCACAAGCTCCACCACAGTCTGGAACTTCACTTCCTGATCACAGGCCAAACCAAGCTGCTGCGCAACGCTGACATCCTTCCTCCCATAGATGCTGCCTGTACAAGCACCACCTGGCTAGACAAACGTATGTTTTTGAGAAGATCAGGGAGTTTTGCAACAAAGAGGACATCACATGCCCTGCACCAAAGTCAAGGGCAGGATAGAAACAGGCTCTCCGAATATAGATTCCCTTGTTCGTGTGTGGTTCGGACGGACTAGTCATCAGCACTATCTGCAGTGCCTCTATTCAAATGACTCTCTCCTAACACACACACACACGCTGCTACAATAAAAACATGTTATCCTCCTGCTCAGCCACTTTACCCCTGATTGTAAGCATATAACTAACTACCTCATCTATCGCTGATATTGTTCTTGTACATACTGTATATTATTTCATATTGACAGTATCTATTTCTGATATTGCTACTATGCCAGTAACCATTTGGCTGTACCGTTTACACCTTCTGTAGAGACCCACACTACTCACTGTTTCGTACATGACCTCACATGTGAATCCTTAAAGAGCTGGGTGGGGCTGGCTTATGAGGGCGTGAACAATGCTGAATGGGTGTAGACAAAGGAGAGCTTTCCACTAGGTACCAAAACATTCAAAGGCCATTTTCTCAAAAGGGAGTTTACAAGTTTGTAAACTTTCAAAGCAGAATTACTTTCCCATTGTTCCTCAAAAATGCAGTGTATGATATACTATTTTGTAGTTTTGAGTCTCTACACTACTATCCAATTAAAAAAAACACAATTTCAAGTTTTGTTACATAAGGCCGATTTGAGCTGGTCGGTCACAAACGTGGAAAAAGTGAAGGGGTGTGAATAACTTCTGAAAGCACTGTACATGTGACAGCATACAATAAAAAATGATAAACAGTACAAGTTCAATGCAACTACTGTACTAAGTACTGACAAAGACAAGCAGCTTTCTAAAATATCTAACACATTTGACATATCTATGCTACACAGCAAATTCTGCAGAGATGACTAGTATCAACATTACTCACAAAACCCTTTACTGCTATACACCTATAAATTGTACTCACCATAACATAAATCCAAATGCAAGTGCCATAGTTACAAACATTAATATCATACAGTACACTTGAAGTATGAATTGAAAGACATAACTAATTGACAAATCATTCAACGATGCTCTGGAATCTACGAGGCTTCTGCTTGGTTTCAAAGCAACAGTGTATTTGGGGAATGGGCAGTAGGGAACACCCTTTTTTAGAGGTCAAAGGTGAACATGTGAGAATTGGGGCTATGGTCCGGAGTTGAGGTGAAAGGGTAATCTATAGGTCAACGACCTCCAACCTTGGTGCTATCGATGTGCAATGGGTCAGTTCGCTTTAAATAATAATAGCTTCACTTATAAACATACTTGTGTTGAAAAGGTCAGAATCTGGCTCACTTGACAATACACTAAAGAGAAACCCAAATATTCACTGCATTCAATTAGTGTTGTGCCAAAATGGACACCAACAGAGACTGTTGCACCATGTTGGGAGAGCAGTGACACAGGTACTATGACTACAGAGGATTGGGCGTCAAACTAAGCTCCTCTACTTGGTCGGGTTACCTTGCGACGTCTGCCTGCACCTGTGGAGGATCTTCCCTACCGTGTATAGGACTGAGTCAAACAATAGGAGTGGGAAGGAAACAAAACAAACAGCTAATTACCATGTTGCTTTCTGAGTCAATTTAAGACGTACCACACTCTTACTGTACAAGTAAGAAATTAAATGATTTATAGTCAATGTTTATCAAGAGTATAGAAATAACGACATCCTACCTACATGAACAACTGCAATAAATGAAAACATATTTCTGTACATCAGGGGTCTCCAACCTCGTTCCTGGAGAGCTACTGTCCTGTAGGTTTTCGCTCCAACCCTAATCTAGCATACCTGATTCTAATAATTGGCTTATTGATAACCTGAATCAGGTTAGTTATAACTGGTGTTGGAGAGCCCTGTCCTACATGAACAAATGTGAAATCTTATTCATTGTGATATAAAAGGCAAAACTGAACCTAAACCACCCCCATCTGTGTTTTCTCCTATCTACAAAACTGTGCTTACCTGTCACTTGGGGGACGTAGGGGATTGAGAGACGCTCAGCGTTGTATCCTGGCGCGACCAGGCACTCCGCAAGGTCAACCGTCTGGAAATATAGGCTCCGGTCTTCCTTCTCAAGACAATTTGGAAGCCTGAAAAGGAAGGAAAACCATAGTGAGAGAGCTAACGCTAATTCCAGGTAAAGCGCTCTTATTTGCTATGACAAAAACAGAGCCATATATTTATGTGGTAGTGTGGTAACTTGAGGCATAGAGAATGGTTAATGAGTGACACAATGAATGGTAGGCTATATTAAAGACAACCACACACTCTTTGCAAACAGTGCCTTCAGAAAGTATTCATACCCCTCGACTTAATCCACACTTTGTTGTGTTACAGCCTGAATTCTAAATCGTTTTTGTCACCCATCTACATACAATATCCCATAATGACATGTGAAAACATGTTTTTAGAAATTGTAGCAAATTAATTGAAAATGAAATACAGAACAATCAAATTTACATCCACTACCGTTCAAAAGTTTGGGGTCATTTAGAAATGTTGTTTAGAAAGAAAAGCACATTTTTTGTTCATTACAATAAACTCAAATTGATCAGAAATACAGTGTAGACATCGGTAATGTTGTAAATGACTATTGTAGCTGGAAATGGCAGATTTTTTATGTAATAGCTACATAGGCGTACGGAGTCCCATTATCAGCAACCAACACTCCTGTGTTCCAATGGTGTTAGCTAATCCAAGTTTATCATTTTAAAAGGCTAATTGCTCATTACAAAACCCTAGTACCTGCAACACACCAGTCTCAACGTCAACATTGAAGAGACGACTCCAGGATGCTGGCCTTCTAGGCAGAGCTCCACTGTCCAGTGTCTGGTTTCTTTTGCCCATCTTAATCTTTTGTTTTTATTGGCCAGTCTGAGATATGGCATTTTCTTTGCAACTCTGCCTAGAAGGCCAGCATCCCAGAGTCGCCTCTTAACTGTTGACATTGACTGGTGTTTTGCGGGTACTATTTAATGAACCTGCCAGTTGAGGACTAGATACTCTAAATGTACTTGTCCTCTTGCTCAGTTGTGCACCGGGGCCTCCCACTCCTCTTTCAATTCTGGTTAGGGCCAGTATGTGCTGTTCTGTGAAGGGAGTAGTACACAGCGCTGTACGAGATCTTCAGTTTCTTGGCAATTTCTCGCATGGAATAGCCTTAATTTCTCAGAACAAGAATAGACTGACGAGTTTCAGAAGAAAGTTATTTGTTTCTAGACATTTTGAGCCTGTAATGGAACCCACAAATGCTGATGCTCCAGATACTCAACTAGTCTAAAGAAGGTTTTATTCCTTCTTTAATCAGCACAACAGTTTTCAGCTGTGCTAACATAATTGCAAAAGGGTTTTCTAATGATCAATTAGCCGTGAAAAATCATAAACTTGGATTAGCTAACACAACGTGCCATTGGAACACAGGAGTGATGGTTGCTGATAATGGGACTCTGTACACCTATCTAGATATTCCATTAAAAAAAATCTGCAGTTTCCAGCTACAATAGTCATTTACAACATTTACACTGTATTTCTGATGTTGTTTTAAAAATTGACAAAAAAAATGTGCTTTTCTTTCAAAACAAGGACATTTCTAAGTGACCCCAAACTTTTGAAAGGTAGTGTAAGTATTCACACCCCTGAGTCAATACTTTGTAGAAGCACCTTTGGTGGCGATTACAGCTGTGAGTCTTTTGGGGTACATTTCTAAGAGCTTTGCACACCTGGATTATGCAATATTTGCCCATTATTCTTTTAAATATTCTTCAAGCTCTGTCAAGTTGATTGTTGATCATTGTTAGACAGCCATTTTCATGTCTTGCCATAGATTGTCAAGCCGATATAAGTCAACACTATAATTGGGCCATTTAGGAACAGTCAATGCCTTCTTGGTAAGCAACTCCGGGGTAGATTTGGCATTGTGTTTTAGGTTATTGTCCTGCTGAAAGGTGAATAGTCTCCCAGTGTATGCTGGAAAGCAGACAACCGTGTTTTCCTCTCGGAATTGTCCTGTGCTTAGCTCTCCAGTTTATTAAAAAAAAAAAAACCTCCATAGTCCTTGCCAATGACAAGCATACCCATAACATGATGCAGCCACCACCATGCTTGAAAATATGAAGTGAAGTGTTGTGTGGGATTTGCCAAAACCCTATAGTTAATTTCTTTGCCACATCTCTGGCAGAATTACTTTAGTGCATTGTTGCAAACAGGATGCATGTTTTTTATTCTGTACAGGCTTCCTTCTTTTCAATCTGTCATTTAGGTTAGTATTGTGGAGTAACTACAATGTTGTTGAACCATTCTCAGTTTTCTCCTATCACAAACATGATACTCTGTAACTGTTTAAAAATCGCAATTGGCCTCATGGTAAAATCCCTGAGCAGTTTCCTTACTCTCTGGCAACTGAGTTAGGAAGGACACCTGTAACTTTGTCGTAACTGGGAGTATTGATACACCATCCAAAGCCTAATTAATAACTTCACCTTGCTCAAAGGGATTTTCAGCGACTGCTTTTTTATTTTCTTTTTTACCCTTCTTTGCGATGCATTGAAAAACTTCTCTGGTCTTTTTGGTTGGATCGGTGCTTGAAATTCACTACTTGATTGAGGAACCTTACAGATAATTGTACTGTATATATGTATGTGTGGGGTAGAGAGATGGGATACCCTAGTAAATTATTCTTTTTTAAAATTATATATATATTTTTAATCATATAGAATCCTATAGGATTTTGTATCCACTCTATCAGAATCGTATTGGAATCATATTGGACTACCTTTTTTTCCTAATGAAAATCAAAAGTTATCATGTTGGATCCTATAGGTTTTTGATAAGACTGGTAGGATTTTGTCTCCCCAATCAGAATATCATTAGAACTTTTTTTCTTCTTAATTGAACCCATTAAATTAGTTTGTTGTCATTAGTTCCAATATAATACAACATTTTCGTTGATCGGAAAACAACAGTTCTATATTAATTTCTGTTTCATTCACCTGTAAGAAAACATTTGTCTTCAAAAGTGACTGATGACTTCACTGATAGGCTAAGTAACGCTGCGAGCTAGTGCAAACTCGCCACCTGTGGCTGTGCAGAGAATCTCTGGTTTTCTAACATTGTTGTTCTAACTGTTTTATCCTTCACTGTGCATGAATGCAACAACTGAGTACAGTATTTGTTTCCTTATGTTTCCTGACAAAGTGGTCAATGTTTTAGTCATATTTGTTATTGTACAACATTTTATGCACTCATTTTATGCTAACTAAGAAACTACTGTTAGCCACATATTACACAAGCATATTACACAAGCCGTGAGCTTGTGTAATGTAGTAATGCATACTGTCCACGTACAGGAAATTAGCGCAATATATAATATTGTACATTTCAATTTATGCTGATAGTGTACACATGTATATTTAAATTTAGGCTGATAGTGAACCCATTTCTCACTAGTTTAACCATTTCTAAAGTTAAAAAGAGCTCTTAAGCACAATTTAACCGGGCGCACTAGAAAGAGCTCCCATAATGACTGTGCAGCAGCCCGTTCATTCACCCTGCCTACTTATTATAACCGGTCAAGGCATAGTGTTGATATTATTCTATTCATTGCTATTTTAAACCACATTGTACGGACAATCTCACAGCTAAATATGGCACAGAAACAGCCTCTTTCCTCTGTTTCCAGATCTCTGCCTACTCACACCAGTGGCAATTCCCTGAGGTTCTCAACCTCTTCAGCACACCATCACAATATATGAAAGATTAAAGGCTGCAAGTTAATTTGCAGTATGATCAATTGAAAAATCTTATCAGATTTTGGAACCAGTCTTATTGGATAAAATCCTATAGGATAGGTTCCAAAATCTGATTGGATTTTCTATTGGAATCATATAGGATTTTTTGACTCTGGTTTCTTTGTGTGTCCTCAGCCTTCGGCAATTACCACCATATGTTAAAGGTATGCTACAGGACTTTGGCAATAAAGCAATTTATTTACTTCCCCAGAGTCAAATGAACTTGTGGATACTATATTTACAGTACCATTCAAAAGTTGGGACACACCTACTCATACAGGGGATTTAAAAAAAACTATTTTCTACTTCGTGGAATATTAGTGAAGACATCAAAACTATGAAATAACACATATGGAATCATGCAGTAGCCAAAAAAAGTGTTAAACAAATCTAAATATATTTTAGATTCTTCAAAGTAGCCACCCTTTGCTTTGATGACAGCTTTGCACACTCTTGGCATTGTCTCAACCAGCTTCATGAGGAATGCTTTTCCAACAGTCATGAAGAAGTTCCCACATATGCTGAGCACTTGTTGGCTGCTTTTTTATTTTCTTTCTTCACTCTGCCGACCAACTCATCCCAAACCATCTCAATTCGTTTGAGGTCGGGAGGTCGGGTGATTGTGGAGGTCAGGTCATCTAATGCAGCACTCCATCACTCTCCTTGGTCAAATAGCCATTACACAGCCTGGAGGTGTGTTGGGTCATATATTATACACCAGGTTTCCATCCAACCTTTTTATGCGAGTAAAATACAGTACATGTCGGATAAAACATGTAATGACAGGCCTAATGGAAACAGCAAATTTGTCAGTAAACGTTCCAAATATTGACGACAAAAAATAAGTTAGACAAGGTGGGGTCTTTTTGAGTATTTATTTTTTTGTTGTGAGAAATGGTGCTGGTGGAAATGATATAAAAAAAAAACAATATTGAAGTAAGCTTGGAGTCACGCGATATGTTGTGTCGTCCTCCCACTACGACTCGGGAAAGCATCAACCCCACTCTTGTTTAGTGTTTTATGTATTGTAGACTCGTCAATAGGGATGTTAGCATGTTCCAGCGATTTCTGTAAGTCTTTAGCTGTCACTCTTGGATTCTTCTTAACCTCATTGAGCATTCCGTGCTGTGTTCTTGTAGTCAACTTTGCAGGACGGCCACTGCTAGGTAGAGTAGCAACAGTGCTGAACTTTCTTCATTTATAGACAATTTGTCTTACCATGGACTGATGAACATCAAGGCTTTTGTGAGTGTTTTTTATAGGGCAAGGCAGCTCTAACCAACATCTCCAATCTCGTCTCATTGATTGGACTCCAGGTTAGCTGACTCCTGACTCCAATTAGCTTTTAGAGAGGTCATTAACCTAGGGGTTCACATACTTCTTCCAACCTACACTGTAAATGTTTAAATGATTTATTCAATATAGACAAGAAAAATACAATAATTTGTCTGTTATTAGTTTAAGCACACTATGTTTGTCAAATTTGATGACCAATTCATGCAGAAATCCAGGTAATTCCAAAGGGTTCACATCATTTTTCTTGGCTAGTGTGCACGAGCCAGGACCAAAGATGGGCACTTATGCCTATATTTGGCCCTAACATAGATGGTCAGATTTGGTCTGGTCCAAATCTGAACCAATCATAGACATCTATGTTTCACAAGTTTGGACAGCACAATGCAGCACAGTGCAGTACAGCAGAGCAGAGTACAGTACACGGTAAAGTATAGTACAGTAGATAAATTTATTTAAATTGACTGACGTCCTTATATGAACCGTAACTCAGTAGCATCTTTGAAATTGTTGCATGTTGCGTTTATATTTTTGTTCAGTGTAGGTGTGCATGCAAAGTAATGCACAACTCCAGATTTCTTATATAATCACTCACATTATTGTGAAGCAAAAGTCCCGACTTTAAATCTTTCTTCTTCTTCACGCTACTCCTCTTACACCGTTTCAGCTAGAAACGCCAATCAAACTGTATAATGTGCACAACAGCCACGGACCGCAAAAGGAATGGATTTTTTTAGGCTGCATTACGACCACACAAAGGGGATGCCACCATAAAATTCGAGCCATTATCAAGTGCTTGTCAAATTGTGAATGAGAGACCGAGTGTGTACAGCCTGCGCAAAAAAAAACAAAGCAGAGCTCATGCCTTTCAAGCAACTTTTTTCAAATCATCATTAGAGTTGCATCATGCGGCAAATGAAACATATAGGAGTACCTATTTCTTTGTTAACCACTCACCACGATTTGAGGGAGTGCGCATGTGCGCACTCCCTCAAATCGTTTGGAGAAAATATCCTTTCTATGTTATTCAGCTTTGTTCAATTGTAGTCTTCATTCCATTAAATAATATATATATATAAAATAATGCCACGGAATTCTAAGCAAATCCTGTCTGCGAAATTAAATAGTGTTGTGTCACGTCCACTCCTGCTCCTCCCCTCGACGTCGCTGGTTTACAACCACCGGTCCTGGCAACTATCATTACGCGCACCTGGCATCAATCATTACGTGTACCTGCACTTCATCATGAGGCACACCTGGACTCCATTACCGCACTCATTACCTACCCTTTATCTTGCACTCCTTTAGGTTCTTTCCCCAGGCAGTATTGTTTCTATGTCAAGACACTACTCCTATGTTGTATATTTCCATGTCCTTTGTTATATTAAACTTACCACCTGCTTCTCGACTCCCAGCGTCTACAATACAGAACACTGCCTCACAAAATGGAAGCAACAAGAAATCAGAACCTCTCCCAGACAGTTGATGAACAGGGATACCTACTTCGTCAACACCACGAACAGCTGGCGCAACTGGGGACGGCTATGGAAGAGGTTCTTCGCATTGTTCAACATCTTGAACATACCCGAGAGGCGTTGCATTCAACTAGCGGAGGATACTCTACCACCAGTCGACCCAGCACACCAGCCCATTCAGCAACCCGCCCAGGTCAGCGATGCCCGCTTGTCCCTCCCGGAGCCCTCACCACAAGAGGACCAAGGTTGCCACGGTTATTTCTCTGCTGAGTGGGCGAGCGTTGGAATGGGCTACGGCTGTCTGGGAGAGAGGAGAGGAGGAGCTGGATTCGTACAAGTGGTTCATGGCTCTGTTCAGAGGTATCTTCGATCATCCACCGGAGGGCAGGAGGACAAGACTGCTGCAGAGCACACACTCCCCTTCCGGACAGTAGCAGCATCCAGCGGATGGAATAAGCCGGCGCTTCGTAAGCTATTCAGTAGAGGACTGCGAGAGGAGGTCCAGACGGAACTGGCCTGTCCTTGGACACACTCATCGTGTTGGCCATCTGTCTGGATAACCTACTTCAGGAGCGTCGGCACTCTCATCGCTTCACTCCATCCCTCAGTGACCACTCTGGATCAGAGCCTGAACCCATGGATGTAGGGGTCACATGCTTCCCTGCGGCAAAGAGACGCAGTCGGAGACAGCTGAGGCTCTCTCTCTATTGTGGTCAAGGAGGGCTCCAGCTACAGCAGTGTCCGGTACGTCCCAGCTCGGGATCCACAAGAGCCGAGGGATGGTCACGTGATTTTCTACTTCCTGGGGCAGGTGTGAGTATCTATCCCCTCTTCATCACTTTCTGCCAACCCCTTTTTTTTGGTCAATTGCACGTAGTCGACTGTCACTTATGTACTGTTTCCACAGCGTTGGACTTCCGGATATAAGCCTCATTCCTTCCATGGGCGGAGTATGCTTCCATGGGTGGAGTACCCACAAATTTGTTACGTTACTCCTCCACCGGGCTGACTCCCTTCTAGTGTGTTCTCGATTTTTAGCCAGCCCTGGCTCAGTGGAGCCCGGGACAGACTGAAGCTCCTGCAGTGGATGAGTGGTTCAGGAGCACAGAAGACATGTGGAGCGAGGCTCACGTTAGACTCCGTGTGCCGTCCACTGTCAGAAGAAGCAGGCAGACCGCCACCGCTGTGAGACTCTCGTGTTCCATCCCAGGGTTGTAGCACAAAGCCATTTTGGCATAGTCAGATCAGGACGTAACATACGTGTAACGCAGACGCTGGGGGTCTGGAAGCAAGTACAGGGGGTGAATTTAATACAAAACAAGAGTAGCGTCTGGACATGAGAAACATAACTAATACTGCCTGGGGAAAGAACCAAAGGGAGTGACAGGGATATAGGGGAGTCTCATGAGGCGCAGATGCACGTAACAATGGTGGCAGGTGTGCATAATAAGTAAACTGGCGACAATGAGCGCCAGAGAGGGGTAGACATGACAATAGGGATAACTCGGAGTATGCTATTCTGTTCCTCTGAAATAGACTAAAGTTTCTGTCTAAAATAATAAAATGTAGGCTATATAATAAAATGTAGGCTATATTACATGGATTTATTAGACTTTTTACATCTTCCAAAGGTCTGCATCAGTGGCTTGTAGGCTGTGTGTGGAAGCCAGAAGATGCTTAATGTGTTTTTGTTAATTAACGATCAATTACCGTGAAACAGACAATCACTGTCTGACAAAATGTTGTGACTGCCACAACCACACAACTCCTGACCACAACAACTGACCAAACAACCCCTGAACACACAACTACTGACCGCAACTACTGACCACAACCACACAACTACTGACCAAATCGAATGACCACAAGTACTGACAACATCCACACAACTACTTACCACAACCGCAAACCTATTGACCAAAACTACCGTCCAAAAGTATAGACCAAAACTACTGACCACAATCACTGAGCAAACCCACACAACTACTGACCACAACTCATGCCAACAATTACTGACCACAATCACACAACTACTGACCACCACTACAGAACCTCACAACTACTGACCTCCACTACCAGCCAAAAGTACTGACCAAAATCACTGAGTAAAACCACACAACTACTGAAAACAACTACTGAACCACAACTAAATGACCAACCACACATCTACTGACCAAACACAAAACTACTGAACACAACCACACAACTACTGAATCACAACTACTGAACATAAGCACAAAAACCTACCACTACTACTGACCTAACATATTGGCCACAAACACACAACTACTGACCACAACATCACAACTACTGACCACAACCACACAGTACTACTGACTACTACTGACTAGGGATGGAGCATTTTAAATTCTTTAAATTTGTGCTTCTCATCCATCGCATGAGATAATATTTCAACAAATCTGATCAATGAATATTTGAATGCAAGGTGAAGAGGAGGTCAGTGCATGAAGGGTAGCTGCCAAAAGATCTGGAGTCAGTAGGCGACCAGACGACACTTACGGACACTTCTCTCTGAAGATGTGCTCAGGGAGGAGGTAAGGGGCCTCCAGGTTCCTCATCTCAATCACCTAGAAGAGTAGAGTGGGATGGAGAGACAGTAAGAGATTGAGGGAGGGGGAGGGAGAGAGAGAGAGAAGTAAATGTAAACAGATTATTGTGGATGCTGTTACTACTGGCCTACAGACAACTCAACTTCTCTCAACATTTTTTCCTGAACTCTCTCTTTAATTCCAAGGTAATTTACCTTGCTGACGTGTTGACAGAAGGCTGGGTTGGCGATCATCTGACTAAGAAAGTTCAGGTAGGCCGCCACCAGTGCCATGATGCCACAGCGGATGACCATGGGCATGTTCTCCTCATTAGCCAAGGACATATCCTGCAACCAATGAAAAGCTTTAGAAATATGCTACACAAGGGCTTGTTTTGCAACAGATAGAAAGGGGAAAAAATGGATTGTCCAGAGAAGAGAAAATGTGCCTTTGGCTTTAGTGTAGCATAGAGCACATTACAACAGCTCTATGGCTAGCTAGCTATCTTATAGAATTATATGATAGTTGCAATTAATTCAGTCAGGCATTCAACTAATATTTACATTCAATCCACAATGAAGGGAGTTTGCAACCACCTGACTCAGGGTCATGTTCATTACAGCACATCAGTGAAAATGAAAATGAGAGTTTCTTATTGGATAGTATCAGCAGGATTGGATAGGTTACATTTGAAATGTAATCTGTTACTAGTTACCTGCCACATTTTTATCCATAACTTAACTTTTGGATTACCTAAACTCAGTAACAATCTGATTACTTTCTGTTACTTTTGGAGTACTTTCCCCTTAAGAGGCATTAGAAGAAGACAAAAAGAATCCATCAAACACATTTAGCGTGTCATCATAGTGGTCCTTGACTTGTGGTCAGACTCAGGTGGAACAAACAAACGTACATGTTTTTTCAATGCTGAATTGAATGTCATTGAGAAAACAAAAAGGTGTCAATGCATTTTTTATAAACATCCTTTCTGAATTTAAAAGTCATCTAAAATGTAATCTAGTTTTTACAACGTATCTGATACAAGTAATCTGATTGGAACATTTCTTTTGATTTTCCCATGATGTCAAGCAAAGAGGCACTAAGTTTGAAGGTAGGCCTTGAAATACATCCACAGATACACCTCCAATTGACTCAAATTATGTCAATTAGCCTATCAGAAGCTTATAAATCCATGACTTCATTTTCTGGAATTTTCCAAGCTGTTTAAAGTTACAGTCAATTTAGTGTATGTAAACATCTGACATACTGGAATTGTGATACAGTGAATTATAAGTGAAATCATCTGCCTGTAAACAATTGTTGGAAAAATTACTTATGTCATGCATAAAGCAGATGTCCAAACCAACTTGGCAAAACTATAGTATGTTAACAAGAAATTTGTAGAGTGGTTGAAAACGAGTTTTAATGACTCCAACCTAAGTGTATGTAAACTTCCGACTTCAACTGTATATGGCTCAATGACACTACTATCTCCCAATACTTCAAACCGAGGAGAAAATTAAAGTTGATCCATAATGTCATAATGTCAACCAGTGCATGAGAGGAAGCCAATTCTGCCAAGTAGTCTGTGCTAACATTTCAACATACTAAAGGCTATTTCTCATAATATCAACATCTTCTCCTTATAGCGTTATCTTTCTTGTTGTAAATTTGAATTCCTACAAAAACAACTAAAAGCTGGTATAGTTGCTAAGGCAATGTTTTGTTGACAGTTTTTTTTCCCTCCCATCATTATGAATAAATTACATTGACTTTACTAAAATGTGTCCTGTGACACAATGACTGATGCCACAGGACACCTATTACCTAAATACACATTGCATGGCAACAATTGCAATGAAATTGCACACGTACAAATCTCAAGTTAGGATTCAGCCCCAAATCACCAAAAACCTCTGAAGTTACACCACGCTATCAGTGTCTTCTGTCCTACCTGCAGGGCAAGAGCCAGCCTGATGAGGTCCACCACCACCTCCTCATTGGCCAGCTCAATGGTGAGCACGGCCAGGGTAGTGAAGAGCAGCTCAAAGTTCTTGTGACCGTTGTCCTCCTCCTTACAGCCCAGGTAGATGTGACGGTACAACTGCTGCCCATGCTGAGAGGAGAGGAAGGGAGGGATGGATGAATGTGTAGATGGATAGAAGAATGATTGGGTAGATGGATGGAGAGAGAGACTCATTATTTTAAATAAACAAATAATAACTTCATATTCTTGTAATTTGGGCATGTAATTTACCAGTCCATCAATATCTTCAGATTTAGTCATTTTTCTTTGGCAACATACGGTACACAAATGCATTTCACAGAATTGAACAATCGAAGAGCCGGAATTTCATAACTAGAATGGTCATGACGGTCATTCTAATATGTGCATTTCTGTATACTTCCGGCCCTTCTTTGGACACTGTGTTAACAACCCTCCAGGCAAGCTTCAATGCCATACAACTCTCCTTCCGTGGCCTCCAATTGCTCTTAAATACAAGTAAAACTAAATGCATGCTCTTCAACCGATCGCTACCTGCACCTACCCGCCTGTCCAACATCACTACTCTGGACGGCTCTGACTTAGAATACGTGGACAACTACAAATACTTAGGTGTCTGGTTAGACTGTAAACTCTCCTTCCAGACCCATATCAAACATCTCCAATCCAAAGTTAAATCTAGAATTGGCTTCCTATTTCGCAACAAAGCATCCTTCACTCATGCTGCCAAACATACCCTTGTAAAACTGACCATCCTACCAATCCTCGACTTTGGCGATGTCATTTACAAAATAGCCTCCAATACCCTACTCAACAAATTGGATGCAGTCTATCACAGTGCAATCCGTTTTATCACCAAAGCCCCATATACTACCCACCATTGCGACCTGTACGCTCTCGTTGGCTGGCCCTCGCTTCATACTCGTCGCCAAACCCACTGGCTCCATGTCATCTACAAGACCCTGCTAGGTAAAGTCCCCCCTTATCTCAGCTCGCTGGTCACCATAGCATCTCCCACCTGTAGCACACGCTCCAGCAGGTATATCTCTCTAGTCACCCCCAAAACCAATTCTTTCTTTGGCCGCCTCTCCTTCCAGTTCTCTGCTGCCAATGACTGGAACGAACTACAAAAATCTCTGAAACTGGAAACACTTATCTCCCTCACTAGCTTTAAGCACCAACTGTCAGAGCAGCTCACAGATTACTGCACCTGTACATAGCCCACCTATAATTTAGCCCAAACAACTACCTCTTTCCCAACTGTATTTAATTTTTATTTATTTATTTATTTTGCTCCTTTGAACCCCATTATTTTTATTTCTACTTTGCACATTCTTCCATTGCAAAACTACCATTCCAGTATTTTACTTGCTATATTGTATTTACTTTGCCATCATGGCCTTTTTTGCCTTTACCTCCCTTCTCACCTCATTTGCTCACATTGTATATAGACTTGTTTATACTGCATTATTGACTGTATGTTTGTTTTTACTCCATGTGTAACTCTGTGTCGTTTTATCTGTCGAACTGCTTTGCTTTATCTTGGCCAGGTCGCAATTGTAAATGAGAACTTGTTCTCAACTTGCCTACCTGGTTAAATAAAGGTAAAATAAAATAAATAAATAAATAAAATTTGACGATATGTGCATTTGAAAACATTTCTATGTGTAAGACAACAGTTGCCTGGCCAGCTAATGGCCCGCCCAACCCTAAACTACATTGAAACTAATTTCACACATATGATCAATTGATCAAGTGACAAAATGATCAATTGTCAAATTGAGAATTAAATGACCAGCGAAGCATGCATTGACAAAGGGAATGGAGCTTACCAAAAAGCATTTTCCCCTACCAGCTGTGCTTCTTCTCCGTGCAGCCCGCACAGCACAACTGGTAGGGGAAACCGCTCGAGTCGCATAAAATGGAATATAACGTTGTGTATAAAGTTCAGAAATACAGAGTTTCATGTATACAAAATCTAAATCATTTTCCGTTTTTAAAAGGATGTATTTGGGTGTTTTTGGAGCCATTGTTCATGTTTTTCTGTAGCCCCCTACTGTAGAACAAGCAATGATGTAGTCTATTGCGGATGTGGTAGGTTTCCAAGTGAAATCCACCCCCCCCCAAAAAAAGTTTCTGGACCCTTCTATAACATGTCATTTACATACATTTAGATTTCGTTGTAAAATAGTGAACAATCCTTTGAATATGCATATGGTCATTTTGACCATATGATGCTTGAGGTAGAAATGCTCTGAAAGTTTTAGTAATTTATGATATCTCCAAATTACTGCTGGAGTGGAACATACACATACAGTATTTAGGAAAATTCAGGGGCAGGTGGGTTCAAGGTATTTATTGAAATTAAGTTACTGAAAGAAAGAAAAAGTCATTACAATTGCTACGAATTGAGTATTTCGAACCATTGAGGAGACCGCAAGAGAGAAAGATGAAAAACAATCTGTCAAACCAATGAAAGAGAGTAGGTTTTTAGATAACTGATAGAGAGAGCGTGAGAGCGAGAGAGAGAGTGAACGAGAGACTGAGGGAAAGAAAGAAAAATCGATGTCCATGGAACAGACTAAGGATGCAAAGGTACACATCATGTTATTGAACCGTTCGGTACGCCCCCCACGGTTCAATACGCACACGTGAACCGCGGAATTACGGTATGCCTGTCATTTTCCTATAATTTCCAAAACGTGTTGATTGCGCTGAAGACTACAAGCACGTTGTACATTCAGATCCACAGAACCAGACGCGCAGCTTGTGGCCGTTACCGGGCTCCTGAGGGCTGACAAACTTTACTGCACAGCAATGTCTCAATGTAGTGACCGCAGCTCCATCCCCTTTCAACAACTAATGGATGATTTGCAATGACATCTCAGTAGGAAACCTCCCTAAGAGGGGCCTCATGAAGAGAGGGGAAACTAAAACAAATATTCTCTGAGCGCCAATGGCGAGCGCTAGCGAAGCGGCACCTTCCAAACACAATTTGCGATAAATTCAGAAACATAAAGAAATAATGAAAGCAGTGGGAGTATTCATAGCCAAATATCTGCAGCCCTATTCAGTGGTTACTGACTCGGGATTTCGTTTTTTTTTTACTGCGTTACAATGTCCCCTCCCGCACACATTTCAGCAGCAAAGTAATTCCCAAACTCTGAAACATCACGGGGAGAAAATGAAAAGGAATTGACACAGACACCCTATCTAGCTTTCTCCACTGATAGTTGGACCTCCAGAGCAACTCCAAGCTACCTCACTGTGACGGTTCACTATGTACTGGATTGGGAGATGTTGGTTGTCAAAACTAAGAAGCACTTTTAATTGTAATGTTTTCTCTCTTCGATTTCATACAGTAGAGACAGAAACCAGGCCTAGTCAGTCAGGCTGCCATTTTTCTGAAAGGAAAGTTTGATTTGTCTATAGGCAAAATAAAGAGTTAATTGTTTATTAAAGGGTGATGTGTTTTAATTATTTTCTTAAATATAAAGGTACCGAAACCGTAACGATATAGTGGCCCACAAACTGTGATACATACAGAACCGTGGGCCCACTGTACCTGTACATTCCTAGAACAGACAGAGCTAAATATAGCGCAAGACTTTCAATAAGGCCAGAGACGGGTAAATGTGACTGTGGAGCAATGAGGGAGATGCAGCTCTGTGAACGAAGAACCCACATTTGCACAATCACTCAACACATCACAAGCTTTAGTAAAGTGGACAACATCACTGGAGCAAATACCTAAAATAGCCAACCAAAGATGATTGCATCGAAAAAAAATAAACTTGTTTCTGAGTCAGCGAGCAGTGTCACCATCTTTAACGAAAGAGGAGGTGGTGGGGTAGTTCCTTATTAATTTAGTCAGATATTCAAATACACACTCGATGGCTCATGAAAATAACTTGAAGCCATGACCTAAAAATAACCAACCTACAAGACTGCCTCTGACACTTAATAGCCTTAAGCAGGGTCGTGTTCAGTAGGCAAGAAATGTTAGAAAACGGTCCGAAACTGGGTTTAGAAGTGAGGTACTATTTGGTATTTTATTAGGATCCCCATTAGTTGTTGCGAAAGCTTCAGTTACACTTCCTGGGGTCAACACAAAACATGACATAATACAGAACATTAATAGACAAGAACAGCTTAAGGACAGAACTATACATTTTAACATATCCAATAAGAAACACTCACTTTCTGTTTAAAAACATTTAGCTGCATGTTGTTACCTAGCACCCTAATCAACACGACCCAGCTGGAGACATAGCTCTCTATCTAGCGACTTATCATATTCCTCTGACAAAGGCGGATTGAGCTCCATTAATTAGCCTTGACAGTGGCAGCGATAGCATGAATGCTAAATGCTGCAATGTATTCGGTGGCAATAGTTTCTTTATGGGGGACATGGAAGAGTCGAGGGTAAATGCTAAATGTTGTGGAGCATATCGCAGCTAGGGGAGCCTGAGCTATGGGCTCTGTGTGGATGACATTGTCTCTAGACTATGTTCAGCTTACCTTCCTCACATACAGTGGGGTCTAAAATGATTGGATTCATTGTTAAAGATTAGTAAAAAAACACTATAAAAAATGATTTATTTTGATAATACAACCAACACAAAATAACAGTTGTTTTGAAGTTATTTACAATGTTTTAAGGGTTTATTAACAGTTTATGAAAAATGTATGTCTTCGAACACACGTCTCTTAAAATCAGCTAGACATTGGGACCTCAATAAACTGAATCAAGCATTTAAGTGCTGGGCTGGAACAAAAGCCTGCATCGCTCTATGATGTTCGGATTGTTTATCTGCTTATCTGATTGCTTATGTGGTATTGGCAGGGAAGTGTGGAGTATTGAATATTAGCCCGTTTGCAAAATCTGGCACATTGACAGAAATGTTGATTAATGTGCTACGTCCCCATCAAATAAACCTAACAAAGTAAAGTAGAATAGTGTCTGTTTATTACACTGCAATAAGGCACAACTACCACCAACAGAGGACAGAGCAGCCAGGTCGTTCAAGACTGATGTCAAAATTGTCCTGAGGACGTCTGGAAATGCCTTATAAAAACAGCCACTAAGGGGCAATGTTATTACCATCAAGTAGGGTTAGGTTTTGTAATCCAATGACTCTGGATTGCGTGTTCGATTCCTGGTTGTGTGTTCGATTCCAGTCATGGACATTTGTTTTTTATTTTAACCCTATCACAGACCTTAACCCTTACCTTAACCATTTGGAATGAGTGTCTAAACTGAACCCTTACATTAACCATTTGGAATGAGTGTGTAAACGTAATGTTCTAACCCTATCACAAACCTTGACCCTTACCATAACCATTTGGAATGAGTGCCTAAACTTAACTCTTAACTTCTAAAATTGACTTTTGGAGAAATGGAACGATACAGCACCAGCAACAACAAAAACACTGAAATGTTAAGTTTGGAGGAATGTAGAATAAAGTCGAATTGTGCTGCAGTGAGACTGAGAGCTTGTTGCAGTAAAGAGCTGTGGCAGAACCATTTGTGATCCATAGTGGTTTTCTATGGGGAGCTGTAATGGTGCGTTGCAACTGGCCCCAGCTTGTTATTTATTCGAAGACAAACGGATGGTAACACCGTCTGTGAAAATCAATTATTGCATCAGAGCTACTTATGTGCTGCTTTACCTTTTAACACTGTCTATGAATGAAAAGATAGGGATTTTTATCACCCAAGCTAACGACTCATTCTACTAAGCATTATAAATGCAGAACTTCATTACGCAATCATAATGCATCACAAACAGGTCGTATAATGTGCAATACTGGAAGTGTTTCATTTTTTAAGTACAACTTTTTAATTTACCTTTTTCATGAACCCAACGTCTTGTTTCGATATCTTCTCCCTCTTTATCTTCAAGGCCGCCACATTAGGAATGATCCTAACAAATTAGAGAAAGATTCAAACATGAAAGATATATATAGTCGTGAAAGTCACACCCCTTGCACAGTATTAAAAAGGACTGGATTTTTCCCCGATTTTCACAACCAAATCCACACTTTCAAGGTGAAAGAAAATAATTAGTGATGCACTGATATGTTAACACACACACATGGACGCAGCGGTGTAAGGCTCGGCATCTCAGTGCAAAGGGCATCACTACTGGTTCGAATCTAGGCTCTATCACATCCGGCTGTGATTGGGAGTCCCATAGCACAATTGGCCCAACATCGTTCGGGTTTGGCCAGGGTAGGCCATCATTGTAAAAAATTATTTGTTCTTATTAACTGACTTGCCTAGTTAAATAAATGTTACACACACACCACACTGACTAAAAAGTTATTTTGTTGGCATTTACGTATGTCCTCATTACCAGTAAAACATAATCAAAACCTATTTCTGTCACTTACTTGCTGTGCTGTTTAGTTGTTCATGTCGTTTCATTCTCAACCAGGATTTCTATGGAACGCCGCTTGGGTCTTTGCTATTGAACACTTGTTGACCAATCAGGACCTGAATATGACTGCACGTCACATAATAATTTAATGCGTTCATCATTTTTTTAAACGTAGTTATTACACATGGATTACACTATCACTTGTATTTCATGTCACAACGATTCATCGATACATATGCTACGTATGATGCTGGTAAAGTTGCCTCGCGCACCTACAGTGCTGGTCATAAATGCTAGCTAGCTCATGGATGCAAATGGATGTGTTTTCTTCCCCCAAAACATATCAAGACGACAGTCTGATTCAGCAGCTATAGTTAGCTAGCTAACTATATAGCTAGGTGTCATCATCTAAAATAACCCTGATTTATAAGACAGTTTTTCTTTGATTAATGGTGGACGGACCCATCTATGTGAAGCTAGCCACAATAAGGATCAGCCACAATAGTGGACTTTGCATTTAGCCTTCAAAATAAAAGTATTGCATAATTCTACTATTTCTATTAATTTGCATCACTGTCAATGACATACTTTATTTTGAAGGCAAACCACAAATTCCACTATTGTGCCTAATCCTTATTGTGGCTCGCTTCACAACACATAACCCGGTCCGGTCGAGTCTCACTAGCCAGATGACGCTACTGGCTGCTTACAACGTTAGTTTTGGGCAACAGGGTTAAGTAGCTGGCTAGCTATTTATTTTCCTGAACTGAAATTCAATTTCAATAGGCGAACAACAAGTGGCAACCTAGCTAATATTTACTCAAGGATTTCTAAATCATTGCTAATAATAATGAAAATGACTACAGTTTGTACTGGTCATTGTTTTCAGGCTGATTATATTGGTGCTAGCTAGGTACCTCAGAAGTTGCGGTCGAACAAATGATGCTTTATTACCAAAGTGGTACTGTAAACACATCGTTTGTGGCCCGTATTTGTACTTATTGTACAGCTTTGACAGTGCTACTGTATCTTTTTTGACACGCAAAGACCCAAACGGCATTCCATAGTATGTATGTCTTGAAGCTAAATAGCAGTGACACTATTACTGTTTAACTCCGGTTGGGCAACATCTGAAAAATAGCGCACTTGGTAGTGTGTACCGGTGCTCGACCAGTCTTTAGACATACGCAATCAATACATCTTCATTGTATACATTTTTTTTACTTTGAAAGAGTAGGTTGTGTAGATCTGTAGGAAAAAAAACTATATATTTAGATACAATTTTAAGGCAGCATAATGTGAAGACTGTGCAAGGGTTGTGTAGAATTTCAACAGGCACTGTGCATTACATTTTGGTAATTTAGCAGATGCTCTTACCCAGAGCAGCCTACAATCAAATAGCTTACAAAACTTAAGATAACGTACAACCTCAAACCCAACAACTAAAAGCTATCGGGGGGTGTATGCACCCCTGCGGAACACCCGACACCGGCAGTGGGCATTTTGACAACAGCTGTTACCTGATGCCCCGCAGCTTGGCGCGGTTGTCGTGGCGATCGATGATGTTGAGCAGGATCTCAAGGACCAACTGGCGAAGCTCGCAGTCCTCCATGAGTGAAATGGAGAAAAGTGGGTCCAGGAAGGGTGCGGGCAGCGCTGCCACCATGGTCTTGGACTTGAAACCAGAGGTCACCTGAGGTACATCAAAGGTGTCAGGGGGAAAGGTCAGTCTTGATCACAGTCTATATATATCATGTGTTAATAACACACCATGTACAATTTATGATAAAGTATACATACCATACATCTATATCATGATATACGTTTCAATTTTCCATACATTTCTGGATAAATGTCTTGGTATATGTATATTTCATGGTTGAAGGGTGTTCGAGAGTACACTCCAGCATATTTCCACACTCCATCAATCACACGTAATTGACAGGTGGCAGGTGTTTATTGCATCGCCACCACCGACAGACTGGCGAGTTTGCCATCATTCACAATAAACCGACTTAAACTTTGAGCTCTGCCAACACCTTTCTCTTTCAATCCGAGCGGATTTCAGATTGAGCAAAATGTCACTGCACTGTGACCCTTCTGTCTGGTCTACATGATGAGGTGACGAAAGGGAGGACACTGGTGTGTGTGTGTGTGTGTGTGTGTGCAGTAGCGGAATGGCAATATGGAGCACCAGGAAAATGTGCATCTGGGCGGGCCCAATGGTCCAATTATAGTGGGGGCTGAGAAGTTGAGGGACACGGGCCGGCCCACTGTTCCATCTCTTCCACCGGACCTGGCCCATTGGTCCATTCCTCCCTCTGTACAGCGGCTACAGTACTTAGCCCAGCCCCCTTCCCTCACATACACACTGACAGTGACATAGCCACGAGATGTTGATGTAGCTATCAATAGAAGTCAACTTACGCAAAATCCCAAATCAACATCGATAAGCAACACAACAAAACACGTAAAGGTGGGGCTGAAAAGTTAAGGGACAAAGTTAAGTCCCTTGGGTCAGATGAAGCCAAATGTAGGAAATTAACTGACTTATTATGTAGTGATGCTACTAGTGCCAGTGCTAATGTCAATGTGCAGATAGCCCATGCAGAGGGAGATGCCGCAGCTGGAATTGTGAGCACAAGCAAAGTCTGTGCAGCCAAAGCGTAGGCAATGGGGAGCCATCGTTACAGTTGTTGGTAATTAGCTAGCTAACCATATTAGCATAAATGTGCCATCAGTCAAAACATGGCGTCAACAAAACAAAGGAGATGATCATGGACTTCAGGAAACAGCAGAGGGTGCAGATGCACAATCGAGAGCATCCTGTCGGGCCCTATCACCGCCTGGTACGGAAATTGCATCGCCCACAACCGCAAGGCTCTCCAGACGATGGTGCGGTCTGCACAACGCATCACCGGGGGCAAACTACCTGCCCTCCAGGACACCTGCAGCACCCAATGTCACAGGAAGGCCAAAAAGATTATCAAGGACATCAACCACCCGAGCCACTGCCGGGTACAGGTGCATCAAAGCTGGGACCGAGAGACTGAAAAACAGCTTCTATCCCAATGCCATCAGATTGCATCCATCAGTGATTGCTGTTTAGCAGTCTAACTCAGAGAGGCTGCTGCCAACATTGAGACCCAATCACTGGCCACTCTAATAAATGGATCACTAGTACTTTATACAATGCACTCTAAATAATGCCAAATTAATAATGTTTACATATCACATGTATATACAGTATTTTATACCATCTATTGCACCTTGCCTATGCCACTCGGCCATTGCTCATCCATATACTTACATGTACATATTCTCATTCACTCCTTTAGATTTGTGTATTAGGTAGTTGTGGGGGAATTGTTCGATTACGTGTTAGATATTACTGCACTGTCAGAACTAGAAACACAAGCATTTCGCTACACTCGCATTAACATCTGCTAACAATGTGTGTGTGACAAAGAACATTTGATTATTTGATTTGATCTTTGAAAGCACTATGGTGTTGAACACTGAGCTGTAGTCAATGAATAGCATTTTCACATAGGTGTTCCTTTAGTCCAGGTGGGAAAGGGCAGTGTTGAGTGCAACAGAGATTGCATCAACTGTGGATCTGTTGGGGCGGTATGCAAATTGGAGTGGGTCTAGGGTTTCTGGAATAATGATGTTGATGTGAGCCATGGCCAGCCTTTCAAAGCACTTCATGGCTACATATGTGAGTGCTACTGGTCGGTATTCAATTAGGCAGGTTAGCTTAGTGTTCTGGGGCACAGGGACTATGTTTGAAACATGTTCGTATTACAGACTCAGTCAGGGACCGGTTGAAAATGTTAGTGAAGACACTTGCCAGTTGGTCAGTACACGTCCTGGTAATCTGTCTGGCACTGCGGCCTTGTGAATGTTGACCTGTTTAAAACTTCTTCGGGATCGGTTGAGCTGACATATGCTAATCGCATAAACCTGAGGTTGTAAGTAGCAAGACAATTTCCCAGGACATAAGACATGTCTGATATTGGCAGAAAGCTTAAATTATTGTTAATCTAACTGTGCTGTCCAATTTACAGTAGCTATTACAGTGAAAGCATACCATGCTATTGTTTGAGGAGAGTGCACAGTTTGGAACTTGAAAAGTTAATAATAAACCAATTGATACAAAATTTGGAACAGAAATACAATGATTCATTGGATCAGACCTAATCTTTGCACCAACACTGCTGCCATCTAGTGGCCAACATCTCAATTGCACCTGAGCTGCAATAATACATTATGGCCTCTCTCTTGCATTTCAAAGACGTTACAAAAAATACGTTTTTTTTTCTTCTTTATATTACCTTTCACCATATCTATTGTGTTATATTCTCCTACATTCCTTTCACATTTCCACAAACTTCAACGTGTTTCCTTTCAAATGGTACCAAGAATATGCATACCCTTGCTTCAGGGCCTGAGCTTCAGGCAGTTAGATTGGGTACGTCGTTTTGGGCAAATTTTTTAAAAATGGGACGGATCCTTACCCACGGCGAGCATGATCACACAGTCGTCCGGAACAGCTGATGCTCTCATGCATGCTTCAGTGTTACTTGCCTCGAAGCGAACATAGAAGTAATTTAGGTCATCTGGTAGGCTTGTGTCACAGGGTAGGTCGCGGCTGTGCTTCCCTTTGTAGACTGGAATAGTTTGCAAGTCCTGCCACATCCGTCGAGGGTCGGAGACGGTGTAGTATGATTCAATCTTAGTCCTGTATTGACGCTGTGCCTGTTTGATGGTTTGTCGGAGGGCATAGCTGGATTTCTTATAAGCTTTCTGGGTTAGAGTCCCACTCCTTGAAAGCGGCAGCTCTAGCCTTTAGCTCAGCGTGGATGTTGCCAAGGCTTCTGGTTGGGATATGTACGTACGGTCACTGTGGGGATGACATCATCAATGCGCTTATTGATAAAGCCAGTGACTGATGTGGTGTACTCCTCAATGCCATCGGAAGAATCGCGGGAACATATACCAGTCTGTGCTAGCAAAACAGTCCTATAGCTTAGCATCTGCCTCATCTGACCACTTTCTTTTTGACCGAGTCACAGGTGCTTCCTGCTTTGGTTTATGTTTGTAAGCAGGAATCAGGATGGAATTATGGTCAGATTTACATGCGTCTGGAGTAAAGGTGTTCTAGAGTTTTTTCCCCCTCTGGTTTCACATTTAACATGCTGGTAGAAATTAGGTAAATTAGGTCAAAAGGATTTGTGTTTCCTGTTTACTTATGACCGTATACAGCTAATTGAGTGCGGTCTTATTGCCAGCATCGGTTTGTGGTGGTATGTGTAGACAGCTATGAAAAATACAGATGAAAACTCTTGGTAAATAGTGTGATAGTGCAGAAACATTAAGTACAAAATAACGCGAAAAAACATGCACAATTGATTACGGGATCATAAAACGGCAGTCATCTCCTTCGGCGCCACTCCGATATACCAACAGAGAACATTGAAGTCCCTTTAGGCAGAATTAGAATAGACTCAAATAATGGATTCATCTGTTGCCATTCTTCTCGATTGACACTATTCTTGATCAGTCTGTTGTGATCACGATAGGCGGATGCGGCTATCGTTAGACAGTACTATTGAATAAATGATATGGCTATAGAAGTACTCACCATGATGAGCGAGCTCAGCAGCATGGCCTGGATACGCTTGGTGCCCTGGTGCCTGAATGGAATATCAACAACAGTTTGTTAGCAAATGGTGGGGGGGACTCACTCTTTGTGCAATAAAAAATGTTTAACATGTTTTTTTTGAATGACTACCTCATTTCTCTATCCCACACATACAATTATCTGTAAGTGAATTTCAAACACAGATTGAACCACAAAGACCAGTGAGGTTTTCCAATGCCTCGCAAAGAAGGGCACCCATTGGTAGGTGGGTAAAAAAAATTTAAGCAGATATTGAATATCCCTTTGACCATGGTAAAGTTATTAATTACACTTTGGATGGTGTATCAATATACCCAGTCACTACAAAGATACAGGCATCCTTCTTAACTCAGTTGCCAGAAAGGAAGGATTTCACCATGAGGCCAATGGTGACATTAAAACAGTTACAGAGTTTAATGGCTGTGATAAGAGAAAACTGAGGATGTATCAACAACAATTGTAGATTATCCACAATACCAACCTAATTAACACAGTGAAAAGAAGGAAGCCCGTACAGAAAACAAATATTCCAAAACATGCATCAAGGCACTAAAGTTATATTGTAAAAATGTGGCAAAGAAATTCACTTTTTGTCCTAAATACAAAAATGGGGCAAAATCCAATACAACACATTACTAAGCACCACTCTACATAATTTCAATCATAGAGGTGACTGCATCATATTATGGGTATATGTGTAATCGTTAAGAACTGTGAGGAAAATGTGCGGATTGGAGGTAAGCACAGGCAAAATCCTAGAGGAAAACCTGGTTCAGTCTGCTTTCCACCAGATACTGGGAGATGAATTCACCTTTCAGCAGGACAAAAGCCTAAAACACAAGGCCAAATCTTCACTGGAGTTGCTTACAAAGTGGCCAAGTTACAATTTGACTTAAATCTACTTGAAATTCTATGGCAAGACCTTAAATGGTTGTCTAACAATGATCAACAACCAATTCGACAGAGCTTGATGCATTTTAAAAAGAATAATGGGCACAATTCAGGTGTGGAAAGCTTTTAGAGGCTTACCCAGAAAGTCTCACAGCTGTAAAATTATCTTCTACAAAGTATTTACTCAGGGGTGTGAATTATGTAAACGAGATATTTCTCTATTTAATACATTTCAAAACACTGTCATTATGGGGTATTGTGTAAATGGTTGAGATTCTTATGTTTAATCCATTTTCAATTCAGACTGTAAAACATCAAAATGTGGAATAAGTCAAGGGGTTTGAATATTTTCTGAAGGAATTGTATATGTAGTATAACATATAGCTCTACTAACTAGGTATATTCTCTATAGTACATCTGTGTGGAAAGTCAAGTATGAAAATAAAACGTATCTACATCCTTATATTATTACTGGAAATAGAGCTATAATAGAAAAATAATATACATTTTAATTCCAATGGCATCCTGGATGTGTGTTGTGAATTGACCCAGATGTTTATAAGCACCTTCATAATAAGCACAGTACCTGTGCCTCTGCATCACTAACTCATAAAAGTGTGTCATCCAGTGGTGTGTATTCATCAGTGCTAAGGGAAGCCAGGCTTCCGTATAAATTTGACAAAGAAAAACTAAATCATTTATATTTTTGTCTCTCTTTGCTTCATAATTGTCCTTCAATTTGCAAGAGGCTGAATGTATGTCACCAGAGAAAGCAGCTGATCGAGTGAAACAGCGCCCCTCTGTCTCTGTATGTGTAACCCATCTATCTGATGCTGTCTGGTCAAAAAGAGTATGACATTGTTGCCGCCCCTACCATTGAATGCATGGGATGCCAGCGAGCATTTGTCCTCCCTATAAAAGGGAGCTAAAAGAGAGCTCAACTGTTGATGGTCCTGGAGCACCTAAAAAAAGTGTAAAGTGAAGGCAGTTTGGATTTGGCTTCACACCAATCACATCACATCAGAAGCTAAACGTAATTAGAAAATAAACTTGAATTGTTGCATCTCGTTGAATTGTTTTCCCTTTCCCAACTTAGCCATAGATGGAGATAGTGATTTGGAACTAGGGGTTTTCCTTAATTCTCCCTACTGGCCAATGATTATGACGGTGATTATGATCCAACCATAAATTTATACACTGTGCCCCTTGCCTGAGAGGATGGAAGTTCAATATGTAGCTAGATGAGGTGGGCTAATGTTAACTAGCTGGCTCATCGTTGCCCATGAAAGTGAGTTACGCTAGCAAGCGTAACTAAATTAGAGAGCTGCATTCCCACTGGCCCCGACAGATAGCATTGTAGCGTGGTCTGCATTTTTTATGCTGAGGTTGGGAGTGGGCATTCAGACAAACAACTTTGGGATTATTTCTAACGGTTGTCTTTCTGTTTTGGATGCGTTATCTATTGTATTAAAATAACCTCTGCCATACTATTCAGAAACTCTCATAGGCTAATTCTGCTTCACGTTCTGTAGCCTACCTCACCTCACTTGTGTTGGGCGTGCGAGATCAAATGCGTGGTCCCAAATAAATAGCCTGTAGGATGGAAAAGCATACGCAGTTGTCTTTCCAAGGAAATTAACTTCCTAAATATTACATGCTATAGTTTAGGCTCTGACATTGACAGGAAATAAATATTGATAACACATTTTTCTGTCTGCCTGCAAATTGTCCAGCTCCTATTAAAGTTGGTATTATTTCAAAATGGTTGTCTTTCTGTTTGTAGATTATTCGTTATACTTGATGATTTTGATTCTGTAGCCTACCTTTCTTCCCTTTTACTGAGCATGTGCAATCAAATAAAAAATATGATAGGCTATAGTTTAAACTCTGACATTGACTGGCATAACACATGTATTTTATTGTGCTTGCATATCGTCCCGTTCCTAAAAGTTATTCTTTAATCTAGTCAAGTAAGTGTCCACTCTCTTGTATTTAGGCCCAACTCTACAATCTTTCAAACTACATCTAGCCTAATACTGATAGCCGAATATAATGGGCACAGTCAGAATCTCTGGTATTTTAACCTATTTTTCACATTTTGATCTTGACTAGGGTGGCAAAATCGTTGGGACCAGGGCTGCAAAGTGAGCTGCGTCAGATACATCTAAAATAACATTGCGGGACTGCCGTCAGGTACAGGACTAATTCTTGTTGGGACCAGGGCTGCAAAGTGAGCTGCGTCAGATACATCTAAAATAACATTGCGGGACTGCCGTCAGGTACAGGACTAATTCTTGTTGGGACCAGGGCTGCAAAGTGAGCTGTGTCAGATACATCTAAAATAGGTACGGGACTAATTCTTGCTGGGGCGACTCGGTTAAGAAGACCATGGCATTGGGCGGGTGCGGCGTGAAAAGCAGCAGGAGCTGGATGAAGATATCAGTCCCGTGCAGACCTCTACTTGAAAGTGCTTCCTCTATTAGCTAGTCCTCTCATTGGCATCAGGGGCAGCAGACAAACAGAGGAATCTAATCTCCTCCAACAATTAAGAAAAAGCAAAGGGATAAGGAGGAGAGAAGATGAGTGGGTTGAGTCACTGAGTGGGTTGAGTCACTATACTCGGCCTTGTCTCGGGATGGTAAGTTGGTGGTTGAAGATATCCCTCTAGTGGTGTGGGGGCTGTGCTTTGGCAAAGTGGGTGGGGTTATATCCTGCCTGTTTGGCCCTGTCCGGGGGTATCATCGGATGGGGCCACAGTGTCTCCTGACCCCTCCTGTCTCAGCCTCCAGTATTTATGCTGCAGGAGTTTATGTGTCGGGGGACTAGGGTCAGTTTGTTATATCTGGAGTACTTCTCCTGTCTTATCCGGTGTCCTGTGTGAATTTAAGTATGCTCTCTCTAATTCTTTCTTTCTTTCTCTCTCGGAGGACCTGAGCCCTAGGACCATGCCTCAGGACTACCTGGCATGATGACTCCTTGCTGTCCTCAGTCCACCTGGCCGTGCTGCTGCTCCAGTCTCACCTGTTCTGCCTGCGGCTATGGAATCCTGACCTGTTCACCAGACGTGCTACCTGTCCCAGACCTATTATTTGACCATGCTGGTCATTTATGAACATTTGAACATCTTGGCCATGTTCTGTTATAATCTCCACCCTGCACAGCCAGAAGAGGACTGGCCACACCTCATAGCCTGGTTCTTCTCTAGGTTTCTTCCTAGGTTTTGGCCTTTCTAGGGAGTTGTTCCTAGCCAAAGTGCTTCAACATCTGCTTTGCTTTCTGTTTGGGGTTTTTGGCTGGGTTTCTGTACAGCACTTTGAGATATCAGCTGATGTACAAAGGGCTATATAAATACATTTGATTTGATTTGATAATGCTTCTGATTTTGGTGGGAAATACCAGGTTACCTGGGAGAAAAGTGATTTGTTCTCGGGATGAAGCATTTGTAAAATACCAGGAAAATATTAAACCCTAGTACCAAACCAGCCACCCCTAACTCAGAAAGGAGAACTCCCGAGATGAACCTAATGTCCATGGGAAACCCTGTAGCGTGGAGGTAATGAGTGTGACTCACCCAATCTTCACAGTGTCCAGGGTGTGGCAGGGGGTGCCATACACGGGCACCTTGCCCATGATGAACATCATCACCTCCGCGCGCTGGTAGTCTGGCAGGTTGCCACCAAAGAACCCTGTGTGACCATGGGGTAAATTAATGCGTTTACAAAACTTTGTCTGTTAAATTGTCAAACGATGCAATTATTTTTCTTTGGCACTCTGACTTTAAAGGAATGGCGCAAAGACAAGCTATTTCAAATCATACTGTGTGTAGAGCATACAAATTCAAATGCATGTAACTACGGGGTCAACATTAAAGCCCCCCTCTGCAATTTCAACAGCCTGGAAATGTATTTATAGATAGATATCCATCTAAAAAACAGTATAGGAGGGCTCCAGATTAACTGTTCCCTGTGGTGGCACCAACATTTTCCCCAATCAATAATTTGGTCCTTTTACAATTTTTTTATTTTTTATTGTGATTAATTGTATTGTCTGAAAACGTACAAAATACATGATCTACACAGCAAAAACAATCTGACGTCAAAACAAGATGTATTGAGATGAAAGAAATTGTGCTCTATCAATTTACCGGATTTTGTTTAATATTACTTTGGACAAAAACAAGACGTCAATATTCCTGTAATGCTTTTTGTATAAACATCTTAAATTACAGCTCAATTTCAGCAAATTCCAAATATGTGATTAATCCCAGCCAAATAAATGTTATCATTTGTGACCCGATTCAGGAAACTAGGCGTATATCTCAAGTCATGACTACACTGGAGAGCAGTTACCATAATTTTTAAAATCAAAACGTCTAAATGTCTTTAACATTTTTTTTATTGTGTAGTGGAGCTGGATAAGTGTTGCTCTCCACTTTCTGGAGGACAGAGTTTTGAAATCAGTGCAATTAGAGTATGATAGCTAAAGAGATGGAGAAAACACCTGTCTCCAGATTACATCTTCAAACTAAGGACAACCGTGGTATGGCATTCCTGACAGGGAGACTCGTCCATCATGCATGATGATGTATACAGGTAAGATAGTCTAGCGTTTGCTAGCTACATTTTCTGATATTACACATTTTACATTTTCAGATATTACACATTTCACAGAAAGAGGTTTAATTTAGAGCTAAATTGTACCATTAGCTAGCTAGCTAATGTTAGCTGGCTGGCTCCCTACCTGACATTATTCCCATCCCAGAGCCGTTTGCTTTTCAGGTTAGAGCCTAATGTTAGCTACATAACATGGAACCTCTTTGGTTAGCTCCCAGCATATTCATGCAGGGTAGTAACGACATGATTTGGGACTATGTTCATTGTTGTTTAACTAGCTAACGTTAGCTGGCTGGCTCATTTGCTAACGTTACGTGACTTGTGTCATCTTACACGTTGTTTACCTAGCTAGGTTCATTGTGTACCTAGCAAGCTAGCTATGGATCTTAAGCTAAAGTGTGCAACACCCGTTGAATATGGCCGGTGTCAGTAAACATCTGCAAAAAAAGCGTAATGAAGTTGTTGCCAGCAGAGCTGGTTAGGCTGTTTTCATGTTATCCAGAGGTAAACAAATCATCGTCCAGAGCGTCAAGTGTTCACTCTGAACGTTCCGAGAGTGAAACAAGATGGGTGGACAAAGAAGAGCTCTTCACTAGATACCAAAACATTCAAAGGCCATTTTCTCAAAAGTGAGTTTACAAGTTTATCAACTTTCAAAGCAGAATTACTTTCCCATTGTTCCTCAAAAATGCAGTGTATGATATACCATTTTGTTGCTCTGAGTCTACCTTTATCCCATGCAAAAAAAGCCATTTCAAATTTTGCTACCTACATACCAGGTGATGAGCCACATTTGGCAGCCCTAAACATGTTTTAAAGTCCTTCAAAGTGCTATTGAGATGGTATGATTCAAGACATGTTTGAGATAGGCCTACATTTAAATCTAACATGTCCATCCAGGAAAGATGATAATGATATTTTGATGTGCAACACCTAACCAGTGATTGGCATTCATTATGGGTTGACAATTACGCTATTGTTGCTATAACTTTACTGTCTAAATATGGTTATTAGATTATTTTGCTCAATAGACAGTAATATATATATTTTTTTAAATTACATTTAATTTGGGGCTAATTTACCATCTGACTCTGAGGAAGTGGAAACTCAAAACCCTTTATCCAGATAATTAAAGGGATACTTTGAGATTTTGGCAATGAGGGCCACATTATCTAGTACCCAGAGTCAGATGAACTTGTGGATACCTTTTTTATGTCTGTGTGTCCAGTATGAAGAAAGTTAGAAGTAAGTAGTTTTGAGAGCAAATGCTAACTCGAGTTAGCACAATGACTGGAAGTATATATATATATATTCTAGCATGCATGGTATCCATGAGTTCATCTGACTCTGGGGAAGTAGATAAAGGGCCTCTATGTGAAAATCCCGAAGTTTCTCTTTAAGTATAATTTCCTGCTAGTTAGCCGTGTAACAGAATAATCTAACAGTAAATGTAGGCCTAATATCTTAAAATACTCCTATGCAGCATAGGATGTTGGCTCTATAAAGGCTTATACAATCCCATCAAATGGCAATATGGGCTTCCTGTGCTCCATAGATACTTAGATACATAGATACAGGGTTAATCGGTACTAAAATGGTCAATATGGAGTTGGGGAAAAGTTTTCTTACCTACAGAAAGCTGGTTGTGACTAGATGGAGTACTGCTACAGATAAGATTTACCATTGAACAACAGCAAGACTTTGACTTAATCTTTTGAAGTCAGACCACGACTTGATGCTTTTCGTTGTTATGGCGATAGCTATCGACAGTTAGGTAAGTTAGATAGCTAGTGTCCCTCAACTATGACAAAAAAAAATACTTTTAACCACTGTATATTTGTTGACCCATTCATCTGTCATGACAGATAACTAGTGTTCATATGGAAGTTACAGTGACATGACAATTAGCTAAAGTTACTGCCCTCGGGGAGCACGAAGACAAGCTGGTGCTTGCCAACGTGAGGTGCTTGCACTGGGCAGCTGTATCACGGTGTCGCAGGCAGTAGCTAACCTGGCCAATTTTCCCTCCCATGATTTTATTGCAAGTAGGATAATAGCCAACACAAGAAATAACTAATATTGATAACCATCTAGATGTCATCTTGATACAAGCATGAACAGCAAAAACACCGGGACACAGTGTCCTTCGCTCCAGCTTGCCATGCACTGCTGTCTGGGCTGCAACGTTGTGGGACGTTAGCCTAGTGTTGTGGCCAATATCAGGGGGACAGTCACAGTAAGCACACACATACAATGCATACAAGCAACAGTACACAATCATTATTTTCATCAAAAATAAAGAATTGTACATTTTACAAACTGAACATGTACAATTATTTTGGGCAAAACTAACAGTGAAGTAGTTCAATGGTAAATCTCGTCCTTAGCCGTACTCCAAAAGTCACAGCAAAGGGTCACAAACTGCAATTAAAGGTTGTGGTTATGTAGGCAAGGGCTGGTCCTGCATGTCTGTTGCATGCACACCCCAAACTTCCAAGTGCTTATTTGACTCATTAAGTATGCTACTGTATTTGATTATTTGAAAGAATTTAAAGGGTTAGTTTAAGAGTTGGGAAAACAGGGCAGCGTGTCATGAGATTGATGTAGTTGAAGATTTTACGCACATGCCAACACAGTGCTGCTTATGGCTGAAATACACTACATCTAGTAATCGGTATAGTACATACACCTGGCGGCACCGGCTGGGCTGGTGTAGTAAGGAGATCTTCATGGCAATGAAGGAAGATGCTGCGATCCTTGTATGTGCATTGTTATGCCTGAAGACAACAGCATTGGATAATGGAAAATACCAACTCCGCTTAACTCTGGTTATCCAAATCAACCCTATCAAAGAGATGAGGACATTTAGGCCTATTTTATAATTAGAAAATTGTAATGATGATGATAATATTTTACTTTGGCATGAGTTGGCAGTTGTACAGATGGAACAAGACCAGTGTGTCTTGTTGGTGCCAGTTGTTATTAACTTGTGAGGTAGTTGAAGATAACGTTTATAGGGCCTCCCGGGTGGCGCAGTGGTTAAGGACGCTGTACTGCAGACTCTGGGTTCGGGCCCAGTCTCTGTCGTATCCGGCCGCAACTGGGAGGTCCGTGGGGCGACGCACAATTTGCCTAGCGTCCCCCGGGTTAGGGAAGGCTTGGCCGGTAGGGATGTCCTTGTCTCATCACGCACCAGCGACTCCTGTGGTGGGCCGGGCGCAGTGTGCGCTAACCAAGGTTGCCAGGTGCACGGTGTTTCCTCCAACACATCGGTGCGGCTGGCTTCCGGGTTGGATGCACGCTGTGTCAAGAAGCAGTGCGGCTTGGTTGACGCATGACTTTCAACCTTAGTCTCTCCCGAGCCCATACGGGAGTTGTAGCGATGAGACAAGATAGTAGCTACTAAAACAATTGGATACCACGAAATTGGGGAGAAAAAGGGGTAACAAAAAAAAAAACTTTATAGTTCTGAGTAGCTGATTGGCTATGTGGGATATGCCTCGCATCTGCTCTGAGCACTGCTCACACATGGAGGTAATGGCTAATTTGAGGCAGAATATATTCAACATGTTTGAAAATTATTGGGATGTCATAAGTGCTCGTAGAGTGTCCATTCATGCTGTGAGAGCATTCAATGGCAAATCGGGTATGTGCAAATCAGGCATTCCATTTTACTTTCGGGACCACAGTCTTAATGCTGTTCTTAACACACCATGTTTGGCTGGATTTTACCGTAACTTGGAGCAAAAATTATCAGACTAGACCTGGCTAGCTAGGTTACCCGGCTGTCACCGGCAAAGGTTGTCTCACATCGCAGTTGACTATTGGAATCGCTGTTTCTGACCCGAGTATAAGCATGTCGGAGTCCTCTGATTTGGAGATGCACAGTAAAGCCATAAACTGTGAGAACTGTGATCTGTTCACCATAGTGAAATAATTTACTGACTTGTACACTTGTGAAAAGTGTAAGCAACTCGTTGCCTCAGAGACCGGATCATTGAACTACTAGAGGAGAACAGGGTCCTAAAAGATCGTCTTCAAGACTGCATGCTGACAAAGGGGATAATCCAGGGTGTTCTATGAGACTGGGCTTCTCTACAGTAGCTACTGAGGATACTACCTTGGACCACTTTCCTTTATTAACACATCCCACCAACGAACTACTGCGTCTTGCTCTACATCATCGGAGGCACAGTGGAATCGAGTTAGAAGTAGGAGAGGAGGACCATTACAACATATCCTCCCTCTGCCCTCTCATCCAGACCTGCAGCTCTCTAACCGTTTTACAGCTCTGAGCCCCGACTTCATTGGGGCCCTCCGATGAGGTCCTCTGCCGCTCCCAATGTCTTTCCACCTTAGCACCTAGCGTAAGCTCCTCTGAATATAGTCTTGGGTTACTGAGTCGGCCATCCCCTGGCTCAGCCCCCACAGCAGTCATTCATGTTGGTACAAACTACAACAATCTTCACAAATCAGAGCAATTAAAAGATGACATCAGAGGGCTCATATACAGGTTAAAAGAGACAGACAGGTTGTAATTTCTAGGCCTCTACCAACAATACATCATGAAATGGGATGCTTTAGTCCTCTCCTTTAGTCCTCTGGCTACACTACTGGATTAAATCCTGCTGTTCCTCCATGGATTTGAAGTTCATTGACAATTTTTACAAGATGGATGGCTTGAATCCAAATAGGAAAGTGACAAAAGTTATCTTGGCCAACATCGAGGAGGCTCTTATGAAACATTGACTCAACAACAGCCCAACCCCTGCTCATGTAATTGTTCCCATTCCCACTGTTTCACAGTGTTATCGTCATACTGCTACAGATCGCGTAGAGGGCTTGGGCTATTACATATCAAGATATCTGGGTGCATGACACGAGCCTGGATATTTTGGTTCTCACAGAGACTTGGCTAAACGGCTCGATCCCGGATAAGGAAATTTACATTACTGATTACATCTTTAGGTGTGCCAGGCCGAAAAAAAAGGAGGCGTGGTTATATATGTGCGAAATCAACTCGTGTCATTATGTTCTCTAAATATCACTATCCCAAAAAAGTTTAGCTTGTGGTTATAGATGGGGCCATAAACCAAAATATAAATTTATCGGTTGAAGGGATTTACTGCGATTAATCTCATAGTCTGAAAGCATTTAAAACCTCTTGGCGCACCCATCCCGTTAGCGGGATTATTTTCAACAACATCTGCTGAATTGCAGAGCGCCAAATTCAAATTAAATTACTAAAAATATTTAATTTCATGAAATCACAAGTGCAATATAGCAAAGCACAGCTTAGCTTGTTGGTAATCCACCTGGCATGTCAGAAAAAAAAAGCTTTTCGGCGAAAGCTATCCAAGCGTTTATGTTAGGACAACTCTCTCAGCAGACAAAACATTACAAACAGCTAGCAGCAAAGTAGATTGGTAGATTACCTTTGATGATCTTCGGATGTTTGCACTCACGAGACTTGAAAATAAAAGAGAGCCGCACACTCTAGGAGCTCAGATGCAAAAATGTAATTACCAACGTTTCGATAGCCAAGCTGTCTTCATCAGGGTATAATCACAAACACTGCGGGATGACTCGTTTATGTAGTGTCAAAAGACACAGGTGTCTGTAATCATGGCCAAGAGTGGCCTAATATCATTGGTTAATTATCAAATATTAAAATGGCATACAAAGAACAGCATACAAACAACAAATGGATAGCATAAGATCATAAACTCCTTTTAGACTACACAAGCTTATAAACAATTATTGATATGATATTAGGCCACTCTTGGCCATGATTACAGACACCTAAATAGCTGTGTGTTTCTTTTTCTTCTAGATTGTTCTGTTACCCAGTAAACAATAAACCCTCCCCTCAAAAAAGCTCTTAAACGATGCCGAATGATAATTATTTTCCTGACACTGGTCATAGACCCATACAAGATTACTTTGAATATAGCCAAAGGGAGCGTGATAAGATCATTGTTTCTGAGTCCCTTTTTGACATGCCGGGAGGTAATTCTGAACTCTCGAAAGAACTGTAACATTTATCTAAGAGCCAGACGAGAACGCATCTACATATAGTCACTCTTAGTGATTATGTGCATCAAGGCATTATTCCACGGGGACTCAGGTGGCAAAAATAACCATCATTGGGACAGCGCACAGATGATTTCTGTGAACGCTGGTGTGCCATCCTGAACAAATGCACTAATGTCATTAAATCAATAATTGTTGACCAGTTGAAGAAGGATTTTATTGAAATGGATAACACGATTAAAGACAAACGCACAGCTCTACAAATAGCTGTTAATGATGATGGCATATTCAATGAACTGATGAAAACTAACCAAGCGCTCCAGGACAAGTTGTCTACAGAAATAAAGGAACTTAAAATCAAGACAAAAAAGACAAGGCCGAGGATAAAGTCAACTTCTGGAGAAACCCTGACAAGGGAGGGTCCTGCTCCCCCTCTCCATGACAGACGCAGGAGGGATGCCGCTTACTTCGATCCACCCCGGTCTGATCAACGCTCTACAACCAGCGCCTCATCGGCTTCCAGTGGTAGTTTTTTATTCAACGAGAGACTGGACGGACGGAAGGGCGGAGGTGGCCATCGACAAGATGCCGTACCCGACGGGGTAAGAAGAAACGACAGAGGCAGAGGAGACCGTTCACACGGTCTCAGAACCCACGGGACTGAGTGTCTTTAATTATCAAGCAAGATACTGAGCCCTGCCCATATCTCCTTGCTTAATAAAAGGTTATATTTTGTGCCTACAACCCAGTGCAACGATTTAATGTTAAGGTAGACATGTTTAAGTTTTTTAGAAACATCAATTTAAGGGAAAACTTTAGCTCCCCTAATTCTGACACTTCTATTGAACCAGTAGGTTGCTCACCTGCACATACTCCGAGTCCTTTTAGAAGCTCAAGTTATTTTATACCTCCAGCCAATCGCAATCACTCTATCGAGACATATTGCAGACTTGTGGAAAAAGATGTTGGACATCTCCTTAAGAATAAACAGGAGTCCAAATCTTTCCATAATTTACCTAAGGATGAAAAACAAGCTTTGCTTGATTTACAATCCGATATGCCATCCTTATTCGTCCTGCTGATAAGGGTGGGTCGGTTGTAATCATGGATAGGACAGTTTATGTACATGAGTGTCATAGACAGCTGCTTGACAACACCTTTTACAAGAAACTCAGAAGTGACCCTACTTCCCAATATCAGAATACTATCTTTTACTGTCCTAGATGGGTATTTAAGTTCTGGTCAGATAACCAAAAAAGAACATGACTTTTTGGCTATTCAACACCCTAAAATTGCCACTTTCTATACTTTGCCGAAATAACACAAGAATGTTACAAAACCTCCAAGGCGCCCTATTGTAGCGGGCATTGATGCAGTAACAGACCCTCTATCTACTTTTGTTGATTTTTTATGAGACCACTCACAGAACAGCTCCCCTCCTTTGTAAAGGACACCAGCAGTATGATCTCTATCATTGAATCTCTTGATCCTCTCCCTGAGAATACCTTGTTAGTTACTTTTGATGTTGAGTCGTTATACACAAATATTCCACACGAGGGCGGTATTGAAGCTATGGAACATTTTCTTCTGCAACGTGACCCTAATGAACTACCTTCCAGTGCATGCATTATAACATTGGCTGAAATAGTACTCACACATAACTATTTCATGTTTCTAAATTATTTCTTTATTCATACGAAGGTTACTGCTATGGGATCCCCCATGGCTCCTAACTATGCTAATTTGTAACAGTCTATTTTCAATCCTCTCAAAAATGTTTTCTTCCCTAACATCATTATTTGGAAACAGTATATTGATGATATTTTTGTTCTATGGAGGGGTGATGCAAAACAGCTCCAGGCGTTCCATGCTTTTCTTAACTCCTGTTCTGAGCATCTGAGATTTACTATGCAATCTGATACAAGTCAAATCAGTTTTCTTGATCTTCTGATCTTGTGTGAAGATAATGTTCTATACACTGATCTTTACAGGAAGCTTACTGATCGTAACAGTTTGTTGAGGGCGGATAGTTGTCACCCATGTCCCTTGAAAAATTGTTTGCCCTACAGCCAATTCTGTCGAATCAAAAGAATTTGCAAAAACAATCAGATTTCGACAGAAATATGGCGGAGACGTAAAGAATGTTCAAGGAGAGGGGCTACAAAAATGATCAGATTAATATTGCCATTGAGAAAATTCAAAACAAAACATGACCTTTGTCAAGGTCAGTCTCGCAAAAAGACACATTCTTGTGTTCTAACTACCCGCTATTCAAAGCGTTCTGAACAAATTAAGGGAATTGTTCAAACATTGGCACATTCTAAAATCCGATGATCGTCTCGGTAATGTGTTTTCGGACCTTCCCTTGGTCGTATTCTCGCGGGGCAGAAATCTCAGAGACCAATTGGTACACTCTGATTTACCAACCCAAGATATTCCTGAACAACGTCTATTTGCGCCCCTACTGGTTGGAAATTACAAATGTAATGGCTGTGCTCAATGCAATGGCACTTAAAAATGTAGATCCTTCAAACACCCACAAACAGGGAAATAGATCCCAATCAAAGGTGTTATTACGTGCTCCACAAAGGCAGTTATTTATCTTATAACTTGTCCTTGTGGTAAAAATAATGTGGGTAAAACAAAGCGTGAATTAAAAGCACGTATCTCAGAGCATCGTAGCACCATTTAAGTGTAAAAACTTTACTTACCCAGTTGCGGCCCACTTCTTGGAGGCAGGTCACTCGATTTTGTCTCTGCGTTATATTGGCATCGAACATGTCACCCTCCCTAGGAGAGGGGGTGACCTTGATAATTTATTGTTAAAACGAGAGGCTGCCTGGATCTTTAACTTAAAGACCCTTGTTCCCTTCGTTCTCAACGGAGACTTTGATCTGAAGCCATTCTTGTGATTATTGTGACTTTGCCATTGTAATTGTTTGTAAGCTTGTGTAGTCTAAAAGGAATTTATGATCGTATGCTATCCATTTGTTGTTTGTATGCTGTTCTTTGTATGCCATTTTAATATTTGAGAATTAACCAATGATATTAGGCCACTCTTGGCCATGATTACAGAGACCTGTGTCTTTTGACACTACATAAACGAGTCATCCCGCAGTGTTTGTGATTATACCCTGATGAAGATAGCTTGGCTGTCGAAACGTTGGTAATTACATTTTTGCATCTGAGCTCCTAGAGTGTGCTCTTTTATTTTCAAGTTTTCTCCGCTAGCCAGCACCTCGCCTAAATAGGTGTGCGTTCCTTTTTCGTCTAGATTGCACTCACGAGACTCCCAGTTACACAATAAATGTTCCAGTTGTTCCATAAAGATTATTTTTCAATCCAAAAACTTTAATTTGGTTGGCGCGTTATGTTCAGAAATCCACAGGCTTGAGCGGTCACGATGGGGCAGACGGAAATTCCAAATAGTATCCGTAAAAGTCGTAGAAAGATGTCAAAAGTTTTTTATAATCAATCCTCCAGGTTGTCTTTACAATAAATAATCGATAATATTTCAACCAGACCGTAGAGTTTTCAATAGGAGTGAGAGAGAAAATATCTGCCCATGCATGCAAAACTCTGCTGGCACCCAGCCATCCAATCTTTCTCGCTCATTTTTCAGAATAAAAGCCTGAAACTACGTCTAAAGACTGTTCACACCATGTGGGAAGCCATAGGAAAAGGAATCTGGTTGATATCCCTTTAAATGGAGTGAAGGCATGCAATGGAATAGAGAGGTTTCAGGAAAAACAGCACTTCCGGGTTGGATTTTCCTCAGGTTTTCGCCTGCAATATCAGTTCTGTTATAGTCACTGACAATATTCTGACAGTTTTGGAAACTTTAGAGTGTTTTCTATCCTAATCTGACAATTATATGCATATTCTAGATTCTGGGCCTGAGAAATAGGCAGTTTCATTTGGGTACGTTTTTCATCCAAACATCAAAATACTGCCCCCTACACTCAAGAGGTTAAAATGCACTGAAAATATCTAAAATACATCATATATACAGTGCCTTGCAAAAGTATTCGGCCCCCTTGAACTTTGCGACCTTTTGCCACATTTCAGGCTTCAAACATAAAGATATAAAACTGTATTTTTTTGTGAAGAATCAACAACAAGTGGGACACAATCATGAAGTGGAATGACATTTATTGGATATTTCAAACTTTTTTAACAAATCAAAAACTGAAAAATTGGGCGTGCAAAATTATTCAGCCCCCTTAAGTTAATACTTTGTAGCGCCACCTTTTGCTGCGATTACAGCTGTAAGTCGCTTGGGGTATGTCTCTATCAGTTTTGCACATCGAGAGACTGACATTTTTTCCCATTCCTCCTTGCAAAACAGCTCGAGCTCAGTGAGGTTGGATGGAGAGCATTTGTGAACAGCAGTTTTCAGTTCTTTCCACAGATTCTCGATTGGATTCAGGTCTGGACTTTGACTTTGCCATTCTAACACCTGGATATGTTTATTTTTGAACCATTCCATTGTAGATTTTGCTTTATGTTTTGGATCATTGTCTTGTTGGAAGACAAATCTCCATCCCAGTCTCAGGTCTTTTGCAGACTCCATCAGGTTTTCTTCCAGAATGGTCCTGTATTTGGCTCCATCCATCTTCCCATCAATTTTAACCATCTTCCCTGTCCCTGCTGAAGAAAAGCAGGCCCAAACCATGATGCTGCCACCACCATGTTTGACAGTGGGGATGGTGTTCAGGGTGATGAGCTGTGTTGCTTTTACGCCAAACATAACGTTTTGCATTGTTGCCAAAAAGTTCCATTTTGGTTTCATCTGACCAGAGCACCTTCTTCCACATGTTTGGTGTGTCTCCCAGGTGGCTTGTGGCAAACTTTAAACGACACTTTTTATGGATATCTTTAAGAAATGGCTTTCTTCTTGCCACTCTTCCATAAAGGCCAGATTTGTGCAATATACGACTGATTGTTGTCCTATGGACAGAGTCTCCCACCTCAGCTGTAGATCTCTGCAGTTCATCCAGAGTGATCATGGGCCTCTTGGCTGCATCTCTGATCAGTCTTCTCCTTGTATGAGCTGAAAGTTTAGAGGGACGGCCAGGTCTTGGTAGATTTGCAGTGGTCTGATACTCCTTCCATTTCAATATTATCGCTTGCACAGTGCTCCTTGGGATGTTTAAAGCTTGGGAAATCTTTTTGTATCCAAATCCGGCTTTAAACTTCTTCACAACAGTATCTCGGACCTGCCTGGTGTGTTCCTTGTTCTTCATGATGCTCTCTGCGCTTTTAACGGACCTCTGAGACTATCACAGTGCAGGTGCATTTATACGGAGACTTGATTACACGCTGGTGGATTGTATTTATCATCATTAGTCATTTAGGTGAACATTGGATCATTCAGAGATCCTCACTGAACTTCTGGAGAGAGTTTGCTGCACTGAAAGTAAAGGGGCTGAATAATTTTGCACGCCCAATTTTTCAGTTTTTGATTTGTTAAAAAAGTTTGAAATATCCAATAAATGTCGTTCCACTTCATGATTGTGTCCCACTTGTTGTTGATTCTTCACAAAAAAATACAGTTTTATATCTTTATGTTTGAAGCCTGAAATGTGGCAAAAGGTCGCAGAGTTCAAGGGGGCCGAATACTTTCGCAAGGCACTGTATACAGCTAAAGAGTGTTTGATCAAATGTCTTGTTTTGCTAACCATTACTTTGGACAAAATCAGGACGCCAATATTCTTGGAAGGTTTTTTGTATGAAAAAAAAAAACTTAAAAAAGGGTAATTCTTCCACTTTTCAACCTCATATTCATTATCTCCAGCACCATACCAGGGTCTACATAAGTGACAATGGTGCGTTGTAATAATCTGTGGTTAAAGATGAATTCTCTGTGGCATTACAGGGTAGGATTAAAAGTAGGAAAAACATTCAAAACCTGCAACGAGTTTCATGCTTCCCACGTCACTGTGAATCTCATGTTTGATAATCACTATTTATTCATGTCTTTGGTAGAACTTTACATTTTGTAGAAAAAAATATAGTTAACACTGGTATTGTGCGGGAGTTTATGATAACGAGGTTGAAAAATCATGGAATTGCCCTTTAAATTAGTTTAATTACATCTGAATGTGCTTGATTAAAAAAAATATATACAGTTTGACAGCCCTGTATAATACAAAACAGAGCGGGATAAAGACAGATATACTGTAAGAGGACGACGAGCTTCTTTTGAGCCTAAAATGAAGAAAAGCTGTGCATTTTTTTAGGTGGAGATCCTCCCTCAGTTTACAAGGCTTAGCATATTATTATATAGATATTACCAATTGACCATAGAAAAACTGGAAATATTGCAGACTGTGGCTTTAACACTAGAAGTGCATAAATCAGTCATTTGGACTGCTCATGAATTTAAAAAAAATGTATTACTCTGCCATAGTCATTCCCCCCGCTGTCCTTGACTTTTCCTAAATACGTTTATAGCACACACGTTGTTAGAATCTTAATATCACAAAAAGAACTGAAGTTATATCCAGTTTTAGGAGGGCATGTCCTTTTTTTAATGATTTTCCCCATTACCCCTCCTTCTCCCAATAGTTGAAGGTGCCATGCCCAGTTGATAATCACCCGAGAACAAGGCGGGCCATTCTATTGTATTAATCTATTCTAATTATAATCTCAAAACGGTATGTACCCTATATCAGTCCACCGAATCCAAGGAGTCCAATCAGTCTACTCAGGCCTACTTGGAGTACACAGTGAGAGCGTGCATTATTTACAATGGCAAGAAGACCAAGACGAATGAACGCACATGCTGCGTTAGCGTTGCTACAAAATCTGAAAGAAAACGACTCCGACGGAAGAAATGAATCATGACATCTCTGATGATTAATTCTTCTGATTCTGAGCATCAGCCTGAACCTACACCTCCGAGACCTAAGCGGAAAAAAAAACATGTAAGCACAAGCTGACAATAATTGACAATTTTTGACTGCTGTCATAAACACTTATATTCATTATAATGCCATTATTGCTTTTGTGCCAATTTTCACTATTTATAAAGCACACTTGGTGCTTATAGTGATGTTTAGGCTACTGATGTTTTCATCATGTGTTGCTGACCGTGTGTCTTGGTGGTTGGGGTATTTTTATTTTGTTGTTGTAAGAAGAAGCTGTTACAGTGTTCCAACACATACGGTGCCTTCAGAACGTATTCAAACCCCTTAACTTTGCCCCCCAAAATTGTGTTGCAGCCTGAATTTAAAATGGAATAAATGTAGATATTTTTGTCACTGGCCTACACCCAATGCCCTGTCATGTAAAAGAGTAACTATTTTAAACAAATTTATTAAAATGAAAAGCTGAAATGTCTTGAGTCGAAGTATTAAACCCCTTTGTTATGGCAAGCCTAAATAAGTTCAGGAGTAAAAATGTGCTTAACAAGTCATATAATAAGTTGCATGAACTCTGTTTAACATGTTTTTTTTTAATGACTACCTCATCTCTGTACCCGACACACAAAATGATCTGTAAGGTCCCTCAGTTGAGCAGTGAATTTCCAACACCGATTCAGCCACAAAAAACGGAGGTTTTCCAATGCAAAGAGCGCCTACTAAAAAAATAAATCTGACATTGAATCTCTTTGATTATGCTGAAGTCAAATTACATGTTGAATACACCCAGTCACTATAAAGATACAGGCGTCTTTCCTAACTCAATAGCCGGAGAGGAAGGAAAGCACTCAGAGATTTCAACGTGAGGCCAATGGTGACTTTAAAACAGTTACAAAGTTCAATGGCTGTGATGGGAAATAACTGAAGATGGATAAACATTGTAGTTACTCCACAATACTAACCTAATTGACAGAGTGAAAAAAAGCCTTTACAGAATGAAAATATTCCAAAACAAGCATCCTTGATTGCAGCAAGGCACTAAAGTAATACTGCCAGAAATGTGGCAAAGCAATTCACTTTTTGTCCTGAATACAAAATGTTATGTTTGGGGCAAATCCAATCCAATACATTACTGAGTACCACTCTCCATATTGTCAAGCATGGTGGTTGCTGCATCATGTTATGGTTATGCTTGTAATCATTAAGGACTGGGGAGTTTTTCAGGATAGAAAAGTCAGAATAGAGCTAAGCACAGGCAAAATCGTAGAGGAAAACCTGGTTTAGTCTGCTTTCCACCAGACACTGGGAGATTAGTTCACCTTTCAGCAGGACAATAACCTAAAACACAAGGCCAAATCTACACTGGAGTTGCTTACCCAGAAAGCAGTGAATGTTCCTGAGTGGCCGAGTTACAGTTTTGACTTAAATCTACTTGAAAATCTATGACCTGAAGATAGTTGTCTAGCAAAGATCAACAAACAATTTGACAGAGCTTGAATAATTTTTTAAATAATAAAATGGGCAAATTTTGCACAATCCAGTTGTGGAAAGCTCTGAGACTGAAGGCACCAGCATGCTTCGGTTCGCCTTGCCAAACCGAACGAGTGTGCTCGCATACACCCTTAAAAGACCTTTGCTTGAAAAATGGCAATAGTACTGTTTGTCCATCTTGAGACATCTTATCCGGAATAGTCAGAAATAATCTAATATAACTCTGTCAATCATTTAGATGTTTTTGCAGAGGAGATGTTAGTCACGCAAATTCTAATTTGTTTGGTGCAGTATTTCTCAAGTGAAAAAATGTGCATGAAAACGAGTCTTATCTCGCTGAATGACAACAAACACTTAATTGAAGAATCCCTACGGTTGACCATTCACCAACGAAGGGGCATAGACTTTGGCTACCGATTTCAACTTGCCTCAAGAAAAAGACGTATGTGCATGAACAGCTGAAAACACCCTTGCCGAAGACCAAAACGTCAAAAAATGTTGTTTCGGAAGGGAAGCATGTGGACGCCTTTACCCCAAAAGACTCACAGCTGTAATCTCTGCCAAAGGGGATTCTAAAATATATTCACTCAGGGGATTGAATATTTAAAATCTTTTTCGACTTTTTAAAAAAAGTTTAAAAAATGTCTTACACTTCAGCAGAGATTGTTGACAAAAAAATGACAAAATCCATTTTAATCCCACTTTGTAACACAACTAAATGTGGCAAAAGTCTTATAGTTGTAACAAAGGCACTCCACAAATAAAATGTATTGAACATTAGAATTTTGAAGTTTGTGGTATTTTGTTTTTACATATAGCCTACAGTAACATAAACTAATGAAACTGATAGTGTTATTTGAAATATACACTCAGTGGCCAGTTAATTACGTACACCAATCTAGTACCGAGTTCGACCCCTCAGAATAGCCTGAATTCTTTGGGGCATTGATGTTGCTCAGTTGGTATCAAGGGACCGAACATGTGCTAGGAAAAAATTCCCCACATCATTACACCACAGCCACCAGCCTGTACGATTAACACCAGTCAGAATGGGGCCATGGGCTCATACTGCTTCAGCAAAATCCTGACTCTGCCACCAGCATGACGCAACAGGAAACGTGTTGAATCAGATACATGAAATTTGGCATGCCATGAAAGACCTTAGACCGCTGCTCCTGAGTGGCACAGCAGTCTAAGGCACTGCATCTCAGTGCAAGAGGCATCACTACAGACCCTGGTTTGATTCCAGGCTGTATCACAACCGGCCGTGATTGGGAGTCTTATAGGGCGGCGCACAATTGGCCCAGCGTCGTTAGGGTTTGGCCGTCATTTTAAATAAAAATTTGTTCTTAACTGACTTGCCTAGTTAAATCAAATAAATACACAAATAAATGTGAAATAAAAGTTAAATAAAAAAATTAAATGGGAATATGAATCTTTTGTGTGGACCCTAGGAAGAGTAGCTGTCATGACTAACAGCTAATGGGGAACCAAAAAAAACAAATGCAACAGGCATGTTTAGGGAAACTAACCGATTGTCTGGATGATGGCGTTCTGGACAATGCGCTCCTCGCTCTCCTTGACCCGTCCGGACGAGGACACACTGGCGCCAGAGTTCCGTCTGGAGTTCTCACCCAGCTCAAAGTCCACACTCATCCGCAGGTGCTTGAGCAGGGTGTTGAACACCTCCAGTACCGTAGGGCCTGATGATACACATACACACACAAGCACACAGACGCACACAGGCAAGCACCCACACAAAGACTCGCAGACACACAAACATGCAGACACACAAACATACAAGCAAGCACACACAGAGGCACACACACACAGTTAGGGACTGCGATCAACACACCATCTGGTCACCAAAGACTATTGGATTCTATTATCACATATAAAAGCTTTTAAAACTATACAATCACCAAGGAATACTACACTCCATGTTCTAGCACAATACAATAAAACATCACCAGGGTATATACGCCACCATAGTACAGTAATATATATATACAGTACCAGTCAAAAGTTTGGACACACCTACTTTATTTTGACTATTTTCTACGTTGTAGAATAATAGTGAAGACATCAAAACTTCAAAATCGCACACATAGAATCAAGTAGTAACCAAAAAGATATAAAATATATTTTGACTTGTTTAACATTTTTCAAAGTAGCCACCCTTTGCCTTGACAGCTTTGCACACTCTTAGCATTCTCTCAACCAGCTTCATGAGGTCGTCACCTGGAATGGATTTCAATAAACAGGTGTGCCTTGTTAAAAGTTAATTGGTGGAATTTCTTTCCTACTTAATGCATTTGAGACAATAATTTGTGATGTGACAAGGTAGGGGTATAGAGAATATGGTCTGTTACCAAGTCCATATTATGGCAAGAACAGCTCAAATAAGCTAAGAGAAACGACAGTCCATCATTACTTTAAGACATGAAGGCCAGTCAATCCGGAAAATTTCTAAAACGTTGAAGGTTTCTTCAAGTGCAATCGCAAAAACAATCAAGAGATATGATGAAACTGGCTCTCATGAGGACCGCCACAGGAAAGGAAGACCCAGAGTTACTTCTACAGCAGAGGATAAGTTTCATTAGAGTTAACTGCACCTCAGATTGCAGCCCCAAAAAATGCTTCACAGAATTCAAGTAACAGACACATCAACATCAACTGTTCAGAGGAGACTGTGTGAAATCAGGCCTTCATGGTCAAATTGCTGCTAAGAAACCACACATTTGAGACTGTTGGTTCCAACCGCCGTGTCTTTGTGACACACAAATTAGGTGAACGGATGATCTCCGCATGTGTGGTTCCCACCGTGAAGCATGGAGGAGGTGGTGTGATGGTGCTTTGCTGGTGACACTGTCTGTGATTTATTTAGAATTAAAGGCACACTTAACCAGAAAGGCTATGACAGAATTCTGTTGCGATATGCCATCCCATCTGATTTGCGCTTAGTGGGACTATAATTTGTTTTTCAACAGGACTAGGACCCAAAAACACACCTCCAGGGTGTGTAAGGGCTATTTGACCAAGAAGGAGAGTGATGGAGTGTTGCATCAGATGACCTGGCCTCCACAATCACCCGACCTCAACCCAATTGAGATGGTTTGGGATGAGTTGGACTGCAGAGTGAAGGAAAAGCAGCCCACAAGTGCTCTGTACTTGTGGGAACTCCATCCAGACTGTTGGAAAAACCTTCCAAGGTGAAGCTGGTTGAGAGAATGCCAAGAGTGTGCAAAGCTGTCATCAAAGCAAAGGGTGGCTACTTTTAACAATCTCAAATATAAATTACATTGAATTGTTTAACACTTTATTTGGTTAATACATGTTTCCATATGTGTTATTTCATAGTGTTGATGCCTTCACTATTATTCTACAATGTAGAAAATAGTGTAAATAAAGAAAAATCCTTGAATGAGTAGGTGTGTCCAACCCTTTGACTGGTACTGTCACCAGCCTGATGGCTACGTTCACCATTTACCAAGTAAATTAGAATGCTGAATGCAGTATCAAGCTGGTTCCACCAGGCTAACATATCCTATACTGTACATACATTACAAACATCACCAGTGTATAAAAAGACCCCATGAAATAGGAAATTAGACTGTGCTATTTCCCATTTATTTAGGGTTGAGGCATATCACAAGATGATGTGGGACGTGGACCAGTCTTGACATTTCACCATTTTGTGAGTCAAGAAGCACAATGGTCCTAAGCCTAATGATCCATAGACAGACAACTTGACTGAAATATGACCAGCACTTGCAAATTAAGTATTTAAAAAAATGTATCATACTCAGCCGTCAGACTGACTGCTTATGTCAATAACTCAAATATACACTTTATTTGCAAGTGCTGGCTGTCTTTTTCATTCAAGTCAGATTAACCCTTGGCAACAGCAACGAAGTCTTACTGACAGAATTTGAGCATGTCGGATTTAGCATTTTCCATAGAAAACCAAACCTACTTGGCTGAGTTATGACCCTAAGTCAGAGCACGCAACTAGTTGGACTGGTACGCCTCCCCTGATTCATTAGGCCATTGGGTGTTATACCTCTAATTTGGTCTCAAAAGCAAAAAGACTCCCTCGTGTCTCTTTAGATGGTAAACTCATTTTAAATGGGGATGTGTGTCTATATTATTATATGCCATTTAGCACACACTTTTTTACAAAGTGACTTACAGTACAGTGAGTGCACACATACACTTCGTATACAAAACATTAAGAACACCTGCTCTTTCCATGGCTGACCGACCAGGTGAAAGCTATGATCCCTTATTGAGGTCACCTGTTAAAATCCACTTCAAATCAGTCTAGATGAAGAGGAGGAGCCAAGTTATAGTAGGATTTTTAAGCTTTGAGACAATTGAGACATATATTGTGTATGTGTGCCATTCAGAGCGGGAATGGGTAAGACAAACTATTGAAGTGCCTTTGAACGGGGTATGGTAGTAGGTGCCAGTTGCACCGATTTGTGTCAAGAAATGCCATGCTTCTGGGTTTTTCACATTCAACAGTTTCCCATGTGTATCAAGAATGGTCTACCAACCGAAGGACATCCAGCCAACTTGACACAACTGTGGGAAGCATTGTAGTCAACATGGGCCAGCATCCCTGTTCTGAGGGCAACAGGGCGGGGTAGGGGGATGCAACTTAATATTTGGAAGATGTTCCTACTGTTTGGTATAGTCAGTCTATGTGATCCCTGCAGGAACTAAACCCACAACCTTGGCATTGCTTGTGCCATGCTCCTCCTAACTGGGCCACACAGGACTGGGTAATGATACAAGTAAACCATGCTCAGTTTGTTATAGTGGATTAAGCAAAATGATTTTCTCATATTATAAAAACAAAATTGTATAGAAAGGACTACAAGCAGTTAATACATTACATTTTTAACACTACTAATGTCACTGTGCCCCCCAATATATCACATAAAGAATCACAACAGGAAAAACTACAAAATACCATATAATTGATACACAGTTTAGCACAGGGGTGGAGGGAGTTGGCATAGTAATTTACACCATTTACACAGTACCACAACAAGAGACACCAAATCCAAACTTCCACCAATGCAGGTAAAGACAAAATGGGTCACATTCAATTCCAGTCAAATATTCTGCACCAGTAAACAGATGATGTGGGAGGTAGGTGAAGTTGCCACATAGTTCAAATAACTAAGAGGCGCAGTTAGATCTACCAAGACCCACCCCATTTACAAACAACAGCAGTGACCAAACTTGAAAGGTACAAAGTGTGGCTTTAAGACCAAACCAAACCAGAGCACACACCGTATGTTATACTGTATCTATGGAATTTAAAAAGTGTTTGTCCAAAATATAGCTTGGATGGGTTGAAGTTTGGTTAGGATATGGTGTTCATAGAAGTTGCCCATAACCACTGGTCCAGGGCCAGATAAAAAGAAAAATGATGGTCAAGGTTAGGATGATCATAGATCTGTGGTTAGGGGCCCCCTTCTACCTCCAGCTATGGAGCCCCCTGCAGCCTGAACATACCTAACCAGAGATTTGGTGGGGATGAGGTTTGGGAGTTTGGGTTAACAGTGTATGCACTGTCATATGTATGTTTGTTGGAACGGGTCAGTCCTGTCGAGAGAGCGGTTTATTGGGAGGGAAAAAGAGGGCCAAATCATTGGGTTTAAATAAACATGCGATCAAAGTATCTTCCTGCTTCTAGTCTTCCTCTCCAAACTGAACATCTACTATTAAATCAAGGATTTATTGACAGTATTTTGTCTCCCATCATTACAGTAGCATTACCCAAAAAAGTTAAATGGCTAGCTTGTAGCTATCATACTGACAATAAAGCTACATACTGTCACAACAGTAAAGTTGCGAGTTGACAGCTTAACCAAGCAGTTGTCACCATCAACAAAAAAATCATTGTCAAATAATTTCCTATTCATCCATCTACCCATAGACCCATCCATTGCCTACATCTAGATTAGCGTTTCTCAAACGTTTTTGTGCCAAGGCATTCCCGTTACTAATAAGCAAGCACTGATTAAGAAAATGACTAAAAACAGTTAAATCCAAGTGGATTGATAAGGAATTCAAAAATGGTATGGTTGAGAAAGGAGCCAAAAAGGAATGGCTAGCTGCATTGAAAAATTATTTGAATAAAGTGAACTAAAATAAACTATACTATGGAACAAAGATAAATTATATAAAGAATGAAAGTAAATAGCTTTGGAGCACCTTAAATGAATGGGTATCCATTCTTCTTCTGAGGGCTCTTGGCCAAAAATGATTGACAATTGCTTTTTTATTAAAAACACACATTTTTGTAGGTGTTTTCCCTATGATATCTCCTAACATATAGAATTGTTTAAGATAGAAACAATATGGACCATCAAGCTATTTTATTCTAGGATCAGCTGGGGGTGGCAGGCAGCCGAGACATTAGAGAGGCGAGCCAGCAACGGGAGGGTTGCCAGTTCGAATCCCAGGGTCTGACGGGAAAACATTTGTTGGGAAGTCAGCTGGCAACTGGAAGGTTGCTGGTATCAAATTCTAGATGCCATTGCCTGCTGTTGTGACCTTGAGCACTTAATCCCCACAACAACAGCTCGCCGGTCACCCTGTGTGGCAAACCCCCAAACCTCTCTAAAACCTGTACATGTCTTTTGGGTTAAAAGCGGTAGTCTAATTTCAGTTGGACATTGTGTGCAATTGACCAATACAGTGATCTTAATCAGAAACAAATATGTAATAAAATATATATCATAATGAAACTTTAGAATTTGCCCTTGCTGTCATTATTTCAATACATATAAATAACAGACAAAGATACTTCAAATCCGGTAGGCCAAATTTCAATTTGAAGGAGCCTGTTTTGTCGTAGCTGAAATGCATTAGAAAGGTATCGGGAAGTTCAGGTAAAGTTCATCAGGTACTAATTGTGTGTGTGTGTGTAGAAAAGATCCTGCATTGCATTCAAATTATATTATCACCAGTCCCTTCTAACGTGCCTGGAATGGCTTGGAGGGGAACAGAAGACATGTTCATGGGAGTCGTAGCTTTCAGGAATGGGGTCATAATAAAGTTCGAGCCAAATCTGTAGGAAGGAGTCAGAAATTGCTCAGTTTGTCACGACCGGTAAGCAGAGATCGGAGGTTACTCACATAACCGCGGTTCTATGAACTAAGAGGCGTATTCAGTGGATTGAGACAATCATGCGCAATCAGTAGGACTTTGTCATGAGGAATATGCCGCGGACCTCAAGGCATTCCTCCGCAGAACTGGGTTTGAGAAAGGCTGATCTAGATGAAAATTTCACCCTGAGCCATCAATCTGTCATGTCAACAGATCCTCAGGTGTTTATAATCAGTTATACCCTATCCATCTCTAAACCAATCTACCTATCCATCCATAGAGCTTATGTACCTGTGACTCATCTGACAGACCACATCATGTGTGTGTCCCAAATGACACCCTGTTCCCTATATAGTGCACAAATGTTGACCAGAAATCTATGGGCCCTGTCAAAAGTAATGCACTGCAAATGGAATAGGGTGCCATTTGGGACGCAGTCTGTTGAGTCACTAGAGGCACTTCCCAAGCCAACTCACCGACGGAGCCTTTGGCTGCTATGGCGACCGTCTCGAGAAGGACCTGCACGATGCCGGCCCTCATGCGAGGGGTGTTCTTGTTGTGCGTGTCCAGGTGGCCCAGGACCTGCTGGATGACGTGGTGGGAGTGTTGGGCCTGGGAAAGACAGTGGGAGAGAATGAAAGAGGGAGGGAGGTGAAGATAAAAATACTTTAAGGTCGATGCACACACACACACACACACACAGTTTGGAAACTAGGGTTAGCTACTGCAGCACCCCTGGAGCAAATTTAGAGGTTCGTGTCTTGCTCAAGGGCACAATGGCAGGGGTGGGGTTTGGGAGGTTTGGGGAAACAGTCGGTCTAATCTGTTGAGTTCAACACAATGTACATTTACCTTTATGAACACATGTACTTAATTTGTCCTTTTTTATTTCCTTGTTTCCAAACACTAAAACAATCAGCAACAATCAATGTCCCCACTACATCCGAAAACAGACAGGTGGATGGACGAACAGACATACTGTTTCACTCAGAGACAAAGGTGTTGGGATGTTCTCTCCTGCTATTGAGTGAACAGACAGGTGGACGGACAGATTCACAAAGACAGACTGACAAAGACCAACACAGACAAAAACAAAGACTGGCGGACAGGCAAATAGACAGATCGTCTGTAGCTCAGCTGGGTAGAGCATGGCGCTTGAAACGCCAGAATTGTGGGTTCGATTTCCGGGACCACCCATACGTAAAATATATGCAGACATGACTTACTGACCTTGGATAAAAGGCATATATATGGTATTATATTATGACAGATGTACAGAGTTTATCTTGCCGATAGATAAACAATTTCTCTCTCTTTCAGACAGACCAGACACAGTCTCATCTAGCCAAGACACTAAAACCCAGACTAGGATTAGGGCTGACCCTGAGCACTGCTCAAACAAAGCTCTTAAAAACACGACACACCTCGCCCTGAGCCTCATCGATCGTCTCTTATCTGGCAAAGCCACCTAGGGCCACCTGGGGACTCCGTGCCGGCGGGCCAATTAAAAGAACAACGGAAAAGGAAGAGGAGAGCCAGACACATCTGAGGGGGGAGTGAGAGATCTAGGGGTGTCCCTTGGGTTAGACGAGGATAGTGTCTCTGTCTGTAAGTGAATGAGTGAGTGAGGGATGTATATGAACCAAGAGGTGTGGGTATATGATATACTGTATGTGCACTAGGAAGATTGAGGTAAGTTGGTGTGTTTAATATGGGGTTAATATGAGTGTTGCTGTTGTGAAATGTAGTTACTGAAGCTTGAATACTGCAGTAGGCTAACATATCCATGTGTGTGTGTGTGTGTATGTATGTGTGTGTGTATAATCTAGTCAGAGTTTGTGGGAATAGCTTGTTCTCACAAATCAAAAAGCGATAACATGCAGAAGAGTGAACCAAACCCAACACTTCCCTTCTCCTTCAGGAAGTTCGCTCTCATGCAGAACTACCTGAATACAGACACACCTCCAATTTGCTCGAGTGCTCTCACCGATCCCACTGGGGAGTGGTGTCTAAGATCACGTGAGACTAACGTATGAATAGACAGAGACAGATTCTGATTCCATTGAGGGGGACAATGAAGGGAGTTTTAACTAACAACTGTAAAGTAAAGCAAGAGAGCCACAATCCAAATTCGACACCACACTAAGTAGACAATGACGTAAAACGTCAACAAATTTAACTAACCAATTAAGATGCCATTTAAGTGTCTCCCAATAGGTTAAGTGTTTCACAATACACTAAAATGCTATGACTGGAGAACCCACCTGTATGGAGTACATGATGATCCGGAAACAGGAAACAGCAAACTCGTTGGGCTCCCATAGCCGGTGGTTGTCCAGATGACTGGAGAGGGAAGAACACAAAGGAAACACATTTCAATGACATTATAGTACTGCACATAACAAATGGGACAACAAACTAAGTTGTTGAGAATAGATTAACACGATACATTACGTGAAAAATGCATTCATATATTTCAGGCACTACAACTTTTATTATGGCCTTATTTGAGTCAAAATGGCTTATAGGTTCCTGCCCAATCTCCTGTTTATGTAGTGTGAGGCAGCTTGCTGTCCAAATACACCCCCTGGACAGGGCTTGGGATACTTTCCTAATGTTCTATGTTATGTCATGCTTATATGTGTAATGTTTTACCCTCCTGAACAGAGCCCTATGAGCTACATTCCAGTGTACGTACTATTGTACCACTTTGAATACATTGCTTCATTCTAAATAGTATGCTAGTGTGTGTGTGTGTGTGTGTGTGTGTGTGTGTGTGTGTGTGTGTGTGTGTGTGTGTGAGTGAGTGAGTGAGTGAGTGAGTGAGTGAGTGAGTGAGTGAGTGAGTGAGTGAGTGAGAGAGAGAGAGAGAGAATCCGGAGGAAAAGGAGAGCGCGAGGGAGAGTTTTGCCATCAAACAGACTGCATAGACTGGGTTTGCTTTCACTGCTTCCTCAGTGAGACAGAAGTGTAAAAATTAGAAATTAAAGGGATGAGAGAGGTGAGGAGAGGACAAAGAGAGGAGAGAAGAGAAGAGAGAGATGAAAGGGGTGTGAAGGGAAGAAATAAAATAGTAAATTCACATCAGAGACAGCTGAATCCGTAGACGTATAGGGTGGACACGAGGATAAAGACACAGGCACATAAATACTGGAATCTCAGAGATACGAACACGTCAGGAATGGAGGTTGTTTGAAATTCCGTGTTTTCTAAAGACCCAGTTCAACTGCATCTATTCGGTCGATTGGTCAGTCTGTAACTTAGGTTTACATCTTTGAGGTTCTACTGTATACAACACTGCTGCTGGGGCTTCAGTCTCCTTTACACTGTGTCACGCTACAATTACACTGATAACCACAGAGGATTCTCATGTTATACAGAGAAAAACATGGCCCTTTGGTGTAGGTTAAGTGTCTTAGGTATTCATGCCATAAAATCGCTCCCAATACCTTATATGGGCCTCACCTAATATGGCCGACCAGTGACGTCAACATGTCCTGGTCACTTCCTGGCCCCTATCAAGATGGCTACTCACAAAGCTCGGAAGACTAATGCTCAATGAACTGTACCGATTGTATGGCCTATTTGCCACATACTGAACAGGTGGACCACGGGCCGGATCCGGACTAAGAACAGAGTCAATACATGTTGCAGATCCCAACCCCACAAAATTGCCCCCCCCCCCTGGTATAACATATCAGACATTGCAAAATGTGTAGAATTGCATGATATTAGCTTTAAGAATGCGACATCTTCTCTCTGCCCCATGAAAAAAATGTGGATCACAAAACACCAGTATCAATGTCAACAGTGAAGAGGCGACTCCGGGAGAGTTCCTCTGTCCAGTGTCTGTGTTCTTTTGCCCATCTTAATCTTTTATTTTTATTGGCCAGCCTGAGATACGGCTTTTTCTTTGCAACTCTGTCTTGAAGGCCAGTCACCTCTTCACTGTTGACGTTGAGACTGGTGTTTTGCGGGTACTATTTAATGAAGCTGCCTATTGAGGACTTAGAGCCATTATGCGCTGTTCTGTGAAGGGAGTAGTACACAGCGTTGTACGACATCTTCAGTTTCTTGGCAATTTCTCACATGGAATAGCCTTCATTTCTCAGAACAAGAATAGACTGACGAGTTTCAGAAAAAAGTTATTCGTTTCTGGCCATTTTGAGCCTGTAATCAAACCCACAAATGCTGATGCTCCAGATACTCAACTAGTCTAAAGAAGGCCAGTTGTATTGCTTCTTTAATCAGAACAACAGTTTTCACAACAGTTTTCAGTTTAACATCATTTCAAAAGGGTTTTCTAATAATCAGTTAGCTAATCCAAGTTTTGCATTTTAAAAGGCTAACACAACGTGCCATTGGAACACAGGAGGGATGGTTGCTGATAATCGGCCTCTGTGCACCTATGTAGATATTCGATTTTTAAAAACATCTGCTGTTTGTCTACACTGCATTTCTGATCAATTTTATGTTATTTTAAAGGACATTGTTTTTTTTTGCTTTTCTTTCAAAAACAAGGACATTTCTAAGTGGCCCCAAACTTTTGAACAGTAGTGTACGCCATCACTGGTCCTTCGTGGGACGCTAAAACTGGCTAGAGAGTTGTGGAGGTGATTCCAGGATCCTGGGATAAACCACAGCTTTCACTATTTTGGTAGCGTAGTCTGTAAAGACAAATAATAAACAGGCATTTCAATAATATTGGCAGACTAACAAAATATATTTTTTTATATCATTTCACTAGAAAGAATATATAAAGAACTCTTACTGTTGGTGGGTTTGGTCTTCTCTGGCTGAATTGTCAACCCTTTCTTTTTTTATTTAACATTTATGTAACAGGGCAAGTCAGTTAAGAACAAATTATTATTTACAATGACGGCCAAACCCTAAGCCAGGTGACGCTGGCCCTTCTTGGCATTTGGGACAGAGAGGGAGTACTTGAGCAGGTTGTCTTTTCTCACTGCCTGCATCCATCCACTGTTCTCATTGTAATGCAAGGCTGCAAGGTACTATTATTCTGACATTTCACAAATAAAATGGTGATCCTAACTGACCTAAGACAGGGAATTTTTAATGGGATTAAATGTCAAGAATTGGATAAGGTGCATGTGAACTTCCGACGTCAACTGTAGATGACCTCGAGCCAGTGGGTTTGAAGACGACTATGAAGCAAAGGCCAGCCAACGAGAGCATACAGGTCGCATGTGTGGGTAACGTATATGGGGCTTTGGTGACGAAACGGGTGGCACTGTGATAGACTGCATCCAATTTGCTGAGTAGACTGCATCCAATTTGCTGAGTAGAGTGTTGGAGGCTATTTTGTAAATGACATCGCCGAAGTCAAGGATCGGTAGGATAGTCATTTTTACGAGAGTATGTTTGGCAGCATGAGTGAAGGGATGCTTTGTTGAGAAATAGGAAGCCAATTCTAGATTTAATTTTGGATTGGAGATGCTTAATATGAGTTTGGAAGTAGAGTTTACAGTCTAAACAGACACCTAGGTATTTGTAGTTGTCCACATATTCTAAGTCAGAACCGTCCAGAGTAGTGATGCTAGGCGGGCGGGCAGGGGCGGGCAGCGATCGGTTGAAGAGCATGCATGTAGTTTTACTTGCATTTAAGAGCAGTTGGAGACCACAGAAGGTATGGCATTGAAGCTCGTCTGGAGGTTAGTTAACACAGTGTCCAAAGAAGCGTCAGAATTATACAGAATGGTGTCATAGAGGTGTTTCAGAGAATATCCAGCCGCAAGAGCAACATCATTGATATATACAGAGAAAAGAGTAGGCCCGAGAATTGAACACTGTGGCACCCCCATAGAGACTGCCAGAAGTTCGGCAACTGGCTCTCCGATTTAACACACTGAACTCTGAGAAGTAGCTCGGAAACCAGATTGCATAGTGGAGAAGGTACGGTGGGATTCAAAATGGTCGGTGATCTGTTTGTTAACTTGGCTTTCGAAGACCTTACAAAGGCAGGGTAGGATAGATATGTCTATAACAGTTTGGGTCTAGAGTGTCTCCCCCTTTGAAGAGGGGGATAACCATGGCAGCTTTCCAATCTTTGGGGATCTCAGATGATATGAAAGACAGGTTGAACAGGCTAGTAATAGAGGTTGCAACAATTGCGGTGGATAATTTTAGAAAGAGAGGGTCCAGATTGTCTAGCCCATCTGATTTGTAGGGGTCCAGATTTTGCAGCTCTTTCAGAACATCAGCTATCTGGATTTGGGTGAAGGAGGAATGGGGAGGCTTGTGCAAGTTGGGGGGTGCAGAGCTGTTGACCGGGGTAGGGGTAGCCAGGTGGAAAGCATGGCCAGCCGTAGAAAACTGCTTATTGAAATTCTTGATTATCATAGATTTATTGGTGGTGACAGTGTTTCCTAGCCTCAGTGCAGTGGGCAGCTGGGGGAAGGTGGTCTTATTCTCCATGGACTTTACAGTGTCCCAGAACTTTTTTGAGTTTGTGCTACAGGATGCACATTTCTGTTAGGAAAGCAAAGGCTAGCTTTTTCAAACTGCCTGTGTCTATTGATTCAGAACTTCCCTGAAAAGTTGCATATCGTGGGGGCTATTCGATGCTAATGCAGTACGCCACAGGATGTTTTTGTGCTGGTCAAGGGAAGTCAGATCTGGAGTGAACCAAGGGCTATATCTGTTCCTGGTTCTACATTTTTTGAATGGGGCATGCTTATTTAAGATGGTGAGGAAAGCACTTTCAAAGAATAACCAGGCATCCTCTACTGACGGAATGAGGTCAATATCTTTCCAGGATACCCGGGCCAGGTCGATTAGAAAAGCCTGCTCGCTGAATCTTTTTTAGAGAGCATTTGACTGTGATGAGGGGTGGTCATTTGACCGCGGACTCATTACAGATGCAGGCAATGAGGCAGTGATTGCTGAGATCCTGGTTGAAGACAGCAGAGGTGTATTTAGAGAGCAGGTTGGTCAGGATGATATCTATGAGGGTGCTCGAATGGTAGGTTCCATGATAATTTGGGTGAGATTGAGGGTATCTAGCTTAGATTGTAAAACAGCCAGGATGTTAAGCATATCCCAGTTTATGTCACCTAACAGTACAAACTCTGAAGATAAATGGGGGATATTAATTCACATATGGTGTCCAGGGTGCAGCTGAGGGGAGTCTAACAAGCGGCAACAGTGAGAGACATATTTCTGGAAAGGTGGATTTTTAAAAGTAGAAGCTCGAACTGTTTAGGCACAGACCTGGATAGCATGACAGAACTCTCTAGGCTGTCTCTGAAGTAGATTGCAACTCCACCCCATTTGGCAGTTCTATCTTGGCGGAAAATGTTATAGTTGGGGATGGAAATTTCCGAATTTTTGGTAGCCTTCCTAAGCCAAGATTCAGACACGGCTAGGACATCTGGGCTGGCGGAGTGTACTAAAGCAGTGAAGAAGAAAAAAACTTAGGGAGGAGGCTTCTGATGTTAACATGCATGAAACCAAGGCTTTTACGGTTAAAGAAGTCAACAAATGATAGCGCCTGGGGAATAGGAGAGGAAATGGGGGCTACAGGGTCTGGGTTAACCTCTACATCACCAGAGGAACAGAGGAGGAGTAGGATAAGGGTACAGCTAAAGGCTATAAGAACTGGTCGTCTAGTGCGTTGGGGACAGAGAATAAAAGGAGCAGATTTCTGGGTTCAAGGCATAATGTACAGACAATGGTATGGTAGGATGTGAGTACAGTGGAGGTAAACCTATGCGTTGCGTGATGATGAGAGGTTTCGCCTCTGGAAGCAACAATTCACATAGGTGAGGTCTCTGCATGTTTGTGGGGCAGGACGAAAGAGCTATCTAAGGCAATTTTAGCAGGACTGAGGGCTCTACAGTGAAATAAAACAATAAACACTAGCCAAGAGGGCAGTAGACAAGGCATATTGACATTAGAGAGAGGCATAATAGCAATCACAGGTGTTGATCAGGAGAGCTAAGACAACAACGGGTAAATGGTGAAGAAAGGGCAGAGCGGGTCAGTTAGATACATACAGGACCTGAGTTTGAGGCTGGGGCCGACAGGTAAACAAAATGAGGTACTGTGTTATTGAAACAGTCCATGGGGCATCAGCTGTGTAGCCGAGTGGTCATAGTGTCAAAAGAGTAGCAATAGGTGAGACAGGGTGCTGTACGGTATTCACTACTACACTGGGCGAGGAGGGGACAAAGCATTCAGAAAAAGCTAACGGGCCGGGGCTAGTAGATGGTTACAGAATAGCCTGTTGAGAGGACATCGGGAGATCACATCGGCAGTCCAGTAGTGATGGACCGGCGGGGCTCCGTGTCGACAATAAAAGGGTCCAGGCCAATTGGCAAAGAAGGCTAGCTGGCAGCTAGCTAGGAGTATTGATCCAGTGTAATGATCCAGAGAGGCAGGAATCCGGTGATATTGTGGAGAGAAGCAGTGAGATTAAGAAGTGAGATTAAGATATACTGTATATACGAAAAAAGACTGGCTATTTACAAGGGTTAAGACACGGGATAAGACAAAGACAGATATACACGTCCAACTGCGCCGACATCTTGGATTTGAAATGTATGTCAAGAAGCAGTGCTGCTTGGCAGGGTCGTGTTCCACTCAATGCATGGTGCTCGACCTTTGCCTCTCCCGAGTCCGTACGGGAGTTGCAGCATTGGGACAAAACTGTCATTGAGTGGCTGCTGCCATTAATGTAAAACATGTATCACTAGCCACTTTAAACAATGCCATTTAATATAATGTCTACATACCCTACATTACTCATCTCATATGTATATACTGTACTCTATATCACCTACTGCATCTTGCCATCTTTATGTAATAATTGTATCACTAGCCACTTTAAACAATGCCACTTAATATAATGTCTACATACCCTACATTACTCATCTCATATGTATATACTGTACTCGATACCATCTACTGCATCTTGCCTATGCCGTTCTGTATCATCACTCATTCATATATCTTTATGTACATATTCTTCATCCCTTTACACTTGTGTGTATAAGGTAGCTGTTGTGAAATTGTTAGGTTACATTACTCGTTGGTTATTACTGCATTGTCGGAACTAGACGCACAAGCATTTCGCTACACTCGCATTAACATCTGCTAACCATGTGTATGTGACAAATAACATTTGATTTGACTACCAATTGGGGAGAAAAAGGGGTAAAAGTGCCAACAAAAAAAGGAAAAAGGAAAAATAGTCAATGAGCTCTACATTAAGACCATTCTACTGCCAATGTTTGTCTATGGAGATTGCATGGCTGTGTGCTCGATTATATATTCCTGTCAGCCATGTTTGGCTGAAAAAGCCGAATGCACTAATTTGAAAGGCTGTCCACATATCATTGTAGATATAGTGTGTATTCCGTTTCGTCTGTCCATTAAAGAAAACTATTCCATCAGTCTACATCCTATTATCGTGTGTGTGTGCCTGTTTGTGGTAATAAACCTGTGTGGACTGTAATCTTCTCCTACTGGTCATTCACCCTTTTAACACAAGGACGCAGGCCGATTGTACCTATATATAAAAACCGGCACCTCTTTCTGAGTCTACCACCAGTTGGTGGCTCTCTTTTTCAGTCTCACTGGGGCGGCTCCCCCTCTCACTGGGGCAGCTCCCCCTCTCACTGGGGCTGCTCCCCCTCTCACTGGGGCTGCTCCCCCTCTCACTGGGGCTGCTCCCCCTCTCACTGGGGCTGCTCCCCCTCTCACTGGGGCTGCTCCCCCTCTCACTGGGGCTGCTCCCCCTCTCACTGGGGCTGCTCCCCCTCTCACTGGGGCTGCTCCCCCTCTCACTGGGGCTGCTCCCCCTCTCACTGGGGCTGCTCCCCCTCTCACTGGGCTGCTCCCCCTCCCACTGGCCGGCTCCCCCCCCCCCCTTGCTATCTGGCCATCTCTGCCTCTCACTGGCTCCGCCTCACTGGCCGTATCTCCCCTTCACTGGCCATCTCTCCCTCTCACCGGCTCCCCCTTCCTCTCTGGCTGTCTCTCCCCGCCTTGCTCTCTGGCCGTCTCCCTCAGCCTTACCCTCGCTATCCATTTCCGCCCTCCACCTCCCTCTGCCTGCATCGCTCTCCCACTGCCTGCCTCGCTCTGCCGCTGCCTGCCTCGCTCTCCCGCTGCCCTCCATCTCTCCCGCTGCCCTCCATCTCTCCCTACTCAGAGGCATGGGGGAAAACCAGCCATCTGGTGAGCTGGAGCAGAGAGAGAGGAGGCTCACTGTGTCATAATGGGCCTACCGTTGTCGCGGTGACGTCAATCCAACCCTAGCCAACCCAGCAAACCCCTCTTCCTCTTCAACCCCCCCCCCCCCCTCCTAACCCCTGCTATTTTTAGACCTGACTTCAAGATGCATTTCTCTCATTTTTCTCTCCTGGGTCTGTTGTAGAGTTGGGAAGTCTTGAGTAATGGTGTCAGTTTCTGTAGCAACATAAGACAAAAGGGTTGCCTGGGTCATGTTCATTAGGCACCAAATAGAAGAAAACGAGACAGATTGGGACTACCTGGACTTGTACAATACGAAAGCCTCCTTTTCACTTTCCATTTAAAAACATTATGTATGTTATGGTGGGCCCTACTGAACACCACCCTAGTTTAACTCAGCCGTGTCACATGCAATATATTCCATGAAAAGTCATATGTGCGCAGTTGAACTCAGTTAAAGAGTGAATTGACTGGTACACATATAGACTGAATTTCAGTTGAATTGAAATGTACTGAAGCAATCTTAGGTTGCCTCTTTCTACATAGGCTGATGGGACCAAATAGATATATAATACATAGATATACACAGTGTACAAAACATTAAGAACACCTTCCTTTTGCCCTCAGAACAGCCTCAATTCGCCAGGGCATGGACCCTACAATGTGTCGAAAGCGTACCACAGGGATGCTGGCCCATGATGTCTCCAATGCTTCTCACAGTTGTGCCAAGTCGGCTGGATGTCCTTTGCGTGGTGGACCATTCTTGACACACACCCATCATAGCTTTCACCTGGTCAGTCTGTGTTTTGTACACCGTGTACATACTGAAATTGTTCTATTTAACTATATAGTTGGGACATCACATTGCAAGCGCAATTTAAACCGTATAGCCTTTTGTCTCATCCACTAGTCCAATCCAAAACAAATAGCAATAAGTGTTACGATTTTGCTCAGAACATTTTCACTGAATCAGAAGTGTTATCTGCGTTAGAGCAGATGCCCCCGAAAGCTGTTTCTCTCACAGACACTGGCAATGGATATTGCAGCTAAATCATACCTGTCCTTACATCTCAATAGCTACAGATGCCAAGGTAATAAAAAATATAAATCTGTCAGTTTGCTTTGCTTCCATTTGTTATTGACTAGGTCTTTAGCAGGTATTTTATTGGATAAAACATACTGTCTTTTTTACCCCCTACCCAGCCACGTGTTTCGACAATTAATAGCAGATCAGAGCTACAGTAAGCCAATATGCAAATAAGCCATTTGCCACACAGGTCTGCCATCTTTGAACTGAATGTGTGTTTACAGGCAGTAGCAACAACGCGACTTTAGCGCATTAGAAAGCATTCACCAAAAGCCATAAAATACTGTACATCAGAATGTATTTCTGCAAATATGTAAATATCACAGGAGTCCTTACATTTGGGAACTTTACAGTCAAATTTATCAAACAACCATGAACAAGTAGGCTATCTCTCCTCCCTAAGATCAACAACTAATGTTAACCAGAGCAAGGGAATGTAAAATCTAATGAGGTAAGAGTAGATAAACCCTCAATTTTTTTCAGCACATACTGTAGTTGGCTGTCAAAATTTCACTGATAAACGATGGGGAATAGTAGCCTGCTCACCCATCTGCAGCTTTCCTGCCAATGCATGCTTGTTAGGCTGGACAACAGAATGAGTCAAGTTCATCCAAGGTTGAAAAATGGCCAAAGAACATTGGTTGAGCTGGAACACTAGTCATAGCAAATTAATTTAAACGACCCTTCGAGCCTCTTCTGACTGGAATGATCCTTAGAATTCCATTTTCCCTAAATGACACCAAAAAATGTACACCTTTTTATTTTACCACTACAATCTGTTTTTAGGACAAAGCTGAAAAATAAAAACTTGATGGTGCCGAGTGTGCTTGTCTGCGTAACATAACGAGGAAGTAGGAAAAAATGGGTGTATGATTACAGCAGAGTACGCTTCCCAGCCTTACATAATTAGAAAGAGGAGATCATCCTGATTAAAATGGTGTCTGACTGAAATGTCTGAAAAAAATCGAAATATTCATATTGCGAGATATTTTGTGAAATAAACAGACATACCTACACTACCGTTCAAAAGTTTGAGGTCACTTAGAAATGTCCTTGTTTTGTGAAATAAAAGCACATTTTTTGTCCATTAAAATAACATACAATTCATCAGAAATACAGTGTAGACATTGTTGATGTTGTAAATGACTATTGTAGCTGGAAACGGCTGATTTTTTATGGAATAGCTACAAAGGTGTACAGAGGCCCATTATTAGCAACCACCATTCCTGTGATCAGATGGTATGTTGTGTTAGCTAATCCAAGTTTATCACTTTAAAAAGCCAATTGATCATTAGGAAACCCTTTTGCAATTAAGTTACCACATCTGAAAACGGTTGTGTGTGTTCAATTAGGGTTGGACTGAAAACCCACAGGATGGTAGATCTCCAGGAAGAGGGTTGGGCAGCCAGAAACAAATAACTTTCTTCTGAAACTCGTCAGTCTATTCTTGTTCTGAGAAATGAAGGCCATTCCATGTGAGAAATTGCCAAGACACTGAAGATATCGTACAACGCTGTGTACTACTTCCTTCACAGAACAGCGCAAACTGCACAACTGAGCAAGAGGACAAGTACATTAGAGTGTCTAGTTTGAGAAATAGACGCCTTACAAGTCCTCAACTGGCAGCTTTATTAAATAGTACCAGCAAAACACCAGTCTCAACGTCAACAGTGAAGAGGCGACACCGAGATGCTGGCCTTCTAGGCAGAATTGCAAAGACAAAGCCATATCTCAGACTGGCCAATAAAAGATTAAGATGGGCAAAAGAACACAGACACTGGAAGGAGGAACTTATTTCTCTCAGATATTGAGCACAAATTAATTTACATCCCTGTTATTAAGCATTTCTCCTTTACTAAGATAATCCATCCACCTGACAGGTCTGGCATATTAAGAAGCTGATTAAACAGCATTATCAATACACAGGTTTACCTTGTGCTGGGGACAAAAGGCCATTAAAATGTGCAGTTTTGTCACACAACGCCGACAGATGTCTCAAGTTTTGAGGGAGCGTGCAATTGGCATGCTGACTGCAGGAATGTCCGCCAGAGCTGGTGCCAGAGATTTGAATGTGAATTTCTCTACTATAAGCCACCTTCAACGTTGTTTTACAACATCTGTCAGTACGTGCACCTGGCCTCACAACCGCAGACCATGTGTATGGCGTCGTGTGGGCAGGTGGTTTGCTGATATCAATGTCGTGAACTATGTGCCCCATGGTGTGGGTGGGGTTATGTATGGGCAGGGATAAGCTATGGACACAATTTAATTTCATCAATAGCAAATTTACCGTGACGAGCTCCTGAGGCCCATTGTCGTGCCAACACATCATGTTTCAGCATGATAACGCATGACTCAAGGACCTGTACACAATTCCGCGAAGATGAAATTTTCCCAGTTCTTCCATGGCCTGCATACTTACCAGATGCCACTCTGAGCATAGTTGGGATATTCCGGCTCGTTGTGTATGACAGAGTATTCCAGTTCCCGCCAATATCCAGCAAACTTCGCACAGCCTCTGATGAGGAGTAGGACAACATTCCACAGGCCACAATCAACAGCCTGATCAACTCTATGCGAAGGAGATGTGTTGCACTGCATGGGGCAAATGGTGGTCACACCTGATCCACGCCCCTACCTTTTGGTATCTGTGACCAACATACGCATATTTTTATTTTACCTTTAATTATCAAGGCAAGTCAGTTAAGAACAAATTCTTATTTTACAATGACGGCCTACCCCGGGCCAAACTCTACCCTAACCCGGACGACGCTGGGACAATTGTGCAACGTCCTATGGGACTCCTGATCATGGCCGGTTGTGATACAGCCGGGGATAGAACCAGGGTCTGTAGTGACGCCTCTAGCACTGAGATGCAGTGCCTTAGACCACTGCACCACTCGGGAGCTGTATTCCCAGTTGTGAAATCCATAGATTAGGGCATAATTTAATTATTTCAATTGACTGAACAGTAACTCAGTAAAATCTTTGAAATGTATGCATGTTGCGTTTATATTTTGGTTCAGTATATAAATTAAAATCATAACAAAATTGAAATCCTAATTTAGCATAGAAGAACAGGTTGCCTACACAGTAAAGGGGGGCATGATGTTTGAGGGTGGGGACGGAGCAGAAGGAGAAGGAAGTGTGCAACATTAAAAAGGGCACTTGTAACAACAAAAGTAATGTACAGTCATATCAGGCATGGGACCTATTCAGATTTTGTGTAATTAGACAACATGAAAGTAAAATCTGACGTTGATTTGACAAAAGCTGGATCTCTTCTAGCCATGACCAGCCAGCCTTGGTGTTCGTAGACAGCGCTGTTTTGTTATTTATTAGGCCTAATTAAAATGTTCATGCCTAGGCTATATTAAATGAGATTCCTAGATTGTATTTGAAAACAGCTCTGTTTGGTTATTTATTAATAACCATTTTCATACAGGTTGTTCGCAAATTATATTATACAAATATTATATTTAGAAGTGATGTTTTATTACTGTTCCCCGTCTACTGTATCCATGTGGAAGAGTTAGGTTACTGAATAATTTGTCACATTAATATACTAATCAACCCGTTATGTTAAAACACAGAAATGTAAGGTTTATTTCCACTGACGTAATATTATGGTCTCCTACCAGTACATTGGGAGATTTATGCATGAAAGTTGGCTAGCCCAGACCCATAGTGATATAAAGTCTAACGAGACAATTGTTATTCTTAATCCTGTTTACTGTATCCATGTTGAAGAGAAGAGTTGGTGAACAAGGGCAGCACAACATTTCATTTATGGATGTTTGTTTCTTTATCAGAATAAAAGATAAACACAAACCCGGATCCTTTGTTCATATGTAAACCGATCAACACACATCGCAGAGGCAATCTACACCAGTCACAGCAGGTTAGGAAAACTTAAGCAGCAGGTGAGGATAAAAAATATCTACTTTTGATGTTAATTTGACAAAAGATGGACCCCTTCTATCCACGACCGGCCCGTCTCACCCCACTACCCATTCAGCAGCACAGCAGTGGAAAGACGACAAGGCAGACAAAATGAAGAAATTATAAAACTGATGTTGGACAATCAAATTGTATATGTAAATAAACAAAATTCGTTAAGGCTGGTTCATTACAAGAAAGCTTATTTACAATGCTTCTGTGAAACGAGTCCCGAGGCATTTATGAAAGCACAGTTCTACTGGATGATGTTAATAAATGATGTGTTTATTGTAATTTCAACTATTGTGGGGTCGTGACTCTTGGCATATGTGATATACGTGGCTTATTGTTAAAAACAATTTTTCCTATTATAGGCAGTTACCTACCTAGTGATTGCAAAATGGTAACTCTCCAATGTGAATATTTGGCAATGATGTTTCCTTTCCAAGTGCTACTGAAATGCACCAATTGCGCATGATACACATCATTACTCTACACGTCTATCAATCCATTCCAAATCTATATACAATACATGTCAAAGGGGAGGCATATGTTGATCTTGGTTAGGATGCAGCAAAACTGCTAGGACTGGGCCTGAAGAACAATCAATTGCCTCTAATTTACTTGCGTTTGCGGTGGACCTTGGCCTGCTCAAATTGAGCTGCTGTTGTTGGTCAAAATTGTCCAACTCCTTGGAACAGCTTGCAATGAGCATCCGCCTCGTTACGTTGTCCTCAAGAAGGCGTGATCTTGAGGCCGTCTTTACTGTTCTGGAGAAAGAATTCTCTCTCGGCGGGCACACTGGAAACAGGGATAATCAACACAATCTTCGTAAATTTTGTTCAGTCGGTGTACACTTCGCTGAAGTCCCTTATGAAGACATTGCGTCTTTTGTGTGAGTAAAATTAGAAACACACACACTAATTTCCAAGCAGCTTGAGGATTTACCAGATTATTATGTATATTTTCCTTTGAACTTGGAGCACATCGACTGGTATTTCTCCCAGACAATTTGGCCAGTAACACTTGTATTTATCTGCAAAAAATAAATACATCTGGGCCAAAGGACGCAATTTACCTGCAAAAGGAAACCCTTGTGTGTGTGTGTGTGTGTGTGTGTGGTGGCGAGATGGCTCTAGCTGGTGGATGGCCCATGGTAAGCCTTTGACCTGGAATCAGGTCCGACACCACAGGAGCCAACGTAGAAACGATTTGAGTAGAGCAGCCGAAAGGCCCTGGGGGTGAATCGTCAAAGGCCCTTGTCATGTCCAGAAATAAACCCATAACCTCTAGCCCTGTGCTTCAAGTGTAAAAAAAGGTCCTGAATTCCAATCGACTCCTATAGTCACTGTAGCTGAATGTACCAACTCAAACTCCCTGGTCTGGTATACAGATACAAATCCCCACATAAAAAGCATCTAATAAGCCAATTACATTGACAGGCAATTCATTAAAATATCACACAAATGTATGTGCATGTCTCTCCTCTTCATAAAAGTGGAGGCGGGGAAGAAGAGCAGCTGAATCTTGACTTGTGATGAGGGAATGGTGGTGGTGTGAACTTTTTCTAAAACTAGATACATCTATATACAGTGCCAGTCAAATGTTTGGACACACTTACTCATTCAAGGGTTTTTCTGTACGCTTGACTATTTTCTACATTTTATAATAATAGTGGAGACATCCCAACTATGAAACGACACAAATGGAATCATGTAGTAACCAAAAACAAAGTGTTAAACAATTCAAAATATATGTTAGATTCTTCAAAGTAGCCACTCTTGATGACAGCTTCATGAGGAATGCTTTTCCAACAGTCTTGAAGGAGTTCTCACATATGCTGAAAACTTGTTGGCTGCTTTCCTTCACTCTGCGGTCCAACTCATCCCAAACCATCTTAATTGGGTTGAGGTCAGATGATTGTGGAGGCCAGGTAATCTGATGCAGCACTCCATCACTCTCCTTTTTGGTCAAACAGCCCTTACACAGCCTGGAGGTGTGTTGAGCCATTGTCCTGTTGAAAAACAAATGACAGTCCCACTAACCGCAGAGTAGATGGGATATCACTGCAGAATGCTGTGGTAGCCATGCTGGTTAAGTGTGCCTTGAATTCTAAATAAATCACAGACAGTGCCACCAGCAAAGCACCCCCCCACCACCACACCTCTTCTTCCTTGCTTCACGGTGAGAACCACAAATGCGGGTGATCGTCCGTTCACCTACTCCGCGTCTCACAAAGACACGGCGGTTGGAATCAAAAATCTCAAATTTGGACTCAGACCAAAGGACAGATTTCCAACGGTCTAATGTCCATTGCTTGTGTTTCTTGGCCCAGGCAAATCTTTAGTAGTGATTTCTTTGCAGCAATTCGACCATGAAGGCCTAATTCACGCAGTCTCCTCTGAACAGTTGATGTTGAGATGTGTCTGTTACTTGAACTCTATGAAGCATTTATATGGGCTGCAATCTGAGGTGCAGTTAACTCTAATGAACTTATCCTCTGTAGCAGAGGTAACTCTGGGTCTTCCTTTCCTGTGGCGGTCCTCATGAGAGCTAGTTTCATCATAGCACGTGATGGATTTTGCGACTGCACTTGAAGAAACTTTAATGTTTGGATTGACTGACCTGTCTTAAAGTAATGATGGACTGTCATTTCTCTTTGGTTATTTGAGCTTATCCTGTCATAATATGGATTTGGTATTTTAACAAATATGTCTCTCTTTTGTATACCCCTTACTTAGTCGAAACACATCTGATTGGCTTAAACATATTAAGAAGGAAAGAAACTCCACAAATTAACTTTTAACAAGGGAAACCTGTTAATTGAAAAGCATTCCAGGTAACTACCTCCTGAAGCTGGTTGAGAGAATGCCAAGAGTTTGCAAAGCTGTCATCAAGGCAAAGAGTGGCTACTTTAAAGAATGTAATTTATTAAATAAATGTTTATTTGTTTCACACTTTTTTGGTTACTACATAATTCCATGTTATTTCATAGTTTTGATGTCTTCACTATTATTCTACAATTCAGAAAATAGTAAAAATAAAGAAAAACCCTGGAATGAGTAGGTGTGTACAAACATTTGACTGATACTGTATATATAAACATCAATGTAAACAGGATGCATCTGAGCTCAATTTCGAGTCTCATAGCAAAGTGTCTGAATACTTATGTAAACATGGTATCTGTTTGTTTTAAAAAAAATGTTTTTTTGCTTTGCCATTATGGAGTTTAGTGTGTAGATTTATGAGAAAAAAAATAATTGTATCAATATTTCAAATAAGGCTGTAACATAACAAAATGTGGAAAAAAGGAAGGGGTCTGAATACTTTCCGAATGCACTGTCTGTTCATAGCTAGCTAGCAGCACAAGCAAACGCTGTGCAAACGCTGTGCAAATATCTCTTTACCCACCATCAACACCAACAATCTCTGCACAGCACAACAAGGTGAGTCCAAAAAGGTATTTATTGTATGCTCCTTCATAAATGATGGAGTATGACAGGGATATATGTGTACTGTAGCTAATAAAGTAATACTAAGTGTGTGTTGTGTAGTAAGCTGTTACTAGCCCATGTGCCTCACCCTAATAATTTGCTCCCTTTTCCCCTCATAACTTAGCCTACTGTTCTGACTTGGTGGTGCACATTTAACCTATAGCCTGTTTTAGAGAACTGTCAACATTGAATATTGTCATTGGCTGCTTATATGCCCCCTTTATCCTACAATTCTGACTTGGTGTACAGGGAGAATACTGTAAGAACGGCCCATGTTCTGAATTCTGTTGATGTACATTTCAATAGTGCTGAACAAACAGTTATATTGAATACGTCCATCCTAGCTCGCTCATTGTCTTTGGCTCCTGAGTGGCGCAGCAGTCTAAGGCACTGCATCTCAGTGCAAGAGGCGTCACTACAGTCCCTGGTTCAAATCCAGGCTGTATCACATCCGGCCTTGATTGGGAGTCTCATAGGGCGGCGCACAATTGGTCCAGCATTGTCCGGATTTGGCCGTCATTGTAAATAAGAATTTGTTCTTAACTGACTTGCCTAATTAAATAAAGGTTAAATAAAATAAAAATTGAATTATATTAATCCGCTCAACGTCCCCTTATGCCATCGTTTGCACATATCAATTGTCAGTAGAAACCACATTTGTTTATGCAAGTCAGCCATATCAGCTATGTTTTTTCAAAGGCAGTAAATTAGGCTGAATTAACTGTTTTGCTGGCAGACAAGGCGCCACTGACAGCCAGGTGTAGCAGTGGTGAGGTGTTGGGACTGCTGTTGGGACTAACAGTTTGCCGGCACTGTTTGGCACCGTCATAGTGCAATTAATGTACTGTTTAGTGTTTGGCACCGTCATAGTGCAATTAATGTATTGTTTAGTTTGTGTTGTGTAGTGGCATTGCTGGCATGCATCGAAATTATAATTTTTTGCCCCACCAAGATTTACATGATATAAATCACCACCGTTCCTACATATTTTTTGGTTGTGCTTGCCTGGAACTAGGACACCTAAGTAATACCCTGGGTAATCTTGAACTTGAATGCAACAGAGGTGTTTTCTAACACTAGAGGATTAGGGAGAGTGTACATCAAATCAAATGGTATTTGTCACATGCATGAAATGCTTACAAGCCCTTAACCAACAATTCAGAACAAGAAATAGTTACGAAAATACAACACATTTGCAACAATGTTATTCTATCTTTCCGCAATTGTATGCCATCTATAGCACTGGGTCATGTTCATTACGGTAATGCTTTGAAACTCAAACAAATGAACATGATCCTGTAATCGAGTGGTACAAACTATCTCCTCGACCTAAACGCTCCTCCTGCACGGACATTGTTCCAGATACCAACAATAACTGTCAATGAACTGAATCTGAATGGGTGGAAACCACAACACTAGGTAAAACAGGCCATCCCCAGGGCTGTATTCAATAATGCACATGATATTAAAACAATTTACATGGAAACATGTAAGCAAGTGTTTCTCATTGGACAAATTCAGGTATGTTCCTCATTTTGGCCTGTTTGCTTCTGTTTGGTTCCTTGTGAATACTACATACCAGTTTTCAACAGGACCAACAACAACACCATAATGGCACTGCTTCTTCAACTAACTTGCAATAATAACAGCACCTTGATGATGATAATAATAACAACAACAACGAGTGTAATGAAGCAACAATTGGCGACACTCTTTTCAATCTGCCACCACCTCCTGCAAAACCAACTGGATTTGAATTAGCAAAGCACAGGGGGTAAAAACTTCCCGAGCCCAGCAGAAAGCTCTGCACACTCCACTGCAAGGTGTGGGTGAGTGATTTAAGAGAAAGCGAGAGAAAGAGCGATAGGGAGAGAAGAGAGAGAAGTGTGTATGTGCGTGTGTTACAGAGAAGAAATATCATTCCAGCTCCCCCAGACAGGACCCTGTGAGGCTGTGGATTTGAGACTGATAATGACTCCTCGGCTAAAATGACCGCCATCTCATTCCCCCCACGCCATTTAGACAGTAACTGGGTAATGTTTGAGCTTCTGCTCAGTGGAGGAAACCACAGCCAATGAGAAAGTGTGAATTAGATTCGGTCACAGAGGTCTGTGAGAGTGGGTGACCGTGTTACTTGGATGCAGTCAGACTATTAGTCTTGGTTGGTAGAACTTCACCTCAGTAGGTATTGGATCAATAGATAGCCATCAATCAAATCTAATTGATATTAAAGATATATTTTTCAAGAGAGACCAGCTTATGGTTCCTGTTTTCAACCCAATAGTGAAAAAGGAAGATGCGGTTGCTATTTGGAATGCACATTGCATGTTGTTTGCCATATTCGACATCAATCTTAAAATGACCTTGTCCCTTGCCGCCTCCTACACTACGTGACTAGACATAATGAGACCACCCCAGTCAGATTCTATGTGTGTCTGTGCGTGTGGCAGTGATCGCTGGTGGGCGAGACCATCCTCCTATATAGCCACCCACCAGCCTCCTCTGATGTGAAGTCTGTACAGCCTGGTAACACTAGTACTTACACTAGTACAGGGCGGACGGCGTTGTTCATGTTGCCGTAGGCGGCTCTTCCCAGCAGCTCTCTGAAGCAGCTCTCGGCCAGAGAAGCTGGGTTTTCCTCACCATCCTGCCCTGTCTCCGAAGGCGTGCCGGGTGGGCCCACCCTGAGAGAAGGAGAGAGAGAATTGATCAAAATCGCTGTTTCCTTACCACAAATAAGTGCACTCATACAGAATATATGTATTGGCTTGAAATAAAAATGCATATTTTTTTAATATCAGTATCTTAAAAGATATTGAATAAGAAAATGTAAACTTCTCAGCAGTTTTGGTCCAGCTGTTATGATGTTGCAGCGAGCTAGAGACAGTGAGAGGGGGAGGGGGTGACTGGAGACAAATCAGTCCATCAGAGAAAACAGAAGAAATCAACGAGAGAGAGAGAGAGAGAGAGAGAGTGCGGGTCTAGAGTAAGTCTCATCAGCAATAAATCTGTAAATAATCAGTCTATCAGAGAAAAGGTGTTCGTGTGTGTGTCTGATGTGAAATGGCTAGCTAGTTAGTAGGTGCGCGCTAATAGCATTCAATCAACTTAAGAGTGTGCGTGTGTGCGCCCACGAGCGAGAGAGAGAGAGAGACAAGTTAATCCGCGTCTTCATGACGATTTACACGACTACACTATATAAACAAAAGTATGTGGATTCGGCTATTTCAGTCACACCCATTGCCGACAGGTGTATAAAATCGAGAACAAAGCCATGCAGTCTCCACAGACAAACATTGGCAGTAGAATGGACTTACTGAAGAGCTCAGTGACTTTCAATATGGCACCGTCATTTGATGCCACCTTTCCAATAAGTCAGTTGGAAAAATGTCTGCCCTGCTAAAGCTGCCCCAGACAACTGTAAGGGCAGTTATTGTGAAGTGGAAACATCTAGGAGCAACAATGGCTCAGCCGCAAAGTGGTAGGCCACACATGCTCACAGAACAGGATCGCAGAGTGATGATCGGTTGCAACACTCCCTACCGAATTCCAAACTGCTTCTGGAAGCAACCTCGGCACAAGAATTGTTCATCGGGAGCTTCATGAAATGGGTTTCCATGGCCGAGCAGGCGTACACAAAGCTAAGACCACCATGGGCAATGCCAAGCATCGGCTAGAGTGGTGGAAAACTCACTGCTATTGGACTCTGGAGCAGCAATGATATTGTAGACAATTCTGTGCTTCCAACTTTGTGGCAACAATTTGGGGAAGGCCCTTTCCTGTTTCAGCACGACAAAGCGAGGTCCATACAGAAATGGTTTGTTAAGATCGGTGTGGAAGAACTTGACTGGCCTGCACAGAGTCCTGATCTAAACTCCATCGGACACCTTTGGGATAAATTAGAACGCAGGCTGTGAGCCAGGCCTAATCGCCCAACATCAGTGCCCGACCTCACTAATGCTCGTGGCTGAATGGATGTAGGTCCCCGCAGCAAATGTTCCAACATCTAATGGAAAGCCTTCCCAGAAGAGTGGAGGCTGTTATGGCAGCAAAGAGAGACCAACCCAATATTAATGTTAATGATTTTGGAATGAGATGTTCGATAAGCAGGTTGTCCACATACTTTTGGTCATGTAGTGTATGACTGTGTCCAAAATGTCACCATATTTCCTATATAATGTACTACCTTTGAACAGAGCCCTATGGGTGCACTATATAAGAAATAGGGTGCAATTTGAGACTCTGTGGGATAATCTCAATTATAAACACATCCTCTGTTCTTGCCTCCTTCTCAAAACCAATTGGATGAGAAAGCCAACCTTCTCCTCCAATGGGGTTTGAGAAAGAGGTGAGGAGAGAGGACGCGAGGAGTATGCAATTGAGATTCTCCCAAAAATGGTCATATTTCTACGTGAAGCCTGATGAGTTTGTCTGCACTGAATAAACAGTGTGTCTGGTATGTCTGATATTGGCAAATTAATGAAATGCTAAATCATTTCCCCGCAATAATGGGCTGTGGGCATCTGTTTCTCGGGAGAGAAAAACAATTATTTGCAGCCCACACACAGTTCAATGGAAAATGTTACGCTTATTGATTGTTTTCCAACCAAGCCTCAAAATTAGGGAAAATAATTGAGAAATAAAAAAAGCCGATAAATGTCTCAAATAGGCTTAAGGGTGATTGCTCAGAGAGAGACAAAGGGGGGAGGGGCAGAAAGAGAGATACAAAGGGGGGGAGTGGCAGAAAGAGAGAGACAAAGGGAGGGGGGTAGGGGCAGAAAGAGAGAGACAAAGCGAGGGGGGGTAGGGGCAGAAAGAGAGAGACAAAGCGAGGGGGGGGGGGGGGCAGAAAGATCGAGACAAGGGGGGGGGGGCAGAAAGAGAGAGACAAAGGGAGGGGGGATAGGGGCAGAAAGAGAGAGAGAGATAATGCACATTGAACCACTGAGGAAAGAATATCTGTCTTCCAGCCATGCGGCAGTCAAGGTGGTCCACAAGGTTGCTTACTTGATCAGTGGTGTGACACCATTTACAAAGAGGAAGTGACCGGCGCAACAGCAGGAATTAATTTGAGACAAAGAACCATTCCCTCTCAGCCGACCATTAAACGGTAATCTGCAGTTCGAACAACAACAAAGCAGCTACTGTTCTGTTAAACAGCTGTGGGATGGGGCTGGAGAAATCAAATTCATAGACTGAGCAAAGACATCAAAGACCAACAATGGAGTAAAACAAGCTTATATTTTGGGTTCTTATGGGGTATGACAGTTGAACTAAGCTCATGAGAAATGTATAAATTACAGTTATATTTTTCAAGATTCAATGGGTATACAGTGGGGCAAAAAAGTATTTAGTCAGCCACCAATTGTGCAAGTTCTCCCACTTAAAAAGATGAGAGAGGCCTGTAATTTTCATCATAGGTACACTTCAACTATGACAGACAAAATGAGAAGAAAAAAAATCCAGAAAATCACCTTGTAGGATTTTCAATGAATTTATTTGAAAGTTATGGTAGAAAATAAGTATTTGGTCACCTACAAACAAGCACGATTTCTGACTCTCACAGACCTGTAACTTCTTCTTTAAGAGGCTCCTCTGTCCTCCACTCGTTACCTGTATTAATGGCACCTGTTTGAACTTGTTATCAGTATAAAAAGACACCTGTCCACAACCGAGCTGGGACCAAAGAAACAAAGCCTACCATCAGTAACACACTACGCCGCCAGGGACTCAAATCCTGCAGTGCCAGATGTGTCCCCCTGCTTAAGCCAGTACATGTCCAGGCCCGTCTGAAGTTTGCTAGAGAGCATTTGGGTGATCCAGAAGAAGATTGGGAGAATGTCATATGGTCAGATGAAACCAAAATATAACTTTTTGGTAAAAACTCAACTCGCCGTGTTTGGAGGACAAAGAATGCTGAGTTGCATCCAAAGAACACCATACCTACTGTGAAGCATGGGGGTGGAAATATCATGCTTTGGGGCTGTTTTTCTGCAAAGGGACCAGGACGACTGATCCGTGTAAAGGAAAGAATGAATGGGGCCATGTATTGTGAGATTTTGAGTGAAAACCTCCTTCCATCAGCAAGGGCATTGAAGATGAAACGTGGCTGGGTCTTTCAGCATGACAATGATCCCAAATAAACTGCCCGGGCAACAAAGGAGTGGCTTCGTAAGAAGCATTTCAAGGTCCTGGAGTGGCCTAGCCAGTCTCCAGATCTCAACCCCATAGAAAGTCTTTGGAGGGAGTTGAAAGTCCGTGTTGCCCAGCAACAGCCCCAAAACATCACTGCTCTAGAGGAGATCTGCATGGAGGAATGGGCTAAAATACCAGCAACAGTGTGTGAAAACCTTGTGAAGACTTACAGAAAACTTTTGACCTCTTGTCATTGCCAACAAAGGGTATATAACAAAGTATTGAGATAAACTTTAGTTTTTGACCAAATACTTATTTTGCACCATAATTTGCAAAATAATTAATTTAAAATCCTACAATGTGATTTTCTGTTTTTTTTTCTCATGTTGTCTGTCATAGTTGAAGTGTACCTATGATGGAAATTACAGGCCTCATCTTTTTAAATGGGAGAACTTGCACAATTGGTGGCTGACTAAAAACTTTTTTGCCCCACTGTATATCATTCATTTAAAAGCAAAGAAATGGATTGGGGGGGGTAAAAAGCTAACATATGGAATTGTCTTAAGATGGGCATACCATTTGTATTTATTATGGATCTTCATTAGCTGCTCCCAAGTCAGTAGCTGCTCTTTATGGGGTCCAGCAAAATTAAGGCAGTTATGCAATTTTAAAAACATTAAACATTCTCAGATTTCACAACACATTAAGGTTGTGCCCGCAGGCCCCTACTCTACTATCACATACAGTTGAAATACATTTAAACTCAGTTTTCTTTTTACAATTCCTGACTTTTAATCGTAGGCTACCTGCTGCCCCAAGTGGTCATTGTCATGTATTCATTATCTTTAACATTTTTGTAGTTTGCATGTTTCAGCAAACGATTAACATGTTTAAACAGTCGTACATCTCTGCTTGATTTAGGTTTTGGTATATTTGGCATTTTTACACCTACAGTACATTCTGAAAGTATTCAGACCCCTGAACCTTTTCCACATTTTGTTACGTTACAGCCTTATGCTAAAATGTATTTAATTTAAAAAAAAGTTAAATATACACACAATACCCCATTATGATAAAGAGAAGTGGTTTTAAACGTTTGTAAATGTATTAAAAAAACATCTCATAAACATAAGTAAGAACAGTTGAAGTCGGAAGTTTATATACACCTTGTACGCCAAATACATTTAAACTCAGTTTTTCGCAATTCTTGACATTTAATCCTCATAAAATGTCCTGTTTTAGGTCAGTTAGAATCACCACTTAAAATTAAGAATGTGAAATGTCAGAATAATAGTAGAGATGGTGATTTATTTCAACTTTTATTTCTTTAATCACATTCCCAGTGTGTCAGAAGTTTACATACACTCAATTAGTATTTGGTAGCATTACCTTTAATTTATTTAACTTGGGTCAAACGTTTCGGGTAGCCTTCCACAAGCTTCCCACAATAAGTTGGGTGAATTTTGGCCAATTCCTCCTGACAGAGCTGGTGTAACTGAGTCAGGCTTGTAGGCTTCTTTTGCTCACACACGCTTCTTCAGTTCTGCCCACGAATTTTCGATAGGATTGAGGCATTTGTGGTGGCTACTCCAATACCTTGACTTTGTTGTCCTTAAGCCATTTGCCACAACTTTGGAAGTATGCTTGGGCTCATTGTCCATTTGGAAGATCCATTTGCGACCAAGCTGACTGATGTCTTGAGATGTTGCTTCAATATATCCACATAATTTTCCATCCTCATGATGCCATCTATTTTGTGAATTGCACCAGTCCCTCCTGCAGCAAAGCACCCCCACAACATGATGCTGCCACCCCCGTGCTTTACGGTTGGGATGGTGTTCTTCAGCTTGCAAGTCTCCCCCTTTTTCCTCCAACAGAACGATGGTCATTATGGCCAAACAGTTCAATTTTTGTTTCATCAGACAAGAGGACATTTCTCCAAAAAGTAGAATCTTTGTCCCCATGTGCAGTTGCAAACCATAGTCTGGGTTTTATGGCGGTTTTGGTGCAGTGGCTTCTTCCGTGCTGAGCGGCCATTCAGGTTATGTCGATATAGGACTCGTTTTACTGTGGATATAGATACTTTAGTACCTGTTTCCTCCAGCATCTTCACAAGGACCTTTGCTGTTGTTCTGGGATTGATTTGTACTTTTCACACCAAAGCACGTTCATCTCTAGGAGACAGAATGCGTCTCCTTCCTGAGCGGTATGATGGCTGCGTGGTCCCATGGCATTTATACTTGCGTACTATTGTTTGTACAGATGAACGTGGTACCTTCAGGCATTTGGAAATGGATGAACCAGACTTGTGGAGGTCTGCAATTTTTTTTCTGAAGTCTTGGCTGATTTCTCTTGATTGTCCCATGATGTCGAGCAAAGAGGCACTGAGTTTGAAGGTAGGCCTTGAAATACACCCACAGCTACACCTCCAATTGACTCAAATTATGTCAATCAGAAGCTTCTAAAGCCATGACGTCATTTTCCAAGCTGTTTAAAGGCAGGCAACTTAGTGTATGTAAACTTCTGACCCACTGGAATTTTCCACTGGAATTGTGATACAGTGAATTATAAGTGAAATAATCTGTCTGTCAACAATTTTTGGAAAAATTACTTGTGTCAAAGTAGTTGTCCTAACAGACTTGCCAAAACTATAATTTGTTAACAAGACATTTGTGGAGTGGTTGAAAAACGAGTTGTAATGACTCCAATCTAAGTGTATGTAAACTTCCGACTTCAACTGTATCTACAACACAAAATCCATGTGTACGTGTGTATTTAGTGCGTTTTTTGTCCCGTGTGTGTATGCCTGTGTCTATTGTAACGGTTTTGACTTGAGGTTATTATTTATAGGGGTGCCAGGTAGGTTGTGCCTACCAGAGAACACATTGGTTTCTCCTTTTGGTTTGGGAGGGAATGAGTCCCATCTGGTCCGTCAAGTCTACACCAATACAAAGGACTTATGTAAATGTCAGGATGGAAATAAACTTTTCATAAACCCTTAAAACATTGGAAAGAACTTCAAAAACAACTATATTCTTTTGCGTGGGTTGTATTAGCAACATCAATGATTACACACACATATAATAATATCACAATGAGTTCTGGTTCCTCCAGAAATGTCCTGTACCTCGGGCCTAAAAAGAGTCCAGCCCGGTAAAGGAGTTCAGGGAACTCAAGTGACTTTTGTCACGCAATGTTTGTCCATTCATTCAGTCTAGCGTAAACCCAGTATTAATCATACAAACAATATAAAGCCTATTAACTCTAACTAAGTCCTCCCCTACACCTAACTACACAAATCATCACAGTATACCTCACATCAAAACAAATGAAATAACGTATACAAAAAGGTTGTAGTCAGTCGGTCAGTCAGACAATCCAATCCGCCAACAGATCTCCAGTGGAGAAAGACCACAAAGAACAGAGAGGTGTAGTCCACGGACGCAGAGAGTACAAAATACACAGTTAACGACAACAAAACAAACGGAATAGAGATGCTTCGGAACTGAGGGTTGAATACATCCTCATTCACGTCTCCATCACAACCCCACCTTTGCGCAGCTGGCTATTTAATTGGGAATTAAAGGGGAAGTGCCCTATTGGAAGGAGCACTATTCAAATGGGAATTGAAGGAGAAGCGCCCTATTGGAAGGAGAAGCACTGAGACGGTTCAGAAAAATTCAGGGCCGTCACACTATGCTTGTGTTGCTTCACAGTCCCCGCTGTTCCATTAGGTGTATTTTAATCTGTTTTTAAATATATTTTCACTGCTTGCATGAGTTACTTGATGTGGAATAGAGAAATGCTTTATAAATGGACAGACTTCTCCCCATCTAAGATACTGTTGTATCAACATGTTTTGACTATGACAGTTTACAATCCAGGGTTACTCCAAGCAGTTTAGTCACCTCAACAGGCTCAATTTCCATATGATTTATTACAAGATTTAGTTGAGGTTTAGGGTTTAGTGAATGATTTGTGGATTGCAATGTAATAAGAAGCATTTTGAGTGTGTGCCTGTCTCCGTCTGTTCAGGCCAGATTTGATCCAACTAACATTGTTTAATCAGTCTTTCTTTACACAACTACATATATTTCCTGCGTACACATGAGTCACGGGATGTTTTTGTGCCCACAGAGGGTCAGGGCCCTGAGCATCCTTTCTAAAGGACGACACCACAATTTGCACCTGGTTAGGCATTAGCATTCATACAAAGGGGAGTCCAGGCTTTTTCTCTCAATACTGTTCTAGCTAGCAATCCTGATTTTACTAATCAGCTGCAAGAGCAGGGCTGAACCAACACCAAAAAGCTCTCCAGGAGGCTTGAATACCTCCCTAGGTGCACATGGCAAAGATTGAGCAACCCCACTCTTCTGTGGCCTCTACTGCCCATCATTGTAATGATCAATAACTATTGACACCCCTATATTCAGAATCCTCATTACCATCACCATCCACATCATCCCATTCATCCCAGAGGTAATTTCCAAGAAAGCAGCACCTTGGTTCATGTAGCAATGGGACAAAAAGGTTAACCTTGTTGGTGATGAGGGTGAAGTCATTCTGATTGCATTGTCAATATCCTTTTTCAAGAAAAAGGTCTCCAAGACCCCTTGGTGAATGATGATGATGATCCAGTATAAGCTAACCCAACCCAAGCACATGCAGCCTTGGTCGAGTCAATGGCAGTGATAAGTTGACAGCTGGGGCACAGTAGCTCAGCTGAGATCGTATCAATGTCTCCTTGTGGAGCTAATTTCTTCATGGGCATCATATCGCACACCGCCGTAGCTCAGAGTCTATATGACACTATCAGCTTTGCATTCAGGTCACACTCTGGCACCACAAAGACCATTAAAATGTATCAGATATCCTTCACCTTATGCTGGCAGGGTTTTGGTAGGCCGAGCCTTCTTTCCAAAAAATGGAGTCTACCACAGACCGACCGAAAGATAGTCAACCAGACATTGGGCAAGCGGCGGTTTTCGAGAGTATTGCATAAATGTCAGTGGATGTGACATTAAACGCCATGCCAGACCCGGCGTCCAATTTCAGCATACACAATAGCTTTGATGTGCTTCGCCTCTTTCAAATTACACCCCTCCCCCCAGACCAACCCTGAGCTGACCCCGTGAGGTACACACATCTCCCACCTTCGACTGAACCGGGAGTGGGGGGCTACATATTTCTCCCCTGATCTGGAGGACAGTTATCTTCCTAAGAGCAGACTTGACAGTTTAATAGCTCCGCCTTATGAGGGGCCAGGGAGGGAAGAAAGTCACCAGGGAGTATGGAGAATTATTATGGCCCATGGTGGCTTGAGAAATGCATCCTTACATTCCTTTGTTGTTGAATTATTTTACAGAGTTGCCTAAGCAATGGGTACATTTCCTTTCCTCCTTCCTTCCTCTGTACATATGTTCCTTCCCTCCTTTCTTCTTAAGTACAAACTTTCATATATATAGTCCCTTCAGAAAGCATTCACACCCTTTTACTTTTTCCATATGTTGTTGTGTTACAGCCTGAATGTAAAATTAATTAAATTGAAATGTGTGTCACTGGCCTGCACACAATACCTCAATGTCAAAGTGGAATCCTTTTTCTATCATTTTTTACAAATGGATTAAAAATGAAGCTGAAATGGCTTCAGCCAATAAGTATTCAACCCCTTGGGCATGCTTGTCATTGTCAAGGACTAAGGAATTTTGGGGGGGGATAAAAAGAAACTGAATAGAGCTAAGCACAGGCAAAATTCAGTCTGCATTCCAACCGACACTGGACAAATTCACCTTTCAGCAGGACAATAACCTAAAACACGAGGCCAACTCTACACTGGAGTTGCTTCCCCAGGGTTCTACTAAGCTATGTGGAATTATTTTAGAAAGACCCTACCAAGGATCATTTCGCTATTTGATTTAGAATTGTAATGGTAAAAAATATATACTCAAATTATTTGGTATATTAGCCCAAACAAAAACATTGAATAACAGATTCACTACATGGAACAACAGATCTACAGGGAACATCTACAGGGAGATTGTTCTGACAAGTCCAATATATTGGAGATAAACTACAAGACCAAAAGTATGTGGACACCTGCTCGTCAAACATCTCATTCCAAAATCATAGGCATAAATATGGAATTGGCCCCCCCTTTGCGGCTACAACAGCCTTCACTCTTCTGGGAAAGCTTTCCACTAGATGTTGGGACTTGCTTACATTCAGCCACAAGAGCATTAGTGAGGGGCACTGATGTTGGGAGATTTGGCCTGGCTTGCAGTCGGCGTTCTAATTCATCCCAAAGGTGTTCGATGGGGTTGAGGTCAGGGCTCTCTGCAGGCCAGTCAAGTTATTCCACACCAATCTCGACAAACCATTTGTCTCGACATCACTTTGTGCATGATGACATTGTCATGCTGAAACGGGAAAGGACCTTCCTCAAACTCAAAGAATGTCATTGTATGCTGCAGCATTAAGATTTCCCCATACCGGAACAAAGGGGCCTGCCCGAACCATGAAAAACAGCTCGCCCACCAAACTTTACAGTTGGCAAAATGCATTGGGACAGGTAGTGTTTTCCTGGTATCCACCAAACCCAGATTAGTTTGTCGAACTGCCAGATGGTGAAGCGTAACTCATCACTCCAGACAACGCGTTTCCACTGTTCCAGAGTCCAATGGCGGTGCGATTTACACCTCATTGGAATGAGCATGGTGATCTTAGGCTTGTGTGCGGCTGCTCGGCCATGGAAACCCATTTTATGACGCTCCCGATGAACAGTTCTTGTGCTGACATTGCATCAAGAGGCAGTTTGGAACTAAGTAGTGAGTGTTGGAACCGAGGACAAGCATTTCGGCCCTCGGCGGTCCCGTTCTGTGAAATTATGTGGCCTACCACTTTGTGGCTGAGTTGTTGCTTCTAGATGTTCCCACATCACAATAACAGCACTTACAGTTTACCAGGGCAGCTCTAGCAGGGCAGACATTTTACGAATATGTTGGAAAGGTGGCATCCTATGACGGTGCCACGTTGAAAGTCACTGAGCTCTTAAGGCCATTCTACTGCCAATGGTTGTATATGGAGACTGCATGGGTGTGTGCTTGATTTTATACACCTTTCAGCAACGGGTGTGGCTGAAATAGCCGAATCCACTAACTTGAACGGGACTCTACATACTTTTGTATACATTGTGTATATAAGAAAGATCATGAAACAGATTTTTCTGGACATGTATTTAACAATTTAAAAAAAAGGTTTTACACTAAACAGTCTCCATATACAGCACCAGTCAAAAGTTTGGACACACGTACTCATTCCAGGGTTTTTCTTTTTCTAGTGAAGACATCAACACTATGAAATAACACATACGTAATCATGAAGTAACCAAAAAAGGGTTAAACAATCAATAAAAGTAGCCACCCTTTGCCTTAACGACAGTTCTGCACACTCTTTGAATTCTCTCAACCAGCTTCAATAGGTAGTCACCTGGAATGCATTTCAATTAACAGGTGTCCCTTGTTAAAAGTTATTTTGTGAAATTTCTTTCCTTAATGCATTTGAGCCAATCAGTTGTGTTGTGACAAGGTAGGGGTGGTATACAGAAGATAGCCTTATTTGGTAAAATACCAAGTCCATATTATGTCGAGAACAGTTCAAATAAGCAAAGAGAAACGATAGCCCATCATTATTTTAAGACATGAGTGTCAGTCAATACGGAACATTTGAAGAACTTTAAAAGATTCTTCAAGTCCAGTCGCAAAAACCATCAAGCGCTATGATGAAACTGGCTCTCATGAGGATCGCCACAGGAAAGGAACACCCAGAGTTACCTCTGCTGCAGAGGAAAAGTTCATTAGAGTTAACTGCACCTCAGATTGCAGTCCAAATAAATGATTCACAGAGTTCAAGTAACAGACACATCTCAACATCCACTGTTCAGAGGAGACTGTGTGAATCAGGCCTTCATGGTCAAATTGCTGCAGAGCACTACTAAAGGACACCAATAAGAAGAAGACTTGCTTGGGCTTAGAAACACGAGCAATGGACAATAGACCGGTGGAAATATGTCCTTTGGTTCCAACTGCTGTGTCTTTGTGAGACGCAGACTAGATGAACAGATTATCTCTGCATGTGTGGTTCCCACCGTGAAGCAAGGAGGAGGTGTGGTGATGGTCCTTTGCTAGAGACACTGTCTGTGATTTATTTAGAATTCAAAGCACACTTAACCAGCATGGCTACCATAGCATTCTGCAGTGATACGCCATCCCATTTGGTTTGCACTTAGTGGGACTATCATTCGTTTTTCAACAGGGAAATGACCCAAAACTCAACTCCAGCTGGTGTAAGGGCTATTTGACCAAGAAGGAGTGTGATGCAGCATCAGATGGACCTGGCCTCCACAATCATCCGACCTCAACTCAGTTGAGATGGTTTGAGATGAGTTGGACCGCAGAGTGAAGGAACGCAGCCAACAAGTGCTCAGCATATGTGGGAACTCCTTCAAGACTGTTGGAAAATCAGAAGTTGGCAGATCGGCTGTACCGACTTCAGACGAGCCCAAAACCGAGAACACCATTGTGTTTGTGAGAGTCTCATCTTTCCATAATAGTTTGAAAGGCCAAACCGTTCGGACCCTACAGACAATTTTCGAGATGTCTCATGGTCTGACAAACACCGCTCTAGCTCTGTCACCTTTCACCGCAGATGCGGAAGTTCTACAATCGGCCGATATGTTGGATTGAGATGCATCAAAGGCAAAAACAGATATCTATAGCTTAAACTGACATTTTTAATGGGGATTTTTTTATTATACTAATTTGATTTCCGTTTTCAGATCCGTTTTGCCTTTGAGATCACAGTGAATAAAATTACATGACAGGGGGCACCTGACTCCCCATGGGGATGAAAACGTTCATTACCCTGGTTCTATGATAATATGAGTGAGATGTCTTCAAGTAATACCTACATGTTTCAAGCAGACCAGCATAGTCCCTGTGCCCAAGAACGCCAAGGTAACCTGTCTAAATGACTATCGCCCCATAGCACTCACATCTGTAGCCATGTAATGCTTTGAAAGGCTGGTCATGGCTCACATTAATACCATAATCTCTGACACCCTAGACCCAGTTGTATACCACCCCAACAGATCAACAGACGACACAATCTCTATTGCACTCCACACTGCCTTTTCCCACTTGGACAAAATAAAAACCTACGTGAGAATGCTGTTCGTTAACAAGAGCTCAGAGTTCAACACCATAGTGCCCTCCAAGCTCATCCCTAAGCTATGGACACTGGGACTGAACACCTCCATCTGCAACTGGATCCTGACCGGATGCCCCCAGGTGATGAGCGTGGGCAACAACACATGCATTCTTAAGTCTCCTTCTGTACTCTCTGTTCAACCACGACTGTGTGGCTGCGCACGACTCCAACACCATCATTAAGTTTGATACGACGCGACAGTGGTAGGTCTGATCACCAATGGCGATGAGACAGCCTATAGGGAGGAGGTCAGGGACCTGGCAGTGTGGTGCCAGGACAACAACCTCTCACTAAACGTCACCAATACAAAGTAGCGGATTGTTCACTACTGGAAACGGGGGGCCGAGCACGCTACCATTCACATCGAATGGGCTAAAGTGGAGCGGGTCAAGAGCTTAAAGGTCCTCAGTGTCCACATCACTAAGGATCTATCATTGTCCAAACACCCCAATACAGTCGTGAAGAGGGCCCGACAACGCCTATTTCCATTCAGGTGGATGAAAATATTTGGCATGGGCCCTCAGATTCTCAAAAATATCTATAGCTGAACCATTGAGAGCATCTTGACTGGCTTCATTACCGCTTGGTATGGTAACTGCTTAGCATTCAATCACAAAACGGTACAGAGGGTAGTACATATGGCTCAGTACATCCTTAGGGCTGAGCACCCCACAATCCAGGACTTCTATACCAGGCGGTGTCAGCGGAAGGCCCTAAAAATTGACCAAGACTCAAGCCACCCAAGTTATAGATAGTTATCTCTGCTACCACACAGCAAGCAGTACCAATGCACCAAGTCTGGAACCAAGGACCGTTAACAGCTTCTACCCCGAAGACATAAGACTGCTAAATATTTAGTTGAATAGTTAACTAAATAGCACACTTTTCACACTATTTAATTTTACTCAACACATATGCTGCTGTTGTTTACTCTCACTTTATTCATAGTTATATGTACATATCTACCTGTTGTATATAGTCAAGTTATTGTTACTCATTGTGTATCTATTACTACATGTTTTACTTTTCTATTATTTCTCAATTTTCTTTCTCTCTGCATTGCTAGGAAGGGCCCATCAGTAAGCATTTCACTGTTAGTCCACACCTGTCGTTTACGAAGCATGTGACAATTACATTTGATCAGAGTTCTTTCAAATACATGTTTTGAAGTATCGCAATGGGATATGGCCAACTCCAATATCGCAGACATGTTCTCCGAAGCCAGGGTAGTTCCAAAAAAAGCATCCCTCAGAGGCTCCGACACAGGGGACAGTAGGCGTCAACGAAGGTGCAGTGACATCCTTTTGGTAAAACCTCAAATGTAGCCAAACATGCCACATTGAATATCCCTTGTAAAGAGAAGCATTTGCTATTACAAGCCAATATAATAGCCTCCACTATCCAATGGGATAGTCGTTGACGAGAGAGGAGCCTACCCTTGCAGGGGGGCGCTGAAGAGATGTAGAGTTGGTCGCTCTTGCGTAAGGCTCTCATTCTGTCCAAGTAAATGTGCAGAGGCTGGTGGAGAGGCTCTTATTCCATGTTAGTGAATGGCAGCGGGTAGAAAGCCACAAGCTCTAAGGGAAGGCAATTATAATTATCGCTGACCATAGGCATAAAGGAAGGTTTAAGTTAACTTGGATAACCTCAGTGCAAACTGTAGGCACAAATGGTAGACTGGCAGTGCGTGAAGCTCACTCACTCTGCAGGGATAAGGGCAATCAGCAAAGGGGTTTTGATGGAGAGATATTTCATCTCCACACCTTCCAGCAGCTTAAAAGGCTGCTGTGAAATAACCTCAAGCAAAATAGGTCCCAAGACGGGGCTAAAGGCTTGGAGACTGGACGTAAGCAACGTGATCCCTACTGTGTTTTTGTCAAAGCCACTTCTCAAAAACATGCCACTTGTTTCCAAACAGTGAAAAAGGGGCTTTGGCACTCTGAATAGTCTCAATGAGTGGTAAGCCTGTCGCATTCAGATTCATCCTCTCACAGGCTTGGCTCTGAGGGCCATGGTTTCTGGGTGAGGGTGGGTCAGAAGTTCCCTGCGTAACAGTAGCTGCCAGGGCTTGTCAAAGTAAGAGAGTGATCTTCCCTAACCAGAGCTTTCCTGGCCATCCTGGGACTACTAAGATGAGGGATAAGCCTCAGGCATAGAGGGAAAAAAGCGTAGAGCAGCACACTTGGCCAAAGGGTGTGCCAGTGCGTCTACCTCCAGTAGTACTGCTAGCGCAAAGAACAGCGGGCAGTTTCTCTCTTTGTGCAATGCATAGAGATCAATGGTGTTCAACCATATCTCTCCAAGATCTGGTTCCCCACTTGGGGATGGGAGTCTCCAATCCCCGTATAGGGGATTCCCTCTGGACAAGTCCGCTCCTATATTCAGTACGCCCAGGACATGAGTCGCGCATAGTGAGAGTAGGTGTGTTCTGCTCCACAGAATCATCTTGACAGCAAGTGCCACCCTGGGGGTTGATGTATGCCCCCAGTCGTATTGTCTGTCCTGATCAGGATGTGATAATTCCTGAAGGGCTGAAAACATTTCAATGAAAGGAACACTGTCAGAAGTTTGAGGTAGTTTACATGAGAGGCAGAGCTGTCGGGACAAAGATCGAGGGGCTCTTCCAGTGACAGATAGCCGAGAGAAGGTTACCGTTAACTTTTTGATTGAGGTGATGTTGTGTACACAGACGTTGGGTAGATACCCAACGCTGGAAGTCTCTCATTCCCAGTAGACACAGTGGTACTGAGATGGAGGATGCCATCAACCCCAAGACTCAAAGATACGTTCTGAGCATAACAGGAGCGCCCCCTGCGGAACTGTCGATAGTGTAGCCCGATAAAATAGATCCAGCTTGACGCTTAGGTATTCTATTCTCTATGTGGGCACCAAACAGCTCTTTTTCCTGTTGATCTTGAACCCTAACTCGGTGAGGTGGGTTAAGAGGGAAGCCGTGTCTCGTACTGCTTTGGTGGAGACTCTCATTTTTATTTAATTTAACTAGGCAAGTCAGTTGAGAACAAATTCTTATTTACAATGGACGGCCTACCCAGGCCAAACCCTAATCCGTACGATGCTGGGGCAATTGTGTGCCTCCCTATGGGACTCCCAATCACAGCTGGTTGTGATACAGCCCAGGATCGAACAAGGTTCTGTAGTGACTCCTCTAGCACTGAGAAGCACTCTAGCACTGAGTGCCTTAGACCGCTGCGCCACTCTTTAATCCCCTGATTCTCCGGGGCGCTACAGCCTCCTCCACACAAATGTTGAACATGCGGGGAGCTAGTGCTAGGCCGAAGGGGACACCAAGGTATTCATAGGCTGTTCCATGAATGGAAAAATTGAGAAACCTCCTGTGTGCTGGTATTACGTAAAAATAAGAGCCCTGTAGGTCGATTGAAGTGAACCAGTCGCCTTGACGAAAAGAGCTAGACAGCACGTTGACCATAGGTCCGGGCTGGTCAAGTAAGTAAGCACATGGACCTTTTCAATATGGCTGTTGAGGGACCCATATGTCCAGAATGGGGTACATCCAAATTGTCGGTCTTCCACAGCTAAATCAAAAAGAGCAGAGGGGAGAGTTGTGGCATGGAGGTTTTAGTGAGCCCCTTCCATCTTCCCTGTGAGCGGACGCATAGGAATGACCTCCCGTTCGCGACAGAGCCTGGGCGCGAACCCAGAGTCTCTGGTGGCACAGCTAGCGCTGCGATGCAGTGCCCTAGACCACTGCGCCACCCAGTAGAGCTGAATCGGTTTTTGAGTCTATTGCCCAGAGAACCTAGTAGGTCGGGCTGGTCAAGTAAGTAAGCACAAAAACAACTGAACGTTATGTGAACTATGCAAGCTGAACTGGTGTGCTAGCTGAGGTAGGCCGTCTAAGCATTTCACCTAGCTTAGGTTAGCGGAGTCTACATTTAATCTGAGGTGAACTATATACGAGAGCTAAGCTAGCAATTGCTAGACGGTGGTTAGCTAGCTAACTATGTGTTGATATATCTTTCAAAAAACAGCGCGGTAGAAAAGACTAACGTTAGCCACAAACTACAAAAATGCTGTTACTTTTCTCAACAATATTGATGCCCTGAATTTAGCAGGTGCTATCGACAGATCAGTTGAAAAAAGTCATGGACTACTGTCTGCACATGCCACGGTCATGTGAACCGGAGTGACTTGACAACGCTGGCCAAACAAGATGCAGCTACAAACAAAACTGAGTTTTGGTTCCAGTCTGCCATGAAGCGTTCATCCATGTATATGGGTAAGAGTCTAGCTACATTTTCACATATTATATGTTTTCATTGCAAGTTAACGCGTACTGTTAGCTAGTGAATGTTAGCTTGCTAGCTCGCTAGCTAACATTATGTGTATGATCTGTGTAGTAATATTATTTGAATCAGAAATCCATTTGCATTACTAGTTATTGCTAAATATTAGCTAGCTAACTTTGAACATTGTTGGTTAGCTCATTAGCTACCTTCAGATTCATACTACAGCTAAAGATAATGTTTACATTTGTAGTAGTACGAGTTGAGACTATGCTAGCTAGCTAGCTAAAGTACATGTCTAAACACCACTTCGCCAGATGATTACATGACCCTTCCAGTTAGCCAGATGTGTCTGGGGGTGATTACGGCAATCTATTGAACATGTCTAGACAATAGTGTCCCATCCACTTAGCTAGATGTGGCTGGGGGGTGGTTATAGAATTTCCTTCACATGACTCATCAATTTAGACAAGTGTGTCGGGCAAGTGTCATCTAATAATTATACAATATCTTTTATCTTGTTATTTTTATCTGGACACATTGTTTTTGATATAGCACTGTACCATTTACACTTTCTGTAGCCTGTGTGTGTGACAAATAAACTTAGATATTTTTTATATAGTGTGTTTATCAGTGAAGAACAACATGACCTGCACCAAAGTCAGATTAGGATATAGGCCAAGGGCTAGATAGTGTATTTTTACCTGGAGTTTTTCCTTATTGTAGGCTACTACTTTTACCACTTTTAGTCTTGAAATCTTTGGTAGTTTACTAAACTACTCACTCTGTCTAGCACATAGCCTCACATGTGAATCCTTAAAGAGATGGGTGGGGCTAAGGCTTAAGAGGTTGGGAACAATGCTGAATGGATGTAGACAAAGAAGAGCTCTCCAGTAGGTGTACCAAAACATTCAAGGGACATTTTCTCAAAAGGGGGGGTCACAAGTTTATCAGCTTTCCAAGCAGAATTACTTTCCCAATGTTCCAACTGCAGTGTATGATATACAATTTTCTAGGTCTCTACTTTTATACAATGTAAAAAAACACAATTTCAAATTTTGCTACATAAGACCGAATCGAGGCAGTTGGTCACAAATATAGTAGAAAGAGTAGAAAATGCAGAAAAGTAGAAAATGAATTGTACTTCAACACAAAGAGACAAGAGCAGAGGTCTTACGTTCGGCAGCGTTAACCTTGCGGTTCGCTTGAGAACATTTAAGCAGGATCAAGTCGTGCTGAGGGGAGATTCCCGAGCGTAGTAAACTTCGCAAGGAAGGGAGCGAGAATAACCAGTTGGGCGGGTGAGTGGAGCCTTATAAAGCAGGAGGGGCTCACCTCATTCACCAGTCAACCGGTCTGTTTCTGACAGATGTTGTGTGATTGTTTCTTCCTAGTAGTGATCCGCCTACCGCGAATCCCATTGTGTTCCATAAAAAATTGTATTTGAATGAACCTCTTTACTTCTGATCTTCTCTGCAGGTAAACTACACGATTCAAAAAGTATGCTAGCATGAATAACCTGTGCACATACAAAGATGGGTGTATCATGACTGCTCACTTTTATCTTGACCACATTGTGCAATGCAACAAATTCAAGAGAAAGGGCTACAACCAATTTCCTTGGTTATACTGTAGTCACAGAAAAGCCATGTACTTTGTGAATACCATGTGATTGACAGGCGACGAGCTAAAAAGGTGCTGTAGAATGTGTTGTTTACCCCTTCCCACCTAGCCCCAAGTGTCATTACCTTCATAAGGCGGTAAACATGTGGCGAAACAATATTATTATGAGACAAACACTGTTGTGGTAGGTGTATCAAAACTGGAATTCCTCAGCATGCGGCAGTGCTCGTGTGCTGTTCTAAGAGAGCTCCATTTATAAGGACAGAAAAAAAAGTCTGGCTCCAAAAATAGCTTTGTTCACATGGAAACGACCTGGAGGGAAGAAGAACAGAAAGAGAGAGGAGGCTAGAAAGAGAGGGGAGAAGGAGAGACTAGAGACAGAGGAGAGAGAGAAAGGGAGCAAGAGAGAGATGTCTGTATTTTGCACCGGGGGATAGGAGGAGAGTAGAGGAGAGGAGGGTAAAGCTTTATCTCCACAAACCTGTCCTGTCTCATCAAGCCGAGCCGCCGCGTGTCAAGGTGTCTAAATCTTAATCTCCAGCATGGGCAAGAGCCTGGCTCAACGGCTACCTCCGGCTCCTCTCCTAACGGTTTCGCTGTATGAAATATCATCAAGCTATTCTCCCTTCTCCAGAAGAACTATGTCAATTCCCCGTCGTCACTCATCCTCCTCGGGCTAATGGAAAATCTCAGGAGAGGGCCTGGGTCCCAAAGGGCAAACTATTCCCTATATAGTGTACTTCTTTGGCCCAGGGGGCATAGGAAAGCCCCCATAGGGCCCTGGTCAAAAGCAATACACAATATATGGAATAGGTTGCCATTTGGGACTCAAATTGAGACTGTGCGAGGCATCTGGGGAGTTTGTGGTACACAATATTACCCATGCTACAGGCTCTGGCTGGGCCAGTCAAGAACATTCAGAGACTTGTCCCGAAGCCATTCCTGCGCTGGCTTGGCTATGTGCTTAAGTTCATTGTCCTGTTGGAAGTTGAACCTTCGCCCCCAAAATGAGGTCCTGAGCGCTCTGGAGCAGGTTTTCATCAAGGATCTCTGCACTTTGCTCCGTTCATCTTTCCCTTGATCGTGACTAGTTTCCCAGTCCTTGCCGTTGAAAAACATCCCCACAGAATGATGCTGCCACCACCATGCTTCACTGTAGGGATGGTGCCAGGTTTCCTCCAGAAGTGACACATGGCATTCAGGCCAAAGAGTTCTTGGTTTCATCAGACCAGAGAATCTTGTTTCTTACGGTTTGAGTCCTTTAGGGGCCCTTTGGCAAACTCCAAGTGGACTGTCATGTGCCTTTAACTGAGGATTGGCTTCAGTCTGGCCACTACTATAAAGGCCTGATTGGTGGAGTGCTGCAGAGATGGTTGTCATTCTGGAAGGTTTTTCCATCTCCAAAGAGGAACTCTGTCAGAGTGACCATCGGGTTCTTGGTCACATCCCTGACCAAGGCCCTTCTCCCCCAATTGCGCAGTAGGAAGAGTCTTGGTGGTTCCAAACATCTTCAATTTAAGAATGGAGGCCACCTTGTTCTTGGGGACCTTCAATGCTGCAGACATTTTTTGGTACCCTTCCCCAGATCTGTGCCTTGAAATAATCCTGTCTCGGAGCTCTACGGACAATTCCCTATGGCTCGGTTTTTCCTCTGACATGCACTGTCAACACTGGGACCTTATGTCGACAGGTGTGTCTTTCCAAATCAAGTCCAATCAATTGAATTTACTACAGGTGGACTCCAATCAAGTTGTAGAAACATCAAGGATAATCAACAGAAACAGGATGCACCTGAGCTCAATTTTGAGTCTCATAGAAAAGGGTATGAATAGTTAGTGTTTTTTTAATTTTTTATACATTTGCAAATACTTCTAAAAACCTGTTTTCGCTTTGTCATTGTGGTGTATTGTGTGTAGATTGATGAGGAAATAAAACACTTGAATACATTTTAGAATAAGGCTGTAATGTAACAAAATGTTGAAAAAGTCAAGGGGTCTGAATACTTTCCGAATGCACTGTACACAGCGGACCGATCATAGAAAGGTGCAGACGTTCAGGGGGGTTCTTTTACAATTAAGAAAGAAGAGCGGTGGTGGATTACCACTTGGAAAGAGAGACAAAGGGAGAATAGAGCAATGGATGAAGGGGGTGTGAGAGAGAGGGGAAAGGGAGAAGGGACACATTTTCTTAGAGCTAGCTGATGTCTATTGAGAAGAAATATGTCAATTCAAACAGTCTTTAATTCTAATATAAAAATGTCACTTAACAGAAGCTTTTAACCAAAGTGACGTACAGTACAGTGTGTGCATACACTTTCAATATGTACATGTGATCCCTGTGGGAATTTTACTAGTGTCTATATAGTGTAAAAAGAGTGAAGATTCATGAAAAGTTAGCAATGGCCAGTGTTTTCCAGATTTTCCCATCGTCCTTAGACTGGAACTTAGGGCCCTTGATCTAAGCCTTATATTCCTATGGATAAACAGGTTCACCTTAAGAACTGGTTTCAAATATTATTTGTTGTCCCGGAGTGTTTGATTGTGCTAGCACATGGAGTGCCAGATGGGCAGGGTTCGCATTTTTAGGACTATTGATTCCATAAGTTACCGGGAAAGCTAAATCAAGCCTAGCTACAATATTTGAACTTATATTTGAACTTATCTCTTGTCTAACTGATATCTTAGACGAGAGGAAATGACAGAGGGATCGAACCCTGGCCTCAAGGGGCAATATTTTGTTTCTTAGTTAAAATTCCCGAAGGGATTATATACAAATATATGCTCTCACTGTGCTGCAAGTCTATTTAGATAAAAACATCTGCTAAATGGAATATTATATAATTAGAGGTAATCTGCGATGGCAACATCCATGTTTGGACTTTTGCATTTATGTTAATATAGCATTTGATTAATGAAGAATAGAATGTAAAATGCCTCTGGAACTTAGTTCAACTGTCTAACCTCATCAGAACCCAAAATATAATGATGTTTTACTGCTTTGTTTGTAAATAAACACTAAACAAATCAAAAAAAAATTCTCACATGCGCCAAATACGAGTGTAGACTTTACCGTGAAATGCTTACTTATAAGCCCTTAATTCTATTTCTTGAACTGCATTGTTGGTTAAGAAAATATTCACTAAATAAACTAAAGTAAAAGGTCAAATAAAAAGATAAATAAAAAATGCTTAAAACTATAATTGGACAGTCAGTCCTTGCATCCATAGGTCTGTCTATGAATTTGAGAGTGGTTGCATTTTTCCAGCCCCATCCCTCAGCTGTTTGCCATATCTGTGGCCTGTTTGTTGTGATTTTAACTGCAGATGACTACTTTAAGTAGACAAGTTGTGACAGTCAGGACCACCTCCCAGGACTAATTGTTGATTTATTGATGTTAGTGCATAAATATATATTTCAATGTCTATGACTGCCATGTGGGGATATACATTTTTTAAGTACCTGTCTAGGTCCTCAGCATCCTGCATGTTGAACAGCATGGAGGGGATGAGTTTGTCCATGTGCTGGGGCTCCCAGATGATGGCCTGAAGCTCATCGTTCACAGTCTTCCTCACCACACCCTGCAGCCCTTTGATACCGGCCACACGGATCCTAAACAGGATACACACACACTTTAAATACTATATTTGAAGGACTTAAACATTTCAAAGGTCACAGTTTATTGGGAAAGCATTCAGACACCTTCCCTTTTTCCACATTTCTGACACGTTTCAGGAAACTATGCGTACGTCGCAAGTCACTACTTCACAGGAGAGGCATTTCTTTTCAACATTTGTTTTTTGGCAGAAATGCCTTCTGGAACATGTGAACTTTCATGTGCCTTCATAACAAACGTGAATGGCCATCTGTAAATGAGAATAAAAGTACAATTACGAGACAAGTTTATTTAGCCACGGAAAAGACTGGAACCTTCCCGCTAGCCATGATTGGCTGAGATAGATGGGCTGGAAATGTCGAAAGATGAGTTTGGATTGGCCTGCCATGCAGCACGATTCTATCTATTTATTTATCCATTATTTTACCAGGTAAGTTGACTGAGAACACATTCTCATTTACAGCAACGACCTGGGGAATAGTTACAGGGGAGAGGGGGATGAATGAGCCAATTGTAAACTGGGGATTATAACATGAGCTGATCAGTATGTGTAGGCAATCCTTTCTAACACATCTTTGTTTGAAGATATCACATAGTAGAACAGCAAAAAAGTATGGCTCTCCACTTTCTGGAGGGCCGAGATGTGAAATCAGTGGAATGCCCAGTGGAAGCAGAGTGTGATAGCTAAGGAACTGGAGAAAATCCGTCTGTTTGATTGCAAATATATAGAGGGAGTTGAATAGACAACACACAGAAGGCTGTTGTATAACAAACCGGTCTCCAGATTACATCTTCAAACTAAGGGCAACCATGGTATCCGTGATAGAGAGGGAGAAGAGTCCATCCATATGGGTAAGATAGTCCAGCTAGCTACATTTTCAGATATAATACGTTTCTAATTTATCAGAAAGTCATTTTCATTGCAAGTTAAAGCGTACTGTTAGCTAGCTAGCTAATGTTAGCTGGCTTGCTCGCTAGCTAGCTAACGTTACATGTATGATCTTTGTAGTAATATTACTTGTATCATTTGCATTGCTAGTTATAGCCTAATGTTAGATAGCTAGCTAACATTGAACCGGGTTGGTTAGCTACCTGCAGATTCATACAGGGTAGTATAAATCAGGATTATGGTTCATTGTTTAGCAAGCTAGCTACATGTCTAAACAAAAGACTCCACTATGCAAGTATCAATTTCACTACACCTTCTGTAACCTGTGCATGTGATAAATCAACTTTGATTTTCTATGTGTCTACCAGACGGTAATGTGAAGAACATGACCTGGACCAAAGTCAAATTAGGATATAATGTTAGGCCAACAAGACATAGTCCAAATAAAAAACTCTGGTAGAATGCCCTCATTTTCTTTCAACAAACTCACAACCGCAAGATATTTTCTGTAATTGGCTAGCCATTAACTAGTAAATAATGATCTTGTTGTGAGTTTATTTTCCTGTAATAAATGAAGACAAATTAGCTAAAGTGAAGAAGTTGTCAGCTATATGATATGGTCATTATTTGAACTGACTAGCCAGCTAGCGTAACATTAGCTAGATAGCTAAGAAGCTAGAAACAAACCAAAATATTGTTTAGAAAGTTGCTAGATTGACATATACTGAATACATATTTAAACAGGTGGGTTAATTGGTGTTAAAATACATTAGTTATGCTATTTTGGACAAACAGGCAGCCTGTAGTTTTTGTATTTATACTGTTTTATAACAAAAACGACAAGTTTGATGATGTTGGGCGACAATAGAATGTTCATGATGTAACTGTGACAACTATCGATAGATGTGGTATAAACCGGTCTTCAGTTTAGTACATGACATCACATGTGAATCCTTAAAGAAATGGGTGGGGCTAAGGCTTAAGAGGGTGTGAACAATGCTGAATGGGTGTAGACAAAGAGCTTTCCAGTAGGTTTACCAAATCACTCAAGGGCCATTTTCTCAAAAGTGAGGTCCCAAGTTTATCAACTTCCAAAGCAGAATTACTTTCCCAATGTTCTCCAACTGTAGTGTATGATACACCATTTTCTAGCTCTGAGTCTTTACTTTTATCCAATGTAAAAAAAACTTTTCAAATTTTACTACACATCTAAATGTTGAAAGTGCGTAGGCGATAGAGAGAAACAAAATGGTGCAGTTTGTGCAGCCATGTGGCGGAGTGTGATGTGGGCACTGGGGTGTGAGAAGGTGGATCTGGGCAGGTGTGATGTCGATGTTTGTGTGTGTGTGTCTGTATGCTGTCATTTGATTGTGTATGTTTTGTATTGTTTAAAAAAAAATCTTAATGTGTTAAAAAAAATAACAAACCAAGACTGTTCTAATGGCAGGCTTGGTTGTAGCTAGATATTTCCGAGTCACGTATGGGTCAATTTTATAGCATTTTCCTAACATTAATGTCCTTCTCCTAACCTGACACGCCAATTCTCCTAACCTGCAGTTTACATTCTCCTAACCTGCTGCGAAAAGTCACATCTGCTAGTCAAAACCGGCAGACCTGCCCTGAGAACAGTGCAAGTATCCACTAATGCAATACATCTTGAATAAACTTAGCCAGAAATCGAATTAACCTTAGCCAGAAATCTAAATGGCAATGAGGAGTACACCACATCTGTCATTGGCGTCATCAATAAGTGCATCGATGACGTCGTCCCCACAGTGACTGTACGTATCTACCCTAACCAGAAGCCACGGATTACAGGCAACATCCGCACTGAGCTAAAGGCTAGAGCTGCCGGTTCAATGAGTGGGACTCTAACCCGGAAGCTTATAACAAATCCCGCTATGCCCTCCAACGAACCATCAAACAGGCAAAGCATCAATACAGGACTAAGATCAAGTCGTACTACACCGGCTCTGACGGTCGTCAGATGTGGAAGGGCCTGCAAACCATTACAGACTACAAAAGGGAAGCACAGCTGAGAGCTGCCCAGTGACACGAGCCTACCGGACGAGCTAAACTACTTCTATGCTCGCTTCGAGGCAAGTAACACTGAGAATGCATGAGAGCATCAGCTGTGCCGGAAGACTGATCACGCTCTCCGCAGGCGATGTGAGTAAGACCTTTAGACAGGTCCACATTCACAAGGCCGCAGGGCCAGACGGACTACCAGGCCGTGTACTGCGAGCATGCGCTGACCAATTAGCAAGTGTCTTCACTGACATTTTCAACCTCTCCCTGTCCGAGACTGTAATACCAACCTGTTTTAAGCAGACCACCATAGAACGCCAAGGTAATCTGCCGACCCGTAGCACTTACATCTGTAGCCATTAAGTGCTTTGAAAGGCTGGTCATGGCTCACATCAACACCATTATCCCAGAAACCCTAGACCCACTCCAATTTGCATACCGCCCTAACAGATCCACAGATGATAAAGTCTCTATTGCACTCCACACTGCCCTTTCCCACCTGGACAAAAGGAACACCTATGTGACATTGCTATTCATTGACTACAGCTCAGCATTCAACACCATAGTGCCCTCAAAGCTCACCAGTTAGCTAAGGACTCTGGGACTAAACACCTCCCTCTGCAACTTGATCCTGGACATCCTCATGGGCCGCCCCCAGGTGGTAAGGTTAGGAAACAACACATTTTTTTTTTTACAAATATTTACAGCAATATTGGTGGTGGGATGAGGTCTCTCTGCAGAGAGTGAATCATAGTCATCTGAATATATTCCTGGTGTCTTTATTAGATTAAGGAAGAGCAGGCATCTCTGGTGGAGTAGGCGTCCCTATAAAGCGCCTGCGCATAAAGCGATGTATGCACCACCACTGTTCTAGAGATTCTTTCACTGGTTGGTTGGATTGCTAGTGTTTGGTCTGTTCAGTGTGTTATCTAATAAACGTTGCGCTGCCTTTCTTTCCACTGTTATGGGTATTCTTTGGTTGTTTACTGTTGCTTTCTTTCTATCATCTCATGAAAGCAGCGAGCTATGGAACGGTGATTTGTAGATGAATAGGATTATTATAACAATCAGTAAGCCTGGCTACTGAATGTAATTAACTAGCCTACTACTTAGATTTACATTCTCCTTTTAACATTTTAGGATTATTATAACAATCAGTAAGCCTGGCTACTGAATGTAATTAACTAGCCTACTACTTAGATTTACATTCTCCTTTTAACATTTTAGGATTATTATAACAATCAGTAAGCCTGGCTACTGTATGCAATTAACTAGCCTACTACTTAGATTTACATTCTCCATTAAACATTTTTTGTTGGTGGCCCATTCTTTTATGGCATGAAAATCTGTGTGTAGCTTTAAAGGGATACACTGGTTAACCAAAATTACAACTTTACATATTTACTTGTCTATGGACAAGGAGAAAATGGCAATTTCCTCCCAGTGAGCATAATTTAATTCAAGTGAACAATTCCTTTAATAATTTTTTTGTTCAAGGTTTATTTTCAAGCCTGTTATTTCCTCACCTGGTTCTGGTCTCAGGGTCTTCATGGGTTGAGTGGCACATGGCGCTGAACTGGGAGACAAAGAAGTCATAGCGCCGGTGGTAGGACGGTGTGTCCTCCTCGATGTTGGCAAACTTGACAAACTGTTGGAGGTAGAGACTAGAGTAAATGGAAATTCTAATGACCCAATTAACTTCTTGGAAAATACAGTATCAGTCAAAAGTTGACACCTACGCATTCAAGGGTTTTTCTTTATTTTTACTATTTTCTACATTGTGAAGACATCAAAACTATGAAATAACACGTGGAATCATGTAGTAACCAAAAAAAGGTGTTAAACAAATTAAATTATATTTGAGAATCTTCAAAATAGCCATCACTTGACAGCTTTGCACACTCTTGGCATTCTGTAAACCAGCTTTATGAGGAAGTCACTTGGAATGCATTGCAATTAACAGATGTTAATTTGTGGAATTTCTTTAATTCTTAATGCATTTGAGCCAATCAGTTGTGTTGTGACAAGGCAGGGGGGAAAACAGAAGATCACCCTATTTGGTAAAAGACCAAGTCCATATTATGGCAAGAACAGCTCAAATATGCAAAGAGAAATGACAGTCCATCATTACTTTTAGACATGAAGGTCAGTCTGGAAAATGTCAAGAACTTTGAACGTTTCTTTAAATGTAGTCGCAAAAACCATCAAGTGCTATGATGAAACTGGCTGTCACCGCCACAGGAAAGGAAGACCCAGAGTTACCTCTGCTGTAGAGGATACGTTCATTAGAGGTACCAGCCTCAGAAATTGCAGCCCAAATAAATGCTTCAGAGTTCAAGTAACATCCACATCTCAATATCAACAGTTCAGGAGAGACTGAGTGAATCAAGCTTTCATGGTAAAATTGCTGCTAAGAAACCACTACTAAAAGACATCAATAAGAAAATGAGACTTGCTTGGGCCAAGAAACACGAGCTATGGACATTAGACTGGTGGAAATCTGTCCTTTGGTCTGAGTCCAAATTTGAAATTTTTGGTTCAAACCGCCGTGTCTTTGTGATAAGCAGAGTAGGTGAACAGATGATCTCTGCATGTGTGGTTCCCACCGAGAAGCATGGAGGAGTGATGGTGAGGGGGTGCTTTGCTGGTGACACTGTCTGTGATATATTTAGAATTAAAGGCACACTTAACCAGCACCACTTTCACAGAATTATGCAGCGAAACACCACCCCATCTGGTTTGCACTTAGTGGGACTATCATTTGTTTTTCAATAGGACAATGACCCAACACACATCCAGGCTGGGTAAGGGCTATTTTACCAAGAAGGAAAGTGATGGAGTGCTGCATAAGATGACCTGGCCTCCGCAATCACCCGACCTCAACCCAATTGAGATGGTTTGGGATGAGTTGGACCGTAGCATGAAGGAAAATCAGCCATCAAGTGCTCAGCATATTCCAAGACTGTTGGAAAAGCATTCTTGGTGAAGCTGGTTGAGAGAATGCCAAGATTGTGCAAAGCTGTCATCAAGGCAAAGGGTGCTACTTTGAAGAATCTAAAATATATTTTGATTTGTTAAAACTTCTTGTAACTAGGGGGCAGTATTTTCATTTTTGGAAAAATAACGTTCCCAAAGTAAACGGGCTATTTTGTCAGGAAAAGATGCTAGAATATGCATATAATTGACAGCTTAGGATAGAAAGCACCCCAAAGTTTCCAAAACTGTAAAAATATTGTCTGTGAGTATAACAGAACTGATATTGCAGGCAAAAGCCTGAAAAAACTCCAATCCGGAAGTGACTCATGTTTTGAAAGCTCTGCGTTCCGATAGCCCATTCACTGCTCAATAGGGTATCAACCAGATTACTTTTTCTACGTATTCCCCAAGGTGTCTACAGCATTGTGACGTAGTGTAAGTGGTCACCTGATGGCTCTCAGAGTGATTCTCGCGTAAAAGACAGAGGTAGCCATTTTTCCTTTCGCTCCTACTGAAAAACCAATTGTCCCGGTGGATATATTATCGAATAGATATTTGAAAAACACCTTGAGGATTGATTATAAACAACGTTTGCCATGTTTCTGTTGATATTATGGAGCTAATTTGGAATTTTTTTCAGCGTTTTCGTGACTGCAATTTCCGGTCGATTTCTCAGCCAAACGTGAAGAACAAACGGAGCTCTTTCGCCTACAAAATAATATTTTGGGAAATAAGGAACATTTGCTATCTAACTGGGAGTCTTGTGAGTGAAAACATCCGAAGCTCATCAAAGGTAAATTATTTAATTTGATTGCTTTTCTGATTTGTGCGACCAAGTTACCTGCTGCTAGCTGGACATAATGCTATGCTAGGCTATCGATAAACTTACACAAATGCTTGTCTTGCTTTGGCTGTAAAGCATATTTTGAAAATCTGAGATGACAAGGTGATTAACAAAAGGCTAAGCTGTGTTTCAATATATGTCACTTGTGATTTTCATGAAAAGGAATATTTTCTAGTAATATTTATGTCCGTTGCGTTATGCTAATTAGTGTCAGTCGATGATTACGCTCCCGGATCCGGGATGGGTAGTATGGTTACTACATTCCGTACAGTGGTTTATCCTTTAAAAGTTGCAGTGTACTGCAGCACAGCTTGCATGGTGCCACATAATTCTATGGCATGTTATTTAAGTGCCAACCACTGGTAACACTAATGCTAGTTAGTGCTAGTTTGACCACCTGAGAAGCCTTCGATAGCCTTCAATAGTGACTATACTAGGGAATTTTAAACCTTCTTTTGTAAGAACATAGTATATGGGACTAATTTCAAGAAATTTTGTCCAACTAATTTGATTAATATTATGGTGTTTCTATTCCAAGAAAATTGAAAAACCCTCTTGGTTTCCGTTAGGATGGAACGGAAAATATGGCGCTGTACAACATGATGGATGGGAGTACGCTAAAGTACTTGGCTATTTAGCTAAAGAATCCCTGTGTCATGTGGGCACATGGGAGACCAGGGTTCAATTCCCCGACAAAGAGGAAGGAGAAGGCTGTCCTTGTAAATAAGAATTTGTTCTTAACTGCCTTGTCTATTTAAATAAAAGGTTTTGTTAAGAGCATAATATTCCTAATTGTAGTCTAACCAATACCCAAACAGAGATTCAGTCAAAATAAAAATCTCATTGATTTATCAAGACCAAGCCCCATGCTTGTCTCAGGGAATTGTGAAACGCAGCTAAAATAACTGTAGCCTATTGCTTCAAATCCTATTGCCTCTTACTTCAATATGCTATTTTAACAAAACCTACACCATATTTAGCAGCACATTACTCAACACTAGAGACTCATGTCACCTGCGGTAGACCTACAGCATATCGAAAAATATGACGTCACTCTCCACCAATAATTACATAGGAGGATTCTAAATTAAAACCAAAAGCCACCTCATGGGTCTCCCGGTGGTGGCCGGCACGGGTATCGAACCTGCATCTGTAGCATCACATTTTGCACTGCGGGAGCCCACCTCCAAAAAGTATTAAAATACAGAGAGGTGTTGGTAAAGGTATATCGGGCTACAAGTGTTGGACAACCTGTTTCAAAATGCCACCAGCTGTCCATCGATACTGTAAATAAAAACAGTATCTTGTTTACATTCTTTATTGTAACCACAATGTCACAAATAATGTGCATCTACCTTTCCAATTACTTTTAGAGTTTGGGATTCATTTGATTAATATTATGGTGTTTCTATTCCAAGAAAAATCCTCTGTGTTTCTGTTAGGATGGAACGAAAAATATGGCGCTGTAAAACGTTACACGTTACGTGATAAAACAGATGTGGACTATTGCTTCAAATCCTATTGCGTCTAACTTCAATACGCTCTTTAAATAAATAAGACCTACACCACTTTTAACAGCACATTACTCAACACTAGTGAGACTCATGTCACCTACAGTAGGCCTACAGTATATGGGAAAATATGACGTGACTCTCCGCCAATAACTACATATAGAGGATTGGAGGATTCTAAATTAAAACCAAAAGCCACCTCATGGGTCTCCCGGTGGCGGCCAGCACAGGTATCTGTAGCAACGCAAAGTATTAATGTGAGAGGTGTTGGTAAAGGTATATTGTCCTGCTAATAGCCCATAATGGGCTATTATAATGTGTCATCAAGTTGATAATATATAACAATATTTTGGAGGTTATTTCCTTTTCAAAAAAACAAAAGTGAGCGATTGTAATCTGAATAAAAGGCCAAAATAATATTTGTAAAGGCCAAAACATTTATTTCTGTTTTTAGAGGGAGAGAAACGCTGGGACAATTGTGCAATGCCCTATGGGACTCCCAATCATGGTCGGATGTGATATATAATAATACTTTTTGTGGTATTATTTGTTTAGTCTTTTCTGGTGGATTAAACTGAAATTGCAACCAATCACGGCCAGTGGTGATACAGCCGACCTGATTCAGAAATACATTTAACAATAGAATTCTCACCCTACCCTCCTAGGCAAGTCTATTGTCCAGCTAATAGCCATAATGGTGCTGTACAACGTGACCATGTGTTTTTGAAAGAGTATTTTCCAGTAAGCAACAATTTGTTAACCTTCATTAGACAACTTTGTTCCAATATTTCTGTAAGTCAGTGATATTTATTCCCATAGTAATTCGTTATGGATCCATAACTAAATAATAGTATTTTTATCATTATTTTATTACCGAAAGCATGAAGATGCCATTATTAGTTACATTGTTTTAGTTTGAACATGCAGACTGGCACTAAGAACAGAGGGAACATTTCCCTAGTCTGCACCATTATTAGTGCAACGCCCCTTAAAGGTGTTGCTCTGTGCTACCCAGTGTGTCCACCCCCACCCTTCCTCCTCCTCACTTCCAATGGGCTAGGTATTGTGTGCGGCTCAGCCGCCCATCCCGTGCCCCCTTTCCTTGTGCCTTGACATCTTGCACACTTTCAGTGAATATAGCTGGAGAACTGCAAGGCAATCCCATTGTGAACCACTCGGGAGCCATGACCAATATGACTAATATATATCGTCCTGCTAATAACAGATATTGTTAATAATTTGTAAATAAAGCCAGTTTGTAATTTAGAATATTTATTTCTGTTTTTAGAGGGAGAGAAACCAAAAACCAACAATCATCTCATAGGTCTCTCAGTCAAGGCCAGCACAGGCATTGAACCAGCTTGCACTGATATGCAGTGTCTTAGACCATTGAGCCACTCAGGCGCTGCACAATGTGAACGGTCTAGAGTGGGCTATGTACTTCATAGTTTTGATGTCTTCACTATTATTCTCCAATGTAGAAAATCGTTGTTTTTTAAATAAAGAAAAACCCTTGAATGAGTAGGTGTCCAAACTTTTCACTGGTACTATATATATTTTTATTTTGTTCCATTCCTTTGTCTTTGAGACAGGTAATTTTTCTATAAACAAATTTCATTACGTTATTGGAACTCTAACAAAGAAAAAATGTTTTTGCAATGTCAAGAATTGTCAAATGCAAACTCGACTAAGTAGAAGGAAAATTAATGTGGAATTTAGTGGAGATGAGTGTTAAGTGAATCTATCCAAGACCGGAGACTCTTCATCTACAGAAGATTGGAGATTTAAAGAACAGAACTGTATATCTGCAAGCTTTAGTTTTAATATGACCTGAACAAACATGCAAATTTTCACCTATAACTAGCATAGAATACATTATGAGTAACAAAATGTGGGTTGGGAAATGTCCACTTCAGGTGTGTCCATACAAAGGTATTACACCACACTGTACACTTCCGGCCAGAACCAACTGCCTCCCCATTGATCTCTCTACCGCATTGACCTCAAGCGATGTCACACACTCCAGTAATGACAACAATCACTAAACCATTCCTTTTTAAAAGAGCAAGGCGCTTGAGCTGATCCCAGCCTCTTGCGGCTTTGAGTAGCAGACCACCGTCAAGTACCAGGCTAAATCAGCCGCTCTCGCCAACCTGGCCACTAGCTGATCCCTACTCGCCTTCAACACTTAACTTGGCCTTTGCAACGCGACAACCCTATCATCACATCACCTGGCCGCATCGCAAACCTCCCAGTGACCTGGTCTCTTATTGTCCGAAAACCCCTTAGTGGGAAGAAAAAGAGCGTGGATGCTCATCCATCATCGGCCTAATCAGGGGGACTGACAACAGTGTGCTGAACATGCCTAGATAGGTGCCGAATTCGAGGGCCGTTCTGAAGCACGTTTGGTTGACTAGAGGATTTGAAAGGGACTGCGACAACAGTCGTTTCTTTTAAGGACAAAACACATGCTGATTAACAGGTAAAAGCAGCGAGTGGCCGTGGTGTGTTAGCCATCACACGCTGTGTGTCGACGAATGGTTGCAATTCAACATAGAAAAGTCAGGAAATGAACATGAAATGGCAGTTGATGTTTTGGTGATAGGAGAACCACCCGCTGGTTTTAATTGTTTGTCGGCATGGTGTGTTTATTCCTTTAGGGGAAGTAATGTGTTTATCATAATTTATAACATCATTGGAAAAGATGCATGCAATACATGACGAGGGACAGACCGAGAGGAAGGGCTCTGGAGTCGCCAGGGGGGAAATGTGGTACAGAGTGGACAGTGTTGACGGCCACTACCACTAGACCAGTCTCCGGCAAAATACTCTCAGTAACAGTCTCCCGGAGTCAGATTAAGCCTAGTCCTGGATCCAAAAAGTATTTTAATGTAGATTCTCCAATGAAATGTCTTCTTAGTCCAGGACTAGTCTTAATTTATGTTAGCAAAACTGGCCCTTAGACTATAAAATAGGAGAATATCAAATTTGGTTATTGTTACATCGACAAGGGATTGGTTACTGATATCAAGACGACTACTAAGAGTAAAACACAGCTGAATGTCAGGTATAGGCCTCCTATTTGGCTGACACATACACTTAATGGGGCGGCAAGTAGCCTAGTGGTTAAAGCATTGGGCCAGTAACCGAAAGGTTGCTGGATCAAATCCCTGAGCTGACAAGGTAAAAATGTCGTTCTGCCCCTGAACAAGGCAGTTCCCCGGCAGTTCCCCGGCAGGCCGTCATAGTAAATAAGAATTTGTTCTTAACTGACTTGACGACTTAAATATAGGTTACATTTAACAACATTAATTACGTTTTAGAACAGAAGAAACAAATCTATGAAATAACACATATGGAATCATGTAGTAACCAACAAATCAAAATATATATTTTTTTGAGATTCTTCAAATTTGCCTTGATGACAACTTTGGCATTCTCTCAACCAGCTTAACCTGGAATGCTTTTCAGTCTTGCTTTTCAGTCTTGGAGTTCCCACATATGCTGAGCACTTGATGGCTAATTTTCCTTCACTCTGCAGTCCGACTCATCCCAAAAAATCTCAATTGGGGCCAGGTCATCTGATGCAGCACTCCATCACTCTCCATCTTGGTAAAATAGCCCTACACAGCCTGGTCATTGTCCTGTTGAAAAACTAATGATAGTCCCACTAAGCCTAACCCAGATGGGATGGTGTATCGCTGCAGAATGATGTGGTAGCCATGCTGGTTAAGTGTGCCTTGAATTCTAAATAAATCATAGACAGTGCCACCAGCAAAGAACCCCCACACCATAACATCACCTCCACCCACACTGCGTCTCACAAATACACAGCGTTTTGAACCAAAAATGTCAAATTTGGATCCATACCAAAAGGACAAATTTCTACCGGTCTAATGTCCATTGCTCTTGTTTCTTGAACTAAGCAAGACAGTTCTTCTTATTGGTTTCCTTTAGTAGTGGTTTCTTTGCAGCAATTCAACCATGAAGGCCTGATTCACACAGTCTCCTCTAAACAGTTGATGTTGAGATGTGTCTTACTTTTGGGCGGTAACTCTAATGAACTTATCCTCTGCAGCAGAGGTAGCTGTGGGACTTCCATTCTTGTGGCGGTCCTCATGAGAGCCAGTTTCATCATAGCGCTTGATGGTTTTTGTGACTGCACTTGAAGAAACTTTCAAAGTTCTTGAAATGTTCCGTATTGACTGACCTTCATGTCCTAAAGTAATCGACTGTCGTTTCTCTTTGCATATTTGAGCTGTCCTTGCCATAATATAGACTTGGTATTTTACCAAATATGGCTGTCTTCTGTATACCAACCCTACCTTGTCACAACACAACTGATTGGCTCAAACACATTAAGGAAAGAAATTCCACAAAATAGGCACACCTGTAATTGAAATGCATTCCAGGTGACTACCTCATGAAGCTGGATGAGAGAATGCCAAGAGTGTGCAAAGCTGTCATCAAAGTGGCTACTTTGAAGAATCTCAAATGCAATATTTTTTTATTTGTTTAGAAATAAATGGGTTACTACATGATGTGTTATTTCATAGTTTTGATGTCTTCACTATTATTCTACAATGTAGAAAACAGTAACAATAAAGACAAACCCTGGAATGAGTATAAACATGCAAATGAGCCAGAGAGAAAGCAATGGGCCTCAATAATGGGTTGGATGGAATGCCTTGCGGCGAGACCTTTACAAACGATATACGTGACCCGTTTCAGGAAACTAGGCATTCCATCCAACCCATTATTGAGGCCCATTGCTTTCTCTCTGGCTCATTTGCATGTTTATAAGTCACTATAAGTCACATGTAAGTCACTACTTCACAGGAGAGCCGTTTGAACGTAAACTTAATTTTTTTATCAACATTTTGTTGGGGGGCAGAAATGCCTTCTGTCTTAATAACAAAGTTGTATGACATCTGTTAATGTGATTCAAATTGCTAAAAAACGAGGCTTGTTGGTTAAGCCACAGAAAAAGTCAGCAACCTTCCCACTAACCATGATTGGTTGAGATAATGAGTGGGCTGGACATGCATAGATATGAGTTTGGATTGGTCTGGCATATAGCATGCTTCTGACTATTTGAGGTGGTCAGTAGGTAAACCTGTCTAATGTAGCTGTTTTTATATTAAAACTTAAAGAATAGACTCAACTATCCATTTCAATAGAACATTACTGCAACAACTGTTTCAGAGCACTCTCATCTGAGTGTACCAGAGCGCAGAATAACTGATGAATTTACAAATGCTAAACACGGGTTGAATATGGCTGGTGTAGGTAAACTTAGGCAAAAAAAGCATAATTAAATTGTTGTAAGGAGCACAGTTACAGTCACCAACACTCTAGATAACGTGAAAACAGCCTAACCAGCTCTGCTAGAGCGAGTGAAATGGTCAGAGTTTTGGTGGGGGCTAAAGCTTAAGATGATTCTTATGACATTGTACACGGTCAGTGTGAACCAGTGACTTGACACAACAGCGTGCCAAGCAACGAAAATGACACAGGACCTCTTAATTAATGAAAGGGGTTGCAGTCTGCCGTGAAGCATTCATCCATGTATACAGGTAAGAGTTTAGCTTCATTTCCAGATATTCAAATTTTGTCAGAAAGATGTTTTCATTGCAAGTTAAAGCATACTGTTCGCTAGCTAGCTGACATTAGATGGCTGGCTCGCTAGCTAACATTATGTTTATGATCAGTGTGTAGGAATGTTCTCATAATTCCATTTCGCATTGCTAGTTATAGCCTAATGTTAGCTAGCTAACATTGAACCTATTTGGTTAACTTTATCTAACATTAGGTTTGTATTGCTAGTACTCTATGGATTATGATTCATTGATTAGCTAACGTGTCTAAACAAAAGAATCCATTTCGCCAGATTTATTTTATTTTTATTTTACCTTTATTTAACTAGGCAAGTCAGTTAAGAACAAATTCTTATTTTCAATGACTGCCAAGGAATAGTGGGTTAACTGCCTGTTACGTGACTATTCAAGTTAGCCAGGTGTGTCTGACGATGATTACGTTTATCATTGTATAATAATGCCAAAATGTTTGTATCTGGAATTTGTCTTTCAGCATCAGTAGAACAAGCCTGACTCTCCACCACCAGCAGTACAAGGAGAAAGGTCTCCCATCAAAAAGACCCGTAGAACACACCTGTATATCCTTACCAGTCATACAAGGAGAATGGTCTAATGCCTCCCATCAGAAAGAGAGCTGGCCCAAGCACAGGTTAAACCTGAAGCATGAGGACTGTGGTGAACTTCATCAATAACTGCGCAGAAGATAATGCAGAAGTGTTACCAGGACACCACCCAGGACACAAACACTTTGGTGGAAAGCTGCTGCCATCTCATGTGATAAAAGCAGCAGTGTGGCGTCCTTACAAGGAATCGATGACAACACTTGGTATGTAAAGCACAAACAACACATTTTGATTATTTAATTGACCTCCAACACGATTGGCACCACTTTTATTGATCTCACATTATTTCTGTATTTTCCAGAGGTACGTGTTGTCGGACTGTGTGTTCTTGTAGTTTACAAAATGATGTTTCTGTATGCAGTGCTGCTGCTCTGCACATTTGTAGGTAAGTGAGTGCTGCTGCTCTGCACATTGTAGGTAAGTTAAACTTAAATGATATGTTTTACATTACATTTTCTTTTCATTAACTTATCTTAATGTTCTTGTGTTGTTTGCAGGTGTACTATCCTTCTGACCCTATGCAGCCAGGCCCCATTTACTTTTTAACTCCTCGCAAGTGTGGCTTGTTTGGTGTCTGCTGTGAAGGAAACCCACAACAAGTCAACTACTTGATTGATGAAGGCATGTCATCCAGCAAAGGCAGCAGCGCAGTCCTCAACTACATGCACCGTTTCTTGACCAACTACGGAGTTGGGGAAACACGTGTGGACCTGAATTGTGATAACTGCAGTGGCTAAAACAAGAGCAAATTTGTGCTCTGGTATTGTGCCTGGCAGACCATGCACAAAGCACCACCACAGTCTGGACCTTCACTTCCTGATCACAGGCAACATCAAGTTCGCCCCAGACTGGTGTTTCGGCCTCATCAAGCAGTGTTTCAGAATTACCAGAGTGAACGCTTTGTCTGAGATTGCTGGTGTTGTGTAGGACAGCACTGTGACAGGGGTCAACATCCCACAGTTGGTTGGACTTGAGGATGGTACAGTGCTGGTGGAAAGCTATGGCTGGCAACAACACCTGACTCCGAACTTCAGGCCGCTGCCACAGTTCAAACAGTACCAGCACTTCAGGTGAATATCATTTTCATTGCATTGTATGAGGTTATTATTCTTATATGAACATGGGAGGTGAATTGATGTTGTGCAAGGCTGTAATGTCTTCTACATTTGTTTGTTATTTCCTGTTTCACAGCTTCGATGCTCTGGAGCCTGGTGTTGTCGCCAAGGAGCGTTCAGACTCAGTCGGGACGCTGACATCCTTCCTCCCATAGATGCCCTGCCTGTACAAGCAAGACCTGGACTGGACACAGCTAGACAAACATATGCTTTTGAGAAGATCAGGACATCACATGCCCTGCCCCAAAGTCAAGGGCAGGACAGAAACAGGCTCTCCGAATATAGATTCCCTTGTTCATGTGTGGTTCGGACGGACCAGTCATCAGCACTATCTGCAGTGCCTCTATTCAAATGACTCTCTCCTAACACACACGCCATACGTTGCTGCTACAATAAAAACATGTTATCCTGCTGCTCAGCCACTTTACCCTTGATTGATAGCATATAACTACCTAATATATCATTGATATTCTTGTATTATATTCTTGTATTATATTGCTAATGGGCAAGTACCCATTTGATTGCACCGTTTACACCCTCTGTAGAGACCCATCCACTTAGCAAGACGTGGCTGGGGTTATAGCATTTCCTTCACATGACCCATCTATTTAGTGTGTCTGGGTAAGCATCATCTAATATTTATAACGTGTTTTTGTTTGTACAGTTTCTGTTTACCTGGAATGTTTCCATATTGTAGGCTACTACCACTTTTAGTCTTAATCTTTACTACACTACTCACTGTTTAGTACATGACCTCACATGTGAATCCTTAAAGAGCTGTGGGGCTGGCGTAAGAGGGTGTGAACAATGCTGAATGGGTGTAGAAAAAGCAGAGCTATGAAGTAGGTACCAAAATATTCAAAGGCCATTTTCTTAAAAGTGAGTTTACAAGTTTGTAAACTTTCAAAGCAGAATTACTTTCCCATTGTTCCTCAAATGCAGTGTATAATATACCATTTTGAAGAAAACATAACCATTAAAAATAACTCCCTGTTTTAAACAGCCTTGATTTACTCATACACCCAGTAAGATTATTACATAACTAGTGTAGATAATCCATTTATCCAGGGAGGTTTAGAGGTTAGAGAGGTGAGTTAGCAACCGGAGGGTTGCCAGTTCGAATCCCGGGTCAGATGGGAAAAATCTGTGGGAAAGTTGGTATCAAATCCTAGATGCCATTTCCTGCAGTTGTGCCCTTGAGCAAGGCACTTAACCTCCCCACAACAACAGCTCCCAGGGCATCCAGTGTAGCATCTCTCCAAAACCTTTATATATGTATGTGTTTCTTTCGGAGGGGTTGGGTTAAAAGTGGAAGTCATACTTTGGTTGGACCAATAAAGTGATCTTATCTTATTTAGAACACCAGGCAGTCACAGTTGAGAGGCATCGAGTCAGAGGTCAACAGCTTTCGCTGCTGTGATTTCACTGGACACGTTCCAGGTTGTCGCTTTTCTTCTTTTCTGTTCTAAAGGAGAGTGGAGTTCAACTCATCTTCACTATATTCATTTTTTTCAGATGGAGACAGTGATTAAACCAGGGGGGGTAGAGCCTTTAACCGTTTGAATCCCGGGTCTGACAGAAATAATCTGTCGGGAAGTGAGCTGATAACAGGAGGGTTGCTGGTATCAAATCTTAAAAATGCCATTGCCTACCGTTGTGCCCTTTAGCAAAGCACTTAACCTCCACAACAACAATTGTCCACGGGCGCCCAGTGAGGCAGACCTGGTCCAACCTGTTTATGTGTGTGTCTTTCGGAGCGGTTGGGGTAAAAACTAAGTCAAAGTTCGGTTGGACATTTTTTACATTGATGAATAAAGTGATTTTAATCTGTAGTTGCACCTGAGATTTAATATTTTTTTCTAGGTAGTCTTCATGCAGTCACACCATGCATATCTTCTTTGTGCCCGGCCAGGGAAACAAACCAGAGGAAACACTTCTATGACGTCTGCAATGAAGGATTTTCCATTCAAAAGAAGATCTGAACAATTAAAACAAATACAAGCTTTTTCTACATGAACAGAAAAGTAAATTCAATTTGATATGAGACTTTGCCAGGTGTAAGGAAAGGAAGTTACTTTTCAGACTTGTAGAAGTGTAGGTGTGATTTCTGAAGTAGGCGGTGGACAGTGGAGTGGTGAACTAAGGTCACCGCTCCCACTCTTCCTGTCACAATTATTCAAGACAAATCTAACAGTGGGTTTCCATAGAAGAAGACAGGGGTCAATGAATCCTCGAAAGCCATTCATTTTCAATGGAGGAAAGCAAGGTTGGCAGGGGGGACTGTTGTGCAATGCGAGCATGGCTGAGGAAGCGTGAACAGGATGGGATCAAAGTCGGGGAAAGCTGAACTTTATGCAAATACTCAGTGATATTGAACAGTTGAAGCTAACTATAGCTTCCACCCCTCTGGATTGGCTGTTGATATCAAGCACTACCTAGCCTGCTTGCTAGCACCCACATAAGGGCGAAGCTAACGTGGCTATCCAAATTATCACGTTCATAGGAAACCCAATTTTTATTTAACCTTTATTTAACTAGGCAAGTCAGTTAAGAACAAATTCTTACATACAATGACGGCCTAGGAACAGTGGGTTCACTGCCTTGTTCAGAGTCAGAACAACAGATTTGGACCTTGTCAGCTCGGGGAATCAATCTAGCAACCTTTCGGTTACTGGCCCAATGCTCTTACCATTAGGCTACCTGCCACACCCACTAAGGCTGCATCCTGATTTCGACCATTTTCCCAAAGTGTCATCATGGATTCAACATTGGTGGAAACTCCCTCTAGCCAATGATTTCAACAATCCAATGCTTTAAAATACATGACAGGATGTGTGCAAGTGCACAATTTAGGAGAATGTTGGAGAATCTCAATCTTTGGCCAGGCCCCAAAACTCAAATCAGTTTCCTTCCTTGTATCCAATTACATTGATCTGTAAGGAAAGTGGGGGAAGCAATAGGGTCTGAGCATGACTGTAGCCTGGCTAGGCAGTGTCCACTTTCCACTCGACATGGCAGTCATCTAGTGCTTTAAGCTAGGATAAGGACGTACGTTTATTTTCCTTTATTGAGTCAGAAGCATCCACTTCATTGCTTTCTAATGTGGCTTTCTCGGCCCTCTCCCTAGAACAAAGACTCTCCTGTTTCTCTTATGAAGTGGGACTCTGTTGACCATGCTCGGTCAGAAAACAAGAGCTCGGTCCTTCAATGGCTTGCCCTGGAAGTGGAACAACCATGTGGAACTACATAAGCAAACAAGGACTAAAGAGATTGCAAATCACAGCCATACACACAGAGAGCAATGGAGCGTGTGAACTTCTCCTCAAATTCATTTAAAATATTCTGGGTATTTTGTGCTATTTTTTTGCAAGAGAAAATTTATGGAGCATGAAAATGCATGTAACAAAACACCTCAGCAAAAATAACTGCTCTCATGCTCTATAAACATTGAAGGGTTTAAATGACATCCACTGTGCTCTTAATAACAAGTTACACTGTGTGTCTGTTTTTATTGATTTGTCGAAGGCTTTTGACACCGTGGACCGTGCAAAGGTTGAAATGTTGTGGAATTACTGGTCATGCTCTAGATTGGTTAATAAATGACCTATCAAATCGTGCACCATGTGTAATGGCGCATGGTTGTAAATCTGAGTCCATAGAGGTGTGCTCAAGTGTTCCGCAAGGTTCTATTTTGGGCCCACTGTTGTTCATTTTGTATATCAACAACATTGGGGATCTTTTTGAAACAGAGGATGGTCATTTTTATGCAAATGACACTGTTCTTTATTCAAGTACATCATATAACAGAATTTGTCTGATTTAAAGCCGATTCTAAATTCAGGTAAAACAAAATGCATGGTATTTTCAAATGCCAGACATGTTACAAATCATGTCATTGCTACATTGGATGGACATACTATAGAGCAAGTTTAAGTGTACAAATATTTGGGTGTGTGTGTTGATGAGAAGCTGAGCTTCACTGTGCATGTAGAGAACTGAGAATATGATTTTATTACCGGCATAAGGCTGGTTTTTCTTTTGAGGCCAGGAAGGTACTGGTACGATGTACATTACTGTCAGTTTATACAGTGGGGAGAACAAGTATTTGATACACTGCCGATTTTGCGGGTTTCCCTACTTACAAAGCATGTAGAGGTCTGTAATTGTTTATCATAGGTACACTTCAACTGTGAGAGACGGAATCTAAAACAAAAATCCAGAAAGTCTCATTGTATGATATTTATGTAATAATACTTATTTTCCACCATAATGTGCAAATAAATTCATAAAAAATCCTACAATGTGATTTTCTGGATTTTTTTTCCTCATTTTGTCAGTCATAGTTGAAGTGTACCTATGATGAAAATTATAGGCCTCATCTTTTTAAGTGGGAGAACTTGCACAATTGGTGGCTGACTAAACACTTTTTTGCCCCACTGTATATATATATGCAGGCCTCAGCGATTACCATGAGAGCACTTGATTCAGTGTATCATGCAGCCCTCAGGTTCATTACATATCAGAAACTTCTAACACATCATTGTGATCTCTACAGCACTGTTGGCTGGTCGTCATTGACCTTGCGTAGGCTTAAACACTGGTATACACTGATGTATAAGGCCATATTGGGTAAAATGCCATTTTATCTCTGTTCTTTTTTAGTCAGGTCAGTAAATAAATATCAATTAAGGTCCCATTCTGATTTGCTTCTAACAGTACCAAAAATTAGAACAGGTCATGGTAGAAATAGTTTTAGTTACTTAGCCCCATGGTCCTGGAATTCTCTCCTGAACATTATCAAATTTGATGATCTAGTTTCATTGGTGGAGTTTAAACACTTGATCGATGTATATATATCATAGAAGAGTGTAATTGTTTTTAGGCCAGCTATTTTTAGTCAAGACGTTTGTGTTTTAATTTAAAATATTTTTGTTGTACTGTATGTGTGTTTGTAGTTTTGTTTAATGTTGTGTTAGTGTATGTAAGTTGTTTTGTCTGAAACGTTGTTCCCTCTGCTGCTATTGGACAAGGTCTCTCTTGGAAAAGAGATGTTATCTAAATGAGAGAAAAAATATTTATAAAAGGTAAAAAAATATTTTTTAAAATAAAGGATTAACGAATGTGAACAAATAAATGTATGGTTATGTCACACAGTTATGCCACATGAATCTCTCTAGAGCATGATATACGGTTATAGATGATTTGCGAAGCATCTATGTAGTGCTTATGAAGCCTATATGAAGGATATATGAAGCCTTTGTAAGATGCACTTCAAATAAACCAGTTTGGAAACCAAGTCTCCTTTCCTCAGTTTGGAAACCAAGTCTCCATTCCTCAGTTTGGAAACAAAGTCTCCATTCCTTATGAGATGGTGCCGACAGAGATGGTCGCCTCGCTTCGCGTTCGTATGAAACTATGCCGTATTTAGTTTTTTTGTTTATTATGTCTTACATTGTTGCCCCAGGAATTCTGAAGTCTTATTACACACAGCCAGGAAGAACTATTCGTCATAAGAGCAACGTCAACTTACCAACATCACGACCAGGAATACAACTTTCCCGAAGTGGATCCTTTGTTTGGACCACCACCCAGGACAATGGATCAGATCCCAGTAGGCGACCCAAAACAACGGCGCCGCAGAAGGGGTGGACGGAGCGGTCTTCTGGTCAGGCTCCGTAGACGGGCACATCGCTCACCGATCCCGAGTATACCACGAGCCAATGTCCAGTCTCTTGACAACAAGGTAGATGAAATTCGAGCAAAGGTTCCAGAGCGACAGCAGAGATTGTAACATTCTCTGTTTCACGGAAACATTGCTCACTCGGGATACGTTATCAGTCGGTACAGCCACCCGGTTACTTCACGCAACGAGCCGACAGAACAAACATCTCTCTGGTAAGAAGAAGGGCGTGGGTGTTTGCCTTATGATTAACGAGTCATGGTGTGTTCATAACAACATACAGGAACTCAAGTCCTTTTGTTCACCTGACCTAGAATTCCTTACAATCAAATGCATTATCTACCAAGAGAATTATCTTCGATTACAATCACAGCCGGCGGCCCTGAAAGGACTTCATTGGACTCTATGTAAACTGGAAACCATAGATCCTGAGGCTGCATTTATTGTAGCTGGGAATTTTAACAAAGCTAATCTGAAAACAAGGCTCCCTAAATTTTATCAAAATATCGAACGCGCGACCCGGGCTGGCAGCATTCTGGATCACTGCTAATTAAACTTCCACGACGCATACAAAGCCCTCCCTCGGCCTCTTTTCAGCAAATCTGAGCATAACGCCATTTTGTTGCTCCTAGCCTATAGACAGACACTTAAACAGGAAACGCGCGTGCTCAGGTCTGTTCAATGCTAGTCCGACCAATCGGATTCCACGGTTCAAGATTACTTCGATGACGTGGACTGGGATATGTTCCGGATAGCCTCAGACAACAACATTGACGTATAGGCTGATTGTAAAGTGAGTTTATTAGCAAGTGCATTGGTGGTGATGTACCCACGGTGACTATTAAAACCTTCCCCACCAGAATCCGTGGATTGATGGCAGCATTCAGGGAAAACTGAAAGCATGAACCTTGCATTTAATCACAGCAATGCGACTGCAAACATGACCGAATACATACAGTGTAGCTATTCCCTCCGCAAGGTATTCAAACAAGCTAAGCGTCAGTATAGAGACAAAGTAGTTGCAATTCAACGTCTCAGACACGAGACGTATGTGGCAGGGTCTACAGTCAATCACGGAATATAAAAAGAAAACCAGCCCCGTCTTAGAAACCGACGTCTTGCTCCCAGACAAATTAAACAACTTCTTTGCTCACTTTGAGGACAATACAGTGCCACTGACACGGCCCGCTACCAAAACCTGTGGCTCTCCTTCACCGCGGCCAACGTGAGTAAAACATTTAAACGTGTTAACTCTCGCAGGGCTGATGGCCCAGATAGCATCCCTAGCAGTGTTCTCAGAGTATGCGAAGACCAGCTGGCTGGTGTGTTTACGGACATATTCAATCAATCCCTATTCGGTCTGCTGTTCCCACATGCTTCAAGAGGGCCACCATTGTTCCTGTTCCCAAGAAAGCTAAGGTAACTGAGCTAAACAACTATCGCCCTGTAGAACTCACTTCGTCACCATGAAGTGCTTTGAGAGACTGGTCAAGGATCATATCACCTCCACCCTACCAGGCACCCTAGACCCACTCCAATTTGCTTACCGCCCCAATAGGTCCACAGATGACGCAATCACACTGCCCTAACCCATCTGGACAAGAGGAATACCTATGTAAGAATGCTGTTCATCGACTACAGCTCAGCATTTAACACCATACTACCCTCCAAACTCGTCATTAAGCTCGAGACCCTTGGTCTCGACTCCGCCCTGTGCAACTGGATCCTGGACTTCCTGACGGGCCTGCCCCCAGTTGGTGATGGTAGGAAACAACATCTCCACCCTACTGATCCTCAACACTGGGGCCCCACAAGGGTGCATTCTCAAACCTCTCCTGTACCCCCTGTTCACCCATGACTGCGTTGCCATGCATGCCTCCAACTCAATCATCAAGTTCGCAGAGGACAATACAATGGTAGGCTTGATCACCAACAACAACGAGACGGCCTACAGGGAGGAGGTGAGAGCCCTCATAGTGTGGTGTCAGGAAAATAACCTCACACTCAACGTCAACAAAACAAAGGAGATGATCGTGGACTTCAGGAAACAGCAGAGGGAGCAGCCCCCTATCCACAGAGGGGACAATAGTGGAGAAGGTGGAAAGTTATGATCCTCGGTGTACACATCACGGACAAACTGAAACTGTCCACCCACACAGACAGCATGGTAAAGAAGGCGCAACAGCGCCTCCACAACCTCAGGAGGCTGAAGAAATTTGGCTCGTCACCGAAAACACTGAAACTTTTACAGATGCATAATCGAGAGCATCCTGTCGGGCCGTATCACCGTCTGGTATGACAACTGCTCCATCCACAACCGCAAGGCTCTCCAGAGGGTAGTACGGTCTGCACAATGCATCACTGGGGGCAAACTACCTGCCCTCCAGGACACCTACACCACCCGATGTCACAGGAAGGCAATAAAGATCATCAAGGACAACAACCACCTGAGCCACTTCCTGTTCACCCCACTACCATCCAGAAGGCGAGGTCAGTACAGGTGCATCAAAGCTGGGTCAGTACAGGGGCATCAAAGCTGGGAGCGAGAGAATGAAAAACAGCTTCTATCTCAAGGCCATCAGACTGTTAAACAACCATCACTAACATTGAGTGGCTGCTGCCAACATACTGACTCATCTCAAGCCACTTTAATAATAACAAATTGGATGTTATAAATGTATCACTAGTCACTTTAAACATTGACACTTTATATAATGTTTACATACCCTACATTACTCATCTCATATGTATATACTGTAGTCTATACCATCTGCTGCATCTTGCCTACGCCGCACGGCCATCGCTCATCCATATATTTATAAGTACATATTTTTATTAATTCCTTTACACTTGTGTTTATAAGGTAGTTGTTGTGAAATTGTTAGATTACTTGTTAGATATTACTGCATAGTCAGAACTAGAAGCACAAGCATTTCACTACACTCACATTAACATCTGCTAACCATGTGTATGTGACCAATAAAATTTGATATCTCCATTCCTCAGTTTGGAAACTGTCATTCAGTGAATGACACTGAAAATAGAGTAGCAGCCTAATCAGCCAAAGATGGGAGGAAAGTGTGAACGAGGGCAAACACAGGTACCCCGGGTCACTCCATTGTAACTTTGTTGTATCCATAAGACACGCGGTGTGGATGACTGCCCTGTGGTTATGAATATAGCATGTACAAGATCGCTTGTGTGACTGACTCAATGACTACATGTGTCTGTGTACCAAGTCGACTGTGGCTCATCTACCGAAACGAACAGGGAGGATATAGATCCTTTTCAACTGTCACTTTTTGGAAAATTGAGTTTTCACATTGCCTTCAACAGTTTCATGTGTTATGTCGTTAAATAACATAATACAAACATACCGAACATACACCAAACATTCAGATACATCACATATGTATGTATTCTACCATACAATACAAACACCGACATACATAAACAACTTTCACATTTTGTAATCTCTGAGGTGCCTATATTTTTTCAAATGAAACATAAGCCTGTTTGATGTTATAGTCTGTCAAATTTTCTGTTTAGGATACTCCTCCCAGGATTTTCATTTAAATCTGGTGATAGGTTATATAATTTGGTCACAAAACCAAGTCTGAGCGAACTAAACAAACATGGATGCTTAGCTAATTTTCTAACTGGCTAAAATGGGGGGGAAACCATGAGAAGTACACAACCAAATTAAAAAGAGACCAGTTCGGTGTTTTAGCCTGTGCCATAAGGGAACATTCCATGAACATGGCTCACACATAAAGGCAGTCTCTAGCCTACCACCCACACCCTCCTTCTCCTCAGTCAGCCTCTATACCACACATAAGTAATTCATCGGCTTTCACATCTAAACAACCGGCTCTGTTTCCAGGCTCAAATGAACAGGCGGCAGTGCCAAGAAAAAAAAAACACAGCAACTTCTCAGTCATCTTTAGAATGCTTAAGAGTAAAACATAGCCACAACCTTCGGTCCATGCTGATTAGCAAATACACATTTATTGCAACCCTGACCAAAAATGACCAAATAAATGTAAAATTGGACAAAAACACATTGTCTCTAGCGTGGGGAATTTGAGCAAACAATTGTTTGTAAATCTGTATACAGTGCATCCGTGTAAAACAGAAATAAATGTGACCTCTCCTCTCCACCACCCCTGTTAAAAACAGTATATTGTGTCAGTTTGTGGACGGTAAGTGCAACAGTCCCCCATTTTGAGATGTCACTCTGTTCCCAAGCAAGGACCTTGCAGAAAAAGTATTTCTGCTTTGAGCTATATCGCTTCTTCACGCTTTCCTCTCAAGTCTTATCTTCTTCCCGCTTTCTGTGATGCATTCCCTCATTTCAGCCCTCATTTAAAAAAAAATATAATTTTAAGCTGTAATTGTTCAATTCTGAGGACTCCTGTGAGGACAATATGGTGATGACTTGATACTGAGAAAAAAAAAACTCTACACTGGTGTTTCATGTCCTAATTTGTCTCCTTTCAAAAAGACAGAACTGAACTTAGTCTATTCTCAAGGAGACACATTCTAAATCACAATCAGCTTTATTTCTTATTTTGAAGGACAAACTACAGAAGAAAAGAGAGGATGATAATTAAAATAATAAAATAATTATTCAGGTTCTATCCAGCCAAACATTTATGACCCAATTTACAACACACAGCCAGCCAAGCCTTCTACGGTAAGCTCATTCATCACCAATTGACTGTTACTTTCTCCATCTGTGCACATGTTCTCTCTCACACACACACACACACACACACACACACACACACACACACACACACACACACACACACACACACATAACCTAGAGGTCAACAGATTATGATTGTTTAACGCAGACACCGATTATTGGAGGACCAAAAAAAGCTTCCCACAATAAGTTGGGTGAATTCTGGCCCATTCCTCCTGACTGAGCTGGTGTAACTGAGTCAGGTTTTTAGGCCTCCTTGCTCGCACATGCTTTTTCAGGTCTGCCCACACATTTTCTATAGGATTGAGGTCAGATTTGCCTGGTAGCTAGCAGATTTAGCCTTACGCAGCAAGGCATCAGGGATTTGTGGTGGCCACTAAAATACCTCGACTTTGTGGTCCTTAAGCCATTTTGTATGCTTGGGGACATTGTCCATTTGGAAGACCCATTTGTGACCAATCTAACTTCCTGACTTATTTCTTGAGAAGCTGCTTCAATATATCCACATAAATGTCCTTTCTCATGACGCCTTCTATTTTGTGAAGTGCACCAGTCCCTCCTGCAGTAAATCACCCCCACAACATGATGCTGCCACCCCCGTGTTTCACGGTTGGGATGGTGTTCTTCGGCTTGTAAGTCTCCCCCTTTTTCCTCCAAACATAACGATGGTCATTATGGCCAAACAGTTCTATTTTTGTTTCATCAGACCAGAGGACAATTCTTCAAAAAGTATGATCTTTGTCCACATGTGCAGTTGCAAACCGTAGTCTGGCTTTTTTATGGCGGTTTTGGAGCAGTGGCTTCTTCCTTGCTAAGCGGCCTTTCAGGTTATGTCGATATAGGACTCGTTTTACTGGGGATATAGATACTTTTGTACCCGTTTCCTCCAGCATCTTCACAAGGTCCTTTGCTGTTCTGGAATTGAGTTGCACTTTTTGCACGTTCATCTCTTGGAGACAGGATGCATCTCCTTCCTGAGCAGTATGACGGATGCGTGGTCCCATGGTGTTTATACTTGGGTACTATTGTTTGTACAGATGAATGTGGTACCTTCAGGCATTTGGAAATTGGCTGATTTCTTTTGATTTTCCCATGATGTCAAGCAAAGAGGCACTGAGTTTGAAGGTAGGACTTGAAGTACATCCACAGGTACACCTCCAATTGACTCAAATTATGTCAATTAGCCTATCAGAAGCTTCTAAAGCCATTACATTATTTTCTGGAATTTTCCAAGCTGTTTAAAGGCACAGTCAACTTCGTGTATGTACACTTCTGACCCACTGGTGATATTACAAGTGAATTACAAGTGAAATAATATGTCTGTAAACAATTGTTGTAAAAAAAATCGCTTAGGACATCTACTTTGTGCATGACACAACAGACTTGCCAAAACTACAGCATTCCATTTACACATATGGTAAATGTCATTAACAAGATGTAATTAGAAAGAACACACAAAGGGCCTTTATACTTGGAGTTTTTTAAATGTAGGTACATTTAAAAAGGTACAAATGTCTGTCACGCCCTGGTCTTAGTATTTTGTGTTTTCTTTATTATTTTGGTCAGGCCAGGGTGTGACATGGGTTTATTATGTGGTGTGTTTAGTCTTGTTTTTTTGTAGGTATTGGGATTGTGGTATAGTGGGGTTTTCTAGAAAAGTCTATGGTTGCCTGAAGTGGTTCTCAATCAGAGGCAGGTGTTTATTGTTGTCTCTGATTGGGAACCATATTTAGGCAGCCATATTCTTTGAGTGTTTCGTGGGTGATTGTTCCTGTCTCTGTGTTTGCACCAGATAGGGCTGTTTAGGTTTTCTCACGTTTATTGTTTTGTTAGTCTATTCATGTATAGTTTCTTTATTAAAGAACCATGAATAAAAACCATGCTGCGTTTTGGTCTGCCTCTCCTTCAACTCAAGAAAACCGTTACAATGTCTTATTTTTTAAAACTCTGATATGAGAAGAACAAATGTTTGAAGCAGAGCATCAGTATCAAATCAACATATTATCCATAATAAAAACAAAAAAGCTATGATAGGAAACAGTGGGTGAGCACAAATCTTCTGGAAACCTTCAAACGTTCAGGAAATAATTTCCTAGACAGATTTGCCTGGTAGCTAGCAGATTTAGCCTTACGCAGCAGGGCAAACAGTTCCTCTGGCAATCATTGAAACCTTCCTGGTAACGAGGTCACTCAGCATGTCTGTACTGAGGGAGGCTCTGTACTGGGTTTTGTTCTTGGCAACGAGACTAAATATTGGTTCGCAGTCTTCATTACTGTGGAATATGAACAATATCCCCAACATCACAGTCGAAAGGTGGGAGTAGACCAGGCTGCCCCCCCCCCCTGTCATTGTGCCAATTTCTCTCCAGGCCTGATCTGTGCGCATGTTGACCAGACTCTGCCCTACTGTATTTCTTTGCAGTGCATAAATAATTTCAGATTTTCGAAATTTATAGAATCTCAAATCTAGTCCAAAGGCATTTTAGAAACATTGCCTCTATAGCTGATACCAGACATTCATGCATTCTTCATCGCACAGTCTTCTAAACTCCTGACTTCGTTTTCTTGAAGCTAGGGGGCACTATTTTCCTTTTTGGAAAAATAACGTGCCCAAAGTAAACGGCCTATTTCTCAGGACCAGATGCTAGAATATGCATATAATTGACAGCTTAGGATAGACAACACTCTAAAGTTTCCAAAACTGTCAAAATATTGTCTGAGTATAACAGAACTGATATTGCAGGCAAAAGACTAAAAAAAATCCAATCAGGAAGTGACTCATGTTTTGAAACAGTTGTGTTCCTATGCACCCCTACTGGCCATTGAAAGGGATATCAACCAGATTCCTTTTTCTACGTATTCCCTAAGGTGTCTACAGCATTTTGACGTAGTTTCACGGCTTTTTAGTTGAAGAATGAGCGTAAACGACTACATTGTGTAAGTGGCCAGCTGAGGGCTCTCAGAGTGTTTCTTGCGTAAAAGAGGTAGTCATTTTTCCTCTCGCTCCTACTGAAAAGCCAATTGTCCCAGTTGATATATTTTCAAATAGATATTTGAAAAACACCTTGAGGATTGATTATAAAAAACGTTTGCCATGTTTCTGTCGATATTATGGATATAATTTGGAATTTTGGTCAGCGTTGTCGTGACCGCTATTTCCGGTGGATTTCTCAGCATAACGTGGCCAACAAACGGAGGTATTTTGGGTATAAAAATTATCTTTATGGAACAAAAGGAACATTTGCTGTCTAACTGGGAGTCTCGTGAGTGAAAACATCCGAAGCTCATCAAAGGTAAACTATTCATTTGATTGCTTTTCTGATTTTCGTGACCAAGCTTCCTGCTGCTAGCTGGACATAATGCTATGCTAGGCTATCGATAAACTTACACAAACACTTGTCTTGCTTTGGCTGTAAAGAATAATTTCAAAATCTGAGATGACAGGATGATGAACAAAAGGTTAAGCTGTGTTTCACTATATTTCACTTGTGATTTCATGAATATGAATATTTTCTAGTAATATTTTTTGACCGTTGCGCTATGCTAATTAGTGTAGTTGATGACAATTCTTCCAGATCCGAGATGGGTAGTTCCAAGAGGTTGTTTAACGACAAGATGTTTATATTTGATTATACTTTTGTAAAGCTTTTTGTGACGTGGATCAAAATTACAGTTACAGTCTATCAGGTTGTGTGATCCTTGTAATGTTACGTGGAAAATACAACTACTGGGACGTGGAATTAAATGTATATCACAATCGCACAAATGCAACCAGTTATTTTTTGTATTTGCATTTAATTTCTTTCACTAGCAAATGTGAGTGAACAGCTGGCACTTCAGAGCCCACTGAATGTCCATCTTATGTTCTCTAAAGTTAGCTTGAAACAATTAGTGTTTACCTTTCCACAACACACAGAGTCAAAGGGATTTGTCCATGTGTTTATGTACAGCTGACAGTCGGGAATCTCAGCATCACAACAAACAGGAAGAGGGGCAGACACGAGGTAGCTACGTCGAATAATGATGCATCATTCTTCATGTCCGTTGACACAAACTCTGTACATGTCTGTGTTGCAGTTTGAGAATCAGGATGTTAGATTTACTCAGTGGATTAATTTTTTATTCAAATGTAAAAAAAAGAAACAATAACAATAATTATCAGGACCTATTCATTTCTGCGTACCATTAACTCCAATCTCGTACCAGCGTACATGGACAGAGAATTGCGTAGTTGTCATGCAAAATGTGTCATGACGTTGCCCTCTTTGGGTACAGCAAGACCCATCCCCCTATCCCTGGCTCCCCCTTTCCTCCTTCAACTAGGCTGCTGTGGTCAGAGGGAGGTCGTAAATTCCTGAGGATCTCCTCATGGCCACACAGTATAGAGATAGAGTGAAGTTTCATAGAGAACAAAGGAATTTCTTCCACCTCACAGAACTTGAGGTCCGAACAACGTTTACGTTCCGAAGAAGGTATAAAAGATCGGTGAAGAATCCAGCTACGAACTGGTCCGTTTGTTACAACTTGGGGAAGCTCATGGGAGACGGTGCGGCCACATTGCCATAACGCTGTTTATATAATAGCCTCAGATATGAGGTTTACATCTAATTGTTGTATAAGATGAGTGAGTATGATACTGTTTGTAAAATTGTGTCATGTGATTTTGGACTGTTTAATGAAGGAAATTCCTATTCCCTTTTGAGTTGAACTAAATAAGAGGACTGCCTCCTGTCTCAGCCTCCAGTATTTATACTGCAGTAGTTTATTTGTCAGGGGGCTGGGGTCAGTTTGTTATATCTGGAGTACTTCTCCTGTCCTATTCAGTGTCCTATGTGAATCTAAGTGTGCGTTCTCTAATTCTCTCCTTCTCTCTCTCGGAGGACCTGAGCCCTAGGACCATGCCCCAGGATTACCTGACATGATGACTCCTTGCTGTCCCCAGTCCACCTGGCTGTGCTGCTGCTCCAGTTTCAACTGTTCTGCCTTCTTATTATTCGAACATGCTGATCATTTATGAACATTTGAACATCTTGGCCATGTTCTGTTTTAATCTCCACCCGGCACAGCCAGAAGAGGACTGGCCACGCCACATATGCTCGCTCTAATTCTCTCTTTTTTTCTCTCTCTCTCGGAGGACCTGAGCCCTAGGACCATGCCCCAGGACTACCTGACATGATGACTCCTTGCTGTCCCCAGTCCATCTGACTGTGCTGCTGCTCCAGTTTCAACTGTTCTGCCTTATTATTATCCGACCATGCTGGTCATTTATGAACATTTGAACATCTTGGCCATGTTCTGTTATAATCTCCACCCGGCACAGCCAGAAGAGGACTGGCCACCCCACATAGCCTGGTTCCTCTCTAGGTTTCTTCCTAGGTTTTGGCCTTTCTAGGGAGTTTTTCCTAGCCACCGTGCTTCTACACCTGCATTGCTTGCTGTTTGGGGTTTTAGGCTGGGTTTCTGTACAGCACTTTGAGATATCAGCTGATGTACGAAGGGCTATATAAATAAATTTGATTTGATTTGCCTATGAGCCCAGTTAGGGTCAGGCATCCTGGGACCCTTTTCTGCAATTCCGAATAAAACCCAACTTTGAGAAATTCTCAGTAAAGCATGTTTCTCTCAATCACGGGAGGACAAAGGTTGCAGACCATCGCTGAATCTTTTAACCATACCACGTGGTTAAACTCTTAAGACTATCGATACCGACAGAATAAGAACAACTCTTTGATATTAATTACTAGTCTGCAGCTAGGAATTCGGTATCATTGAAAGCGAAGAACAACAACCGCCGAAACATCCATTCTACAACAAAAGGAATGAATGTCGCTCTGAACAATCCATTCTAACCGCGAGAGGAAGTAAACTCTCCAACAGAAACTAACTTTTCAACAAAGATCAAAACGACACACTGAGCGTAAATATATATATATATATATTGTGTAAAGGATTAGCATTTCAATTGTTATAATTATTAACTCTGTAATGACTTCTTAGTCGACCCCCACTTCCCTCGTCTAACATTCCGCCATTCCGGTTTAGCCCACTAGGGCACATTCTCCTATCATTTCTTGTAACCATATTTACTTTGTTTGTTTATGCATTTCTGTGAATTACTTAGTTAGTAATAAATAAATGATTTAAGACAATTGATGTATGGATGACTCACAGTGAGGACTGGGTTCGTGCAGCTAACCAACAATTTACGACGTTTGGAATGAGACTAATGTGAGGTAAAGTAAATCATTCATTAATACGAAGACTAATTGATCAGATATAAAATATTTGAAAGGTTATATTGGGAAATTATAACTTTGTAATCTGAATATTTTCCTTGGTGCCCCGACTTCCTAGTTAATTACAGTTACATGATTAATCAGTTTGATCACGTAATACTAATTACAGAGAATCTTTGATAAAAACTAAGTCTTCAATTTAATGATAGTAAAGACACGACAGCGTGCACGTTGGCAGGTCCGCTTGTTGCACCGGTATCGCTTGCCGTGCAGAAGCAGAGGGAACAGGCTATGGGTGGCTCGAGTCTTTAATTACTTTTCCGGACTTCCTTTCACACCGCCTGATATAGGTCCTGGATGGCAGGGAGCTCAGCCCCAGTTATGTACTAAAGTTTTTAAGAACTTCAAATTCTTTAAAATATTTCTATAACTATAACTATATAAATGTTTCCATAAAATGACTCACCATTCAAGATGGAGACACCAAACCAACTGTCACATGTTCAGGATATCCCATCAATCAATTAACCAGTCCAATCATTCCATGCCATTTAAGATACAAGACCAACTTTCAAACATTCAGGCTATCCGAACTTCAAATTGTTTAAAACATTAATGAAATAAGACATTTAAATGACCATAAATGAGGGGGGGGACGAATTGCATGAGTGAGGTACATTTCATTCGAACAGTCTTTCAACCACGGTCCTAAACACTTACAATGAATCCCAATGAAATGACAAATGATTCAAATTCAATCCATATGGCAGTTTATTTTGCATTCCTTCTAACAGTGGCTTCAGAAAGTACTCACACCTTTGGACTTTTTCCACATGTTTTACAGCCTGAATTTAAAATGTATTATATTAAGATTGTGTCACTGGCCTATATATGTGGGCAACAATAAATAATATAAATACCTAGGTGTCTGACTAGACTGTAAACTCTCCTCCCAGACTCACATTAAGCATCTCCAATCCATAGAATAGGCTTCCTATTTCGCAACAAAGCCTCCTTCACTCATGATGCCAAACATACCCTCGTAAAACTGACTATCCTGCCAATCCTAGACTTCAGCGATGTAATTTACAAAATAACCTCCAACACTCTACTCAGCAAATAAGATGCAGTCTATCACGGTACCATCCGTTTTGTCACCAACTACCCACCACTGCAACCAGTAAGCTGTCATTGGCTGGTCCTCGCTACAAATTTGTCGCCAAACGCACGGGCTCCAGGTCATCTATAAGTCTTTGCTAGGTAAAGCTCTGCCTTACCTCAGCTCACTCGTCACCATAGCAACACCAACCCGTAGCATGCACTCCAGGTATATTTCACTGGTTATCCCCAAAGTCAACACCTCCTTTGGCCGCCTTTCCTTCCAGTTCTCTGCTGCCAATGACTGGAACGAATTGCAAAAAAAAAAAATCACTGAAGTAGGAGACATATCTCCCTCAGTAACTTCAAGCAGCGGCTGTCAGAGCAGCTTACCGATCGCTGCAGCTGTACACAGCCCATCTGTAAAAAGCACATCCAACCAAATACCTACCTACCTCATCCCCGTATAAAAAAAAAATCTGCTCTTTTGCACACCAGTATTTCTACTTCCACATCCTCATCTGCACATCTGTCACGCCAGTGTTAATTGCTAAATTGTAATTACTTCACCACTATGGCCTATTTATTTTACCTCCTTACTTCATTTACACACACTATATACATATTTTCTATTGTGTTATTGACTGTACGTTTGTTTATCCCATGTGTAACTCTGTGGTGTTGTTTATGTTGCACTGCTTTGCTTTATTTTGGCCAGGTCGCAGTTGTAAATGAGAACTTGTTCTCAACTGGCCTACATGGTTAAATAAAGGTGAAATAAACATTTTGAAAATTACCCAAAAAGTGGAATTATGTTTTAGGAATTTTTACCAAAAAAAACAAAATGAAAAGCTGACATGTTAAATAAGTATTAAACCCCTTTGTTATGGAAAATATATGGCAAGACCTGAAAACGGCTGGCTAGAGAATAATGTGCAAATATTGTAAAATCCAGGTGTGCAAAGCTCTTACAGACTTACCCAGAAAGACTCACAGCTTCTTTACCCCCTTTTTCTCCCATTTTCTTTGTCATTTGTCATGAGACTCGAAATTGAGCTCAGGTGCATCCTGTTGCCATTGATCATCCTTGAGATGCTTCTACAACTTTACTGGAGTCCACCTGTGGTAAAAATATATTTATTGGACATGATTTGGAAAGACTTACACCTGTCTATATAAAAGTCCCAGAGTCGACAGTGCATGTCAGATCAAAAACCAAGCCATGAGGAACTGTCCGTAGAGCTCAGAGACAGGATTGTGTCGAGGCACAGATCTGGGAAAAAAATGTCTGCAGCATTGAAGGTCCCCAAGAACACAGAGGCCTCCATTCTTCTTAAAAAGAAGTTTGGAATCCACCAAGATGGTTCCTTCACCTTCCAACCTTCCATGACTTTAAGCACACAGCCAAGACAACGCAGGAGTGGCTTCGGGACAAGTCTCTCATCCAGAGCCAGACTAGAACCCGATTGAACATCTGGAGAGACCTGAAAATAGCAGTGCAGCGACGCTCCCTATCCAACCTGACAGAGCTTGAGAGGCTCTGCAGAGAAGAATGGGAGAAACTCCCCAAATACAGGTGTACCAAGCTTGTAGGGTCATACCCAAGAAGACTTGAGGCTGTAATCGCTGTCAAAGGTGTTTCAACAAAGTACCTGAGTAAAGGGTCTAAATACTTTAAGTAAATGTGATATTTCAAAAAACTGCTTTTGCTTTGTTATTATGGGGTATTGTGTGTAGATTGATGAGGATTTAAAAAAAATCCATTTTAGAACAAGGCTGTAATGTAACAAGATGTGGAAAAAGTCAAAAGATGTGAATACTTTCTGAAGGCACTGTATTTTTATAATCGACTTCCAGTCATGTGTGCATACATTTCTGTATGGGTGGTCAACAGCAGTAATCGAACCCACAATCCTTACGTGGCAAGTGCCATGGTCGAGCAGCTGAGCCACAAAGGACCATGGGGTGTTACTTACAGAGTTGGTCCCCAGGACCTGCAGGTCTGGCTCCCGGGACTCCAGCAGCTTGGCCACCATGTGGAGGAAGCTCTCCACAAAGGGCTTGATGCTCTGGGAGTGACAGGCCATCAGGAGCTGGTCCAGAGCCTCCATGGCGATGACTACGTACCTGCATGGGTCAAGAGAATGTTAATTATTTTCAGTATATTTATAAAATCTTAAATGGTTCAGGTAGCAGAGTAGCCATTCTGGTTGCCTAACGACTCAAACTGAATTCTTCCACTGCTGTTTGTTGCTACATAATTCAGTCTGAGACTGCCATCGTTGAAGTCATCTGTGGTGACGTCAAAATGAGAGGTGTTGTACAAAATTAAGTTATCGGTGATTGGAAAATCTCGAACCAATCAGAGAATCAAAGCCAATGACACATTTTCTAAATGCCGCATGACCCAAATGTGTTCCATCTCTGGCCCAACCCATCAGTATTTCAGGGACCAATCAGAATGGTCAAAATGTGTGTGTTCTAGAAATAGTTGGGGAAGTACTCAGATTCAGACTGAGAAGAAACTAACATCCGTGGGCATGGCGTTCCGTTTGGCCGGAGCAAGGAGTTTGGGTAGCCAGGCAGCCATTCTCGAAGACTGGCATTGGATGTATTATGTGTTGAGGGTGCAGGGCAATGACAAGCAGGCAGCGGGGTTAGTTTTCATGTCACAGCCATTACATGCAGAACATAACATACAGTGCCTAGTCTAAAACACCCATGGCACAGTTTTTTTTGTGCAGATCTAGACAACCTACTCCACATTTCTTGGGATTTCACCATGAGGCCAACGGAGACTAAAACGGTTAGAGTTTAATGGTTGTGATAGGAGGAAACTGAGGATGGATCAACAACATTGTAGTTACTCCACAATACTAACCTAATTTAAAAGAGTTTGAAAAATAGAAGCCAGTACAGAATAAAAATATTCCAAAACATGCATTCCGTTTTACAACAAGGCAATAAAGTAATTCTGCCAAAAATGTGGCAAAGCAATTCATTTTTGCCCTGACTAAAAAGTGCTGCGTTTGGGGAAAATCCAATACAACACATTACGGAGTACAACCCTCCATATTTCCAAGCATAGTGGTGGCTGCATCATGTAATGGATATGCTAGTAATCGATAAGGACTGGGGAGTTTTTCATGATAAAAAAAATTTAGTTGAACTAAGCACAGGCAAAATCCTAGAGGAAAACCTGGTTCAGTCTGCTTTCCACCAGACACTGGGAGATAACCGTTCAGCAGGACAATATTCTAAAACAAAGGACAAATCTACAATGGAGTTACTTACCAAGAAGACAGTGAATGTTTGAGTGGCCGAGTTCGATTTTCTAGACTATGGTAAGACCTGAAAATGGTTGTCCAGCACTGATAAACATCCAATTTGACATTGATAAATATTGAAAATAAATGTTACACAATCCAGGTGTGGAAAGGTCTTTGAGACTTAAAGTCTCAAGCTATAATCACAGCTATAATCACTGCCAAAGGTGCTTCTACAAAGTATTGAAACAGGGGAGTGTATACTTATGTAAATGAAATATTTCTGTATTTCATCTTTAATACATTTGCACAAGTTTCTAAAAAAAAATGTTTTCACTGTCATTATGTTTTCACTGGCTGACAAAGGTACTTCCACCAAGGAATACGTCTGGGGTGTAAAGACATACATCTTCATTTTGAATTAATTAGGATCTAGGATATATATAGAGACACACATACACACACACACGTTCAAAAGTTTAGCATCACTTAGAAATGTCCTTGTTTTTAAAAAAGAAAATCACTTTTTTTTTACTCCCTTCACAGAACAGCACAAATTGGCTCTACCCAGAACAGAAAGAGGTGTGGGTGGCCCTGGTGCACAACTGAGCAAGAGGACAAGTACATTAGAGTGTCCTCAACTGGCAGCTTCATTAAATAGTACCCGCAAAACACCCGCCTCAACGTCAACAGTGAAGAGGTGGCGTATCCGGAATGCTGGCCTTCTAGGCAGAGTTGCAAAGAAAAGCCATATCTCAAACCAGCCAATAAAAACAAACAATTAAGATGGGCAAAAAAACACAGACACTGGACAGAGGAACTCTGCCTAGAAGGCCAGCCTCTTCACTGTTGAAGTTGAGACTAGTGTTTTGCTGGTAGTATTTGCCTTGATTGCTTTGCACACTGTTGCATTCTCTCAGCCAGCTTCACCTGGAATGCTTTTCCAACAGTCTTCAAGAGGTAACCACATATGTTGAGCACTTGTTGGCTGCTATTCCTTCACTCTGCAGTCCGACTCATCCCCAAACCATCTCAATTGGGTTGAGCTCAGTGAATGTGGAGGCCAGGTCATCTGATGCAGCACTCCATCACTCCTTGAAAAAATAGCCCTTACACAGCCTGGGTCATTGTTCTGTTGAAAAATAAATTATAGTAGGACAAAGTGCAAACCAGATGGAATGGTGTATCGCTACAGAATGCTGTGGTAGCCATTCTGGTGAAGTGTGCCTTGAATTCTGAATAAATCAAACAGTGTCATCAACAAAGCCCCCCAACACCATCACACCTCCTCCTCCATGCTTTACGGTGGGAAAAACACAAGTTGATCATAATTTCACAAAGACACGGCTGTTGGAACCAAATTTGAACTCCAGTCCAAAGGACAAATTTCCACTGGTTTAATGGCCATTGCTCATGATTCTTGGCCCAAGCAAGTCTCTTCTTATTATTGGTGTCCTTTAGTAGTGGTTTCTTTGCAGCAATTCAACCATGAAGGCCTGATTCACTCAGTCTCCTCTGAACAGCTGATGTTGAGATGGGTCTGATACTTGAAATCTGTAAAGCATTTAATTGGCCTGCAGTTTCTGAGGCTGGTAACTAATGAACTTATCCTCTGCAGCAGAGGTAACTCTGGGTCTTCCATTTCTGTGGCACTCCTAATGAGAGCCAGTGTCATATCGCTTGATGGTTTTTGCGACTTTCAAAGTTCTTGACATTTTCCGGATTGACTGACCTTCATGTCTAAAATAAATGATTGACTGTCATATCGCTTTGCTTAATAAGATGGACTTTGTATTTTATCAAATAGGGCTATCGTCTGTTATACCACCTCCAACTTGTCACAAGACAACTGATTGGCTCAAACGCATTAAGAAAAGAAAATCTACATATTAACTTTTAAGGCGGCACACCTGTTAATTGAAATGCAATCATGCAACTGGTTGAGAGAATGCCAAGAGTGTGCAAAGCTGTTATCAAGGCAAAGGGTGGCCATTTGAAGAACCTCAAAAAATATATATATTTTGATTTGTTTAACACTTTTTTGGTTACTACACAGTGTTATTTCATAGTTTTGATGTCTTCAATATTATTCTACAATGTAGAAAATAGTAAAAATAAAGAAAACCCCTTGAATGAGAAGGTGTTCTAAAACATTTGACCGGTAGTAAGAAAGAAAGTATACCTAAACTCAGCAAAAAAAGAAACGTCCCTTTTTCAGGACCCTGTCTTTCAAAGATAATTCATAAAAATCCAAATAACTTCAAATACCTTCATTGTAAAGGGTCTAAACACAGTTTCCCCATGCTTGTTCAATCAACCATAAACAGTTAATGAACATGCACCTGTGGAACGGTCGTTAAGACACTAACAGCTTACACAGGGTAGGTATTAAGTTCAGAGTTATGAAAACTTAGGACACTAAAGAGGCCTTTCTACTGACTCTGAAAACCACCAAAATAAATATGTCTCTGCTCATCTGCGTGAACGTGCCTTAGGCATGCTGCAAGGAGGCATGAGGACTGCAGATGTGGCCAGGGCAAAAAATTGCAATGCCGTTACTGTGAGACGCCTAAGACAGCACTACAGGGAGACAGGACGGACAGATGATCGTGAAACAACACCTGCACAGGATCGGAACATCCGAACTTCACACATGCAGCACAGGTACAGGATTGAAACAACAACTGCCCAAGTTACACCAAAAACGCCAATCCGTCCATCAGTGCAGACAGGACTGGCAAAAAATGCTCTTAACTGATGAGTCGCCAGGGGTGATGGTCGGGATTTGTGTTTATCGTCTCAGGAATGAGCGTTACACCGAGGCCTGTATTCTGGAGCAGGATTGATTTGGAGGTGGAGGGTCTGTCATGGTCTGTGGCGGTGTGTTACAGCGGTGTGTTACAGCATCATCGGTCTGAGCTTGTTGTCATTGCAGGCAATCTCAACTCTGTGCGTTACAGGGAATACATCCTCCTCCCTCATGTGGTACCCTTCCTGCAGGCTCATCGTGACATGACCCTCCAGCATGACAATGCCACCAGCCATACTGCTCATTCTGTGCGTGATTTCCTGCAAGACAGGAATGTCATTGTTCTGCCATGGCCAGCAAAGAGCCCAGAACTCAATCCCATTGAGCACGTCTGGGACCTGTTGGATCGGAAGGTGAGGGCTAGGGCCAATCCCACCAGAAATGTCCGGGAACTTGCAGGTGCCTTGGTGGAAGAGTGGGGTAACATTTTACAGCAAGAACTGGCTAATATGGTGCAGTCCATGAGGAGTAGATGCACTGCAGTACTTAATGCAGCTGGTGGCCACACCAGATACTGACTGTTACTTTTGATTTTGACCCCCCCCCTTTGTTCAGGGACATATTATTCCATTTCTGTTAGTCACATATGTGGAACTTGTTCAGTTTATGTCTCAGTTGTTGAATCTTATGTTCATACAAATATTTACACATGTTAAGTTTGCTGAAAATAAACGCAGTTGACAGTGAGAGGACGTTTCTTTTTTTGCTGAGTTTACACACACACACACACACACACACACACACACACACACACACACACACAGCATTTGGAAAGTATTCAGGCCCATTGAATTACATTACAGCCTTATTATGAAATTGATTAAATTAATTGTTTCCTCAACAATCTACACACAATATTCCATAATGACCATGCGAAAAAAGGTTTAGATATTTTTGCAAATGTATTTTGTAAAAATAGAACAGAAATACCTTATTTACATAAGTACTCAGATCATCTTTTATGATCATGTGTAAGCATACAGTAGTTCACTTTCATAGCAACCACGTTGTATTCCTTCTCGCATGTATGCACTCACCTCTCACCTTTTCCCTTCTTTTGTGGACTTCAATGCACAACACATCAGCTGTGTGTGACCAGGTGATAAAACCTTCCCAAACCATATATCCACGACAGACATCGTTGTCACCATATATCACTCGTTTCAGGAATCTAGGCTGGCTCACTAGCTAATGCTACTTGTATGATTATATTATTTGTATCTCTGAGCCATTTTTATTGCTAGTTATAGCCTAATGTTAGCTAGCTAACATTGAACCTGGTTGGTTAGCTACCTGCAGATTCATGAAGGGTAATAACATCATGAGTTTGGATTATGGTTCATTGTTTAGCTAACTACCTACATGTCTAAACAAAAGACCACTATGCAAGTAACCATGTCAATAGAATGTTCATGATGTCACTGCTAACTGTCGATAGACAGTAAATTCCAATAACTAAAAGAATAACTGACGAATTTACGAACGCTCAACACCTGTTGAATATGGCCAGTGTCCGTAAATGTTGGCAAAAAAGTGTAATTAAATTGTTGCAGTCACCAACGCTCTGAATAATATAAAAACAGCCTAACCAGCTCTGCTATGTTGAGTAAAATGGTCTGAGTGAGCGGTTCTCTCATTTGGGTCTAGAAGTAGCTTGCAAAATAGCCAACGTTAGCCATTTAGCTTGGGTGCTTGACTGCTGTTAGGTCAGAACGCTCGGATCAACCCTACTCGTCTTCCAGTGTGCGCTCTGAACACTCCGAGACCAAAACTCTCTGAATTTACAAACAGGCAATCTGACAACGCTCTGAGTTTATGAATGCCCAGAGCTCACTCTGAGCACACTCTGGCACTCCAGATTAAATTGACGAACAGACCCGTAGTATAAACAAGCCTTTAGTCTTGAAATGTTTGGTGGCCTCATATGTGAATCCTTAAAGTGATGGGTGGGGCTAAGAATTTAGAGGGTTTGAACAATGCTGAATGGGTGTAGACAAAGAAGAGCTATCCAGTAGGTACCAAAAATATTCAAGAGCCATTTTCTCAAAAGGGTGTAGACAGAGAAGAGCTGTCCATGTGGGTGTCCATAAGGTCTCACAGTTGACAGTACATGTCAGAGCAAAAAAAAAAACTCTGGTCTGATTCTCTGGTCAGGCTTGGCCTGAATTCCAAGCATCATGTCTGGAGGCACCATCCCTATGGTGAAGCATGGTGGTGGCAGCATCATGCTGTGGGGATGCTTTTCAGCGGCAGGGACTGGGAAACTAGTCAGGCAAAGAGGAACAGAGCAAAGTACAGAGAGATCCTTGATGATAACCTGCTCCAAAGTGCTCAGGACCTCCGACTGGGGCAAAGTTTCACCTTACAACAGGACAATAATCCTAACCACACAGCCAAGACAACGCAGGAGTGGCTTCGGGACAAGTCTCTGAATGTCCTTGAGTGGCCCAGCCAGAGCACAGACTTGAACCTGATCTAACATCTCTGGAGATACCTAAAAATAGCTGTACAGCAGTGCTCCCCATCCAACCTGACAGTGCTTAAGATCTGCAGAGAACAAATGGGAGAATCTCCCCAAATACAGGTGTGCCAAGCCTGTAGTGTCATACCTAAGAAGACTCGAGGCTGTAATCACTGCCTAAGATGCGTCAACAAAGTACTGAGTAAAGGGTCTGAATTCAGTTTAATTTTTTCAAACCAGTTTTTACTTCATCATTAGTGTGTGTAGATTGATGAGGGGGGAAAACTATTTAATACATTTTAGAATAAGGCTGTAAGCCTACAAAATGTGGAAATATTCAAGGGGTCTGAATACTTTCCAAAGGCACTGTATATGTGTATATATACATGTATAACATTTTATTTATTTGTTAACTTTGAAGACGTGGATCAGGTAGAAAAAAAACAATGTTTTAGATGACATTTTAAGGCAGCAAAACGTGAAACTTTCACGAGTGACTGTACATAAAATTAATGAATATTGTGCCAACAATTCAGGATATTGTGCCAAAAAAACAAGATGAACAACTAGCAACTAAGCCACTGTAATGTACACGATTTAACAATGTAGTACTACTCTAGTTTCACATTTCCATTCCATTGGCATTCAAATGGTCTATGGGGGCTACAGCAAAATCAGAGAACTTGCCCAGCGAATGGGGTTGGCAACCCTTGGACAGTGAACACATTAGATGGGCAGTATTGGGCAATGACAAGCAGTTAGTCACACATACTACAACGCCAAGTGATTAATCGCGCATAGCAAAAGCAGTGCACTTTATAGGAAATAAGGTGCCCTTTGAAACTAACAGTTTCTTGGTCTACGTGTGTCTCTCTCTTTGGTTTTCAGCTTTAGGGGTAAATCACACCCAATGAAATGTAATTCCTGTCAATATAATCGCTGTATTGATTCAGTGCTGCCACTCTATTTTTGCAAATTTCATCAGACAGACCCCAGTTTTAGTCCTTAATGAATGTTTATTACTTTCCACAAAGCATTTCGCAACACATTAAATCATAGGAGAGAAATCACTTAGAATGACTATAAAACCAGAGCCTCACAAAAGAGGGATTTTCTAAATGATCACACAACACAGTGGGGTCTGGGTCGAATTGCAGTGGGGTTGCCAGATCTCTTTTTTTAAGTAAAAAATTAAGAGTACAGATTGTTGTATCAAATCAATTTTTATTTTTCACATGCACCGAATACAACCGGTAAAGACGTTACAGTGAAATGCCTACTTACAAGCCCTTAACCAACAATGCAGTTAACTTCTTATGGCTGGGGGGCAGTATTGAGTAGCTTGGATGAATAAGGTGCCCAGAGTAAACTGCCTGCTACTCAGGCCCAGAAGCGAAGATATGCATAGTATTAGTATATTTGGATTGAAAACACTCTGAAGTTTCTAAAACAGTTTGAATGATGTCTGAGTATAACAGTACTCAAATGGCAGGCAAAAACCTGAGAAAAAAATCCAACAGGAAGTGGGAAATCTGAGGTTGGTAGGTTTTCAACTCATTGCCTATCAAAAATACAGTGGGATATTGGTGATATTGCAGTTCCTAAGGCTTCCACTAGATGTCAACAGTCTTTAGAACCTTGTTTGATGCTTCTACTGTGAAGGAGGGGGGGATGAGGGCTCTTTGAGTCAGTGGTCTGGCAGAGTGCCACGACCTTACCATGCGCATTCACGTGATAGTTAGCTTGAGTTCCATTGCATTTCTACAGACAAAGGAATTTTCCGGTTGGAACATTATTGAAGATGTATGTTAAAAACATCCTAAAGATTGATTCTATACATCGTTTGACATGTTTCTACAGACTAACGGAATTTTTTTACTTTTTGTCTGCTCCTAGTGAATGTGCGTCATGAATTTGAATTAGTGTACTAAATGCACGAACAAAAAGGAGATATTTGGACATAAATGATGGACATTATCGAACAAAACAAACATTTATTGTGGAACTGGGATTCCTGGGAGTGCATTCTGATGAAGCTCATCAAAAGGTAAGTGAATATTTATAATGCTATTTCTGACTTCTGTTGACTACACAACATGGCAGATGTCTGGGGTTTTTTGGTCTCTGAGCGCCGTACTCAGATTATAGCATGGCGTGCTTTTTCCATAAAGTTTTCGAAATCTGACAGAGGTTGCATTAAGGAGAAGTGTATCTATAATTCCGTGCATAATAGTTGTATCTTTTATCAATGTTTATTATGAGTATTTCTGTAAATTGATGTGGCTCTCTGCAAAATCATCAGATGTTTTGGAACTACTGAACGTAAAGCGCCAATGTAAATGGAGATTTTTGGATATAAATATGAACTTTATCGAACAAAACATACATGTATTGTGTAACATGAAGTCCTATGAGTGTCATCTGATGAAGATCAAAGGTTAGTGATTCATTTCTCTATTTCTGCTTTTTGTGACTCCTCTCTTTGGCTGGAAAAATGGCTGTGTTTTTCTGTGACTTAACATAATTTCTCTCTGACCTAACATAATCGTTTGGTTTGCTTTCGCTGTAAAGCCTTTTTGAAATCGGACACTGTGGTGGGATTAACAAGAAGTGTATCTTTAAGATGGTGTAAAATACTTGTATGTTTGAGGAATTTTAATTATGGGATTTCTGTTGTTTTGAATTTGGCACCCTGCACTTTCACTGGCTGTTGTCATATCAATCCCGTTAGCAGGATCTCAGCCCAAAGAGGTTAAGAAAAATATGTGTTAAGTAAAAATAATAATTAAAGAGCAGCAGTAAAATAACATTAGCATGACTATATACATGGGGTACAGGTACAGAGTCAATGTGCAGGGGCACCGATTAGTCGAGGTAATTGAGGTAATATGTACATGTACTGTAGGTAGAGGTAAAGTGACTATGCATGAATAAAAAATAGAGTAGCAGCAGCGTAAAAGAGTGGGTGGGGGGGGACAACAACAACAGTCTGGGTAGCCATTTGATTAGCTGTTCAGAAGTCTCATGGCTTGGGGGTAGAAGCTGTTAAGAAGCCATTTGGACTTAGACTTGGCGCTCCGGTACCACTTGCTGCTGTGCAGTAGCAGAGAGAACAGTCTATGACTAGGGTGGCTGGAGTCTTTCACAATTTTTAGGGCCTTCCACTGACATCCTCTGGTAAAGAGGTCCTGGATGGCAGGAAGCTTGGCCATCTGTAGTGCCTTGCGGTCGGAGGCAGAGTAGTTGACATACCAGGCAGTGATGCAACCCGTCAGGATGGTCTCGATGATGCAGCTGTAGAACCTTTTGAGGATCGGAGGACCCAAGCCAAATCTTTTCAGTCTCCTGAGGGGGAATAGGCTTTGTCATGCCCTCTTCACGACGGTCTTGGTGTGCTTGGACCATGATAGTATGTTGGTGATATGTACACCAAGGTACTTGAAGCTCTCAACCTGCTCCACTACAGCCCTGTCAATGAGAATGGGGGTGTGCTCGGTTCTCCTTTTCCTGTAGTCCACAATCATCTCCTTTGTCATCATCACATTGAGGGACAGGTTGCTCTCCTGGCATCACATGGCCAGGTCTAGGCTGTCTCATCGCTGTCGGTGATCAGGCCTACCACCGTTGTGTCGACGACAAACTTAAAATGGTGTTAGTCATTCCTGGGTAAACAGGGAGAACAGGAGGGGACTGAGCACATACCCCTGAGGGGCCACCATGTTGAGGATCAATGTGGCAGATGTGTTGTTACCTACCCTTACCACATGGGGGCAGCACATCAGGAAGTCAGGGTCCTTAATGCCCTCAAAGCGCATCACTATGCTATGGTGCTGAACACTGAGCAGTAGTAAATGAATAGCACTCTCACATAGGTGTTCCTTTTGTCCAGGTGGGAAAGGGAAGTGTGGAGTGCAATAGAGATTTCATCATCTGTGGATCTGTTGGGGTGGTATACAAATTGGAGTGGGTCTAGGGTTTCTGGGATAATGGTTTTGATGTGAGCCATGACCAGCCTTTCAAAGCACCTCAAGGCTACAGGTCAGTGAAGGCACTTGCCAGTTGGTCAGCGCATGCTCGGAGTACATGTCCTGGTAATGCATCTGGCCCTGCTGCCTTGTGAATGTTGACCTGTTTAAAGGTCTTACTCACATCGGCTATGGAGAGCGTGATCACACAGTCGTACAGCTGATGCTCTGATGCATGCTTCAGTGTTCCTTGCCTCGAAGTGACCATAAAATCATTTAACTTGACTGGTAGGCTCGTGTCACTGGGCAGCTCGCGGCTGTGCTTCCCTTTGTAGTCTGAAATAGTTTTCAAGCCCTGCCACAATAGTACGATTCAATCTTAGTCCTGTATTGATGCTTTGCCTGTTTGATTGTTCGTCGCAGGGCATAGCGGGATTTCTTATAACCGTCCGGGTTAGAGTCCAGTTACTTGAAAGCTGCAGCTCTACCCTTAGCGCATTGCGGATGTTGCCTGTAATCCATGGCTTCTGGTTGGGGTAAGTAAGTATGGTCACTGTGGGGACGATATCATCGATGCACTTATTGATGAAGCCAGTGACTGATGTGGTGCACTCCTCAATGCCATCGGAAGAATGCTGGAACATGTTCCAGTCTGTGCTAGCAAAACAGTCCTGTAGCTTAGCATCGGAGTCATCTGACCACTACTGTATTGAGCGAGTCACTGGTGTTTCCTGCTTTAGTGTTTGCTTGTAAGCAGGAGGATATAATTATGGTCAGATTTGCCAAATGGAGGGTGAGCTTTGTACAGATCTCTGTGTGTGGAGTAAAGGTGGTCTAGAGTTCTTTTCCTCTGGTTGCACATTTAACATGCTGGTAGAAATGAGGTAAAACGGATTTAAGTGTCCCTGCATTAATTATTGGTGTCCTTTTCCCTGCATTAAAAGGACAATATACCATTGTTTTTAGAAAGACCATTTGGAAAATGTATTTTTATTGAGTGAATGTATATATTGGTTGTCTTAATTTTGATAAGGTATGAAATTGTAATGAATTGAAGGTTATTTGTTGATGTACAATTTTGGAAATACACAAAAAACTTCATGTAAATGAAAATAATTATTATTTGAAGAAGAGGCCACAAGAAGACAGTTGATTAGTTTATTGGGGTAGGGGTTGTTTCAAGGTCAATGGTCACTCGAAGGTCACTTACCCGTAGCGGTGGCGGACCACATCTCGGCTCAGTCGCTCCGCCAGGTAGGCCCCAATCCTGTCCAACTTCTCCGGGGCTGAAACCGCGTAGAAGGTGAGCTTCTCCATGTCTGACTTGGACAGGCCATCCTGAAAGAGTAGTACACAAGGGGTTACAGAAGCACCAAATATAAGAACATTGTCAGAAACTGAGGTAAAAGGAGAAGTATTGTTGTTTTTGTTATATGGGCATAATGAACATGATGCACTTGTTCAGTCCCCCTCATGGATTTCAAAGGAATGGAAAAGTGTAAGATATAGGGTGGAAAATCCCTCAAGCTTAAGTTTACAGCAATTGAAATCCATGAGCGGAGTGAACAAATCAGGAAGAAGAGTGGAGAATCAGAATTCAGCGCTGTAGTAATACCATAAGGGTGGGTGGGGGGCAAGTCATTTTCAGGAAGTTCGAAAAGCAGATTCTGCCATTTTTTAAATAATTCTAGCCCAATCAGCACTTGAACTGGACAGGGAATTGAAAATGACCTTTCAATTCATGAGAAATGTCCAATTCAACAACACTGAAAATTCCCATAAATTCAAATTCAAATTGTAATTCATATACAGTACCAGTGAAATGTTTGGACACACCTACTCATTCAAGGGTTTCTCTTTAATTGTACAATTTACTACATTGAGGAATAAAGTGAAGACATCAAAACTATGAAATACATGGAGTCATGCAGTAAGCAAAAAAGTGTTTTTTTAAATGTAGATTCTTCAAAGTTGCCACCCTTTTGCCTTGACAGCTTTGCACACTCTTGGCATTCTCTCAACCAGCTTCACCTGGAATGCTTTTCCAACAGTTTTGAATGAGTTCCCACATATGCTGAGCACTTGTTAGCTGCTATTCCTTCACTCTGTGGTCCAAAATCATCTCAATTGGGTTGAGCTCGGGTGATTGTGGAGGCCAGGTCATCTGATGCAGCACTCCATCACTCTCCTTATTGGTCAAATAGCCCTTAAGCAGCCTGGAGGTGTGTTGGGTCATTGTCCTGTTGAAAAACAAATGATAGTCCCACTAAGTGCAAACCAGATTGGATGGCGTATCGCTGCAGAATGCTGTGGTAGCCATGCTGGTTAAGTTTGCCTTGAATACTAAATTTATCACAGACAGTGTCACCAGTAAAGCATCCCCACACAATCACACCTCTCACAAAGACACGGCAGTTGGAACCAAAAATGTCAAATTTGGGTTTATCAGCCCAAAGGACACATTTGCACTGGTCCATTGCTCGTGTTTCTTGGACCAAGCAAGTCTCTTCTTATTATTGGTGTCCTTTAGTAGTGGTTTCTTTGCAGCAATTCGACCATGAAGGCCTGATTCATGCAGTCTCTTCTGAACAGTTGATGTTGAGATGTGTCTGTTACTTGAAATTTGTGAAGCATTTATTTGGGCTGAACATATCCTCTGCAGCAGAGGTAACTCTGGATCTTCCTTTCCTGTGGCGGTCCTCATGAGAGCCAGTTTCATCATAGCGCTTGATGGTTTTTGCGACTGCACTTGAAGAAACTTTCAAAGTTGTTGAAATTTTCCAGATTGACTGACCTTCATGTCTTAAAGTAATGATAGGCTGTCATTTATCTTTGATTATTTGAGCTGTTCTTGCCATAATATGGACTTGGTCTTTTACCAAAACAACTGATTGGCTCAAACGCATTAAGAAAATAAATTCCACCAATTAACTTTAAACAAGGCACACTTGATAATTGAAATGCATTTCAGGTGACAAACTTAAGGGATTTTTTTTAATCAATAATGACTAATTATGTATACATTTCAATCAGGACTGACTAATCAGAATACTATTATGTTACTGTATAGATATATGAATTTTCTTTTTATCCTAGTACTGAATATAATGTGTGTAAATATAATCAAGAATTAGAACAATGACCGTCTGTTCCTTGGTAGAAATGAATGAACTTATCGTCAGACTGGCTAGAATGCTTATCTACACAGGAAGACCTTGGCTCATAAATTATATAAAATTGGTGTGGGACAATGTGGGAAGGCTTGAGATACTGCCTTTGTACCAGGGTGAAGAAGAAACGGGACAGTTCGAAAACTAATGACGTCATTTTCAGTTTATAACCTGTGGTAAAATGTTTCATGTTCAGTACTCTCGAGAATAAACGCCAATGATTGATTTTGAGACTGGTCTCTGTCCATTTTATGCAAATAAGAGTCTTACAAATTCTTAGAAGTGGGCAAAGTGTTTAATTTAATTGGGTATTAAAACATGTAGGAATTTAATTCCAGTAACACAAACAGCGGCAGGGTAGCCTAGTGGTTAGAGTGTTGGACTAGTAACCGAAAGGTTGCAAGTTCAAATCCCCGAGCTGACAAGGTACAAATCTGTCGTTCTGCCCCTGAACAGGCAGTTAACCCCACTGTTCCTAGGCCGTCATTGAAAATAAGAATTTGTTCTTAACGGACTTGCCTAGTTAAATAAAGGTTAAATAAAAAAATAAAAATAAAAACCTCATGAAGCTGGTTGAGAGAATGCCAAAAGAGTGCAAAGCTGTCCTCAAGGTAAAGGGTGGCTACTTTGAAGATTCTCAAAAATAAAATGTGTTTAAATTAACACTTTTTTGGTTACTACATGAGTTATTTCATAGTTTTGATGTCTTCACTATTATTATACAATGTAGAAAATAATAAAAATAAAGAAAAACCCTGGAATGAGTAGGTGTGTCCAAACTTATAACTGGTACTGTACATCAACCCGATGTGTGGGCGGTGGAAGTTATGGAGTGTTGTCCTTGAATTTAAATCATATAGCCGTTAACGTTAGGGTCAGATGGGGGACGGGAGAGAAAGAGTATTTGAGAGTTGAGGTATTAATCAAGGTTCAGAGGTAAATCACAGAGGTTAAGACATCGTTAAACGCTGTCACGCGCTGGAACATGCGTGTTCAGATGGATGTCTGTCTGATGTAGAGGGAGGGTGTTCATTAAACTTGTGATCTCCTGACACTCTGGATGCATCCCAAAGAACACCCTATTCCCAATATAGTGCACTTCTTTTGGCAAGGGTCGCAGAGGGCTCTGCTCAAAAGTAGTGCACTATAAAGGGAATAGAGTACCATTTGGGATGCATGCTTTATGGCAAATCACATTCACTGTGTCCTTGCTTTCTCCCTATCAGTATGTTTTCTCCATCCCACACATACTGTGTGGGTGTGTGTGTGTGTTTGCATGACATGATGTCCTCCAAGCCCATTACAATGATAACACGCAATATTAAATAAAAATACATAATAAATAAAGTATTACATTATACTACACATACAATATTGGACCATGGACACTAATGTACACTATGCATAGGGTTGCAAAACTAGAGATAATTTACCAAAGTTACTGTAAATGTACTTTTTGTAATAAAAGTATGGCAATCTATGGAAACTTTGGTAATTTATACTTGATTTAAAATATACATTTTTTCCTCAATCTGTATATCTGTGTCCATATTTACATGACTTTCTATCTGATAGACCATACGGTTCAAGAGAAAATAGCCGAATTAATTTTTTAAAGCATCTAATCAACAATGATATAATTTGCTATCAACTCTGCAACCCTCCAACTATTGCCTTTAAGAACTGTCACCAGTTTGGCCCTAAAACATTTACAACAAAGACATAGAGATAATAAATTAAATCAAAGTGTGTAAAACAAGGATATTCCACACCGAAACCCTCAAATTAAAAACACCAGTGGTATTCACTTAGTTTTTTGGTTATTTGTATTACAGGTTTGGCATTCTTTTTTTCATATTAAAACATCTTGTTATTTTTCATATATTTTACATGTTATGAATGTTACCTAAAATCCTTTAAAGTTCCCAACAATATGGTAGTTTACTAGTCAATTTTGACATTTACCAGTAACATGCTCTCCCTTTGCAACCCTAACTATGCACATACTTCACTATATAGTAATAGAATATGGTCCATTACATTTTAACTGGGTCAATTCCTGAAATGAATTGATATTCAACTAATTGACTGGGAATTCCCTCCATGAAATTACTGATCTCATGTGGAATTGACCCCAACCCTGTGTTAGATTCTAGCCTGAAATATACTTATTAATAGTACCACACTAGAATGTATTGATTACTTTACATGTATGAGGAATGATTATGTTGGGGTCAATGAAGGGTGAATAGGAACTTGGTGTATGGAAAGTTACTGAGTGAGACAAGGGGAAGTGCAGAAAGTTCATATTATGTCCCATGTTTCCAAGGAGGGAGGTGAAGGGCAATAGTTAGTGTTATAGAGTGATAAATGATGCTGACTCATCTAAGCAATAGGCGTCACTATCACTGGTCCTAGGTTGGTAACTGTTCTATGAGCAATAGAGAAAGTTAGTTGGTTATTGGTCTCCATGATAGTGGTGTAAATCAGTTCCTAATAAACGACAAGTAAAGATTACATCCTGTGTCCTCCAATTACATGTTGGTCTTCTCAAGATACTGCAGTTAGTCTCTAAGGCAGGCCAGCTGCGGAACCAGGGAGGAGCGAGGAATTCGGCTCGAGGTCAAGTCAACAGATGAAGTGAAAAGAAACCCCTGGGACAGGGGCCAGAGGGGCCAAATGCAACAATCCTCCTACTACAGTTCTATCTCAAAAACATTCACTTCCACACCCACGAAGGTTCTAGCATCAGGCAGGGTCATGACTACACCAGTGAGAGGAACCAATTAAGTTCCTGCCTTGCAACAGAGATGCATTGGCTGTCTAGATGTGCAAGGAGTTGACCCCGCCTAGTTGGAGGTAATAAATATATGTTGTTGTGTCATCATGCTTCGTCTTTGCAGCTGTTTGACCCAGTGGGTAAATAAACTTGGTTTGAGCTTTTTTTTGTCCGTTTGAGTTTTTACTCTGTATGTTCAGAACTTGGTTGGAATATTGAACAATTACTATATTGAAAAGAGAGAGGAAGAGCACAACAAAGTGAAACCATTTTGGTAACACTTTCTATGAAGTACATATGTATAACATAATTTATGAGTTGCATGCACAGCTTCGCTTAAATGCCCATATCATACATTGACACCGTCAAATAAAATGTTACCACGTCAGCTAACTCTCATGCATTTTTCTTTCTATTGTGGAAAATTATTTGCCTGGCTACTCATCCACATCGTTCCGGCAAACTGACCTTTCTTTTCCACGATGAGTCTGGATTTGCCTCCCTCTCTGATGATTTCTAGAACACATTCTGACCAGTCCCAGAAAGCAATAGTTTGGGCCAGAGCCGGCCTACATGATGACGTTATCAACTTTGATACTCTGATTGGTTAGATTTGTTAGAGACTATCCAATTCCTGATGCATTTGTTTTGTATAACACACCTCCTTTTGAAGTCACAAAAATGACTTCTAGGATGGCAGTTTCAGACCGACTGCACGTAGCAACTGATAGAGCAGAGAAACTAAATTCCGGGTGAGTCATCAGGCAAGAAGATGATCAGGCTCTACTTAAAGACTACAAATACCTACTATAGGTGTTTTATAATTGCACATAGAAAGTGTATCTGATACATCTACAACAGAGAGACTTCGTTGTATGTCCTACACATTTTACACAAGGGGGAGAACATTTTTAAAAAGACTGTCCCCAGAGTAATGTCGCCAGAGTATTTTTCCAGCACCTGCTCTGAGTGATAATTCACTTGACAATGTCGCAACCATTTGAGCATTCCGACTCCCCCTGCACCTGTTTGCGTACACTAAAGGCCCTTGAGATTGAGACAGACACAGTGTGAGAGAGAACGAAAAGAGACTCCCTTGTGTATGTGATTCTGCTTACTACACACACACACACACAATTTGCTTTTTTCATTCAAAACAAGGTTAAGGATTCAAACAGCCGTTAATAAGTTGTCGTGTCAAGGTTATCAAAAGCGATGTCACACAAATAGATTTGTCAAACCATAACGGTTACGTGCCGCGTTACGGCAGGCCAATTATGGGTGATGTCTGAAATAGCACCCTATTCCCTACATAGTGCACTACTTTTGACCAAAAATGGTGTTTGAACTTGAGGCAAATTTCTCATCATAACAGCAACACAGGGTCTCCAAAGCAAGCTAAGCACTGGGGTAACAAATGGCTTGGATGCATGCACTACCACACAATCCTATTTGTGTTATCAAGTTGGTTGTAGTGACAGCTATTTAGTAAATAGCTTGTTATCACTATGATAAACTGTTAGAGTGCAATGGTTAGGACTAGATGTGTTAATATTGGTCTGTCAGCTGATGATGACCATTGTTCATCATGACGGTTTAGGGCTGTAGGCAATTTTTTAAATCATGAGATTTAATTATGATAATGAGATGGTGTTTGCCATTTACATGTCATAGGCAAATTTAGATGTTGAAAGATGGTTGGAAACTAAAAGGAAATCATTTGAATAAGTCAAATGAGCTTTGAGGTCACACTCCATGACTACAAAATTCCATGACTACAAAATTATAACCTACGCTTCCCGAAATGTTTGTTTGGCAGTCGTGTATGCTACTTTGAGGGCATTTCCACTCAGTCTAGGGAAAAACTACAGGAAAGGATTGACATTTTAAACAAATGTCTATAACACATCTTTGGTTATAGACATCGAAGTAATGTCATTAAAATGTCTTGTCAAATGCATCTTGTAACAGAGGTAAAATACTCACTTTGGGGTCCTCTGGGAAGATGTTATCAACCAGGCGTTTGTACCTGGGCCTCAGGGGTCCACAGCAGCCACACACACCTGGAACACAAAACATACTAATTTTAAAAAACACACAACAGGTGATAACAACAATAAAACAAATTATGATTATCATCTGATCCCAACATTGCATCAATAAATACCATATCACTACTCTATAAATTACCACGCATCATTAATATGGGTAATTAAATTTTGCCTTGACTGTTTATGTACAGCGACTGTCCCTACACGCTGAATCTTGACCTTAAAAGCAAGAAAGCTACAAAATAGAATGGAATAGGGTAACAATTTTAATTAAGGCAAATTAGTATTAACATCACTCAGTTGAATAATCAGCATTAACCAATAACTCAGAGTGACAGGCGACAAAGTGTGTGCGCGAGCGTGTGCAAGAAAGAAAAAAAAGAGATTGAATGCGTTTGCTCACGCCCAAGTGTGTGTGTGTGTTCAATTCACATTCATGGCCAGTACGAGGCCATTGTCCATCTTCAGAGAAACGTCAGAGCTAGGGTATTTTACAGATCTCAGGATGCAGTGGACCAAAGCAAAGGTAAAAATAACAAGTCAGTCCTGTGACAACAGATCAATGTGGAGAGGTGTTTCGCATTAAGAACAGAGCCCAACACTATGGCCACATTTAATATATCGGCTTCAGGAAAGAAACAATAAGAAACACAGCGCAGCGGTCTAAGGCACAGCATCGCAGAGCTAGAGGCGTCACTACAGACTGTGTCAGGCTGTGTCGCGGCCAGCCACGACTGGGAGACCCCTGAGGCGGAGCACAATTGGCCCAGCATCATCCAGGTTAGGGGAGGGTTTGGCCGGCTGGAATGTCCTTGTTCCATCGCGTTTTAGCGACTCCTTGTGGCAGCCAGGTGCATGCACGCTGACTTCGGTCACCAGCTGTACTGTGTTTCTGCCGACACATTCGTGCAACTGGCTTCTGCGTTAAGCAAGCAGTGTGTCAAGAAGCATTGCTGCTCAGCGGGGTCATGTTTCGGAGGACGCATAGCTCTCGACCTTCGCCTTTCCTGAGTCCGTAAGGAGTTGCAGCGATGGGACAAGACTAAACTACCAATTACATAATCATTGGGGACAAAAAGAAATGGGGTAAAAAGTAACAAAAAATAATTAAATAAAAAGTTCAACCATAGAATTTTACTTTACACACAAAAAAATGAACAGTAACACTTTCTATAATAAAGGGCAACAACGTAAAAAAAAACTACTTATTTGGTTGAAAATGTCCTATGTATCGTCGATATTAGAAACATTCATTCCAGTGCCAAAATTTACAAAAAAGTGTAAGTAGCATTATTTTGGTGATAGTCAGTGAGTAGATTCCAAAACGGAGTTTTGTAACTAATGTCGTCACAGTGCCTACAGAAAGTATTCATACCCCTAGACTTATTCCACATTGTTGTGTTACAGCCTGAATTCAAAACTGATTTAATTGGGGGAGGGGGGGCGGGTTCTCACCCATCTAGACACACACAATAAACCATAAGTGAAAACATGTTTTAAGAAACTTTAGCAAATTTATTGGAAATGCTATACAGAAATATCTAATTTACATAAGTATTTACACCCCAGAGTGGAAGCACCTTCGGCAGCGATTACAGCTGTGAGTCTAAGAGCTTTCCACACCTGGATTGTGCAACATTTGCCCATAATTGTAAAAATTCTTCAAGCTCTGTAAAATTGGTTGTTGATCATTGCTAGACAACCATTTTCAAGTCTTGCCATAGATTTTCAAGTAGGTTTAAGTCAAAACTGCAACTTGGCCACTCAGGAACATTCACCGTCTTCAAGGTAAGCAACTGCAATGTAGATTTGGCCTTGTGTTTAAGGTAATTGTCCTGCTGAAAGCTGAACTCCTCTCTCAGTGTCTGCTGGAATTCAGACAACCACTAGGATTTTGCCTGTGATTTGCTCTATTGTTTATTTTTATCCCCCACAATAAAACCTAGTCCTTGCCGATGACAAGCATACCCAAAACATGATGCAGCCACCACTAAGCTTGAAAATTTGTAGAGTGGTACTCAGTAATGTGTTGTATTTGCCCCAAACATAACACTGTATTCAGGACAAAAAGTTAATTGCTTTGCCACATTTTCTGCTGTATTGCTTTAGTGCCTTGTTGCAAACAGGATGCATGTTTTGGAATATTTTTATTCTGTACAGTATTTTGGAGTACCTATAGTGTTGTTGATCCATCCTCAGTTCTCTCTTATCACAACCATTAAACTCTGTTTAGAGTGGTTAAGTTTTGGATTACAATCATGCTGATTTGCCCACCAACACGGGATTGTAATGAACTGATTGCACTCTATCCAATCGTGGCAGCAGAATCTCCAGACAGCGGGACAGACCCTCCCATTATGACTTGGTGTCTTGTTTACATAAGACAACACGTCACCATGACATGTTGAACGAACACTTGACCCCTAAGCCCTTCATGGAGTGACCACTTCCTGATTTGCTTGATTGTGATCATGCAAGTCTGCCAATGTTTTGGGAAAAATTTGCATTGAGACAATGCGCACTTACATCCCAACTGCCAGCTGTCAATACTCCAAAATTCAAAACCCATTAGCGAGCATCCTGTGTCCTGCTGCAACCTGTTTTGTAACTTGACTCGCTATGAAACACTGATAGACAGACCGACACTCAGGTAGTAGATAGTGAAAAAGTAGTAAAGCAAAAAAATGGTACAGGTGGACAAACTCTGCTACTCGTCTGTGACTTCGCTAACGTGGCCTGGCTTCTCAATGTGCCCGCTAGCTATTACGAACTACCTTCATTGACAAACACAGAGATGGAAGTATCTAGTGATTTTGGGGCACAAATAAAGCACAAGCTACACACTGTGTAACAGCTTGCTGAAGATTAAATTGTAGACATGTTCTAAGAAATCCATCCTGATCACAGTCGGCAGCTGCTAACTCGATATGGTCTGCAGTAACACATCCACATCGAACCAAACCCCCAAGACTCCATTTTATTTGTTTTTATGAGCAGCAGAAAAACAAATGTGTAATCAGTGAAAACAAATAAGGTCTGAAAACAAATAAGGAACTGGCTGAAATGCTAAAATATTGTCCCATTACAAAACCCATTACTAGACCCATAGAGATATCCAAGAATAAACTAACTTTACCACAGTCAGTGTGTGTTCAGAGAGAGATCATTTACAAACTAAATGCCACATGTTAATGGACATTACTAGAACTCAAAACCCAACCCTCAAATATGCCAAGGAAAAAACTGATCAAAACCCATGGAATACCACAGGCTCTCCTGGCTGAAGCCCATGCTTGAGAGATACAGTATAAGCATTCTGTTCCACAAAGACTAGTCCACAACCCATTAATGAACTAATATCAGCCTATTGTATAGGGGTTTAAAAAAGGATAGGTGATGACATGTGTTTGCAAGAAAGTAACATCTAAGCAATGAAGCTATGAGTAAGACCGTAGCCTAGAGAGTAACTGGAGAAGAATGCAATTGTTGAATTTACAGTTGAAGTCGGAAGTTTACATACACTTAGGTTGGAGTCATTAAAACTTGTTTTTCAACCACTCCACGAAGTTCTTGTTAAACAAACTGCCGTTTTTGCAAGTCGGTTAGGACATCTACAGTGTGCATGACAAGTAATTTCTCCAACAATTGTTTACAGACATGAACTCACTATCACAACTCCGATGGGACAGAAGTTTACATACACTAAGTTGACTGTGCCTTTAAACAGCTTGGAAAATTCCAACAAATGATGTCATGGCTTTAGAAGCTTCTGATAGGCTAATTGACATTTCAGTCAATTGGGGGTGTACCTGTGGATGTTTTTTAAGGCCCAACTTCAAATTCAGTGCCTCTTCACTTGACATCATGGGAAAATCTAAAGAAATCAGCCAAGACCTCAGAAAATAATTGTAGACCTCCAAAAGTCTGGAACTTGCTCCCAAGGTTGAACTAAACACCTGAAGGTACCACGTTCATCTGTACAAACAATAGTACGCAAGTATAAACACCATGGGACCACGCAGCCATCATACCGCTCAGGAAGGAGATGCCTTCTGTCTCTGAGAGATGAGCGTACTTTGGTGTGAAAAGTGCAAATCAATCCCAGAACAATAGCGAAGGACCTTGTGACGATGCTGGAGGAAACGGGTACAAAAGTATCTATATCCACAGTAAAATGAGTCCTATATCGACATAACCTGAAATGCCGCTCAGCAAGGAAGAAGCCAATGCTCCAAAACTGCCATAAAAAAGCCAGACTACGGTTTGCAACTGCACATGGGGACAAAGATTGTACTTTTTGGAGAAATGTCCTCTGGTCTGATGAAACAAAAATAGAACTGTTTGGCCATAATGACCATCGTTATGTTTGGAGGAAAAAGGGGAACGCTTGCAAGCAGAAGAACACCATCCCAACCATGAAGCACGGGGGTGGCAGCATCATGTTGTGGGGATGCTTTGCTGCAGGAGGGACTGGTGCACTTCACAAAATAGATGGTATCATGAGAAGGAAAATTATGCGGCTATATTGAAGCAGCATCTCAAGACATCAGTCTCCATAGCTTGGTTGCAAATGGGTCTTCCAATTGGACAATACACCCAAGCAAACTTCCAAAGTTGTGGCAAAATGGCTTAAGGACATCAAAGTCAAGGTATTGGAGTGGCAATCACAAAGCCAATCACTCAATCCTATAGAAAATTTGTGGGAAGAATTGAAAAAGTGTGTGCGAGCAAGGAGGCCTATAAACCTGACTCAGTTACACCAGCTCTGTCAGGAGGAATTGGCCAAAATTCACCCAATTTATTGTGGGAAACTTGTGGATGGCTACCCGAAACTTGGACCCAAGTTAAACAATTTAAAGGCAATTCTACCAAATACTAATTGAGTGTATGTAAACTTCTGACCCACTGGGAATGTGATGAAAGAAATAAAAGCTGAAATAAATGGTTCTCTCTACTATTATTGACATTTCACATTGTTAAAATACAGTGGTGATCCTAACTGACCTAAGACAGGGGATTTTTACTAGGATTAAATATCAGGAATTGTGAGTTTAAATGTATTTGGCTAAGGTGTATGTAAACTTCAGACTTCAACTGTATATAGATATCCTAAACTAAATTGTTTTGATAACTTTCAAATGTAGCAACAGGTCCATCTAGAATGAACAACAATTTACATAATACCATAGAGGCAGTGTTCTACCAATATAACAATGTGCACCTTTCATTGTCATTCCCACCTGTTACACATACTGTGCCTATCTGCATTTTGTCTGGTGGTAATGGGGCAAAAATGGTGGTCATATCTGCATGTGTGGTGTCCCGTATACAACAGGAGTTCCCTGATCCTGGTGCAAAATACATATGGTTTCTCCCTCCCCATATTTACTAATACCATTCAATTCAATAATAAAAAAAGACAACACAAGTAAAAGTTGTGTTCAGTGAAAGTTTAATGCCGTGTGCCAGGTCTCTCTCCATTTAGAGACTTCAATATCAAGCCTGTCTGTCTGTCAGTCAGGACTTCATCACATCATCTTGCAAATCTCCATGTGCTGGCTCTATAAATGTTTCCATGAACACATACACACAGTCACTGTTCTATTACCAATGGCAGTTAAGATGGGTAATATCTGAAACACAAACGGGTACTATGTTGAAGTTTGAACAGGTCAGATACAACCGTCCCAACTATGGTCTCCCTATCAAATGAATGAGGCTGAAATATGGCAAAAGCATCTCCAGTCCATCTGTAGAAATAATAGGCAGAGTTTGTCAGTGACACATGGAATGAAAATGGTGTTGCTATTACTGGACATTTGTGCTGTACAGTATTATTAGTAATCATGTCCTTGTGGATGTGTTGAGTGCCATGTCTCTCTGCATCTCTGAACACATGCACACAGTCACGGTTCTATTACCAATGGCAGTTATGGCTAGGTGATATCTGACACAAACATACAGTGCCTTCGGAAAGTATTCAGACCCTTTGACTTTTTTCACATTTTGTTAAGTTCTTATTCTAAAACTGATTCAATTGTAGTTTTTTTCTCATCAATCTACACACAATATCCCATAATGACAAAGCAAAAAAAGGTTTTTAGAAATGTTTGCTAATTCATAAAATAAAAAACTGATACTTCACATTTACATAAGAATTCAGACCCTTTACTCAGTACTTTGTTGAAGCACCTTTAGCAGTGATTACAGCATTGAGTTTTCTTGGGCATGTCGCAACAAGCTTGTCACACCTGTATTTGGGGAGTTTCTCCCATTCTTCTCTGCAGATCCTCTCAAGCTCTGTCAGGTTGGACAGGGAGCGTTGCTGCACAGCTATTTTCAGGTACCTCCAGAGATGTTTGATCGGGTTCAAGTCCGCGCTCTGGCTGGGCCACTCAAGGACATTGAGAGTTGTCCCAAAGCCGCTCCTGCGTTGTGTTGGCTGTGTGCTTAGGGTCGTTGTCCTGTTGGAACATGAACCTTTGCCGCAGTCGGAGGTCCTGAGCACCCAGGAGCAAGTTTTCATCAAGGATCTTTCTGTACTTTGCTCCGTTAATTTTTGCCTTCATCCTGACGAGTCTCCCAGTCCCTGCCGCTGAAAAACATCCCTGCAGCATGATGCTGCCACCACCATGCTTCACCGTAGGGATGGTGCCAGGTTTCCTCCAGACGTGACGCTTGGCATTCAGGCCAAATAGTTCAATCTTGGTTTCTGACCAGAGAATCCTGTTTGTCATGGTCTGAGAGTCTTTAAGGTGCCTTTTGGCAAACTCCAAGCAGGCTGTCACGTGCCTTTTACTGAGGAGTGGCTTCCATAAAGGCCTGATTGTTGGATCGTTGTCCTTCTGGAAGGAAGAACTAGGAAGAGTCTTGGTGGTTCCAAACTTCATCATTCTTAAACTGGAAGGAGGCCACTGTATTCTTGGGGACCTTCAATGCTCCATCCCCAGATCTGTGCCTCGACACAATCCCATCTTGGAGCTCTACGGACAATTCCTTCGACCTCATGGCTTGGTTTTAGGTCAGACATTCTTGCTCAACTGTGGGACCTTATATAGACAGGTGTGTGCCTTTCCAAAGCATGTCCAATCAATTTGAATGTACCACCTGAGCTCAATTTCAAGTCTCATAGCAAAAGGTCTGAATACTTATGTTTTTTTTATACATTTGTATGAACCTGTTTTTATGTTGTCATTATGGGGTATTGTGTGTAGATTGCTGAGGCATTATTTTTATATAATCAATTTCAGAATAAGAGTCATGGGGTCCGAATACTTTCCGAAGACACTGCATCCTATGTTGAATTTTGAACAGGTCCGACTAAACCTACCTAATTATGTTCTCCCTATCGACAACCTGGAGGCGAGCAGGCAAGAGGTGAGGCTGGAGGTGAGGTCTTTGACAGAGGCCAAATTGATGGGCAAAGTAGCATAGATCTGCTCCTGGCTCATCGAAGATACTGCTCGGTCAGACACACACCACTGATTACATTATCAATGGTGGTTATGATTAGCCTGGTGGAACCAACCTGGTCATTGCATTCACCTTCCTATTTCACTTCAGATATGATAAAATGTGAAGTGAAATAGAATGCAGGTGAGGGCATGTTTGGATGATGCTGAAGAGGTTCCCCTTTCTGGTCTTCTCTGTGGTGCATGTTTTGCTGTAAACTGGACATCTCTCAAACAACTGCAGCAGGCAATCTTATGGGGTGGTGTTGACTGTGAGGACCTGTGACAGGGTGATATATAGACAGCCAAGTGGTAAATGCCATTTTGTTTTAAAGAAAGGAGAAGCTTTTTTATGATGCGCTTCACAACCAAAAGGACTCTACTAGCTGCATCTGCTTTGCTGGGGAATTAGCCTACTAATTTAGAATATGACTTTTCACATAACATACACTACCTGTCGTAGTCGAAGCCGTTTGTCATCATGGCAGTAACTCGGGGCACTATCAAAGGCCTCATGATGGCGTGTCCTTTTCAGGAGTCGAGGGAGAGTCTGGCAACAACGGAGGTGGTGTCACAAGGGTAATTGTGTCGCATGACACTTAGTCGGAGGTCTTGCCTGACAAGCTGTGAAATGGCAAGTGAACAGTGAATTAAATTATTGTTGGAGGTCACTAAACCATTGCAATCACATTGCTGGATATGTTATGATACCCACCGTGGCTTCTTCTGGTAGGTCCCGGCATCCGTTCATGACCAGGGGATCAGTCTGGCACCCAACTATGCACTTTGTCTAACAGAAAAACAGGGTCAACGACTGTCATCAACCCTCAATTATAGACATAGTTTGAGAAATAACGTAACCTTGTTTGGATGCTAAATCTATGCTTAACAGATGTAGGCTGACTGGCTCGAGATTGAATTAGATTCAGGCCGGTTACGCCATTATACTATGAAACAAGCTATGACAAGTTTTGCTATGGCCCTGGGATGGCTTGAGTTTGTTGCTGCTAGTTAGTACATTGTTGTAGTCAGACACGAGTTAGCTAGTACCACCATAGCTGCATCCAATATGTATTTGTTCCCTGGATATGGGGTTGCACCTCAGAGGCTAATGTGACTTTCGTATTAATACACAAAAATGTAGGGCTCTATTCAATCTGTAAAGATGAAGCATTACATTTTCCACGATATAAATGTAAAAGGTCATTTCTGAATTGAGAAGCGTTTACCGTGAACGCAGTCTCAGCTAGAGCGGAAACGTTGCTTTCTAATTTAAATCACGCTGTAAAGCTTAACTTCCAAGATACGGATTGAATAGAGCCCTTAGTGGCATGGAAATAGGATAACATATAATTAATAGGAAACTGCCATATTATGATGTAGTCAAATTCATTATAGAGATGGCAATGTTGCCATTACTGTTACTAGCAAGTTTGTAAAAAATAGCTAGCAATGCTAAAAATAGGTCAAATACGGTGGTCCCCTCAAACTTAAGTTAGCTGGCTAAAGTTATACTGCATCTAAAGTCAATCTGGCGACATCACAATCATTAAAAAAAGGTTCTTGTTTTGTAATATTTTTGTGTTTCAAAGCAAAAGTTAGTTACCTACCGAGTTAGGCTAACGCTAGGCTAACGATCTAGATAGTTACCTAGCTGGCTAACATCACTCGTCACTATCATCACTTGCATAGCTGACAATGATTATCAAAATCTACAGATGCACAACCAGCAATTCATGATCTAGCTACCTGTATACTCACCACCACTGGGGACAAACGAACTCCAACCAACTTCCGCATGATTAGGTTCCATCGGCAGGGCATGCAAACCAGTTGGCTGTGCATCCTGCTGGAAGCATGGTCAATCCGTACAGGGCTATTCAGTTTAAAATGGCAGCGATCCTTTGAAAGTATTGGGGGCGATGAAACAACGGAGCCCCACTTAATGAACAGAACGAAGCGGGCTGAGGGGCGATTTGCATGTGGAGTTTGGCAAAAGAGGTCATGATTTGTTAACATTGTAATCCAAACCCAACCTTAAATTTACTCGATGTGACACACTAAGGTTCCAAACTCCATTTTAGACAAGACTGACTTTATTACTCAAATTATCCTAATTACACTTTGTAGTCAATTCTAAAACTAAAATAAATGTTTCGGACTCATATTGATGCTACATAGGCCATTTTCAAAAGGGATTAGTTGATTTATAGGGGCAGTTGCTCTGTAATGACAAACGTTTTAATTATCTGAGTACTAAAGTGGGTACTCTAAAAAGATGGCGGATGAGACAGATTACGCACCAGTAAAGTAAAGAGACAGAAAACGCAGTGGAGAAGAACAAAAAAAAAATAAAAAATCGATCATTACTGCTAACAGGTCTTTGACAAAACCACTCTTCAAAGCTCAAATTTCTGCAAAAGCATTTCCCAGCTGCCCCTTCCCTGACACTTCTAGCGCAGAGGCGCTTTCTGGTATACAATACATTCTCATCATACAGGTAAAGCGAGGTCACTTTAACACCTAATCAAAGTTATCTTCCTGGCACAAGGGAGCTTGACAGATCCCCAGGGCTCAAGAGTCATAAACTTCATTAATGCAGTGTATCAAAAGCCAGTCAGCAGGCAACCTTTCCAGGCCCAGCCTGTAAGATGGTCATTATGGAGCTGGCAATTACCTGCCACATTAAAGTACAGAGGAAAGCAGGGAGCCTGTGAATGTGTGTTAGTTAGTTAGCTTAATGGACGACTCAGCCCATAGGTTATGTCCCAAATGGCACCCTAATCCCTATGAAGTGCACTACTTTTGACCAGGGACCTATGGTAGGGACACAAGGAATAGGGTGCCATGTGGGAAGCCATAAGCCTCACAGTGCCAGCTTTGAGTGAAACTGCGAAGGACTGGGGGATTAAAATAACCTTTGTTTATCCAGAAGGAATTCCAAGAAGCAATTCTTGTCTTTCTTTATAATGGCTCTTTCAATAACAACCAGGTCAGGGAACAGTTGGTAGGAACATAAGGTAACCCTGCTTCGCAAGACGTTCATGGCAACATTATAATGAACGCTTATGAACGCTTATCTTGTTGAATTTCGTGTCATTCAATTTCATGTCATTCAATTTTCGACGTAACATCCAACGTAAAATAGACAGACTTTCCCTGCCTTTATCCAGTCATGTTTGGTTACCTTGCAATCAACGTTTATTTGTAACACAACCAAACCTGATGGGTCATTTTGCGGAACGTATTGACCCGGAAAAACCGATTGGAAGACAACAAGTGACAAGCCCATTGTGCACCAATTATATGACCACTGTCTCGTTGATTGACTGTCTTTTAACCCAATGACCACTGATCGTCTTGAAATCTAGCTGGGTAGATAGCCAATGAGCAGAGGTAAACGGCAATATCCCATGATTCTTTGTTGTAAGACAAATCTTTCCATTGAACACTGGCATAAGGACCGTTCTTTCGCCATTGCCAATTCAACCGTGAAGGTGCAAAGCTTATTACGCACAGCAGTATTTCGGTGACTTGCATCTTCAGCTGTTTATTTATCCAACATCATGGCAAATAAGTCAATGAAAGCTAATTCTAAGACTAGATATACGAATGTAGAAACAATTTTAGAGGAAATTCATCGTGAAAGTGAGACAGATCTGCTTTTTGAAGACTCCATTTTGAAGACTCTGAAACAGGCATTTTTTGAACGGAGAGGACATTGTTTTGGACTGGTAAGTTGCTCTCATGCTAATGCCGTTGTTTGAAATTAATATAAAATATTATTTGTGATTGTTTTTACATTTTATTTGCAATATATAAAGATGTAATGAAATGGGTAAAGCACTAGTCATCGTGAGTGAGGGTCTGTTTGTATGAGAACGACAATAGCCTATGTCTCTGTGTGTGTGTGTGTGTGTGTATGTGTATGTGTATGTGTATGTGTATGTGTATGTATATGTATATGTATATATATATATATATATATATATATATATATATATATATATAAATATAAATAAAATGGTATTGTGTAGAATGCAAACCCATACATCTCAACACAGCCAGCATGCTTCCTCCAATCAGTCTACATTGACATTGGAGGGAGCATCAAGGAGCTTGCTGGCTACAGCACCACTGCACCAAGCCCTGTCCCTTCTGCTCCTGCCACAAGTGTTCATCTGCCCAAATATATTTGTGCAGGCATGGATGTGCCTAAGGGCCAAAAGGGCACAGCATGGAGGCGTTGCTGTGTTGTTTGCAAGATGAAGTCTCCCATCACATGCACCACATGCTCAGTGACCCTCTGCTTTACATCAGAAAGAGACTGCTATGGCATCTGGCATCAGCAGCAGAATATTGTCTAGAGTTTTGGCAAAGTTGGTGGGGGCTGGGGTCAGTATGTTATATCTGGAGTACTTTTCCTGTCTTATCCGGTGTCTTGTGTGAATTTAAGTCTGCTCTCTCTTTCTCTCCTTCTTTCTCTCAGAGGACCTGAGCCCTTGGACCATGCTTCAGGACTACCTGCCATGATGACTCCTTGCTGTCCCCAGTCCACCTGGCCTTGCTGCTGTTCCAGTTTCAACTGTTCTGCCTGCGGCTATGGAACTCTAAACTGTTCATTTTTACTCTTGAGGTGCTGTCCTGTTGCACCCTCTACAATCACTGTAATATCCACCCGGCACAGCCAGAAGAGGACTGGCCACCTCTCAGCCTGGAACCTCTCTAGGTTTCTTCCTAGGTTGCTGCCTTTCTAGGGAGTTTTTCCTAGCCACCGTGCTTCTACACCTGCATTGCTTGCTGTTTAGGGTTTTAGGCTGGGGCTATATAAATAGATTTGATTTGATAGAGGACTGAGGGTCTTCCAAATATTGAAAATGTGTAAATAGTTACCCATGTTATTTTGTAAATGTGTATATCTTTATCTTTTTTTTTCATATATTTTTTATCAATCATTATTTTTTCCCCTAATTTTTTATATTTTTTATTTATTTTCAAATTTTTGGGGGGGGTGTGTTAGAATATCATTCTGGTTTCAAAATGTATACCTTCACCAATTTGGCCACTTGGGTACATTTGGGACACCTGGGTGACTTCATGATAAATGTCATGTAGCACACTCATTTTGGAAGTTATCATTCTGAAACTTTGCACAAGTACTGTTGCCCTCATATTTTTCACTGAAATTGTCCCCATCATCCTATCTGAATGTTTGTTTTATCTTGATCATTTTAAAAGATGATCAAATTAAAATAAAAAAACGTTTATTTTTTTTCATTGTTTTATCTAAACCAGATCTATTGTGTTATATTCTCCTACATTCAATTCACATTTACACAGACTTTTCTTTCAAATGGTACCAAGAATATGCATATCCTTGGTTCTGTGCCTGAGCTACAGGCTGTTAGATTTGGGTAAGTCTTCAGGCGGAAATTGCCCAAAGTAGGGGGGGACTCTAAGAGGTTAACTGTATGGTTGCAAGATTGGATCCCCTGAGCTGACAAGGTGAAAATCTGTCTTTCTGCCCCTGAACGAGGCAGTTAACCCACCATTCCTAGGCCGTCATTCAAAATAAGAATGTGTTCTTAACTGGCTTGCCTAGTTAAATAAAGCTAAATAAAATTTTACAAATCTGCAAATTGGCACCCAAAAATACCAATTTCCGATTGTTATGAAAACTTGAAATCCGCCCTAATTAATTGGCCATTCCGATTAATCGGTTGACCTCCTGTGTGAACTCCTTCAAGACTGTTGGAAAAGCATTCCAGGTGACTACCTCATGAAGCTGGTTGAGAGAATGCCAAGAGTGTGGATGTACTTTCCATTTCTTAAGGATCCTGCTGTGAAGCTTTTAAAGATAGCAACCCTTATAAGGAATCCCAAGCTATTTGCCTTGATATCAAATTTGTGCAGTGTGAATATGAAGAGTCTTGAGCGCAATCATTAAGGGTTGTTTCACTTCGCTCTCCATTCAGTAATTTATTAATCCACTTGAAGATCATTACCATTTTGCTCTCAAGGCAATATTTACAAGTAACAAAGAATAAATTCACCACGTTTTCCCTCCTTATCCACCAAAAGGCTCCAGATCATATTTCAAAGCATCAGCATGCTCCCCGTCAAACGGTTAATTATAGATATGATGAGTCGTTCTCATATCTTAAATCTCCCCTTCATCAAAGAGCCCTCGTAATAAATATACATAAAATACAAAAATTCCACTTGCATAATGAATATGTATACCCAGTGAGTCATAGCACTAGGGTTGTGGGCACTGAAACACTAGTGCACAGCATGTCTTGTAGTCATTTGGTGTCATGTAAAAAAATATATACATGAATACAATAACAGCCAAGAAAATGACACATACCATCAGTGGTATGACATTTGACTGCTGAGCATTGTATTTTGGTGTCAAGATAAAAACAAGCATGAGAAAACTCCGAACGCTTCAAGACTTTCCAAGAAGGTCACACATTCCTATCCAAAACATCACATCTATGTTGTAGCGTTAGACTACTGACTAGATGGCGTACACGTTCTGATGTGCGGAAAGTCCAAAACGAAAAGCATGGGAGAGGGGATTTTGCCAGCAATTGCCAGGCTCGGGTGAAATCATTAGATGGGGGTCACGCTTCATCATGCCTGTTTAGATTACACACACGCCACACTCTGGGCCCGGGGCTGCTGGGGCACTAGCGCGATCTGGCGACAGAAGAAACGTTCGGTCCCGTCAAAACAGTGTGTGTGTAAATTAAAATGGATTACGGGGGCTCTGATCTGCAAAACTAATTTCCGTGCTATTCCCAAACGATCCTGTCCCGTGGGATTAGCGGGAAACAGTTTAATATATCCCAAGGCGCACTGGAACTACATCAGGGATAAAGGGAAACTTTTGGAAAACTTCATAGTGAACTGAAATTACATTAAAGGGCCAACCTGGGATTCAAACCACAACAAAGCATTTACCTCTGCCAGTTATTTGGTAAAAAGCTAAGGGATGGGGAAACATAAGTACTCAAATATATAAACAGAGGTATTACAATGCTTTAGAGTTTGTTTTCAATTACATTGTTTACTAACAAGCTTATGTTTTGGTTTCTGATGGGGTAAGTTTCGTTCCAGTACTCTGCTGCCTGTGACTGGAACGAATTGCAAAAATCGCTGAAGTTGGAGACTTTTATCTCCCTCACCAACTTCAAACATCAGCTATCTGAGCAGCTAACCGATCGCTGCAGCTGTACATAGTCTATTGGTAAATAGCCCACACTTTTTCACCTACCTCATCCCCATACTGTTTTTATTTATTTACTTTTCTGCTCTTTTGCACACCAATATCTCTACCTGTACATGACCATCTGATCATTCATCACTCCAGTGTTAGTTAATCTGCAAAATTGTAATTATTTGCCTACCTCCTCATGCCTTTTGCACACATTGTATATAGACTCCCCCTTTGGTTTCTACTGTGTTATTGACTTGTTAATTGTTTACTCCATGTGTAACTCTTTGTTGTCTGCTCACACTGCTATGCTTTATCTTGGCCAGGTCGCAGTTGCAAATGAGAACTTGTTCTCAACTAGCCTACCTGGTTAAATAAAGGTGAAATAAAAAAATTTATTTAAAAAAGTCAGTTGAACTAAACTGATAACACATTCATAAGTTATATTCTCCAAGAGTCTCCAAATGCCTCCAACTTCTCTTAAATGCAAGTAAAACTAAATGCATGCTCTTCAACCTATTGCTGCCCGCACCTGCCCGCCCCTCCAGCATCACTACTCTGGACGGTTCTGACTTGGAATATGTGGACAACTACAAATACCTAGGTGTCTGGCTAGACCGTAAACTCTCCCTCCAGACTCACATTAAGAATCTCCAATCCAAAATTAAATCTAGAATCGGCTTCCTATTTCACAACAAAGCATCCTTCCCTCATGCTGCCAAACATACCCTCGTAAACCTGACCATCCTGCCGATCCTTGACTTCGGCAATGTAATTTACAAAATAGCCTCCAACACTCTACACTCCAACACTCTACTCAGCAAATTGGATACAATCACAGTGCCATCACCAAACGTTTTGTCACCAAACGACCATATACTACCCACCCTGTATGCTCTCGTTGGCTGGCCCTCACTTCATATTCGTCGCCAAACCCACTAGCTCCAGGTCATCTATAAGTCTTTGCTAGGTAGAGCCCCGCCTTATCTCAGCTCATTGGTCACCATAGCAGCACCCACCCATAGTACACGTTCCAGCAGGTATATTTCACTGGTCCCCCCCAAAGCCAATTCCTCATTTGGCCAATGACTGGAACGAATTGCAAAAATCACTGAAGCTGGAGACTCAAATCTCCCTCACTAACTTTAAGCACCAGCTGTAAGAGCAGCTCACAGATCACTGCACCTGTACATAGCCCATCTGTAAATAGCCCATCCAACTAACTCACCCCATACTGTTATTTTTTTCTCCTTTGTACCCCAGTATCTCTACTTGCACATCTATCACTCCAGCTTTTAAATGACTAAATTGTAATTATTTTGCCACTATGGCTTATTTATTGCCTTACCTCATTTGAACACACTGTACATACTTTTTTCTATTGTGTTATTGACTGTACGTTTGTTCATGTGTAACTCTGTTGTTTGTGTCGCACTGCTTTGCTTTATCTTGGCCAGGTTGCAGTTGTAAATGAGAACTTGTTATCAATTAGCCTACCTAGTTAAATTAAATAAAAAAAATAAAAAAAATCAATGGCTACACATATTCAAGTTAAAAGTTTTTAAAAAATGGATGCACCAATCCCAGATTGCCTCATTTAATTGAAGGCACAGGCATTGTTTGTGGACTTCAGCCCATGCTGCTTTTCACCGAATGTCTCTCTCTAATCTGTGTGTGCTTATTGTTATTGAGCTATAATGTCCAAACCAACGAGCAATTTACCATACTACTCTGAACACTAACCCCACCGAATAGGACCTTTTTCAAAAATAGATTATTCAAATCTTGGAGGACTTTTGTTTCTGACATTCAATTCAATACAACTTGGAGACAGAAATATGCAGATGAGCGCTCATTGACATTTGTTGGCCAAATGGAAAGTCTTAGGGAGGGAGAAGGCAAACACAGTGAAGGACTAGGCTGGGAACAGGTCAGCATAATTAACTAGGTCAGCATAGTTAATGAGCTGATAGCCCAAACATAGGAAATGACTGAAATATGAGCGGTGAAAATGCAACTCTACCCATTCCACAAAATGGTGTAACTTTACACAAAACATGGCAGTGATCTGCACACCCACGCAGATACATGTGTGGACATCCATTGAGAAAACTTGTCAAGAGAAAAAATTTCAGCTGATGAAGCCTTACAGTAACTAACTACAACAAACAGACGACAATAGTTTTTTTTCAGTATTATGCAGAATTTTACTCTGAAGTAATTTCTTCACCTTGTCAAAAGGTCATAGCCCTAAATCTCTCTCCTCGGATCAGTAAAACACAGCAAACGCAGAGGATGAAGAGGCTGTAAATAGGTAAGAGGTGCCATGCTACATCATCAGATACATACATCCCATTCAGGTGTAGGGTTACCTCTAGACATTGATCTTGGGTCAGTTTCACCTTTCCCCTAATGGTTAAGAATAGGATTGGGGGAGAGAGGAAGCTGATCCTAGATCTGCACCTAGAAGAAACTTCACCCCGGAGCTCCCATTCACCACATTGCAAAATCCTGTCGCATAACTCTCAGAACCGCCAGGCCTTTCATCCTATAAGAACCCGCTAGAGATTGTTGCTGGGTGTCCCCTTATGCATCAGATGCATATCAACCCGCAAGGAGCAGCAAACATAAGCACCAACGCTTGATAAATAGTACATAAACAAATTGTAAAGCATGAATTGCATTTAGAAATATATCCATGTAAAAATATAACAATAGTTATTTGTTTAGATAGAATTCTACAAAACATTTTCTTGATTCTACAAAGTCCTAGTGAAAAATATAGGCCTAAAGCCAATTTTTGACAGTTCCAGCCAATGACCCATCAATATTCTAACAGTCGAATAAATACATTTCATATACTGTACCCTCACAGAGTGGGCCACCAACAAATATCTAAATAATGAACTAAATGGCATCACGTGATATTTTGGCAAAGGCACACTGATGCTACATCGCTCTCCAACCAAGGTGCATAAATAAAGCTCAAACTGAAGTCAAGATTAAATTCAGCAACTCCAGAGGGGCATCCTACGAATAAAGTTTGAGGAGTTAGTGAGGTGACTTTGGTCAACTCAAAGTTACACTTGGGCTCTAACCAGTCATACGAATGTGGCTCACCTTTTAGTCAGGTTAAACAAATCATTCAGAATGAACCTTCTCCGTGGCAGGCTAACTCAGGGCTAACTTCATTTATACTGAATAAAGTGTCTGAACCACAAGTTGAGGAGCCAATGAAATCATATTCCCTCCCCCTCGCAAAGATTGCGTCATCATCTCCTTAATTTGAGGAAGACTGAAAATATTTTATTCAAAGGTTTTGTGTTACTTTTTTGTTGTTGCTTCATTTAACACCATAGCCTGCTGAAATGCAAGATAACTTTTCTTTCATTTTGATTTCGGCACAAATTAAAATGTGGTACTGAAACACCAATGGATTGATGTTTCAGTATTGTCTCAATGAACAGTTCAGTGTTCGACTAGCCACTTGTGACATGCATGCATACTTGAATGCCTGCTAGAGTTCGTGGCAGTATCCACCGTCGTAAAACGGATGAAGCCTAGGCTGGAATGTGAAATTGAAGCTGGCTAGCGTTAGAAAACCCTGAGTAGATCTAGCTTGCTTCATAGGATAGATACCCCTCTGGACAGTGGAGGTTGACATAAATGCTTCTAAATACCCCGTTGGTCAGAACAATGAGGAAGCATTTATTGTGGAAGCAACTTCCACTGTCCTCAAAGACTACATCATTTTTGCATTCCATTTTCACATGCAAGCGATGTATATGCTATATCGGAAGTTCTCAAGGAATAACTTTCCAGAAGAACTGACATTCAAGGCCTTTGCAGATGCAGTACACTGTGGGAATGTTCCAGATTGTCTCTTCTACAATAAATACCGTGTACTGCATCCGCAAAGGTCTTGACTGTGGCATTAACTCAACATAGAAATGACAAGAAATAGGTTTCTTTTCATTCAACTGATTAAATGACAAAGGAAAGATAACACACACACTCAATGAGAGGGGCCAAAGTATAAAAGTTCCCTTTCATATGTCATGACTTCCTTAGATTTCACAATAACACCACCCAACACTCTTACACTAAAGTCTCATTGATTGAAAAATTGCACATGTACAGCGCACAACAAGCTGTGAATGTCTATGATGGCCCATTATGAAAAGCTGAGTCAATCCATTTCCATCAATGTAATCCAAGAGGTCATGACTTAATACAATCTCATTCATTACGTATTTGCCACAGACAAAACAATGAATCTAATAAGGTTACATAATTCTAATTTCATTCACTTGACAATGCAAGGCAGAGAACATGCTTCATTAAAGGCCCAATGCAGCCATTTTTATATCAATATCAAATAATTTCTGGTTAACAATTAAGTACCTTATTATAATAGATATCCATTCAAAAAAATAAAAAATAAAAAAAATGGGCCAAAATAGCTTTTTAGCAACAAAAAAATTCACAAGCAAGAATCTTGATTATGACTGTCTGGGAGTGGTCTGAGTGGGAAGGGGAAAACGGAAAACTAGCGGACGTGGGCAGAGAGGTTTGGAACTATTTTTGTTATTGGTCCATGTCACCATGGAAAGCCACCCATGCAAACCTGCTGATTAGAAGGTCCTGTGTAGATTGTATTTTCAACCAGAGACTATCAGGATATGCCTGATAGTGCCTTTATGCCTTTAAAAAAATATTTTTTTTAAATCACACATTTACAGTGTTAGTTTCAGCTGTTGTGCAATATGATACAAAACACACAAGAAATAATTTTGACTGCATTGGGACTTTAAAATAACAATATTTCTTTAGTTTGAGAATGCGTAGAGAAAAAAAACATTGGTTTCATAACAGAGAAAATGTTTAACAAACAATTCATGGCCTACGGAGTAGGAAATACACACTCAGTATATAGACCAGTGGAGGCTGCTGAGGGGAGGACTGCTCGTAATGTCCGTAACGGAGCAAATGGATACCATTCCACTTATTCCGCTCCCGTACAAGCCTGTACTCCCAAGTTAAGGTGCCACCAACCTCCTGTGATATTACATTTATTTAACTAAGCAGGTTAGTTAAGAACAAATTCTTATTTTCAATGATGGCCTAGGAACAGTAAGTTAACTGCCTTGTTCAGGGGCAGAACGACAGATTTTTACCTTGCCAGCTCGGGGTTTCAACCTTGCAACCTTTCGGTTACTAGTCCAACGTTCTAACCACTAGGCTACCTGCTACCCTATACGGACAGAATACTATGTTGATTCCCATCATTCATAACCCATGGTCTGCAGAGACTGTGGCCTGAAGCACAGAATACAAACCAACCAAAACAAAACCTACCAAAACTCAGGAGGGATCTTCCGTTCCAAGTTCTGCTGTAGTTGGAAGCTCCATTGGCTTCGGTATGTGGTACCTGCATGTATCTTCTGATTCTCCTCATGGTCACCCCTAGAGGATCCACAGGGGCCACTGGTCCTCACAAGCTACTGGTCCATTCAGATAATCCAAGAAGCTAATTCAGATGATCCAAGAATTCCCATGAACTCAACAAGGTATAGCTTGCTCTACCTTACTGGACTGCAATAGAGCCCAACATGGCTGGGCTATTGGAGGTTGGATTCCGTTGATCCGATCAGAGTAGAAACTTCAGTGTCCACAGAACCTTATGATGTAACCGTTCCACCTCAGCAGAGCTACATAACTCAGTAGTCCAAGCAAGAATTCTAGATTCGGATCACTAGATTCAACAAATTGCTTTCCCACTTATCTAAAAACCTATGCGAAATGAAGGTGCTACTTTTCACCAGACTCCAACACAAGCCACTCTCAACCTACTCTTCTGTCAGTCAACACCTGCAATTATCAGCCAGTCTGACGGAGAAAAGGAGAGACGCCATTGGGCTGTTATCGGTGTCTGTCTGCCCCGGGTCAGGTTACTTTTCCTCATTGGACGGTAATAGAGAGGATAAGGTCATACAACCCAGAAGAAGAGAAAGACCTAGAAAGTAAAGTGAAGGTATGTAAAGTGTGCAGAGTGTGTATGTAAAACACACTTTAAATAAATTTGACCTGACTGGGATGAGGAATTGCAAGGATGACAGCGTCAGACTCATGATCCAGCATTAAAGTCTTTATGTACAATTCATTCCCATTGAGCAACTATAGAGTGTTTAAAGCTAGACCTAGTATATTTGTACAATTTGGCCAGCATCAGATATTTATAGTAATAAACCTAATAATAAAATGTCTCTACTCACACTTTCAACTCAACAAATGTGTTTGGTTGGAATTTTACAGACATAACATCAATAAACATCCTTTGGGGTCAATTTTCTTCTGGGAAAAGGAAATGGATAGTTTCCAGCGTCCTCCAAAGCTTTGAAAATTAAATGGAGTCTTTCTTAAACGTGAGAGATGATTTGTGAGTTACAAAGCAATCCAACTGAGTTGTAGTCTGTACTCAAAGCTGTACTACATTTGAGTTATTTAGCAGATGGGAGCAATTAGGATGAAGTACTTTTGCTCAAGGGCACAGAAAGATTTTTCACAGAGTAAGCTCGGGAATTTGAACTAGCGACCTTCCGGTTACTGGCCCAATGCTTTTAACCACCAGGCTACCTGCCGCCCACCAGGCTACCTGCCGCCCACCAGGCTACCTGCCGCCCACCAGGCTACCTGCCGCCCACCAGGCTACCTGCCGCCCACCAGGCTACCTGCCGCTAGGCTACCAATACATGTGACTCGTTTCAGGAAACTAGGCGTATGTCGCGTCACTACTTTACAGGAGAGCCATTTGAACGTAAACTTCTTTTTTTTATCAAAATGCGTTTTTTTGGAAGAGGTAGTTGGAGTGGACTTCTAGTCCAACTCAGGAGGAGTGCACACCATCCACCGCTTCAGAGGATATTACTTGCTAATGTTCAGTCCCTGGACAATAAAGTAGAGACTTTAGGAACTGTACCATATTCTTTTTCACGGAATCATGGCTCTCTCCGGATATACTGTCCAGATCCATACAGGCACCTGGGTTCTCAGTACACGGCACAGACAGGAATAAGAAAGGTGGTGAAGAAAAAAAGACGGTGGTGTTTGTTTCATTATTAACTACTCAACGTACAGGAACTCAAGTCCTTTTGTTCACCCAACCTAGAATACCTCACAATCAAATGTATTACCTCCCAAGAGACTCTTCGGTTATAGTCAGAGCCGTGTATATTCCCCTTGAAGCCGATACCACGGCGGACCTCAAGGAACTACACTGGAATTTGTGAAAACTGGAAACCACATATCCTTAGGCCGCATTGATTGTAGCTGGGGATTTCAAAGCAAATTTGAGGAAAACGCTACTGAAGTTCTATCAACACATTGCCTATAATAATCACGCATCAAAAACTGTCGACCATTGTTCCTCCCCCTTCCAGGATGGCTACAAGGCCCTCCTTCGGCAAATCAGATCACGACTGCATCCTGATTCTCCTGTCCTATAGGCAGAAACTCAAACAGGAAGTACCCGTGCTAAGATCTATTCAAAGCTGGTCTGACAAATCAGAATCCATGCTTCAAGCTTGTTTTGCTCAATCGGACTGGGATATGTTCCAGGTTGCCTCAGAAAATAACATTGATGTATACACGGAAACAGTGACTGAGTTCATCAGGAAGTGTATAGGGGATGTTATTCTCACTGACAACCTACCCAAAACACAAACTGTGAATAGATGGCAGCATTCGCGCAAAGCGCAAACCACCTCATTTAACCACAGCAAAGTGACAGGGAATATGGTCGAATAAAAAAAGTGTAGTTATTCCCTGATAAGGCAATCAAATAGGTAAAATGTCAGTACAGAGTCAAAGAGGAGTCACAATTCAACTGCTCAGACATGAGATATGTGGCAGGGTCTACAGACAATCACGGATTACAAAGGGAAAAGCAGCCACGTCACGGACACCGACTGATGTCTCGCTCCCGAACAAGCTAAACACCTTCTTCACTCGCTTTGAGGATAACACACTCATTCTCCGTGGCTGACAAGAGTAAGACATTTAAGCATGTTACCCCTCGCAAGGCTGCCGGCCTAAATGGCATCCCTAGCCACATCCTCCGAGCATGCACAGAACAGCTGGCTGGAGTGTTTACGGACATATTCAATCTCTCCCTATCCCAGTCTACTGTCCCCACTTGCTTCAAGATGGTCTGATGAATCACACTTCACCATCTGGCAGTCTGACGGACTAATCTGGGTTTGGCGGATGCCAGGAGAACGCTACCTGACCCAATGCATTGTGCCAACTGTAAAGTTTGGTGGAGGAGGAATAATGGTTTGGGGATAAGTTTTCATGGTTCAGGCTTGGCCCCTTAGTTCCAGTGAAGGGAAATCTTAACATTACAGCATACAATGACATTCTAGATGATTCTGGGCGTGCTCACTAATGCTCGTGGCTGAATGGAAGCAGGTCCACACAGCAATTTTCCAACATCAGGTGGAAAGCCTTCCCAGAATAGTGGAGGCTGCTATAGCAGCAAAGAGGGGCACCAACTCCATATTAATGCCCATGATCAGGTGTCTGTGACTAGAACATTTTAACCTACGAATAAACCTATTTATTTATGGTTGAGTAACTTCCTTGTTGTGTAGTGCAAACTATTTTGTTTTTGCTGGTGTAAAGATGACGGGTCTCCCTCAACTCGGCACTTAATTTCTTGAAGTTTACCAAAGTAACCCTATATCTGGCTGGCCTGAGTTCCTTCTTCGTCCACGGAGTGTCTCTTCCAAGCTGCTCCTTTTTGCTCTTGCCTGGCTCTCAGTGGCAGTTCAACAATCCTCAACCAGTTCTCTCAATCGACCTCAACACCCAATCTACTCACATTGAGACTCATACATACACGCTGCCCCTCTCTCCCTTTACCTAGGTTGGCCTCCATTTTTTTACATTTGTCAGAGAAAATGATAATTTTCGTGGTATTGCTTTGTGCACCGACTTTACTCAACCCTGGAGAAAACGAACATTGTCGCTGTATTGTATGTATTTGTGGCATGAGGTTTCACTACCAAAGTCTAATGGTTTTAAATTACTGTTTTGTATTGTCTGGAAACTCACTTGTAGAATTCACTTGCAGTAGGTCTCCTAAAAAAGAGAAGCCGTGCAAGGTTATTAAAACAGAGGTGCCTAGTTATTCTTCTTTTGTTGATATCAGGTAACGTGCAACCTAACCCTGGCCCTGATATGCAATGTCTCCAAACCTCCTCTGATTTTAAATGAAGATCTGGTTTTGGTAATATTCATTTGTCAAAAATGTATGGGGATAGGATTTGGGATAAATCAACTGATGCAATTGTGTTTTCTGAAACCTGGCTCAGCAAGTCTGTTTTTGATATTTGTAAAAGTGGTTACAATGTTTATTGCACTGATCGAGTTAAGGTGGAGGTGTGGCTATATATGTAAAAACTAAATTTCCTGTAAGTGTGGCAAAGTCTGAAGCTATTTGTAAACAGTTGGAATTTCTTGCATTGAATATTGAGGTTTCTAAGGGTCTCTATAACTGTGATTGGCTGTTATAGACCCCCCTCTGCTCTGGGTGATGCATTTTCTTCTTTGACGCACCTTATATCTAAACTTCTTTACAGTGAAATTATCTTGATTGGTGATCTCAACTGGTGTTGGTTAAAGCCGGTGTCTGACGATTTAAAAATGTTTTGTAATTCTATGAATCTTACCCAGTTGATTAACTCACCCACTCCCCCAAATCTTAAATGCCCAGATAAATCTACCCTGATTGATTTGATATTGACAAAATGTTCCACATAAATATTCTGCGGTTGGTGTTTTTTGTAATGATTTAAGTTGTTGTTGCTGATAGAAATACTAAGGTTCCTAAGACAAACCTACGTTTTATTCGTAAGAGGAATTTGAAGTGTTTTAATGAGCAGGCTTTCTTTCATGATTTGTTTTATTTTGACTGAAGCAAGATTGAGCTTATCCCTGATGTGGAAGCTGCCTGGAAATTCTTTCATGATGTTTTTTTCCCAAATAGTAAACAAACATGCCCCATTCCGCAGGTTCAGGGTTAAAGGGCGGGATAATCTATGGTTTTCTTCTGAGCTGTCTTGTATTATTCACAACCTTAATCTAGCCTGGGCTAAAGCAAGGAAATCATGTTCTGATGCTGATTGGCTTATTTTTAGGCAGTTACGAAACAAGTGTTCTTTTCTTCTCAGGAAGGCCAAGTCTGAATATTTTATGTCTGTTACCACTGATAACCTGAATGACCCTAGAAAGTATTGGAAGGCTATTAAAGTCTATGACTGGTAACAGTAAATGTAATGAATTACCGTCATGTGTTTTGAAGGACTCTGTTGCTGTATTTGACAAAACTGAAATGCTGAATTGTTTCAATGAGCACTTTGTATCATCTGGTAGGCTGTTTGATTCAGTGTCCTCCGTCTCTGTACAACCCTGTGTGGATGAACCAGTGAGAGCTGGTCAAACCTTTAGCTTTTTGCCATTCTCAGTGCAGGTGGTACATAAAGCCCTGAAATCCTTAGATCAGAGAAAGCCTGCAGGTCCTGATCTTTTGGATCCCTGCTTTTTAAATCTGGCAGCTGATTTTATAGCTGAACCACTTACATATATGTTCAATCTAACCCTGGAATGTAATGAAATTCCAAAGATCTGGAAATCAGCATTTGTCCTACCACTTAAAAAAGGGGGAGATCCAAACCTTTTAAATTATTATAGGCCAATCTCAAAGCTGTCACCCATGGTGAAAATACTTGAAACCCTTATGAGTGAACAGCTAAAAGAGTTTATTTACTAACTCTATTTGATCAATGTACCAATCGGGCTTCGGGAAGAAGCATAGCACAATTACAGCAGCCATGAAGGTTTTAAATTATATCACTGAAGCCCTTGACAAAAAACAGCACTGTGTCTCACTTGTTATTGATCTCTGTCGAGTGTAGGTCTTTCAGAGCATGCAGTTGCATGGTTTGCTAACTATCTGTCTGATAGAACTCAGTGCACTCAATTTGATGGGCTCATGTATGTTAAATTGTCTGTCTGTAATGGTGTGCCCCAAGGCTCTGTACTTGGTCCGCTCTTATTCATGATTTATATAAATAATTTTGACAAAAATGTCCAAAATGCACAACTTCATTTGTATGCTGATGATACTGTTATTTACTGTAGTGCCACGTCTCTTACAAAAGCTTTCCAGAACTTGCAAACTGCTTTTTATACTGTTTAACATACCTTGTGTCAATTTGAAGCTTATCCTCAATACTGACAAAACTAAACTAATGGTGTTTTCTAAAGCAAGAAATTGACCTCTGAACTTTTCACCAATTACTACCTGTCAGGGCAAGGAGATTGAGGTTTTAACCTCAAATATCTTGGAATTTTAATTGATGGCCTCGCTTTTAAATTGCATATTCAAATGGGGATATTTTCTATATGAATGCTTCCGCTCAGTGTTTGAGATCAATTGACACCCTTTTACCATGACACTTTGAGATTTATTTTGAACTGCAAAATCCTTACGCACCACTGCACTTTGTATACCAGGGTTGGCTGGCCTTCTCTAGTCACTCGTAGGCTCAGTAACTGGTATACTTTTATTTACAAAGCCATTTTGGGTTTACTACCTTTTTATATGGGCATTTTTATTGTTCAGAAATGTGGTGGGTACTCTCTTCGTTCGTTGGATTTTATCCTGCTAACTGTTCCAAATGTCCGAACTGAATTCGGTAAAAGGGTTTTTATGTACTCTGCACCATCATCTTGGAACGCCTTACAAAATACTTTTAAATTGGAAGAACTTGTCCTGATTGGTATTTTTAAATCACTGATGAATGATCTTGAGACTGATTCCCTGACCTGTCAATGTTTTTAATGAGCTGTTTTTGATTTTGTTATACTCTTGTGAATTATATGGTTTTTACTAGATTACTTGTAATTTTTCATGTTGTTTGTCTGTAATGACTTGGTGCGAACTAT